>NC_060139.1:837914719-838552591 GCF_021461385.2 Schistocerca piceifrons | reverse complement strand
ATCCGCTCTTTTTTGAAGAGAATACGCCCTGAGTGCCTGTCAGGTGTACAGTGACGTCAGCACGTTATTGAGATCTCCTTGTACAACACGTGATTCCTGTTTTGGAAGAGTGCAACTGTGTGGAAACCATTATTTTGATGCAAGATGGAGCAACACTTCAAGTCGTTCATCCAGTGAAAGATCTGCTTAATACTACCTCCTGCTGACGTGTTACCTTCAAAAGTTTTGAAGACACATGGCCAGGGACATCACCTTATCCGAATCCACTTAATTTTTGGCTTTGGGGATATCTAAAAGAACGCGTTTAACATGGATGCATTCGGTCTCCACCTGATCTGAAGGCCAGCGCACAGGAACTCGGATTCCACTGGAACTGCTGAGAGCAACAGTTGATCATGTCGTTTTACTGATGCAGAATCTCGTCGACGTGTCGGCGCTCATATTGAACAAATTGTGTAAGCGGCATTTAATACGAGAATAAACAATATGCCTTTTTCAATTGTTTGACCTTTTCTGCCACATACCGTTCCTAATCCATTACAAATGGGAACATTTATATACGTCTGTCTTGCTTTCACAGTCCCTGATTTGCATCTGGTGGCCAAAATTGGAACTACTTGTTCCCATACAAATCGACTCCACATTATCGCATTAACATATCTACCAAGTTTCACTGCTATATGATAATTACAACCCACTATGGACCTCTCTGAGTAACTGCACTTTAATTATAACCGGCCGTTACCTCTTAAAAACACATTGGTCCTCGAATCTAAACCTCGATGAATGACGAAGATTTTCAGACGCCAGAGTGGTTATATCGAACTCACAACAAGAGTTCCTCTATGATCAATGTTTAATAACATATTATGCTTATCTTGATATTGTGTCGGTATTTGTACTGGATTAAGCAAAATTCATAAAACATAAACGCTTGTTTTCTGTAAAAATTGGATAAATACACAATAAAACATTCCACACGAATTGCTGAGGAATCGACAATACTAATAGTGTCAAACTGTCGGCTGGACTTCACAAACTGTGTAATGAAAGAAATTTGATTTTTTGCCCCTGAATGCGATGTTTGTTTCAAACCTTAATACGGCAGAGATAAGAATGTGCGCGGTCAATGTGTATTTATGGGAGTGGTTCCCATTTCTTAGATCAGTATCCATGAGTGCAATATGATGTTATCTAGTATCCTCTCTCCCACGTCCTCCTGCGTTCATCCCCTTCCCTCCTCCATCATCAACTTTAGCGCCTAACTAAACTTTAGAAGGAAGAAGTGCTTTCTTTGTACTCTTTTTATTCTTAAAATGAAAAAAATCGAGTGGTATATAGTTTTTGTGTGTGTTTTACTAATCCACTGTTTAACAAGACAGTGAGACAGCTGGTACTGCTTATGTCTAACAACATTTGAACTTGATGCGTTGCAGTATACGTTAATGATATAAACACAATCACTTGGAAATGGCATAAAAGGCCGAAACCTGGATCGTAATTAAATAAATAACGATACAGTCGAATGGCGGTGTGTTCATTTAAAAATTATTATGAGACTCTTCACTTAAAACTTCCGGGCTGATAGGCCGTGGTCGATGTATAAAAGTCAGTTCGCCGCTTTACCTCGGAGGATGTCGCCCGCAGTCGGAGACGAAACGTCAGGGAAGAGTTTCATACATCGACCACGGCCTATCAGCCCGGAAGTTTCAAGTGAAGACAATATCGGGCGTGAAAGCCTACATTGTATTGTATGGCTGTTGCTCAGCAACGTCAGAAACTGTTTATATATGAGTTTTTATCAGTGAGTACACATCATAAATCACGCTCCAAATCCAGTCTGTCCCTTGTTCTTATTTTTATTACTATTATAGTCAAAAATCTACTTTCACATCCGTAAATATTTCCAATGTGTTGTGTTCGGGTAGTATTTGTTTCTTTGTGTGAGTGCGTGTGTTAGAATGAGTGATGAAGCAATTCACAGTGCATCGTGAGTGTTACCTACAACTCCTTCTAGTCAGATAAGAAAGCGAACCATCCGTAGTGAGGGTACACGTTTATTACGAAACGCACTTCCCCTGCACTGGTCCTTTCCATAACGGCCCTCACTTCAGCTGCACCCTGCACCCCCATTTAAAATCAACCATGTTAAAAGGTATGGACTACACTTACTGTGTGTAAATTACTTGATTGCTGGACTCCTCACTTCCGAATGGCAGGAACTGGAAGACTTAAGGCTGTTAACGTTTTTTGTCTGGCCTTTCTAATCACAATATTAATAACAAAAATAAAACGGTATAGTAGCCCTTACATAGCTACAGCTGTGTCGTTTTGTCAGTTAGCTGATTTATCTGTTTCGATGTGAGTAACGGAGCAATTTATGGCCTATTGCAGCAACTATTTTACAACCTGGAGAAAACATTTTCATGAGATATTTAGCGTTTTTTTACGTCTAGGCCTCATTTTCACTGTCATCAGTCTATTGTACAAAGCACAAAGAATTTGTTAATTTGGTGGAGTATGAGAGGAACCTTTAACCATCACACCATAATGTAACGTATTGATGTTAGTAATTTAGTTACAAGTAATTATTGATAAGTTACGTAACCAGTGCTAGAGTTTTACAAAATTGTGATAATAGTAATGATATTTTAGAAACAATTTAGTTCCGTGACTGAAATGTAATCAAACTCTTTTGGTTTTTACCCCACTGCTTCTCAGGGGGTAACTACCCCAATTTGAAAACCACTGGTCTACGGTGTAAGCGTACCATCAGCGGGTCACCAACTTTACTCGCTCTCGCACTTAGATCTTGCAAACACTCCTGTAGTACGTTGCACTCTTCAACAGCTTTCAAGAAATCTAGGTACAAAGTTTTACGAGCCTACTGAATAGCATTCAGGAGCGGCAACCGTCATGCAGTGAAGTTGTCGTAGGTTCCAGACTATAAGTCTGCACGTACTACATTCGAGTCACCTCATTTTCTCTTTTTTATTAATCTTCAACCAAACGCCTGCATTGCCGCAAGGCAACATTTCTGTTCAAAGAAAGTAAAGATAATCATTGTGGTACCTACGTGACCAGGTGTAATCGAAGTATAAGAATGAATCACGATGGAATAAGTATTCATTTAAAGATAGATTCATACGCGTGTCTCAAATACGGTGAAAATTATTCAAAGCAAGCGTGTTCCGGAATGACTCCACGGCGATATACGAATGAATGTACGGTTAAGTAAGTGTACCCTATTACATCTTTGCTATACGACACTGCTAGTGTCATTACTATCATTTTACTTGCATGCCCGGAAGAACAGACATAAGTGTCGAGCCACAGCTGTACGAAATAATTCGAATTTTATTCGCTGCTATGAATTCATTGACATCAGCTGTATTATAGGTAGATGAACTACCTATTACATACATATGAAAATGATGAATCTACTTAAAATGTGGACTATGGCATAAGGATGTAGACGATGTGGTTGTTTCCAAGGTCACTTAGAATTGATATACACTCTAAGACAAACAAAAAAAAAAAAAAAAAAAAAAACGCACCACGAAGGAATTATCCGAATGGGACTGAAATTAGTAGATGTGATGTACATGTACAGACAAGCAAATGATTACAATTTCAGAGGAGGTCGATGAATTATCCAGGACAAAGAGCTTCACAAATTGAATAAGACAATAACGCGTTGGTCCACTTTGGCCGTTATGTAAGCAGTTATTCGGCTTCGCATTGATTGACAGACTTGTTGAATGTCCTCCTGAGAGATATCGTGCCAAATTCTATTCAACTGGCGAGTTAGATCGTCAACCTCCTGACCTGGTTGGAGGCCTCTACCTATAATCCCCCAAACGTTCCCATTTGGGAGATATCCGGCGACCTAGCTGGCCAAGGTAGGGTTTGGCAAGCATGCAGACAAGCAGTTTCTACTGCATGTCTGCATGGTATCGGGCCTTATGATGGGCGTTGATGAGGTTGTATCCAACTGCTGTCCAGGGCGTCTTCAGACAGGTCCTCGCTTGACATCGGTGCTCAGTTAAAAAAAGGCCTCATCACTGAAGGCAATTCCATTCCAGTAAACGAGACTCCAGGCCGAAGACGAGTCTGGAGACGCCCCAGGCAGCAGTGGGGTGCTAACCCGACTGTCGTCCGCCAGTCGGGAGTGATGGTCTGGGGTGCGATTTCTTTTCATAGCAGGACCCATTAGGTTGTCGTGCGCGGCACACTTACAGCACAATGATACGTTTTGCTGCCCTTCATGGAGAGCCATCCTGAGCTTACATTTCAGCAAGATAATCGCCGCCGCACACGGTGAGAGTTTCTTCTGCTTATCTTCGTGCTTGCGAAACCCTACATTGAACAGCAAGGTCGTCGGATTGCTCCCCAACTGAGAAGGTTTGGGGGATTATGGGCAGGGAGCACCAACCAGCTCCGGATTTTGACGATGTAGCTCGCCAATTAGACAGAATTTTGTAAGATATTCCTCAGCGAGACATCCAGAATATCTATCGATCAGTGTCAGGCTGAATAACTGTTTGCATAAAAGTCAGAGGTGGGCCAACAAGTTATCAACTTGCTCAACTTACAAAACTCTTCTTCTTGAATAAATCATCCAATTTTTTTGAAACTGTAATAATTTGTTTGTATGTACATGTACATCACAGCTAACGACTTCGGTCCCATTGAAATAATTCCTTAGTGGTGCGTTGTTTCTTTTTTGTTTTTGTTTTAGAGTGTCAATCGAGTCTACGACTGTCATGGCGCGAGGTATCGATCAGTTATTGATTTTTGTTTGCAGCGTTGATAATAGAATCTTTTGTAACAATGAATCTTGTCAGCAGTGCTCTACAGGTGAGTGAACTGAAATCGATGCAATGTCGGCTTGCACTGCTCTGGGGGTCAATTCTGAGATTACGTACTGTGGAAAGTGGTTCAGAGTGCATTTAATGCCGAATTATGATTCTAGGAATTGTGTGGAGTGTCATGGGGAGACGTGTGTCAAACGTGACCAAAGATATAGCTAGAGTGAAGCCCGGCTACGGCAAAACAGGATTGCTCCCGGCTGCGTACACAAAACGCGGAATTGTCGAGGATGAAGATTTGGATTACGAGTAAGGTACCTGTTTTTTGTTGCAACTTCTGTCGTTGTTATTGTCAAAGCTGTAAACAAAACGGATATCTTGCACCATAACAGTCGCGCTGTCTATGTATATCGATTTCAAGCGATCTTCGAAATTCCTGACACTGTGACATACCGAAATTGAGGTCGGTGCAGGGAGCGTGCACAGATGGCCGGAATAGCCAAGGCAGACTCTCACGATAACTGGGATATCTGGATTCGAGTCCCGGTCGGGCACAAATTTTCTTATGTAAATCTATACCCAGAAAAGATGATGTGAAAGAATTCGCAGTCAGCGAGTAAATGTCGTATTTTTGTCATTACCATTGTTATTGCTCGTTTCTGAAGAAAAGTGATACGTTGTATCTTTCGCATTTTTGACGGAAGATTAGGGGAAAAAGTAGAAAATTGCGAAAAATGAGCAAGCTCGCTGAGCCCTCAGTTGCACGCTTCCCTTGTTGGAGGGTGACGGCGATATTACTGCTATGGCGCTCAGTTATCTTTCGGCTGCCGCGTCACCTGAATGTGGTCCGTGGTTCGCTACGGGAAACAAATACGGATGTATCGGTAGTTCGTATCTTTTTTGTGAATTCTTCGTTGCGTCACCTCGTTAATACAAGTGTTCCATTTGCTTTACTGGACTTACACTTTGATTTAAAACTCTGATCGCTCGTGTGCTGTTGTTTACTACGATCCTAAATTTCTTCATTTCACTCACAATGTTTGCTCTGTGTCGGCCATCAGCTTAACGTCGGTGTTAGTGTTCACAGGCTGCGTGGTTCACGGTGATGGCTTGTCTCTGTTGTGTCACCCAGTACCCCACACTACTCGCATTTACACATGTGCAATGTTATTCTCAATAGAACAGAATATTCTAAGTATGATAGATGTTGTAACAAAGCGAACAAATTATAATGTAAGAGCCTTTGAATGATGTCGGTTTCTCTGAAAGTTTTTTCGAACGTTAAAGGCTGGGCTTGAACTCGGAAGTCCTGTAACTGCCTCGAGGTGATCAAGCATTCTGAGAAATTCAGTGTAGCAGACAAATGCAGTATATCTGACATTAAGTGGGACGTAGCAGATCCACAAAAACAACAACGAATGGCTGTGACCGGGAACAGAGCAAAGGGAACTCTACGAAGGCACCACGTCGTTCAGTTTACGAATGTGCTGGATGCAATACCCACGAAGAGATGAAGATGAAAATCTATGCGACCAACCACAATATAAGGAACCCATGTCTACAAGAATACTCCAGAAATCACTATACAATACAGTGCAAAGAAATTTTGTTCAAATATTAGACTTTCCTGACCTCTTCAGTTTACATATGTAGCGAGAGAAAAAGATGACTGTAAGCTTCCATGAATAGTCAAGATGCGTTGGTGTGAAGTGTGATGGACACGGATGAATCGTTACGCTGGCTCGATTAATTTTTTTGCTGTTCCTATGGCTAACTGAAATAAAATGATTAAACGACCAGATTCGACACGTTACTTCCATACACAAAATGGAATATCCAGAAAAATGGTTAGTCACTCAAGAACTGCTGAAAGCAATAATGGCTTGAAACATCTAACCAATTTATTTTATAACACTGTCAATATTTACTCCGTTTTCTTGCTAGTTCCTACGTTTTATGTTATAGACAAGAAAAGAATTCCACCTTTTGCAAATGAATGTTTTATTTGTGTGCTCCAAGCGTGTCTCCCTTCTTCATGTTAGGCATCTTCAATGGTCTACAATACACAAGAATATAATTTATTATACATATTTTAATAAGAGGTTAATGTAGATTCTTGGCAACTCATTTAGCTATACATTTACTATTATATGGTTATTTTTATACACTGTACTCACTTCCAAGTCCTTTTTATGATCTTCTATACCTACTAAGTGCATATACTACAGGTTTCTTCTAATTCATAGGCCACATTTAAACATTTAGCTCCACATAACCTATACTGTAACACACTACACATGTTACTGTTCACATATATTATGGCTGACTCAGGGATCATGGGAGCTATAGACAGTGTGAGTAGAGTAGGGTGCTGGCTTAGGGATCTAGTGAAGGTAGGCAATGAGGCAATGCAGATGTGGAGCTTTTTTATTTGTTTTTGTTAGGACTATCTTGAATTAGTTTGGATATTGTTGTTCTGTAATTTGCACTTTTGATTACTGAGCTTATATTCATTTTTGTTTGTGGCCTGATGAATTAAATATTCTTGTTATAGAGTGAATATTCCCTTTGTTTTGTTGTTGTGGGACAATACCGTCGTGTCAGTTTTTACACCAGCGTGAAGGTGGTTTTCTTTTATTAGAGATTCTGCATATGTGGAGTGGATACCTTCACTCTTCAATATCCTTGTATGCCCTTTGTACCTGATACTAAAATTTTTCACAGTCACCCCAAAATATTTACTGTTCCAGCTTTTACATGTTAATTCATGTGTTCCAGCACTATTGTATTTATCTATCTCTTCTGGCACAGTTTTAATTTCCTTTTTATTGTGCTATTTGCCTTGGAGAATATATTAATTTTATATTTTTTCTAGATCATACTAGTACTTAATGTCTTTTCTGTTGTACTGTTGTCACCGAGGATATACGGCAATAATTTGGTGGTTTTCTAGACATTATTAGTCTTGTGTGTGAATTGATTGTGGTATGATGTGGTGTGCCCTTTTGTATTTTTGTTGAGGCATATGTGAGTATGGGTATATCTGGATCGTTTTTAATTTTACTGTCTTCTGTTTATATTTTCCTTTAATGGTGTTGTGTAGTTTGTGTAGTGTATTGCTTTGCATCCATTGTTCTGTGCTATGTTGATGATCTTGTTTAGTTTATCTTGACAGTTATCCCTGATTAGGGGTGTATACCATTTGTCTAATGGTTTCTCCTTTTTGATAATGTTAATAGCTTGATTTCTTGTGACTTATCATGTCTGTAACAGTATCCTTTCTGAAAATGTTGCAACTGAATCTCTTGGTAAGTTTTGTGATTTTTAAGCCAAGGTAATGTATTTGTTTCTTCTGTTTCTGTTTCTATAGTGACATTGTGATGTATGATACTTATCTGTTTGTGTAAACTGTTTACATGTTCTTGTGGTTCAGCTATGAGACATATGACATCATTTACATACCAGTGCCAGTATAATATTTTAAAATTTTTTCGTTAATTTTATTTATACAAAGTATGAGTTTTGCTGTTGATGGGAGGCCTGTATCTTGCTTTCATTGTATTATTTCTAAAAGAAGTCCTTTTAAACTTCTGCTGCTCTCTTGTTCAAAATTTTCAGATATGTATTTGTGTGGCAGCTTTTTAATGTGATATGTGGGATCACTATTGAAACTAATAACTGGACTCATCAAAATATTTTTCTTATTCATTTTGGGCTCTTTTCTATGCACTGCTGGTGCCCAAACATTTCAACTTGATTTTGTTTCTTTATTTAGTGACATCTTTTAATTTGTTTTTCAGTTTTATTTGAAACGTGTTAGTTCTATCCCATTGTAGCTCTTCAAAATATTTTTTTGTAATAGTTCTTTTGTTTTGATTATGTATTTCTGTTTATCCATTAGTACTATAATATGTTACTTTTGCCTTCTGTTCTAGATTTTTTTCGCTTTCGTCAATATTGTTTGTTTATTGTCTTAATTGTTAGTACCACTTTGTTATTTTCCTTTCTGATTTTCTGGGTTGCAACACACCCCACTCTTTCAGTCATGGACCATAAACTTTTCTCAGAGAGGTAGCTTCATGTAGAGGTATTTCCAAACTACACAAGTAGAGACTCAGATGTCACTTTCACCCTTTCAGACCTTCTAGCTATAATTGTGCACATTAACTTTTACTGTGTCTTAGCTGCAACACAAGTAGTTTCTACCAGTGGAAATTTGAGGTAAGCGTTTGTGAATGTTCATCCTTTTTATCACGCTCAAGTGCTGCCAACTGGTGGGTATCGCTATGAAAATATCAGCAAGTCAGCGTAGCAGTGCACAACAGCTCATGACTGCCACAGTACACGGATGTGGCGATTCGCTATATATTCCACTATATAATTGAATATTGTTATTGCTATTTTGCCTGGTAATTATTGAAAGATCATTTTACTATTTGTTACAATAAGGAGTAATTCTTAATTAGTTGTTTTAATCCATAAATGAAGCCAAATCTAGAAAATATGAAACTTCCTGGCAGATTAAAACTGTGTGCCAGACCGAGACTCGAACTCGGAACCTTTGCCTTTTGCGGACAAGTGCTCTACCATCCAAGCTACCCAAGCACGACCGACGCCCCGTCCTCACGGCTTTACTTCCGCCAGTACCTCGTCTCCTACCTTCCAAACTTTACAGAAGCTCTCCTGGTTGTCCTCACGGCTTTACTTCTGCCAGTACCTCGTCTCCTACCTTCCAAACTTTACAGAAGCTCTCCTGGTTCGCAGGAGAACTTCTGTAAGGTTTGGAAGGTAGGAGACGAGGTAGTGGCAGAAGTAAAGCAGTGAGGACGGGGCGTGAGTCGTGCTTGGGTAACTCAGATGGTAGATCGCTTGCCCGCGAAAGGCAAAGGTCCCGAGTTCGAGTCTCGGTCTGGCACACAGTTTTAATCTGCCAGGAAGTTTCATATCTGCGCACGCTCCGCTGCAGAGTGAAAATCTTATTCTCTAGGAAATATCTTTCGAAAATGGGTACAAATTTTTGTATAAATCTTGTATCTAAAATAATTAAATATCACCTAAGAGCATTACCACATAAAGAACAATTTTTCATCATCCAGAAAAAAAATCAGGTTTGAAACAGTTAAGAAAATTTGACATTTCCATGCCTGAGTAGATGCAATATACTACATAGTTCATGTCACTGCATATATAAATGATACAATAACAAAAATTAGTCCTACAACATTCATTAGAAAGTTGCAAATTTTGAGTACCATGAACAACATACCAACATACATTTTGACACTGAGGAAATTAGTAATATTGCTATGCAGCGACAAGTGACTTGCCTGCATTTTGGTATGCTATATGATCATTGCTGCCCATCAATAGAAATATTCTTTTTAAATAAAGTTCAAAAACGTTTCTCGCAGAATTTAGTACAAATAGATATCAAAGCGTAGGTGATTGTACTTATACATTATACAATAAAATGTAGTGAGGAGGGACGCTTTATTAAAAATAGATAAATGTTAGAAAAGTTATACAGTGTCACTGTACAGTGCAGTCGATCGTTAAAAGATAATTATGAATTTTGTTAATAAATCAGAATAAAGAAATTTTCTCCACTCGCACATACTGTGGCCATGCAACCACCAACTAAACAGGGGCGTCATAATTGTCTCACAATTACATACAACGAAGTGAGCAAATGTCTTCGACTCATTTGCTCAATTCAGACAATGGAAAGTAGCGTGGTTCAAAAATGGTTCAAATGGCTCTGAGCACTATGGGACTCAACTGCTGAGGTCATTAGTCCCCTAGAACTTAGAACTAGTTAAACCTAACTAACCTAAGGACATCACAAACATCCATGCCCGCCGGCCGCGGTGGTCTAGCGGTTCAGGCGCTCAGTCCAGAACCGCGCGACTGCTACGGTCGCAGGTTCGAATCCTGCCTTGGGCATGGATGTGTGTGATGTCCTTAGGTTAGTTAGGTTTAAGTAGTTCTAAGTTCTAGAGGACTGATGACCACAGATGTTAAGTCCCATAGTGCTCAGAGCCATTTGAACCATCCATGCCCGAGGCAGGATTCGAACCTGCGACCGTAGCGGTCTTGCGGTTCCAGACTGCAGCGCCTTTAACCGCACGGCCACTTCGGCCGGCTGGAAAGTAGCGTGGAAGGAGGTTTGTTAAAACTGTTATACTAACTGTCTAACAAAAGCTATACAGTACCACAGTACAATGCAAAGCATCATTAGACATAAAGTTTGCAGCTCGATAATGAAGCAGAAAAAAAACTTTGCCTTTCTCAGTACACACACAAATTACCTGACAAACAGGCACACACAAACTGGTTCACAATTACATGCCACGAAATGGAAAAACTATTGTCACTTGACACAATCAGCGCTATTTTCAGACATCTTTTCACATGAGCTACAAATAAAACAATTGTAACGGGGAAGAAGAATTTTCGAGCAATGTAATATTATGTTACAAAAATTAACAGTACCATTTTACGGTGAAATTAGTAATTAAAATAGTTGTCCAGCAATAAAACAACTTAGTGACATATTTTAATGAAGCCTTCTCCTTCGTTAAATTTTATTGTTTTGTCTGCGAATCATGAAGAGATAATGTGTGACAATAGTGCTGGTTACGTTCAGTGATATTTGCTCATTTTATTTCATGTAACTATAAACAGGTTATGGGCTCCTGTTTAGCAGCCGGATTGCGTGAGCACAGAATGAGTGCTTGGAGGGAAGTTTTTTTGTTCTGATTTATTAACGAGATTTCTACTTCTTGTTTTGATAATCGATCTCATGATACAGAGATACTATGTCGTGTTTGTAACATAGTCTTATTTTTGATAAAGCCTCCTTCTTCGTTACATTTTATTATATAATGTGTATCGTGTAAGTACAGCCATCTGCTTGATATCTAATTGAACTAAATTCTACAGGAAACACTTTGTGCATGCATTTAAGAAGAATATTTCTATTGAAGTTATGTGAACTGACATGCAGCAGCGACATACACCAACATACCCAAATGCTGGCACATCACTCGTCACTGCAAGACAGTATACCATGTTTCCTGAAAGTATCAACATGTGTGTTGCAATGGTGTTCATGGCACTCAAAATTTGCAACTTTGTGATGAACCCTATATGGCTAATTGTACCATCTACATATTCAATGACACTAAATTTGTTGTATATTGTACCAAAGAGTGTGTAGACCTGTTGTCATATTTGCTCAAAGTGGTATCTGGTTCTATATTTGCGTAATTCGGAAATATCTGTACGTCAGGCTGACTCTGCGCGCTTATTTTTGAGTCTGAAGACGATCTTCTTTGACTAAAATTATTACCTGACTGAAAACATTTGTGGTGCATAACTGGATTTATAATAATATAATCTCTTATTTTCTTGTTTTTGATGAAGCCATTTATTTGTTTTGCTGTTAGTTCCATCATTTGTCCTGCACATATCTCATTATTTTTTTCCTTGTGCTACAATATGCTTTGTTTCCGTTACTATGTGTCAATGTCTGCATCCGGCTCTATGTTCATGTTAATGTTATACTTAAAACCTTTATCAACAAATCTATTTCTACATCCATCATTTGTCTGCTAATGATATCCATTATTCGTAGGTAAACGTCTGTGTCAGAATGTCCTGACTATGTGGACGTGTTTTAAGTTCTCCTGAAGTTATTTTCTCATGAATATATTTAATTTCATCTTTTGTGTCTTCTGCTGTTCTGTTGACGTTTTCTTAGATATCTGTGCTAATTTATCTACCGTGTGCCTTAGGACTGTTCAGGTAATTTCCATTTGATGTGAAAATTGGAAAGGTTTTTGTTTAGTTCAAGTTTTTTGTGTACTTTTCCCTGATTTCATTATTTAACCAAGATATCTGCACTGTTGATTTAGCATTGTATTGCACTTGGGAAACATTACATATTTTTGCATTAATGTAATCTGGTCTCAAAGATTGTTGTTAGGCCTGTGTAGCTGGATTTGAGTTTGTGGTACATATTGTAGATCTGCAGTGGAAATGTTTGACAAGCAGTAGTAATGGTCTTAATATTTGTAACCTTTTGTTTCTGTGCCTCCTTATGTTATTCTTTATCATATAAAGAAAAAATTTCCGTCTTTTAAACTGAATGTTCTTTTTGTGTGTGCATACCAAATATGTCTAATGTATTTGTGCTAGGAGAACTAAAATCTTATCCGAGTACTATATTTCAAATGAAACCAAGAAACACTTTCAAAGAGGTAAGAAATATACTCAGAAAATCACAGAAACAAAATTTTGTACAAAACATCCAGCAGAATCAGTGGTCAGAAGCAAGCGCAAAATACCTAAAGATGACTGGTGTCATCGGAATGTCACCATTTTTAAGAATGATCCCACAAACCACTTTACAAAATTCTTACACAAATACTTTTTTATATTAATAATTGTAGTTTCAAATTAGAGAACAACAGAAATAGAAACAAAAGAAAATCGTTACACCCATCCTGTCAACTGAAAAAACTAATATCTTTTGATGTGAAAGATGTCTACCGTTTAATCCCAATTGCTGACATAATTTTTATCGCAAAAGAACAACAGAAAGGAAACGCAGGAATTCCAAACACAACAATAGAATAACTGACACACATCAAACAAATAATCATCGAGAAAGCTACTTACAATTTAACTTCTACTGACAAGAGGCCTCTACTGAAAGAGGATAGCTTCGAATGGAATGCCTAATCTCACAGACACAAGCAAATATCCTAATGAATCACACTGAAAACGAAAGTTTCGCATAAATAAAATCAACCGCAAAATTATGAAATATTATACTGGCACAGGTATGTGAACGATGTCACATGTCTCATAGATGAAGCACAAGAACGTGTAAACAGTTTACACCGACAAATAATTATCACACAACACAATGTTCACGTCACTATAGAAGTAGAAACAGCAGAAAAAATACACTATCTAGGCCTCAAAATCAAAAAATCTAACAACAGACTCAGTTTCATCATTTTAGAAAGGAAACAGCTACATACACGATAAGACACAAGAAATCAAACCATCAACATTACCAGTATCAAAACGGAGAAGCTATTAGACAAAGGGTATACACACTCTGCAGTACACCTCTAAGTAGAAATAACTATCAACATAAACTAAACATAATCATCAACACAGCACAGAGCAATGGGTACAAAGCAATACAGCATACAAACTACACAACGCTGTTAAAGGAAAATACGAACACAAGACAGTAAAATTAAAAAACAATTCAGATATAACAGCATATATTAGTAACACACAATGCACACTCACAGGTCCCTAAAAAAAAGACACAAAATGTCGAACCACAACCAGGTCACACACAAGATTAGTTACATCTACAAAGACCACAAAATTATTACAGTACATTCTCCATGACAACAGCACAAGAGAAATGAAATTAAATACTAGTATAATCTAGAAAGACTATAAAATTAATATATCCTCCACGACAAATAGCACAATAGAAAAGAAATTAAAACTGTGAGAGAGGAGATAGATAACTACAATAGTTCAGGAACACATGAATTAACATGTCAAAGCTGCAATAGTAAATATCTTGGGATGACTGCGAGGAATTTTAATGTCAGGTACAGGAGACGTATAAGGATACTGAAGAGTGCCTGCAGAAACCGTAATAAACGGAAATCATCTCCAAATTGGTGTAAAGACAGACATGACAGTATACTACCACAACAAAAAACAAAGGGAATGCTTACTTTACAGGAAGAATATTTCATTCAAAAGACCATATATAATTTCACTGTCCACATAACAGAGTCTGTAAATAGCAAAACGGCGCCAATAGGAATTTTCTGTGGCTAATCCAAAGAATTTGATTGTGTGAACCACAATATTATGTTACAGAAATTGCAATTCTATGGTATATATGGAACAGCACGTGAATGCTGTAAGTCATATCTGCAGAACATAAAGGAAAAAGTTTCTTTATGTGGTTTAAGTGTTTTAAGGAAGATTGCTGCTTGGGTGGAATTGCATTAGGTGTTCCATAGGGTTCGATCATGGTCCCCTTCTGTTCTTGATGTATGTGAATGACTTCCCTTCTTATCTGAAACAAGAAGCTAAACTGACACTGTTTGCTGATTATACAAGCATCATTATTAATCCAGAAAAGAAACTCCAATAGAAAATGATACAAATAGTGTCTTTGGAATGTTATTAATTAGTTTTCTGCGAATGAGCTTGCTCTAAACTTTGAAAAACAGAATACACCCAATTTTATGCTGCAAGGAGTACAGTTCGTTCAATACATGTAACACGTTAACAGAAGTCAGTAGCTAGGGTAGAGCACACTACATATAGATGAGAATGTTAATTGGAAGATTCATATTTTGGATCTCCTAGGATTGGCAACTTTTGCAATGAGAATAACGGCCGGTTTTGAGGCTACAGAAATTAGCAGCTTAACATACTTTGGATACTTTCACTCTCTGAAGTCATACAGAATAATATTTTGAGGTAACTCAACGCTTAGGCAAAAAGCATTTACTGCTCAAATGAAAGTGGTTGGAATAATGTGTGAGGCTCATAGTCACACATCTTGTAGGCATCTGTTTAAAAGGTCAGGAATTCTTATAACAACGTCACAATACATTCACTCAGTAACGAAATTTGTTCTCAACATGGACCAGTTTAAAAACAAAAGTCACAATCATGATTATAGTACCAGAAGAAAGAAACACTTACACTATCCTCTACATAACCTGTCTTTGTCACAGAAAGGGATAAAATATGCTGCTGTAAAATTTTCGATAAATTACCAGGTGAAATGAAATGTCTGACAGACAGCATTGATAGCTCAAAATATAATTTAAAATCATATCTCCTTGACAACTGCTTCTATACCATAGATGAATTCTTGGATAGAGGTAAATAAATCTGTAGGTATAATGTATGCATTTTGTGCTATTTAAGGGAATGAGATAGGTAACAAAAATTTTGAAAACTAAAAAAGAGAAAGAAAAAACGAAGAACGTTGATTCATATGTGCATTACTTAACGCATTTGACATGCACAACATAACGGCTGCTGTGAGATTGATCAATGGAATATGTAACTAAGTAACTAATTAAGCAACAAAAATGAATATATACTCAGTAATCAAAAGTCCAAAAACAGAACAACAACACTTAAACTAATTCAAGACTACTATAAAGAAAAATTAAAAAATAAAACAAAATGAATAAAAATATTTCACACCCACATTGCCTCACCACATACCCCCCCACTCGATCCCCAAGCCAACACCCCGCTATATTCACACTGTCTATTGATCCCTCGGTCAGCCCTAATGCATGTCAAGAATAACATGTGAACAATAACATGTGCAGTGCGCTGCAGTATTGATTATGTGCAGTGAAGTGTTTAAATGTGACTTATGAATTGGAAAAAAATGTATTATATACATTTAGCACACACAGAAGGTCATAGAAATAAAGTAAAATGAATATAGCGTCCAAAACCTAACCGTATAGCGTTAAATAAATAATAAAGTCAACTGCCAAGAATCACTAATAATCTCTTATCAAAATATGGATAACTAAATAATTTTCTTGTTTATTATAGATCACTGAAATTGCCTAGGGCTAATAGTGGAATAATATTTGGTACACACAAATAAAACATTCAGTTGAAAAAGACGAAAGTTTTCTTGTTTACATGAGAAAACACAATTCATTTTCCAGTAATCTACAAGTTTCACATCCTACCTCAAATATACTTCGTTCGAGAGATTTTCACAAGAGCAATTTTGCATTTATCCAGATGACTTCTGTTTAAATTTCTTAATGTTTTTTGCTCCATTCATGTGAGCTGTACGGAAGACTTGCGACTGTAGCAGCGTGTTATTGGTTTAATTCAGCTGCTTTCCATATTGCTTTGTGGTGTTAAATGTAAATCATTATACAGAGAGACAAAAATATGAAAAGTGTTTTCTAAATGCACGGAATATGTTTATCGAAACGTGGATCATCTGACTGAAAATGAAGTATTGCATGGCTATGTGGTTGTAGTACACACCTCGTACGCAACCTTGGCACAAAGTGTTCGCTGTTTCGCCCACCGACTTTGATCGTCGGTGGACAGTGAACCAAATCTCCTAGCTTTGACGATCCCTGATCTCTCTTTCTGTGTTTTATACCTGTGGGGTAAATTGGACAGTTGTACTCAGATAATTCTCACATTGGGAAAAGCTAAAGCGTAACACATTGATGATGCTACTCCTGCCATCCCTTAGACAGCGTTGTTACTCGAGTCTCACTCTTTCACAAATCGTGAACAGCGTTCCATTGACGTCAACGGTGGCCGTTTGCGGTAACTTCTGTAAAGAGTATTTCTCCTCTTCATAAACTACGGTACCTTGTTCCATGTCAGACTGTATTTTCCCAATAAGTTTTATTTTGTCCACCCCCTACTTGTCAAACTGATCTCACCAAGTCAAACATTCGCCTTCCTGTATGTTACTTCTATGTGGTCCATAATTTCACAACCAATAGTGTAGTCAAATGCTTCTTTGGGACAAGAATGAATTCGCAGATTGCGATTATGTTTCTGGGTCGTCTGTAGGATATTTCTGAACAAATGAAAATTGGTGCCCGACTGGGCCTCGAACACGGATATCTCGCTGGCCGCGAGTGATCACCTTAATCACTCCGAACATCTGAGCATGGTTCCAGGAGTGGCCCAAATACGTATTTGCCCAGTCCGCAGATCGTGGTCTAGTGGCCAGCGTTGCTGCCTCTGGATCACGAGGTCCCGGGTTCGACTCCCAGCCAGGTTGGGGACTGGCTGTTTGTGTTGTCGTCATCATCATCATTCGTGATGGTGGCTACATTGGACTGCGTAAAAAATTGGAGTGTGAAAAAAATTGGGCCTTTGTAAGGGCGCTGATGACCGCGCAGCTGAGCGACACTCAAACCAAACACCACCATCATCTATTTGCCCAATGTCTACTCTCCCATCGGTAATGTAGTTCCCGCACAAGGAAGACAAGACACAAGGACAAATGGGGATTAGGGGAACTCCTTGGACCGTACTCGGATAGCCAAAGTGTTTATGCCTGCCGCTTGGGACGTACGGGAAATCCGGGTTCGAGTCCCGGGCCGGAAGACTTTTTCATTTGTTCTGAAACATTCAACAGCTGATGCGGAACCGTAATCACTCTTTGGGAGTTCATTCTTAATTTTAATTCTTAACTGAATGTCGCTGTTGATCGTCAGTGCAGTGTACGAGGTTGCACTGCAGCACTTTTTGGGTGCTCTGCCTTTGTCTGTGGCCATTATTGTGAATTTGTCCATATTTAGGGAAAGCATCAATTCAATAGTGTAGGTAGAAATGCTAAGTTGTTATACGTTTCCTTACAATGATCTAATAATGATAGATTCCTGCATACATCGGCAACACACTCGAGCGGTCTGAGATCTTACTATCACTAACTAATTTAATAAATTCACTGAGTGGTCAAAGCTAGGGGAAGGCGCAGGTGTACGAGTCTGTCGTCGGCTGATGAAACCTGTTCAGGTCTGGGAGGAATGGGTCCCTGACATTCCACATTCAAATCGGCGGTGATCGGACTCGTGATAGCGAGTCGATCGCCCCGTACGGCTCTGCGGAGGTGACGCGACTCCCTTCCCTCAAATATTCATGGTCCTCCTGTGCAGCGGTTTATACGAATTGAAACATTTTCTCTGCTATCTTCAAGATCCACCATAGCCAAGACGTTGGAACTCAGAATTCTTGTTTAGTCTTCGATATGCAAAGACCCATGCGTCTTGCACCGATTAGCTCTCCACGTTCAATTTTATATACTTATATGGATATGGTGTTTGTTCTTTCGGGCATGTCCGAAAGAACAGATACCATTGATGACCTGCAGCCGTCTAGAACGAAATTAGAGTTATGTATTAATACCTTCAGTTGCTGACGGGCGTTGAAATATATCAACGGGGACAGGTGAAAATGTGTGCCCCCATTGGGACTCGAACCCGGGATCTCCTGCTAGGGTAGGGACACTACGAATGTAGTGTGTGGACATATAAGGTGAGAATATAGGTCTCGCGGGAGGCGTGCGCGAGATAGTCCTTGCAGTCGCACTGTCCTCTGTGCCCTCGGTGGCTTAGATGGATAGAGCGTCTGCCATGGAAGCAGGAGATCCCGGGTTCGAGTCCCGTTCCGGACACACATTTTCACCTTTTCCCGTTGATATATATCAACGTCCGTCAGCAGCTGAAGGTATTAATATATATTTCTAATTGCGTTCAAAGTTGGTTAACTCGTGACGTACTACCATCTTTACCACACAACCGTCTGCAAGAGACTGCTAAGATATAGTTTATAAACTTACACCATACGCAGCGTGTAACTGAGAGTTCGGGCGCCATACATGGCTCATCTTTGAATAAGGCAAGTTTTCAAGTGACTTTTCAACATTCAGTTTTAGCCATTTATTACGCTTCCTTCGAGCTTACTTTCCCTTCTTATTAGTATTCACCTTCTAATATGACATACTGTCGCCTCCGTAGATCAGTGGTGTCGTCTATAGCTGATATGTGGAGGAGACAGGTCTAATTCCCGGTACTACCAGGGATTTTTCCCTTGGTGGGAGGACTGGAACGCGGTGCTCTCAGCCTCGCGATGCCAGCTGCTAATTTATTTCAGCGAGTAGAAGCGGCCCCAAGATCAAGAAACCCAACAGCGGGAAAGCGGTGTCCTATCTCCAAGCTTCTCCACACCATAACAATGACTTCATTGGCAAAGGATGACATGACGGTCGGCCGGTCGCGATTGGCACATCAGCGACAGAACGCGGAGCTAATCTGCCGTACTGGGCGTCATCACGGACAAATTTTTAGATATAGTCGCATATTTGGAATGGTTGAGTAGATCGTATCGCGTTATTACTGTACAATTTTGTACATTGCTAAACACCTTCCAAAATCCACTCAGATGTAATATACCAGTTCACCTGAGTCTAGTACCTCCAAGTAAAAGCGGAATCTCCTGAATCTCTGCTGATGCTCTGAAAAAGGCTTGTTGTTCTATATCTATAATTGTAAACCACCTTCAGGTGTTTGTTGGAACTCCTGGTAGAATAATAATTTTTCAGTTTCATTTCCATTAGCAATTGTACCGTGGGAAGAACGACTGACGATAAACCACCGTATGAGTTCTAATTTCTCCGTTTTTCTCGTCATCGTCATTTCGTGAGCCGTATATCGGAGGAAGGACCATGTTGATCGTCTCTCTCCGGAAATTATTCTGTCGCAATAACGCCTGTTGCGTCTGTCACTATAGTTTGTTGAGCGTCTCTGTAAAGCTCTCGTGCTGACTAAACGATCCCATCACGAAACGCCTCGCCGGACGGGATGGACGAGCGGTTCTAGGTGCTACAGTCTGGAACCGCGCGACCGCTACGGCCGCAGGTTCGAATCCTGCCTCGGGCATGGATGTGTGTGATGTCCTTAGGTTGGTTAGGTTTAAGTAGTTCTAAGTTCTAGGGGACTGATGACCTTAGAAGTTAAGTCCCATAGTGCTCAGAGCCATTTAACGTAAGCCACTCCATCCGGGGGGGGGGGGGGGGGAATTACATTTCCTTAATATTCTTCTGCTAATCTCGGTCAGGCACGGATTTTTCGGTAGTTTGTATAGTGTGGTCGTTGCAAATTAGGTTGGTATGGACGATCAATCTTAGATATCTTGCAGCAGTTATGTTTGCAGTGGTATATTGGTAGTAGTGGGACCCTTCGCCTATAAATGCGTAATACATTACATTTAATTACGATCCACTCAGGTATCACTCCACGCACCAATCATCTGCATGTCTTCTGCGATTCGCTACTGACTTCTGGCATTGCTGATACCCATCTGCAAGTGTATCGTCGGTGGAAAGCTTAGTGGTGCTTTCGAAACTATCCACTAAATCATTTACATTGGTATACGAAACTTAAGAACGAAACTGACTTCCGCATGATGTGTCACTGGCAAGTAACACAGCTCGATGAAACTAGGACCATACGTAGAAATATCTGTTACAACAGAGTACAGAAGGTAACTGAAAGAAATATGCTATGAGTCGATCAGAAATGACACTTTTATTCAAAGACAATAATTACACTGAAGTCATCGCGATTTATGATGGCCCCTGGACATTTGAAAAGGCGTACTTGGTTCTTAACAGGGTGTGTGACCACCACGGACTGCATTATATTTTCTGCAAAGTACTCCCATGCTGGCTACAGGGTTGGTAAAAGGTTTTTGTGGTAGGGCGTTGCATTCCTCCACCGGCGCCGTTGATAACTGCTGTCTGTGGTGCTTGTGGAAGTGCTTCCATAAAGCCCCCAACGCATGCCACACGTCCTTGGTTGAACTGAAGTAGGTGGCACGAAAGGGCCAGTCCATTCGCTGAATATCGTCACCTTCCAAGAGCTCAGCGTGGTTAGATGTGGTCGCATATTGCCATTTCACGAAATGAAGTGATGTCTGAATGTTCCCTGAAACGACGCACTTGGGAAAGGACTGCAATGTTGCAATAACGTAGAGTGACGAGTGATGAAAGATGTCTCATAACACCTGTAACATCAAAACGATCATGTTGGACAATGATGGACGTAGCCTCATATGGTAAGAGATGGGAATTCGTTATTTACCCCTGTTCATTTTGATGATCTATTTGTTATGGTGTGGGGAGACATATGTTGCATGAGGATTCTGACCTCCGAATCTTTGTACACTCTACACTCACTGTTCAACGTGACTGCGACACTGTACTCCTTCCCCATGTTCGACTTTTGAGAGGTGCATCCAGCCAACACTTCATTTTCATGGCTGATAATGCGCGACCACATCGAAAAGTGCAAGTAGAGGAGCTCTTGAAAGTAGAGGATATTCGGCGAATGAACAGGCCTTTCGCTTCCCCAACTTAAATCCAATCGGGCCCGTGTTGGATACATTTAGAAGACATACTGCACCAACGACCACGCAATAGTTGTAAACGGCGGTGCTGAAGAAATGAGAGAGCGTTGCAGCATGCATACCCGTCCGTGGTGAATACAAATCCTAACTATTCCCCGCCGCATCTAACATCCAGGGCAACATCCTAAACGACGATGAATTCAGTGTTATTATTGTTTTTGAATGATAGTGTCGTTTCTACTGTATATACCTGTGTTGTCTATTGAGTCGGTCCTCTGCGACAGACATGTACCATATACAGGGTGGTCCATTGATCGTGACCGGGCCAAATGTCTCACGAAATAATCGTCAAACGAAAAAACTACAAAGAACGAAACTTGTCTAGCTTGAAGGGGGAAACCAGATGGCGCTATGGGTGGCCCGCTAGATGGCGCTGCCATAGGTCAAACGGATATCGACTGCGTTTTTTTAAACGGGAACCCCCAATTTTCATTACATATTCGTGTAGTACGTAAAGAAATATGAATGTTTTAGTTGCACCACTTTTTTCGCTTTGTGATAGATGGCGCTGTAATAGTCACAAACATATGGCTCACAATTTTAGACGAACAGTTGGTAACAAGCAGGTTTTTTAAATTAAAATACAGAACGTAGGTACGTTTGAACATTTTATTTCGGTTGTTCCAATGTGATACATGTACCTTTGTGAACTTACCATTTCTGAGAACGCATGCTGTTACAGCGTGATTACCTGTAAATACCACATGAATGAAATAAATGTTCAAAATGATGTCCGTCAACCTCAGTGCATTTGGCAATACGTGTAACGACATTTCTCTCAACAGCAAGTAGTTCGCCTTCCGTTAATGTTCGCACATGCATTGACAATGCGCTAACGCATGTTGTCAGGGTCAGGGGTTGTCGGTGGATCACGATAGCAAATATCCTCAACTTTCCCCACAGAAAGAAATCCGGGGACGTCAGATCCGGTGAACGTGCGGGCCATGGTATGGTGCTTCGACGACCAATCCACCTGTCATGAAATATGCTACTCAATACCACTTCAACCTCACGGGAGCTATGTGCTGGTCCCCCATCATGTTGGAAGTACATCGCCATTCTGTCATGCAGTGAAAAATTTTGTTGTAACATCGATAGAACATTACGTAGGAAATAAGCATACATTGCACCATTTAGACTGCCATCGATAAAATGCGGGCCAATTATCCTTCCTCCCACAATGCCGCACCATACATTAACTCGCCAAGGTAGCTCATGTTCCACGTGTCGCAGCCATCGTGGATTTTTCGTTGCCCAATAGTGCATATTGTGCCGGTTTACGTTACCGCTGTTGGTGAATGACGCTTCGTCGCTAAATAGAACGCGTGCAAAAAATCTGTCATCGTCCCGTAATTTCTCTTGTGCCCAGTGGCAGAACTGTACACGACGTTCAAAGTCATCGCCATGCAATTCCTGGTGCTTAGAAATATGGTACGGGTGCAATCGATGTTGATGTAGCATTCTCAACACCGGTGGTTTTGAGATTTCCGATTCTCGCGCAATTTGTGTGCTACTGATGTGCGGATTAGCCGCGACAGCAGCTAAAACACCTACTTGGGCATCATCATTTGTTGCAGGTCGTTGTTGACGTTTCACATGTGGCTGAACGCTTCCTGATTCCTTGAATAACGTAACTATCCGGAGAACGGTCCGGAAACTTGGATGATGACGTCCAGGATACCGAGCAGCATACATAGCACACACCCGTTGTGCATTTTGATCACAATAGCCGTACATCAACACGATATCGACCTTTTCCGCAGTTGGTAAACGGTCCATTTTAACACGGGTAATGTATCACGAAGCAAATACCGTCCGCACTGGCGGAATGTTACGAGATACCACGTACTTATACGTTTGTGACTATTACAGCGCCATGTGTCACAAAGCGAAACAAGTGGTCCAACTAAAACATTCAAATTTCTTTACGTACTACACGAATATGTAATAAAAATGGGTCTCCTATGTAAAAAAACGCAGTTGATATCCGTTTGACCTGTGGCAGCGCCATCTAGGGGGCCAAACACAGCGCCATCTGGCTTCCCCCTTCATGCTAGACAAGTTTCGTTCGTTGTAGTTTTTTCGTTTGACGATTATTTCGTGAGATATTTGGCTCGGTCAATATCAATGGACCACCCTGATTAGTATGTCTGCAGGCATGACGATAATTTCACTGCGGATGCATAAAAGGGTCCAAGCCTCTTGTGGGAATACAGCATTCGCTGCGAGCAAGTAGGTGAACGGACAGTAGACGTCACTAGCGTATGACAACACGAGAATTTCGGTCCTACGTGAAGCGTGTGCGGACGGTCGAGGCGTTAAGGCAACCTCTCCCATTAGGTGGGAGTGGCACGAATTTTCAATTTTCGCCATCAAATTATTTCGAAGCCCGATAGCGGCTGGAGTCGTCTCTCCTTTGAAAAGCGTCTTCTGTTCGTCTCATTGTGTATTTCTTTCAGTTACCTTCTGTACTATACAGTACCTGTTTTCTTCTATACGTGATCAAGTTTCATCAAGCTATATTACTTGGCTGTTGCGCATGATGTGAAAATTACTTTAATCCGTATGTTTTGCACACGAATGTAGGTACCTTAGGTTTTCAGAAGACGAGTGTGCAAGGATTTCAGGAAATTCGAAGAACAGGCGGATCTCAGCGGACAAAGTGTTCCTACTTTTAACTCACACTAGAGGTGCTCAGTATTTGCAGCGTTTGTATGGTGGCAAACGCCAGTATGTGCTTGCGATTCACTGAAGTCGCTGACACGGATTGACTTGAAAGCGTCAATAGCCACTTTATAAATCTGTCCGCTGAGTTTATTGTCTGCTGGAGCGAGCTCACTATATGTGACAATACGGAGCAGACTGTCTGACTACTCATTCTGACAAGCCTGTCATCTACCGTAACTACACCACGGAGCATATCACCCATCAAAATTTAAAGAGATGCTCCATTCATTAATATGTATCACTTTTTTCTGCATGTATTGTCGTCTTCCCGCAGTTTTCTTTCAAACCATAGGGATATGAATAACCGTGTATAAATTGTAAATAATTACGGCCCTGTCACATTTCCTTGAGGTACTACCGAAATTAGCTTTATATCTATCGATTTTGACCGATTAAGAAAAATGTGTTGAGTTCTATCTGCACGGAAGTCCTGAAGCTTGTCCACGAATCTTTACACATTGAGGTGACAAAGTAATGGAATATATATGAAGACGGTATCTGTTCTTTCGGACATGTGCCCTTGGTGGCTCAGATGGATAGAACAACTGCTATGTAGGCAGGAGATCCCGGGTTCGTGTCATGGTCGGGACACACATTTTCAACTGTCCAACTGTCGACAGTTTCGGGTCTTGATTTCATTATCATTTCATTCTAAGAGAGCTGCATGGTCACCGATGGTATCTGTTCTTTCGGACGTATAGTTAAGGCTAACCGGGCATTGACCTTCTTCTGTGTTGGATACACACGCATTGCCCGAACTCTTACGGGACTCGGTAAGATTGTCTGCCACGAGTAATGAGTGTAATGGGCAGGGGCACTACGAATGTAGTGTGTGGACATTAAGTTGGGAATGTGGGTCTCACGGGGAGCGTGCAAGGGATAAATCGCTGCAGTCGCACTATCCTCTGTGCCCTCGGTGGCTCAGATGGATAAAGCGTCTGCCATGTAAGCAGGAGATCCCGGGTTCGAGTCCTGGTCGGGGCACACATTTTCAACTGTCCCCCTTGATGCATGTCAACGCCTGTCGACAGCTTAGGGTCTTGATTTCATTATCATTTCAAGTAATGGAATACTTCCCAATATCATGTCGGGCTTCCTTTTGTCCGTCCTAGCGCAGTAACTGCATATACCATGGACTCAACAATTCGTTGGAAGGCCCTGTAGAAATATTCAGCCACGCTGCCTCCATAGCCATTCACAATTTCGAAAGTATTCCGGTGCAGGATTTTGTGCACAAACTAACCTCTCGATTGTGTCGATGTCATGCATTTGCTGTCGGACGATCTGGGTCGTCAAACCATTCGCCTGAACTGTGCAGAATGTCCTTCAAACCAGTTATTGCTTAATGATTTGGCGCATGGTCGTCCATAAAAATTCCATTGTTGTTTGGGAAAATGAAGTCCACCAATACTGCAAATGGTCTCCAAGTAACCGAACGTAGCGATTTCCAGTCCATGAACCGTACAGTTCGCTCAGAGGGGCCACTCCATTCCATGCAAACACAGCCACCACCAGTTCGCACATAGCCTTGTTGACGACTTGAGTCCATAGCTTCGTGGCATCTGCGCCACACTTGAACCATTCCATGAGCTCTTACCAAATAAAATCGGGATTCATCTGATTAGGCCACGGTTTTTCAGTTACCTAATCTCCAACCGATATGGTCACGAGCCCAGGAGAGGCGCTCAAGGCGATATCGTGCTGTTAGCGAAGGCACTCGCATCGGCTGTCTGCTGCCGTAGTCCATCAACGCCACATCTCCCCACACTGTCCTAACGTCGTACCTTCCACATCGTTTTCTGTGGTTATTTCAAGCAGCGTTGCTTGTCTGTTAGCACTGACAACTCTAGTAAACACCGCTGCTCTCGGTCGTTAAGTGATGGTCGTCGTAAACCCCGAAATGTAGTATTCTCGGCACACTCTTGATACTATGAATCTCGGTATACTGAATTCCCTAACGATTTCCGAAATGGTGTGTCCCATGCGCCTAGCTCCAACTATCATTCTTTTTTTCAGAGCGGCCATAATCACGACGGAAACGTTTTCGCACGAATCACCTGAATACAAATGATAGCTCCGCTTTTGTACTTTGTGTACCCGATACTAGTGCCGTCTGTAAATATGTACGTCGCTATCCCATGACTTGCCACCTCAGTGTATATGTGTGCTCCGAAAGAATTTGCTGATGGCCCACGAGTTACAGTGTTGGGTAGTGGGCGAAATGCTGTCGTGTAAATGGGGGAGGGGGACGGGGGTACCGGCAGGTGGCGTGGTGTGGCGCGGCGTCGCGGCGCTGCAGCGTCTGCTGCCCGGCTGGCGGCGTCGTCCGCCGGCGGCCCGCTATTGATCCGGCTGCCTGCGACCGCCGCGCCGCGCCGCGCCGCGCCCGATGCTCGCCCGCTGCCGCCGACGCCCGAAGGGATGCCTACCTCCCCGGCGCCGGCTCGCCTATCAGCTGACCGCGGCTCGCGAGTAGCACCGAGGAGCGCTTCCCAACCTAGCGAACGCCGCACACGTTGACGCTTCTGTTTTGGAGCGATGCAGTTACCCAACAAGTATATTCGTTTTTGGAATTTATTTGGATTCCTCACCCAGAAATGCACGAAAATTGATCTTTGCTCGTGAGAAATTTTCTCTCTGTCTTCGACTACACTATTACCAAGTGCTAAGAATTAACTGAATGGAGGAAAATAAGGAGATAAATCGCTGCAAATGGTCATCATTTCTGCATAAACTCACCGCGTAGAAACGGTGCACTTCTTCTCTTCAAATACGCTGATTATTTGAAAGGCAACGTTGTTCAACAGGTACATAATGCCAGCCTAAATTTTTAAGCCAGCAGGGACAAAACGCAAGGAGCGGAAGGTTATCTACAACTTCTACAAAAATCAGGCTCCAGTTGTATTTGTCGAAGGACGTGATAGGGAAGCAGAAACTGAGAAGGAGTAAGACAGCCTATCCTCCAAGTTCTTCATTCTCTACGTAGAGCAATATTTCAAGGGAAGAAGGATAAATTTTCATAGTAAATTTCACTTCAAGGATAAGAAATAAAAATGTACCGGTTTGCTGACGACACTGTAGTTTTGTCGATGATGGTCAAGAGCAGTTGAACAGAACATTCAGGGTGTACCAGAAATGTTGCAATAAACTTTGTACAGTTGCAGGGTCTTACGGAACTAAACAAGGGTCCGCAGCTCGTGGTCGTGCGGTAGCGTTCTCGCTTCCCACGCCCGGGTTCCCGGGTTCGATTCCCGACGGGGTCAGAGATTTTCTCTGCCTCGTGATGACTGGGTGTTGTGTGATGTCCTTAGGTTAGTTAGGTTTAAGTAGTTGTAAGTTCTAGTGGACTGATGACCATAGACGTTAAGTCCCATAGTGCTCAGAGCCATTTGAACTAATCAAGGTTAGGAACCCGTGTCCGTAAACTTCATCCAACGATGTTATGGAGCGTCAAAGTTATACGCGCCGGTGTCTGCTACTAGGCCACCTCTTCGACAGCTAACGTGTTTTTGTATGTTGACGGGGCTTAGCCGGAAAGTCTCGCAGTATTGTTTGTTATTCACTAAATAGCCGCGATCGCCAGCGGAAAAGGTGGATGGATCTAGTTGATGCGTAGAATGGCCTTGTTTCCTATGAATGAATCATAATTAATTGAAACCCTCAGCTGCCGACAGGTGTTGTTGATGTACCTCAATGGGGACAGCCGAAAATGTGTGCCCCGACCGGGGCTCGAACCCGGGATCTCCTGCTTACATGGCAGACGCTCCATCCACCTGAGCCATCGAGGACACAGATGAATAGCGCGACTGCAGCGACTTATCCCTTGCATGCTTCCCGTGAGACCCACATTCCCAACTATCCACAGCCTAAATACATAATGCTCTTAATAGATATTTGCCCATCCACTCTAGAGAAGCTGTACGGTCATCATTGGTATCTGTTCTTTCGGCAACAGTTACTATCTTCATATATCCTATGAATGAGATGCTGTCTTGCGTCGCTGAATGACGACTGCAGGCACAGCTATCCATCTTCTGTTTATTTTTCTCCTGGAGCTCTCTAACATCTCCATCGTTTTTCGGTTAACAGTAGAAAAATAAATGGCAGAAGGAACCCCATTGTCGAAACCGTCATCCCTCTAAGGTAAAAGAGTATAGAATTAATAGGAGACAACGCCTGCGGCAGCTATCTCCATCTTTTCCACAAGCGATCCTGGAAATCAGTCGTAATAACTAAATAACAAATGATATTGCGAGACGTTCCACCTACGGTCCTCCAGAGTAGAAAGTCACGTTCCGGGCCGAAGGGGTGCCCTTGTGACAGTCGGTGGCGCCCGTAACTTCGACGCTCTGTAGCGTCGTTGGACGAAGTTTCCGGGCACGGGTTCCTATCCAGAATTAAATTTTCACCCCGCAGCAAAGTGTGAGCTGATATGAAACTACCTGGCAGATTAAAACTGTGTGCCGGTCCGAGACTCAAACTCGAGACTTCCCAGTTAGTGGGCAAGTGCTCCACCAACTGCGCCACCCAAGCACGACTAATGCCCCTTACTCACAGCTTTGCTTCCACTTTACCTCGTTTCGTACCTCCTACAGGTTTATCAGGAGGACTTCTGTGAAGTTTAGATGGCAGGAGACAAGGTACTGGCAGAAGTACAGCTGTGAGACTGGGTGGTGAGTTGTGTGTGTGAAGTTCAGTTGGTGGAGCACTTGGCCCGCAAAATACAAAGGTCCTGAGCCCGAGTCTCGGTCCCGCACACAAATTTTGATCTGTTAGGAAGTTTCACGGGCGCCAATGCTCGATTTGTTACTAAGACAGCTCCTACAACCCCCCCTCCCCCCAAGTTTCTGTCTTGGAAAGAGATTTTAAGATGAATATCACCAAAAATATAACAAGGGTAATGGAATGTAACAGATTTAAATCAGACGACGGTAAGTGAATTACATTATGTAATGGGACGTTAAGAATAGTATATGAGTTTTGTTACTTAGGCACAAAAATAAATAATGGTGATAGAAGCGGAAAGGGTCTAAAGTGATGACTGTCAATGACAACAAAAGCCTTTCTGCAAAAGAGAGATTTTCTAACATCGAATATAAATTCAAATGTTTCGAAGTTCTTTTTTAATTTATTTTTAGCCTTCAGCTGAAGTGAAGCATGAACGGAAAACAGATCATACAAGAGAAAGTGGTGGTGCTGAAGAATACTGAAGATTAGACGGGGAGATGGAACAACCAACGAAGTGAACAGAAATGGGAAGGAGAGAAATTAATGGCAAACTTGTCTAAAAGAAGGATTGCAGAAAACGTCCCAGGCATTAACGACTACCAATTTGATAATGGAGCGAAAAGTGTGTGTGGGGGGAGGGGAGGGAAAAATATTGTAGAGAGACCAAGTCTTGGCTATAGTAAGTTCAAAAGGATGTAAACTGTAGCTGTTATACGTATGTAGGTTGTAGCTGTTATGCATATATAGGTTGTAGCTGTTATGCAGAGATGAGGAGGCTTGCACAGGATGCAAGGCCACAGCAGTCTTCGTGATTAAACAGTGAGAACAGTATAGTCTCTTCGTCAAGTAAATGTGCCAGAGACTCTATTTGGCTCCTGATTTGCAGGGCAGGTCTCTCATTCACCTCTGATACAGTGCGGAGTTTCGTCGAATGTGCAAAAAAAGTCGACTAAATGTCCTTCTGGATAACAGCGATATTTCACCTTAACTGCAAGCTGAGATCCAATAATATTTACTAGACGTCTGCAGAACTTACAGTTGTATGAGGTGTTACCGTTTTTCGACTGCATGTGTGTTGGAGTCTAACAGAAGTTAGCATATACGTCAGAAGAGCACTCTGCATGAAGTCTGCTAGTAACCGATATAGATATAAATTGAAAAAAATATCCTTCTAGAGAAAACTCTTATACGTAACTCAATCATGAGAAAGAAGGGGATCGAATCGTTTGAAATTTGGCGTTACCGAGGGGAGATGAAAATTAAGTGGATTTATAAGACATGAGGAGGTTCTCCGCAGAAAAAGCGAAGAAGGAACTTTGCGAAAAGCATTATGCAGCAGTACGGAGAGGATGATACGACAGCTTGCCATAGAAGGCAAAAATTTCGGGGGAAGACGGAGATGGGATTATGAAGGGTTTAACAAAAATACACCGGCAGACTTCGAAAGTTTGTAGAAAGTGTCTCTTGAAACGTCATCCAACGACGCCACAGTGCCATCAAGTTACAGGGATAAGGTCCGCAATAAGACCACCTTTTCGGCGGAAATGTATTGATATGTGTTGCTGGTTTCGCTGCTATTACTACGCTGAGGGGCCCTTACGGTGTTGTTGTGATAGGCGTAGAAGCGTTACACTCCATGTAACGCCCCGAGTATTGTCAGGTCTAGTTACAGCTCACTGCGTCACAGCTCACGTTCGCTGCCGACGTAGTAGACTTGAAGCAGAAGTTTTTCCCCTCTGGCTGTAGTGTGGCCGTGCGGTTTTAGGCGCGTCAGTTTGGAACCGCTTGACCGCTACGATCGCAGGCTCGAATCCTGCCTCGGGCATGGATGTGTGTGATGTCCTTAGGTTAGTTAGGTTTAAGTAGTTCTAAGTTATAGGGGACTGATGACCACAGATGTTGAGTCCCATAGTGCTCAGAGCCTCTGGCTGTAGCGTCGCTGGATGACATTTCCGAAAATGACTCCTTAACTTCAATTTGTTTCTCAGGATATCCTCTGAAAACCTTCCTGTACGTGTGTCAATATATCTTTGTCACACTCAGCATTGATACAGTTCACTATCTGATGAAAGGTGTCCAGACACCTATTAGTGGGCGTTAATATGGAGTGTGTCAACACTTTGCCTCCATGACAGCTTGAATTCTTCTGGGGACACTTTCAGTGAGGTGTCTCAAAGTCTGTGAAAGAATGACAGCCATTATTTCTCAAGAAAATGAAGTGATGACTACGCTGGGATTCGGAGAAAAATCGAGCTTCTAACTCAGCCAAAAAATGGTACACTGGGGTCAGGTGGGATCTTCGGAAAAGCCAGTACATTTTAGGAATGATACTGTCCGCAGTCCATTGCCTTGCAGGTACTGCTTTACGGCAGAGCGCTGGTACAACTAATCATCGTCTGCGAACTGTTTCTCCACTGCACGCAGCATACATTGCTGTAATATGCATTCATAAACTTGCGAATTTAGCATTTTCTTAAGCGCCGTAAGAGGACCACGTCTTGAACAGGACAATACTGTAACACCACCTCCCATGCATTTCACTGTTGTCACTACACATGGTGGAAGACAACGTTCTCCCGCTATTCGCCAAACCCAAACCCTTTAATCGAATAGCCACATGGTACAGAGTGATTGATCGCTCCAAAAAATTCGTCTTCAACCATCCATTGTTCAGTGGCGTGGCTCTTTACATCACCTCAAGCGTCGCTTAGCACTCTTTACAGAAACTTGTGGCTTCTTTGTACCCCGTCCTTTTTTATTCCTGCCCGCAGTCATTGTACTATAAATGCTTCTGGTACACTGTGGAATTCTTCAATGTTTCCTTCCCCTGATTTAATGCAATTTTTTACAACCACACTCTCGTAATGACTGACTTACCCTCTTATTCAGTACATGAGGTTTGCATGGTCTTGATTTACCTGATTGTTCTTTCGGGTTCCCGCTTTACAGTCACATAACTTGGGCAACTTCGAAAGGCTTGAAATGTCCCCCTGGCTTTTTTACTAAGGTGACATTCTAATGACTAGTACACGTTCGAAATCACTATACTCTCCTGACTTATCCATTCTACTGTTACTACTTTTCTACTGGCAAAGCATTGTTCCCCGCCTCCTTTTATACTGGTGTGCCCGCTTTCGTAACGTCTAGTGATCAATTCCGCATTACATAAGGTTGCCGGGGTACCTTAGATCAGAAGATGTAATTGAGGATCTTGGGAGTTAATTCCATTGTGTTACTGCATTGGCAGAGGGGAGAGCATCGTAGCGGATCGTATCAAATTAGTCAGAAGGCAGTGTGTGAGTGTTCTGTTTAGGGCTATCCTTAGTTTGGCACATCCAGGTCTGACTACCAATGAATGCTATTGTGTACGTTTCACAGATGAATCCCACTTCATTTTATACAATAACTTTAGTCACACACTGGCTTGGATAGGATGCGGTACAAAAACGGCCTGGTGGTGGTAGCATTGGCGTCTTGGTGTGCACATGGATCGAAATAGTTAATCGTACGGAGCTTCACAAATTCATTCTTCATTGGACTAACGCTATCCAAAGCTACAGTTGACAGCTCCTGAAATTAGTTGTATGAATTTTTGATGCCTTTCCTCCATACTTCCATTTTTATAGACAGAGAAACAGCTCGTTTATATTCGGCTGCTTTATTGCACATACGTTTCGCAATGGGCGATATCCACCGCATGAACTGAAGCGAGCTTATTCCAGTTGGGAGTCATCCGTCACCCGACAGGAAGGATGCTTCTGAAGTTCGTCGCAAATCTTTCTCAGGAGTGAGACTGTTTACCTGTCTTGTAAGGATGTGTGTGCCACCAATTTGACGTTTACCTCCATTTTATTGCAACAAATCACATAAAAACTATTCATTTACGACAGACCCTCAATGTGGTGGTGTTTGAAACAGCATAAATTCATAGAAACGAAGTTACAATAAAAAATACACGGATACATTGTGTTGTCTCTCACGCCTTTTGGTTCAAATTGAAACAGTTGATAGTGGGTCCACAACTGCTTACACTGAGATAGTGAACCAAAGATTGGAAATGCATATTTATTGTGTTATGGGCATACATACCGTACACAACGTAACTCGAAGTAAGTTGACGACCACCAGTCTCAATGCATCCATGACAACTTCGTATGAAGCTCTGCCGCAATCTCTCAAAGCTCTCTGGTGTCTGTGGTACGAGGACTGGCAGCCTGAACCCTAGCAAGCAGGTCTTCATCCGTTTCTACGGGGATTTCATACACCTACGTCTTGAGGTGACGCCAGAGGAGGAGGCTCAGAAGCGTGAGATAGGGCGATCGGGCTGGACATGTGACAGGACCTCCCATTCCCATACAACGATGAGGATAAGTATTGTTCAATAATATCGAAGTGGGCTGGTGCACCGCCGTGTTGAAACTACTTCCTTCCACGGACAACAAGTGGTAGCACAACTCACAGGAACGTCAGATAAATGTGGAGGCAGAAAATACGATCCTATTAAGTGATCTTGGACAATGCTCGCCCACACGTTGATAGAGAATAGGTGCTGGTGGCCACCGATGTGGATGGCGTGGGGATTTTCTTCATTGCAGACACGTCTGTTGTGGCTGTTGAAAACATCAAGGTGAACGGTTCCTCACACGTGAACAATACAAATGTACGACGTGCGTCGCAGCAGCACTGCGGTGGACAATCTATTGACAGAGGAGAATGTGAGGCTGAAAATCCGTTGATCCCAGTGCTTGCAGTTCTTTACAGTAGATATGTAATGCTTGTTCTACCAGTACTCAGCACACTGTTGTCTTCCTAGTGTGCGTTTCATGGGGTAGTTGATGTGTGCTTTCGTCATAAAGACGTTGTATCCTTTCCTGAGACAAGCTACTCCTTTATATCCTGGCGTCCGAGCTGGTCCCACAAACTTTCTATGTGGGACAGGTCTGGGGATATTGCTGCCAGCGTGAGTACCTCTACATGGCTCAGACAGTTCGTAGAGACAGGTGTCATGAACGGAAGAGGATTGTCCTGTTGAAAAATTGCACCACGATATTGTTGCATTGTAGGCAAAGCATGAGGTCTCAGGGTACCGGCGACGCACTGTTGCGCTGTCAGAGTTCCCTCGATCACTACCAGCCCTCACACCCAATGGTTGCCCATACTGACATTCCTGGAGTAACACCACTTTGCCTCTACCATTCATTGAAATAATGGGTCCTCTTCGCAGGTCGTCGCCATACTCACCGACGATCGTCGTCAGGGTAGCGCTGAACACAGTGCGATGCCACTCCATACTTCCCTGTCACGGCGCCAGTCCAGGCTCACTTCTGGTGTTGACGGTAGTCTACACGTGGGAGGGCAGTTTCCCAGTGCAGCTGCTGCTCGCCTCAGAATGTTGCACGGTGTCTACTGCTCGTTCGCAGATGGCACTTGTGAAGGGGTTGGTGCGCAATACGGCGATCCACTCTTGTGGTGGTTGGATGTGATCCATAGGGACCTTGACGACGTTCCCGTTTAGTACATCATAGGGCCAAAGTAACATCCGAATGCCCAAAATTTCGGGACATTGCTCGGTTCGGCCAGGCGGCCACAGGTGACGCACAAGTTGCCACGTTTCAGACTCTGTAAGGTACTGATGACGCTGTCTCAGTCGAATACGCAAGCTCTCCGTGTCCTCCACTGGGATACCTCAACATCTGACGCTGTTGTCGCCACTTACGTGGCCTACCAGCATTCTTAAGATCAATAAACATGAACGAGACTAATACCCTCCAGTGGGCGCTCTAACTGTCACAGAGAACTGCAACTCTGAATCATTTACTGCCTTCTTATGTCGTTTACGTATAGGAAGTTGCTATGACACATGATCATGTCTTCTGGGCATTTCACTTTTCTTGTCATGCAATGTATTTGGTGACAAATTTTCATTATGTAAGGTGGCATGGCAGGCCAGAGATACAAAGGACAAATGTGGTGAGTTTAGTGTGTTTTAGCCTTTTTACAGCGGTACTGGGAGTTACAATACAACTGGAGAGGAAAACTGTACGTGGTTTTTTGCCATAACATCCCCGGGGAGGGGCAGGCCATCCTGAGTCCCGAAATAAAGGATATATAGAATATATCCCCAGTACAATATGTACACATAAAAAATCTGTGAAATTTCGCCCAGTATTCCTGGAAACTCCTTCTCACGAAGGCACAGCGCACCGACACCGGAAAGACTCCATATGTCACGATCTACCTGCAATCGGAAAGGCCTCGTTCATCACGGTGGATGACACTCCAAACACTCACACGTCGTATGTTAACTTTCACATAGCAGTGTTCCCTTTTGCACCTTTTTGTGTTTGTGTACTTATAGGTTCGTTACGGAAATGTCAACGACTGTCTACGAAATGATATGTGGCCACTATGACACTTGCTCGTATATAATAGAGAGAACAAAAGTAGATGGGACTGAAATTGGCACTGTTCAAAACAGGAAGCAACTTATTGTAGAGAAATGCTTAAGACTAAATATTATACGGTGGTTAGTTGAAACGATTATCAGTCTAGCGTTCCAGATGACGCTCGCATACAGCAGTAAAAGCCACCACAGACTACCAAAGGTAAGCGAAGTCTACAGTAATTTTCTTAGTAGCTTTTGTCAGTTAATGTTGTACCCGCATTACATGTAGAGAAGTGCGTTGCATAAATATCGGGTCTTATCTCATAACGATCGCTTTCTGTACGTAAGCTGTCAGTGTCTTACTAGATTCTCCTAATCAGTGAACAGCCTAGAAACTGAATGAGGCTGCATAAACGACCAGGTAACCTACAAAATATTTTTTCCCTCTACATAGATATCTTCCTGTATGTTACTTAAGAATAAACAGTATTTATAGTATACTGAAATTGTCAATGTTTAATCCTGGTTGTATTGGAAAATATTTGATTTACGATTGGAAATAAAGAAAAGTTGTGGTATAAAAATACATAGCTTTCACAAAGCGCTATACCCAACATCGTTTCAGCACTCCGTCAAAATTGTGAAAAACATGTTTCTGTTATTCATAAACAACTTTCACATTTATTAATAATAACAGGAAACTCTCGCCTTTGATCGCTATTAAGAACATTCTCTTGAGTACAAAAAACAACAGTATTTATATATAAATTTTATCAAATGACTCCGCAATTGAGAATAAGGACTACCATCAGCTGTAGATTGGAATGACGACAGTGAAACTTCGTGGCGGACTGGGACACGTGCCCGCAGTTCCCGCTTATGGTCATCGGCCGCCTTGACATTTGGCTACACGTGTACATCTCAAGGGCAGACCCAAGCTTCTATATGTGGTTAACCATGCGTCTACGACCTGTATTCGTACATCCATTATGTATGTTCCCGTACAGGTCAGATGTTGTGCTTGAATGTCGCTTGCCCGGTATCGGCAGATAAATACGATATTTCAGTGTCTGTGCTATTCTGATTGCGATGCAAAGTTACTTTGGACATGCATGCGATCTACTAATTCATAGTACTTATAAAATGCAATTTATATTCTATAAGAACATAAAATACACAATGGACTAACACTGAATGATGTACGTGTCTAGTTACGTACAAAACAAAAACAAACAAACACCAAAAAAACGAAAAGCAGTCGTCGGCTCGCAGTTTCTATCTAACACAACATTTATGCTTCTTTCCCTACCAGTGCTACCACGACTGCCGGTAATCTTATCATTTACTACGTCATTTATATGATGTACTGCAACTACCGAACCGTAGATTTGGTAGGACGCAATTGTACGCTCGTTTATAACTGTGTAAGACTACCGGGTGAAAAAGAAAGAGTAAAAGAAAGAGAATTCGATTTATAAAATATGTGAAACGTCAGGTGACGAGCACAATCGAGGGTATGATTTTGTTACTGAATTTCCAGAAACGAAGAGGACGTTATGCAATAAATGGGCCCAGTTACACTGAAATAAGAAACAACGAGAACACGGGAAGATGTTGATCTTGAAGCAAGGACAATAACTATGAATGACGGTAGTAGTTTCAAGTGACGAAATCTCTAGAGCTGTAAGTTAAAGAAAATATATTTTTTTATCATTATAAATCTGCAAGCATTGCTGAGTGGAAGATACGAGTATATGAGCAGTATACATTAAGTAAATTATACCTTAAAAGGACGGAGCATGCGTCATACTATAATTTACACAGCGGCCAGGAAAAATTTTGCGGTGATAATACATAAGATGTTGCTTCATAATACGATAGGCGTATGTGTCAGTACAAAATATCCGCTCGTACAGTACAGAGCGTAGCCCACTCGGTTGCGAGTTTAGGTGAATCAGGCGTCGATCCATTCCGTGCGACCGATTAACGACTGTGACTGCTGCACCGGCCATCCTGAGTGTGGTTTCTAGGAGATTTCCCCAGCTCGTTTAGGTAAATGCTGGGCTAGCTCCCCAATTTCCGCTTCAGAAAAATATAGCAAAGAGTTAAAATACAATCACATACGTAACAAAATTTATACATTTCACAGAGAGTTGACGCACTCGACTTCCCTCCTTCAGGTAACTGACAACTGCGGCAACAGGAAGGGCATCCTGCCACAAAGTTAAATAAAATAAGATTTCCTAATATTGAGTACAGCGGACGCCGGGATTAACGCGAAGAAGGAGAAGAAGAAAATACCTCACAAAAGGAGGACAAGCAAGATTTAATCATCAAAACATTTAGAAAACGTGCCGTTTGCATACTTAAGAAAGCATATCATCGAATTTTATTTCGACCACTGGTGGTGCTCGTTTTCCAGCAGCAGGATATTTACGTTTCTGGATATTTCCATGGCGTCTTCGACGTGGCACGGATACGACGTCACACCATCGTGGTCTGATCACCAGCCAACTCCAGCTGAAATAAACCGCAGCGCCTCCCTCAGCTGAGGTGATCACGATAAATGAGCAAAATCATTTTGCTCGTTAAGCACCCTGTCTGGCTCTTTTGATTTTGCAGCGTAATTTCCAGTTCATCTAAAACGTCGATCCGCCTGCCTTTTTCCATTTTGTGCGTCATATTCATTCGCTCTTTAGTGTCATCTGTGGTGATTCCCTCCTTATATGTCAACCTAAAGCAAATTTGTTCTACTTTCTGCGTTCTGATGTAAGTAACTAAAGACACGTGGCAGCAATCAGTATGAAGAATTCCCTCGTTTGTAGCCGAGGTAATGTCAGCTCTCATTTTGGTAACCTTCGTACTTGGCAGACCAACTCACTATAGTGTGTTCTCTGGGGCATCAAACTTAAAGGACCGAAGGACATGTATTTTTATATATCCTCCTCCATCCGAACAGGCTTCCAAATGCCCATCGGTAGCAATCAACCGCCGTATCGTCCTCAGCTGATAGGCGTCACATGCTGTGGATATGAAGGGGTATATGGACAGAGCACCGCTGACGTAGCCGTTGGCCGTTTTCGTGACTGGAGCCGATACTTCTCAATCAAGTAGCTTCTCAATTGGCCTCACAGGGGCTGAGTGTCCCCCCCCCCCCCCCTGCCCCCCGAGCCATGGTCTCCTGGCGGCTTGCGACTCGCTCGCCTGGTACTCTGGTACTCTCTCGGCAAACGAGGGGCCAGTTTAATCAGGAAACTCGTTGAAACGTTGCTTGAAGACGACGCCGCCACTTACCCGACAACCCAAGGACATAGTATCAATTTTTAATTTAGAAAGTGTGAACTCTCGTCATCGGGAACTATACACCACGATTCTTTTCTTGGTTCTGGCCAAGTATAAGCAATTAAAATTTCCTCCTCCACTACGAAGCAAACCGACTGCAATCGATTTGGACGCCATCGCACAAGCGCTTGTTGTGGAGGCGAGTGCTGCTCCAAAATCAGTGAAACTGAAATAATGCCTGTTACTTTTTTATCCTTGCCAGTCTGTGTCTCTAAAGGTACAACGGACTGTTCGAGTTCTGACTCTGCAGAGTTAGGATACTTTCAGCCAGATACCAGACGAACTGTAATGAGGCTCTTCTATTATGGTAAGTTATTTCGCACAAGGGTGTCTGAATCCTGAGTCTAAAATTTTGCCAAATATCTTGTAACTATTTTTAAAGAAACTTGAACGTTTCCCATTGGTAAAGTATTTATTTCGTTTGTTCATTAAATCTTTTTGTCTATGAGACATGATCATGTACCATGTCACTCTGTTGAGAAATTATTTTAAAGGAAAAATTTTAAGTGTCAGAGAGCCTAGTAATAAAGTATCGAACAGTAATAACGAATACAATAACAATAGGAAAGTACACCCAAAACTATAACTTACGTGGGTTTAGAATTATAAAATTCAATCAATAAGAATCATTATGGAATTTCCTTCTAATTATTTGGAAAATAACAGAAAGGCCAAATAAGGGATGTTCTTCCAACTGCTCCTCTCAGTTATTGAAACCCGATCACGAGAAACTGAAGTATTGGATGGTTCATATTTTTCATTCATTTTCGTCAATCCTACGTGTACTAACACAACGTAGTGGACTCAAAACTAAATGTCTCTGAGAATTCCAACACTACTCCCCACCCTTGTATGAAACGCCGTTTCTGAAAATGGAAACCCAGCCCGAATATTTGTGATTGGGACTCCCCCTGCCTCATTACAGTTCCTCTGGTATCTGGCTGAAAGTATCCTGACTCTGCAGTCGGTCAGAACTAGAACAGCCCGTTGTACCTTTAGAGGCACAGATTGGCAAGGATAAAAAGTAATAAACAATCTTTCGGTTTCACCAGATGTGTGCAAAGGTAGAAGAGCTACGACTCTGTTTGGAAAACTTACAGAGCTCTGAAAAGATACACATCCACTGCCTATCAGAACACTGCTCAACCAGAGAGGAGTTCCAGAAGTTAAATATGAAAGAATTCACTCGAGCAGCTAACTCATTAGAAATAATAAGAGAAAAGGAGGCGTTGCTATATATATTGAAACAGAACACAACTTCAAAACTATAGAAAGAAATAGATTTTGTGGAGGTTAGCACACAGAAGTGTGTCCTTATAAATTAACACTGATAAAAAGTTCACTTTCAATTGGAACTACGTGTAGGTTCCCCACTGGGAAGTTTAAACTACACTGTGAAGCCAAAGCATTATGACCACTGCCCACCGCGACGATGGATGCCACCTGGTGGCAATGCGAGCACGTGATGCGGTAACAAATGTATATAAACGGAACAGACACAGATGTGGGATCGCCTTAGCGAAGGCATGGGCTGCAAATGCGGAAATCTATTCAGATAAGCGATTTTGAGAAAGTGCAGATTATTATCACGCAGAACGTGTGAACGACTATCTCGAACACGGCGAATCTGGTCGAATGTTCACGTGATACTGTCGTGAGGATCTACGGAAAGAGCAGAAGGACAGTGAAAGTAGCACTAGGCGCTAAATGTTGAGCGTGCACGACTATTCACAGAACGTGGGCTTCGGAGGCTTCTCTGCTCTGTAAAGTAGGATAGACGGTGATCTGTGGCGTCTCTGCCGACAGAGCACAATGCTGGTACACGAACGAGTACTTCGGAGCACACCATTCATCGTAAATTGTTGAACATGGAGCTCTGCAGCAGACCGCCCATACGTGTTCACATGTTGACCCAACTACATCGTCAATTACGACTGCAGTGGCACGGAACCATCGGGATTCGACCGTTGACCAACGGAAACGTGTCGGCTCTTCGGGTGAATCACTTTTTTGCTACACTAGGGCTCCACAAACGCCGTCATGGAGGTGAACGGCGGTTCGAAACGTGCAGCGTGCCACGGACGCAGGCCGGTGGGAGCTATGGGCGACATTTTCCTGGGTTTGCATGGGACCCGTGGTAGTAATCGAAGACGACAGCTAAGAACCATCCGCATCCCTGCACGCTTGGTACCTTTCCCGACGGCTGCATCATCTTTCAGCAGTGTAATTGTCCTTGTCTCGGAGACAGAACCATGCTACAGTGGTTTAAGGTGCATTATAGTGAACTCACGTTGACGTCTCGGCTATCAAATTCACATGATGTAAATCCTATGGAACCCTTCTTTGTCACTATCGAGCGCTATCACAGCGTACGCAAATCAGTAGCTCGTTATTTACGTGAATTAGATGACCTGTACATAGACATCTAATGACACACACCTCCACAAACCTACCAACAAACTGTTGGATTCCTTATACGCAGAAGAAGTGGTGTAATTCGTTCGAAAGGCGGACAAACAAGCTTTTAAGCAGGTGGTCATAACGTTTTGGCTCATCAGTGTATTTATGAGACATGTGGATTCCATGTCTGAAAGACAACAAGCTGTTATGTTTTAGTATTTATATAGTGTGTAGTGATTTCGGTGTTCTTTCTCTAAACGATTCTGGTAGGAAAAAGATCTGGAAACCTTTTTTGGGAACTGTATGTGGTCTCGCAGTAATTAATATTCCAACACTGGTAGATAAATACAGCAGAGAGTTGATTGATAACATTGCCTTTCGTGAAGATCAAAGCAAGAAAATAACGTGTACACAGTAACAAAAGCTCTCTGTGTTCATGGTGTACAGTTAGTGTAAATAAGTTAGTGCCTTACAGTATAGGTTCCCCTCACTGGAAAGCAGAGTAGTTACTCCATGACAAACGGTTTTAGGAATAATTCGCAAGAAAAAACCTGGACTGCAATTAACGATGAGTCAAATTTGATGCGTTGTAAGATAAATTCATATAATTATTTGAAACTAGCTTTCATCTTAAGTTAATAATAAAGAATATATAACGGCCATTAACAAAACCGTGGATCATTGGGTCTTGTGAAAGGAAAAAGGAAACTGTTGGCAAGAACAAATAAAGATTGTACTATAGTTACACACTACAAAATCTGCTCAGAATTACTAAGAAATGTTTTTAAAAACTCAAAGAACATGTACGTTATATCAGAAATCAATGGCTCCTGTAACTGACTTGTGCCTACACGGAATGTACTGAAATTAGAGACAGGATAACATGTCATAGGACATAGAACAGGGTAACATCACTATTAATTTAAATAGAATACTTGTATGTAAGCAGTCACAGGTAGAAGGTGATAATAATCATTTCTTAAATGGAGTGTAAAATATAGGGACAAGCGGTTCCAGAGAAACATCAGTGACAGCTGTATGTTGAAAAAGCGTTTCACATAAAATCAGATCACAGGAATATGAAGGTGAGTTACTGTTAACAGTTCATTGATAAGGTTGCTGTCATCAGAATGGACAGCAAACCAACATCAGCAATAATAGTTCAGATACACGTGTAGACGCCACAAGCCGAAGATGAAGAAAGAGGGAGAGAAGGCATATGAGGATACTGAACAACTAATTCTGTACGTAAGGACAGATGAAAATCCAACAGGCATGAGGAATCGGAACGCGGTTGTAGGGGGAGGAATACAGGAAAGGATTACTGGAGAATATCGACTAGGTAGTAGGAATGAGAGAGGCGAAATTTCAGCCAATAGCAGCGAATGTTCTGTTCAAGAACCACAAAAGGAGGAGATACACTTGGAAAAGACACGGGGACACGGGAAGCTAAGGCGAAATGGTTGCATGAAAAATGTGAAGAAATCTAAGAAGACATAATTTCCGGGACGACTGACTCAGCATACAAAACAATCAAAGCAACAATCGATGAAATTAAGAGCAAGGGGCGATGACATTAAGAGTGGAGTGGGAATTCCAATTTTACATCCAGACGACAGAGCGGATAGCAGGAAACCGTACGTTAAAGGGCTCTATGAGGGGGATGACTTGCCTGATGGCGTAATAGAAGAAGAAACAGGTGCCCACAGGGAAGAGATAAGGGATCCAGTATTAAAATCAATATTTTGAAGTGCTTTGAACGACTTAAAATGAAGTTAGGCAGAAGGGGTAAATAACATTTCATCGGAATTTCTAAAATAATTGGGGGAAGTGACAACAAAACGACTATTCACGTTGGTGTGTAGCATGTATGACTCTGACGAAATACCATCTGACTTCCGGAAAAAACATCATCCGCACGATTTCGAAGATTGCAAGCGCCGACAAACGCGAGAATTATCTCACAGTCAGCTTAAGAGCCCATGCATCGAATATGCTGACAAGAGTAATATGCGAAGAATGGAAAATAAAATTTAGAATGTGCTAGATGATCTGGTGTCAGATAGGCAATTCTGAAGTTGCGATTGATAACAGAGGCAAAACTAAAGAAAAATCATGACATGTTCATAGGTTTTCTCGACCTGGAAAAAGCGTTCGACAACGCCAAATGTTGCAAGGTATACGAAATTCTGAGAAAAATAGAGGTAACCTATACTGACAGACCGGTAAATTACAATGTGTTCAAGAGCCAAAGGGGAATAATAAGAGTGGAAGACCAAGAAAAAAGTGCTCGGATACAAAAGGGGGCAAGACAGGGATGAACTCATTTCCCCCTTACTGTTCAACCTAAATATCGATGAAGTGATGAAGGAAATAAGAGAAAGGTTCAACAACGTGATTAAAACTCAGGACTAAATGATGTCAATGACAAGACTCGCTGATGAGATTGCTACCCTCAGTGAAAGTGAATTTGAATTACAGACTCTGTTGACCGGAATGAACAGTCTCTTGTGTGCAGAGTATGGCCTGAGAGCAAATCAAAGACGAAAGTGGCAGAAATGAGAACAGCGAGAAATTTATCAGATTAAGGATCATGAAGTAGATGAAGTTAATGGATTCTGCTAACCAGTGATTGAAGGAGCAAGGCGGACATCAAAAGCAGACGAGCACTGACAGAAAGGTCATTCCAGGCCAAAATAAATCTACTAGTGTCAAACATAGGCCTTAATTTCAGGGAGAAATTTCTGAGAATGTACGTTTGGAGCACAGGACTGCATGTTAGTGAAACATGGACAGTAGGATAACCGAAACAGAAGAGAATCGAAGCGTTTGAGATGTGATGTTACATAAGAATGTTGAAATTTAGGTGGATTGATAAAATAAGGAATGAGGAGATTCTCTGCAGAATAGGCGAGGAAAGGAATATGTGGAAAACACTGACAAATGGAGGGAGCTGTAGAGTATAAAAACTGTAGAGTAAATCGGAGACTGGAATACATCCAGGAAATAATTTAAGAAGTCTGTTGCAAATGCCGCTGTGAGATGAACGGGTTAGTACAGAAGAGGAATTCGTGGCGGGATGCATCAAACCAGTCAGAACACTGATGACTTAAAAAAATTAATTAATATTTCACCCACTTCTCCTTCGGAAATTCTCTCAAAATCAAAAGCACATCTGGATCTGAAGCCGTTTTCGTCAATGTACTCAAGAGTTGTTACCATATAATAAGTGATACCTTTTCTGAAATATATAATGCAGTAAGGCCTCGGGGTATTATCACAGACAACAATAATTAGTACTGTCTTTTCTGAAATATGTAATGTACCACGAACTCAGAATATTTTTCCAGAGATGTTCACATATGCTATTGTTTAACCCCTCAATAATAAAGGTGATATGAGAGATGCCAATAGTTTCTGACCCTTTCACTACTGACCTCATTTTCGAAATTTTGTGAGAAGGTAATGCACCTTAGAACAGCATCCTACCATAAATAGTATCCAACCTGAACAACAGTGATATCTTTAGTAAATCACATTTGGGCTTTTAGAAAAGTTGCGCTAATCAGAATCCGATTTACACGTTCACTTACCAAAATTGTTCGAGCATGAAATAACAAAATAGCACCAGTTAGCTTTGTCTGTGACCCGTCTAAGGTAGTTGAATTATACTCCTAGATAAACATAGGATTCGTGCAACTAGTGGTATAGCCGACATGGGAATAAATGTCTGACGAAAAGGGTGCAGGTAGTTGTTCTTAATAATTCAACAAATTTAAGTAGAGGAGATTCTTCTGATGTAGAAGATCAGTTATGGGATGTCACAATGCTCAATCATAAATCCATTGTTGTTTCTCATGTACGTAGAAGGCATTACATAAAATACACAACAAACAAAATTAATTGTTTTAGGAAATGACACTAACATTGTCACCAAGCCAAGCACACATACAGCAACAGGAGAATTGTTAAATAATGTTCTTAAAAGCATTATTGAGTGGTTTTCTGCGAATGGTCACATTATCAATTTTAAAACGACACAAACTGTTCAGTTCTGCACATCTAGAGGCACTGCACCAACGCAGGTAACACATGCACATGAGGAAGAAAAAATCATGAGTGTGGGAAATTGGAAGTTTTCAGGTTTCCATATAGTCGAAAGTTTAAATAATGAAATAAACGTTTTTGAGCTCCTAAATCAACTCAGTTCAGCCACATCTGCACTTAATAACATTGCAGATTTTGGGGAAGAAAAATCAGTAAGTTAAGTATTTTGCATATTTTCATTCGATTTTGTCGTGTGGAACAATGTTCTGGGATAGTTAATCTATAAGAAGCAAAGTTTTCATTGTTCAGAAAGTTTTTGTAAGGATGATATTGGTGTTGACCGACGCTCAACTTATAGACGTGTGTTTAAGGAGTTTGGAATTTTGACTACTGCTTCACAGTATATTTAATCCTTCATTAAACTTGCTGTAAATAATCAAAAACACCTCAAAGGGAACAGTAACGTCCGTAATTACAATACGAGAAGATAAAAAAGACAGTCATTATTCCACACTGATTCTGTCTTTAGCACAAAAGCTGGCGCACAACGCTGATAACACAATTTTTGGTCACCTAAAACGTCTGAGAGTCAGCAAAGTCAAATCTGAAAAGAGGATGAAAACCTTTCCCTCACAACTCCTGTTCTGAAGAAAATTTCTATTTATGTAATACGCCAAAAGTGGGTAGTTATTACAAATTCACGCTGTATGTAAAAAAAAAAAATTCAAAGTGATCATCATGTAGCGTTAGTTATGTATGTATTGTATAATAAGAATGTGATATGACTCCCTCCACATCATTACGATTAATCGTAGATATCTAATTAACTCACTAAATAAGTAACTATCTAATGACACACCAAAGTCATATCATATTAAATAGTTAGGCATAATTTATATTACACTTTTAATTGCGGTGTAAATGAAATCGAAATCTTAGTACACAGAGGCATACCGACAATCCTTCTTTCCACGAACAATACGAGGCTGGAATAGAAGGGAGAACCGACAGAGGTACTCAAGGTACCCTCCGCCACACACCGTCAGGTGGCTTGCGGAGTATGGATGTAGATGTAGATGTAGACTAACAAATGTTCGCAAGTAAAACTTGCACGAAGATGGAGGCTCAACCTGTAATTCATCGTTTGTGTCGGAGACACACAATGGGTCTCCCGCGAAACACCTGAAGAATCTCACGTTATCAGAGAGAAGGTGCTAAAAAATAATTCGTACGCAAATTAGAACTCTAAACTTACCACATGTTTTGGAATAATCTTCAGAGCTATGACTCCATTGTTTGTAAGATATTCAAGGGACGACAGCAGTAAATGGTTCCTGCGCTAATTTGCACAAATTTGTGAAGACTCACTATTTTTCCGGGTATTAGTGCTCTTGGCATTTATAACAGTTATCAAAGAAAACATCCACTGCTCGTGAAATACTTACGTTTATATGAGGGAAAAAGCTCTGCATCTGGGTATGTCTTTCGTTCCCACAAAAAATATGGTACCAACAGATTACCGACTGCTCAGCATGCACTGTATAAAGTCATTTGTTACGGGCACTCTGTTTCAGGCTGACTATTTATCTGTTCCGTAAAAACAGGTATGAATATGGTCTTCATTTACCCTTCTCTTCTCCTTAGGTATTAAACATTAGTTCCTTTGCAGAAAATTTTCGCCGTAAAACTACGGAGTCGTTGTTTGTCTTAGGTACCTATTAATATAATTATAGTCACACTTCTATTTTGTTGTTGTTTACAATCACGGAGATCTTAAAACTAACTTCTTGCTGCCTAGCCTGGCGGAAACAATGATCCCTTTATTTTGATATTGTGAAGTCAAGCGAATGAAGATAAATGTAATCTAGACGTGAAATTTAATAAGAAATATCCAGCACTTAAACCTATGGTCTTGTATGACGCTACCGTAAACCCAGAATAAAATTTCAGCAGAACTTCCAAGTGTTGTCACACACACAGTGCCCATACGACATCATTTCGTTTTATTTATAATCCAAAACGGTTTACTGTTCAGCTTACAAATCGAAGAAGGGAAGGAAATGAAGGGACGTTTCAGGAATGGATTAAAATTCAAGGTTAAAGAATATTAATGATAAGACTCGCTAACACTATTATTTTGAGTCCAAGTAAGGACGAATTAAAAAAATGAGTTGAAATGAATGAACTGTCTGCTGAACCCGAAATACGTACTGATGGTAAACCGAAGAAAGACAAATGTACCGAGGGAGGAAAGTACCGAGGCATTGCAGAAATGAGATCGGTTACATCAAAACTGAAGGCGTCGTAATAAACGAAGTGAAGCAGTTCTACTAGCTGAAAGAAAAACTACCATGATAGAGACAGCAGAAAAGAAACAAAAAAATAGAACACTACTCCCCAAACGAAGTCAGTAATCATTTTCTTCCTAGAGGGTACCATCAACAGCTGTTATATTTGCTTTATTTAATTACGCTGAACTTCCCAATTTCGCCTTACATGCCATTTTCATATGCATAGGTGCCAACATCCCGTAATATAATAGTATCAAACATAGACCTTCGTTATAAAAATACACATCTGAGAAAGGTACGTGTAGCCAACAGCACAATATGGGAGTGAATAATGATCAGTAAGAAACCGAAAACCGAAAAGAATTTAGGATATGGTAATGAAGGTTGCTGAAAATGAATTGGAATGATAAGCTGAAAAATGAAGAGTTTCTTCGCAGAATCGGCGAGGAAAAAAATCTACTGGAAACACTGACTAGAAAGGACTGAATGACTGGACGTGTGCCAAGACACCAGCGAATAATTTCCACGGTACTAGACGGAGTCGTAGTGGGCAAAAATTGGCAGGGAAGACAGAGAATTCATTGTAGACAGCAAATAAATGAAGACGTTGGGTGCAAGCACTACTCTCATCGTTAGAAGAAGAAAATGGCTCACAAGAGATAAAGCGACATGCTGCATTAAATTATTCAGAAGAAGATAATGGTCTAGTTTCAATTCGGACTCCATATGAGTTTTTCTTGGCTCACTTTATACCAGAAATATCCTAAATTTCTTTAAAATAAAATTCTTGTGCTCATCATAATTCATTTTAAAATAAGATAATCATTTAATATATCTGTAAACAAACACCTATGTAATAAATGAAAAGCACCAGTTTGCTTTTGTTCTACAATATTCAGTTCCAAAAAACTTGAATTTATCTAGTGTTTAGAACTGTGCACAAAACCGTAACAAGAATCAATCTCAGAGTCATTTCACTTCACAAAACTTCCTGCTGTTTCGTAAAAATGCATCAAAACTCACAAGTAAACACTAACGAAAATAAGCATATCTTTTGAAGGTTCGTAGTGACCCTTTGGCGTAGTTTATAGTAAATTTAATGCTTTACCTTGCCCTTTAATCCTTATGCTTTAGGTGTGCTGATGCAGACGATTTCTAATAAATGCGAATAAATTCGATCTCGCCATCAGTAATTGAAATTTGTGTCTAAAGGAATCGTTTAAGGACTGAATATTCTGTAAATTAACTTTTAAAGAGCTACTTTTGTTTATTCCTTATCTGTCACATAGAGTGATAGACAAGATTTCGGTTGACTCTGTCATCCTTGTCATAAAAGCTTGGGTTAAATATAATTGCAACCAATACTGTCCGTTTCTATTTGATGATTAATTTTCTCTTAGTTAGTTAAAAAAACGGCAGTGTTATGTGATTTACATATCATTATTCGCGCTCTTTATCTGCTGAACGTCAACCAACAAGAGGACATATCGTTTATATTAATTTCAGTTGTATCACCGAGGGAGCTGGCGCAATGATTTGTACACTGGGTTCGCATTTGGGAGGACGGCCATTCAGATTTATACCTTCCGCGCTTTCCCTAAATCTCTCTGTGCAAATGACAGGACGGTTCCATTGAAAGGGCGCGGCTGATTTATTTACTTATTTTTCTATTTACACATCTAGCTCCGTAGGACCAAATTGAGGAGCGAGTCTCCAAGTTCATGGAACGTGTCAATACATGAAATTACAACACAGAAGAAATAACAGATAAAATAGTTTATGAACTAAAAAAAAGTCAAGCTGTAAGTTTAAGTAAACGCAATCAACAGTATAACATAGGAATCAGCTTAATTTATCATGGAACTCCTCACCACAATAGAAAGAATAACCCATGAGGAAACTCTTCAGTTTCGCTTTGAATGTGCTTCGAATACTGCTAGGATTTTTTAATTTTTGTGATAGCTTACTGAAAATAGATACAGCAGTATATTCCACACCTTTCTGCACAAGAGTTTAGGAAGTGCGATCCAAATGCCTAGTATTAATTGAGTGAAAGCTGCTAATTCTTGACAATAAGCTGATACTGTTAACAAGACATGACAGTAAGGAATATATATATTGAGCAGTCAATGTCAGCATACCCAGAATAGTGAACAGCGGTCGACAACAGGTTCGTGAACTCACACCACTTATTGCCCGAACTGCACGTTTCTCAGCCAAAAATGTCCTTTGAGAATGGGAAGAGGTACCCCAAAATTTAATACCATATGGCATAAGCGAATGAAAATAAGGAAAGTAGACTAATTTCCGTGTCCAAATATCACTTACTTCAGATACCGTACGAATGTGGGCTTTCCACAACAGTTAACTATGTACCTGAACACCTAGAAATTTGAACTGTTGAGTTTCACTAATCATACGCCCATTCTGTGAAATTAAAATGTCAGTGTTTGTTGAACTGTGTGTTAGAAACTGTAAAAACTGAATCTTACTGTAATTTAACGTTAGTTATTTTCTACAAGCCATGAACTTATGTCATGAACTGCACTACTTGAAACAGACCCAATGTTCCACACAACATCCTTTACTACCAAGCTAGTGTCATCAGCGCAGACAAAAATATTTAGTCACTCGTAATGCTGGATGGCATATCATTTATATAAATAAGGAACAGGAGTGGCCCAAACACTGATGCCTGGGGCACCCCCCCCTCCCCCCCCATTTGACCCTGCCCTACTCAGACCCCACATCACAGCCATTCTCAACTGTTAATAATGATCTCTTGCTGTCTGTTGCTAAAATAAGAGGTGAACCAATTGTGAGCTACTCCCGTATTCCATAATGGTCCAACTTCTGGAGCAATATTTTGTGATCAACACAATCGAACGCCTTAGTTAAATCAAAAAATGTGCCTAGCAATCAAAATCTTTTGTTTGTTTAATCCATCCAGTGCGTCACAGAGAAAAGATAATATCGCGTTTTCAGTTGTTAAACACTTCTAAAGCCGAACTGCCCATTTGATAGCAAAGTAAGTGATATAAAATGATCAATTGTCCGTACATACTCAGCCTTTTCAGTAACTTTAACCAACACCGATGGCACAGAAATAGGTCTAAAATTGTCTACGTTATCATTTTCTCCATTTTTGTAAAGTGGCTTTACTACGAAGTACTTCAATGGTTCAGGAAACTGACCATTCTTAAAGGAAAAATTTCAAATATGGCTAAGAACAGTGTTAACATATGCAGCACAGTACTTCAGTATTCTGATAGCCACTCCTTCTTACCCATGAGAGTCCTTAGTCTTCAGTGATTTAGTTATTGACTCACTCTTCCCCTTATCAGTATCACAGAGGAGTATTCCAGACATCAAGCTCGGAAACGTATTTTCCAAGAGAGTTATATGATTATTTGTAGAAACTAAGTTTTCATTTAATTCACCAGCGATGCTCAGAAAATGATTGTTAAATACTGTACATGTATCTGACTTGTCAGTAACAGAAATATTTTTACTACGAACTGGCTTTATATCGTCGACCTTGTGGTGCTGACCAGACACTTTCTTCACAAGTGACCATATTGTTTTAATTTTATCCTGTAAATTAGGTATTCTATTTGCGTACCACCTACTGTTTTCCTTCCTAATAACATTTTTAAGCACCTTACAATACCTTTTGCAGTGGGCTACTGTAGTTTGATTATGACTACTTCTAATAATATGATGTAATTACCGCTTTATTCTAGATGATATCCTTATCCCAGTAGTCAGTCACTTAGTCTGCCTTTTACTGCTAGTACCGCGTTTATAACGTTCTAATGAAAAGCAACACTCAAAGAGCATGAGAAATATGTTAAGGAAAGTATTATATTTCTCATATATGTTATCAGCACTATCAATATCCTGCCACTCTTGTTAAAAAACTCTCTATTTCTGTTGGATTAGCTTTCCTACACAGTTTGTAATTATATGTAATATTATTCCTTTCCTCATCCTTATCTAAAACAATCTGTGCTTGTGCTCCATCTCTAATGAATTCGTTTACGGCGGTACGTTAAACCATAATTTTTCTTCATTATTTCAATTGTATACACTTGTATGCATGTTTAGATATGTGGTGCACTTCAAGCTAATAGCAATTCTACGTTTAGTTTCGTCGTATCATTTCATATTTCAAGTTAAATAGCTTCACAAATTTTAATTCTTGCAGTACATTGTACGATATTACGTAGAACTACTTCTGAATATTATGTAGTCTGCAGAACTAACTCGCTCTTAAAGTTCTGGAATGTTGCTGTGTAATTTGTACTACGCTGTACCAGGTAGTTCATATACAAAAATATTTTTTAGCGCGCTTCGCCTAGTAATATTTGTCAAATCTACAAAATAGTGCTTAATAATTCTTTGAAAAGGTGTCATTAAAGCAACGTTTAAAAGGAAGAAGTCCTATTTACGCAGTAGATCTACATTTCATCTAAAAACACAGCCGAAGGCAGGAAAGGGAAGTACGCTTCTAATTCGTATCAGTGATGTTTCTCTCTTTAAAACGTGCAGGAAGCAGTAGTTGCTGTTTGGTGTAGCTTGGAACTGTTCCTCAGTTTGGCAGTACTTGCTGATACAGCATTGGCTATTCCTACACAGATACAAATAATCTGGTATGTCTGCTCACTGTCGGTGTTATTTATGTCCGTCAGTCGGGCTTCGATTCCCTGCGCCGACGATCCGATTGCGGCCGCCGACAATCCGTTTGCGGGCGCCGTCCCAGCTCCGCGCAGTCCCCGGCGTTGCGCCGGGTGGCGGAAGATGCAGAATCCCGTGGACTGTCCGCAGCGGCCGTCGTGGAAGGATCTTGTGTCTGCTTGTGGCGTGTGGAGCTAAGTAATGGTTTCCATGCCTTGCTGAGGTGAAAACCTGTGTCTCGGTTTATGAGATTGACGATTCAGCGAATTTCAATCGCCTCCTTGAAGATGCTGTCCGAGTAGAAGCTGGTAGGGGCCAGAATCTTGGGTCTCTTCGTACTTCGAATTGTGTCCAGTTTCCAAGCACTGTTCTGCCAGTGCCGATTTGTTGGGCTGGCCGAGGCGAGTGTGGCGTCGGTGTTCTTTGCAGCGGTTCTCGACTGTTCGGATCGTTTGACCGATGTAGGATTTGCCAGAACCAAATGTAATATTATATACGCGCACTTTCTTGAGACCAAATCCGTCTTTCACTGTCCCCAGTAAGGCACGTATCTTGGACGGTGGTCGGAAGACCGTGTCAATTTTGTGTTGTTTTAGCAGTCTCCCAATTCTTGACGTCACGTTGCCTGCATACGGTAGAAAGGCAAGCCCTCGTTCCTCATCTTTAGACTATTCTTCATCTGGGTTTCTGCTGTGTTTCCGTTCCAGCACGGAACAGTGCCAGGGAATCGCCGATCTACGTGGAATCAGTCCCCCAGAGCCAGAATCGATCCGCCAGGACAGGACAACATATCAGGCGACAAGCACCGCTCCACGTTCCCTGCGTCTGAACCAGTACGCCAGTCTAAGCAAGCAGAAGGCATGTAAGCACGACCGCACGGGAACGATACAGTTTGTCACCCGCAACAAACAACAGAAGGCGCTCCTGCAGCATGCAGTAGCCGTCCCAACTTCGAACAGGACACGCAAGCTGCACAGCTGGCCAGTTCAATGAACACAATCATCTCAGCAGACACCAAGACTCTTGACATGATGCAGGAACTAGCAATGCAACTTGCGCAAATGTCGGCCTCTATGGCAGTCATGCCTTCGCACTTCGCTGTGACAACCCCAGTAAACACGACCTCCCACAAACACGAATAGAACACACATTCAAGGCCTAAGCTTTTGCATCTTCAATGCAAACGGTCTCAGTCATAGGTTCAGGAATTGAGACAAAAGACGAAGACATCGACGTCTGTTTGGTATCGGAAAATCACCTGAAGCCAGGCATTAAAGCCTCGTTGCCAAACTACGCTAGCTACCGACAAGACAGGCCAACGGCAGGAGGCGGGGTAACCATCTTCGTACAACGAAGAATCCCCCACCGCCAAATACACTCCCCAGACACTCAGCTAGAGTCAGTTGCCATAGAGAAAGTCACGAGCACAGGGCCACTGACCACTACAGCGGTATATAAGAAACCCTCCGAGAGCATACGAGATGGAGACAACGCGGCACTGGGTCAGCTAAGAGGCAAACTCCTCACTGGAGGAGACTTCACTGCTAAACACCCGGACTGGCACTCCAGAACAACCAACAGAGTCGGCAGCCAGCTCCGCCGACTTGCGGCCAAGCACCACTTCTATGCGTGGGGCCCAGAGGAACCCACACATTTCCCCCTCGACGGGAATCGTTCGGACGTCCTAGACATAGCCATGACCAAAGAGGGTACTGGGTTTTGTGGCCCCGAGTTCCATGAACAGAACCTCATCGGACCACAATCCTGTCATCCTCGAAATCGACGCAGGTGAATGGCTCCCCATATTACAGCGACAGTACTCATACAAACACACCAACTGGGAGCAATTCCGTGATGACTTGGCCACGGACATTGCCGACGCCCCACCTCCCACAGCAGAAACCACAGAACAGGCGCCGCACCAGTTCACCGGAACGATCCTACAAGCAGCTCAGGAAATCACACCCAGGCCTGCAGAAAGCGACCCCCCTCTAAAGAGCTATCACGCATCTGCTTGCTTAGATTAGGAACAAAAACAGGATCGCGAAGGAATGGAAATTAACAAGAAACCCAGGCACCAGAAGACTGTTTAACAGGATCCAGAGAGTGCTGTAAGTAGCCCTCACGGAACACAGATACCAGGAGCGGTCCGCTCGTCTCTCCACTCTCAAAGTGGGAGACAACAGCCCCTGGCAGGCAACCAAACAGTTTACCAAAAGACGCGCAGAAATGCCCCCTCTGCGCCGTGAGCGAGGCCTCGCGTTCAGTGCTGCTGACAAGGCTAACGCGCTCGCGGAAGTTTTCGAAAAACAATTCCAACCGCGAGAGTCACTGGACAGGGAACACGACGCCATCGTCGGGAGGCAGTTGGCCACCTTCGTCACAGCAGAAGACGATGAAGTTGACGCGCTACCGCTCTTCACCGCAGAAGACGTAATAGCAGTCATAAAATAGCTACCAACTAGCAAGGCGCCTGGCCACGACAAAGTCACAAACGAGCTGTTGAAACAACTCTCCCCAAGAGCTATTACGCACATCGCGAACATTTTCAATGAGATCACGCGATCACCGATCACGCAAGTCCCCTAAGGAATGGAAACATGCAGAAGTGATCGCGATCGCGAAACCAGGCAAAGATCCAATGTTTTCACAACATTACAGGCCAATAAGTTTGCTACCATCACTGAACAAACTATACGAAAGCCTCGTGCTTCTCCCCATACAGCAGCACACAGCAAGAGAGCAGATACTCCGCAGGACGCAGTTTGGCTTTCAGAGAGGCCATGCTGCCCCACAACAACTAATGAGGGTGACAGAGGCCAAGCTCTAAACTGCAGACACTACTGTGGAATGGTCCTACTAGACGTAGCCAAAGCTTTTAATACGGTCTGGCACGAGGGACTACTATTAAACTGTATACACAGGGTTTCCCAGGGCCCATAGTCAAACTCATAAAAAGCCACCTCTCAGGCAGAAGTTTCGCAATAAAACTCGACAACACAAACTCAACAAAAAGACGCGTCCGGGCAGGAATACCACAATGTAGCGTCGTAGGACCCATCCTATACAATTTATACACAGCGGACACCCCCAACGTACCGGCAGTAGAAACAGCGCAGCACGTTGATGATACTGCCTTTACGCACAGAGCTCAAAAAGGAACCTAGTCACAAGACGATTACAAAACGTCCTCGACAAAAGAGATAGGCCAAAAAATGACGCATAACACTGAACAGTGAAAAAACTCAAGCAATTATGTTTACGCATAGAAAAGGAAATAGACCTCCATGCCACCGCCTACATCGCACCCTCCGTCTCCACAGGCGCAACATCGAGTGACGGCCCGACGTAAAGTACCTCGGGGTGACTATGGACCAACTCCTCACATGGCGTAGGCACATAGAAGCTCCGAGGATAAAAGCAAGTCAAAGGTTCCACGTACTATACCCCATACTAAACAGAGAGAGTAGCCTAGGGTGTTAGGTTGTACTGCAGTCTAGTGCGCCCTATCCTCGAATACGCCTGTCCTGTATGGGGCTACGCTGCAGAAACCCACATCAAAAGACTGCAAGCAATACAGAACAGAGCCTTGAAAAGAGCCATACAAGTAGACTCTCGTTTCCCCACTGCAGACTTGCACGCTGCCGTCAATATAGAACCACTTAAAACAAGGTTTAAAAATATCTCCCAAGTGCTCTACAATAGAGCCAGGTAATCCCCGAATGCACTGATAAGTTTCCTTGGTAACTACAACCCAAGAGAATTCAGGATCAAAACCCCTAAATCACTTCTAACATGAAAATTCACAAACCCACTACGTAATCCCAGATAAATCCAGGAAAATAAAACACTTCTATCACAAACGACAGAACCCCACAAAAGAAGCCAGGACTATTACCCTTCCCCTCCAAAAGGCAGAAGTAAATGTCACGAAGACAAAGCGCTTCACCAAATTCAGCCTTCAAGTAAGGCTTATAGTAAGAGAGAGAGAGACAGACAGACCATTCCATCAGAACCACCTGGTGACGGCGGAAAGGTTATTCGCCGAAATATCGTGGGACTTCAGCGATCGCATCCGACTCGACGCCCGAGAGCCCCAGAAAAAACACTATGACGCATGTTTAGCAAGCGAAAAATATTTTTGTATATTACAAGAGTGCTTGTGGTATCGGGTTTCTGAAGCCATTAGATCATGTTACTGTCTCTAACAATAAACCAGCTTCGGGTTTTTTCCTACTCTGGCAATAACGCTTGTGTGGAATACTTGGACGCTAATGCAATGTGACTTAATGGCTTGGTTCAAATGGCTCTGAGCACTATGGGACTCAACTGCTGAGGTCATTAGTCCCCTAGAACTTAGAACTAGTTAAACCTAACTAACCTAAGGACATCACAAACATCCATGCCCGAGGCAGGATTCGAACCTGCGACCGTAGCGGTCTTGAATGTGACTTAATGATGGACAATTGTGGATAATTCAATCGTAAACATTGTGCTGAATTAACGCCAATGAAATCGTACTTGACAATTTCGAATACCTACTTTGCTAAAAGCTCACGTTAAAAATGTCCGGTCTCATCATGATAAGATTGCAAGACTGGCAAAATACTTTAACTGTACAGACATACAAAACTGCTCACTTCAAAAAACGCTGAAAAGTAGCGTGCTACTACTGCAAAAGCAGTGAATTTCAGCACGAATCACCCAAATCCCACAAATTCCTGAGTGTAACAGTTTTTAGGGATATTAAATGTAATAATAGATTCAGTTGTAGGTAAAGTAGGTGGCAAGCTTCCGTTCACTGGCATGATTCTGGGAAAATTCAGTCAGCTTAGAAAGGAGACTGCTTACAAAACACTTGTCCTTCCAATCTTAGAATACTACTCGAGTGGGTCAGATCCGTACCAGATAGGACTAACAGGTTATACTGAAGCGTTTTATAGGATAGTATTTCGTACGAATGCTCATAGGTTTGTTTGACTCACGAGAGAGCGTCTCGAAAATACTGAATCAAGTAATGTAACAAACTTTTTTTTGGGTTATAGGGTCTTGGGAAATTACAGAAAAGGCGTCAGTGAAAAAGAGTGCAAAACAAACAAACGACTGGGGCAGACCGGTACTGGAAACTACCGTAGCTGTGTTGGGCTGGAACCAGCACTCCAAAGGCTAATAGAAAGCACTAAAACTGAAATCGTTACAAGAAGGAAAGCTATCTAATGCTCGAGATAAATTCAGCCGAAATTTTTACAAAGAACCTAGCCATGTTTAGAGGGGATAAGTACAGTTAATTGGTGGTGGAATATTTATTGCTGTCAGAAGTAGATTGCCTTGTAGTGAAATTGAAGTAAATAATTCTTGTGAGTTAGTATGGGTACAGGATATACTTGGTCACTAAAATAAAATAGTAATCGTTCCTTTTATCGACACCCAGACATCGGTGATACAGTTCAAACAAAACTTGAGTCTTATTTCAAATAGGTACACCGCTCATACAATTACAGTTGGCGATGAGTTCCATCTACCCTAGCTATGCTTGCAAAAATACATGTATAAAACCTGTAGTAGGCATAAAATGTTGACTGAAATCTTACCGAATGCTTTCGCCAAAAATTAATTTTAACAATTAGTACAGGAGCCCACTCGAAGTGTAACTGGTTGCGGAAACAAACTTTATCTCTTAGCAACAAATAATTTTGAGCAAGTAGGTAGCTTTGTGACGGATATAGGGATGAGTGACCACAAGGTCGTTATAGCAAGACTGGATCCCGTAAAGTCTAAATCTATCAAAAATAACGCAAAATTTATTTAAAAGAGCAGATAAAAATTGGCTTGATGCCTTCTTAAGAGACTGTCCCCACTCCTTACAAGCTGACTATGTAAGTGTAAACCAGATGTGGCTTAAATCAAAGGCATAGTTGATCCGCTGAGAAGCAAAGTGGTCTATGTCAAAAAAATTTAGATTTTGAGTTATACCACTAAGTCCACTCACAACGTACGGAAATTTGTTGTGAAGAAGCGGTATAACGATAACTCCCACCGGAGCCACTTGAGAGCGCCAAATGCATTCTTTCTCTCACGCCAGAGTGAAGTGTGTTCGCGGGAATATTGGTACAACTCTAGCGGCAAGGCCAGGTGGTCGTGTTGTTCTGTGTTGTTTTGCGTGTTTATTTATGCTCTAAAATCAAAAAGGCATTTTCTCTCTTTTGATGTTATTAAAGCAGATTGTCTTTAGAGGGAAGTTCGCTCTCCATGTTGAAGTTTAAGTTAAATCCTACACGAATCAAGCAGTTATGTCTCAGATTAAATACATAAACCACACATTCTGCTTTGTTTGATCTATTCATAAATATCTTACAACAGAACAATCGCGAGCCAGATGACAAATTTTAATTAAGTTATGAGGTCAGATATTCCCTTTTCTTATCATGTAATCTGTGATTGCTGAAGTTTTCTGAACGCTGTTCTTGTTCTCTTAAAATTTGTGGGTCAGGCTGAGTTAAACTGTAAACTTAAATAACAATTGTGAGACAGGAGAACACAGTTCACAGTTGGTCAATCAAGGTGAAAACGCAGTAGTTGTAAGTGTTTGAAACAGTGTTTTTTGTCTGATCCAACAACTGCAAAGTACTACAGAAGAAATATAATCAATACCACGGCAACATCTTTGGAGACCGATACCAATCCTGAGCATCGTCCATTTCAGGAATCAACATTAACACAGGTCACTATGCTAGAAAACCCTGAACGGGTCAAAGGGATACCCCCACCAATCACCAAACTAGTAAATCAAAGTGACGTTCCTGAAACTTGAACATTCTGCAGCAAAATACAAGATCCAGTGCCTAGAGACGAAACCGAGGAAACGTTGGAATCAGGAAAAAAAACTAAACGTCAACCTCAAAATCAAAGGAAACAGCTGGCAACAAGAAAGAGAAACCCAGGAGAATCTGATGCATCAACCGAAGGGAAAGAAAGTGAAGAATAAAAATTCAGTGTTAAGAGACTGCGGTTGTTATAAGAACGAGTGACTGTTAAGTACCGGCGAGAGGTTTGCTTTCTTTAAAGTATTTTGGGGTTTGGGAAACTTCAGCAAACAGAACGGTTACCTCTGCGGTCTGGTGAAACGTCCTCATGTTCAACAGCAGCGATCAAGTGATGAAGGCAAGCGCAAGGGACTAAAATCAGTTACATACAAGTACTTAGTGACTGTAAAAACAGAAAGTGTTCTTATTTGCAAACGGTTTTTCTTGGATACCTTTTCCATTTCCGATGGTCGATCAACTCGAGCACTAAAGGTAGAAGAACTGGGACGAACACCTGGAGAGCATTTGGAAGGGAAGAATATTTCAAAAAACAAAATTTACGAGGATGTTGTCAACATGGTAGTTGACCACCGTAAATGGTTTCCACCTTACGAAAGTCACTACACTAGGGCACACAAAGAAGACTGCTTTGAGAAACAAGTTCCACAAAGGAGTGTAGTGCAGTAGAGTTTCAACAGGCGTATTTTCAATGAGAGATCACCTTATCGTCGTTCCACGCCCTAGTGAAAGATTGCTGTGCTACATGCGACTCCTTAAAGTAGAGAATTTTGACTGCAGAAGACCCACTTGCATCGGCATTAGTGCAAAAACGAAATAAACACTGGAGAACAGCAGAAGTAGCGCAACAGTGTTTGGCTGAGGACAGCATATTACGTCAAGGGAATGTGAGTATAATAACCATAACTTCCGATCTTCACTGCCTTTCTCTCAGCTTTCAACATCAAAAGTTTGTTATTTTAGGAACTGTGGCATTCGTGGTCTCTAAACGGACAGTGGCTTTATGCCCATTTGGGATGAGACTTTGGCATCAAAAGGCTCCCAAGAAATAGGTTCCTGCCTTCTAAGGCATGTAGAAGTCCATGTCCACGATGCTTGTCACGTAATAGTATACAGTGACGCTCCAACTGGTCAAAATCGGAATTCAAAACTTCCGCTAATTTGGATAGAGATTGTAAAGAATTCAACAAATGAGATCCATACAGTTGACTATAAGACTGTGTTATCGGGAGACTCCTTTCTGCCAAACGATCCGGATTTCGGAGTTACAGAGACAAAATCAAGTACCACTCAAATTTTGACTCCAGATGTTTGGTGTGACGTCGTTAAAAGGCAAGGAGAAAACAAATCTTTACCGTTTGTAGAATGGCCCTTAATGATTTTGTCTTAACAGAAGGTCTAGAGGCAAGTGTGGCATTTAGAAAGAATAACACGCACAATGAAAAATTCAGTCGGCTTCACGTTCAATGTTTTCGTTTCCAGAAAGAATGCCCACATCTAGTCTTATACAAAGAATTTCTTGATGCAGGAATCCCTTGCAAAACTTTGGATATCACCACTTCACATTGTGCTCGTGGCCATACTCGCTTGTCTAGTGTTCAAATCTCTCTCAACAACGCTGTGCGTCCTGTCACCGAGGCAAAAAGAAGAGTCATGATGGCACTTCTCCCGTACATACCTCTGGTATAGCACGCTTTCTTTTACCAACAGACAGCAGCAAGTTCGGCTCAGGAATCTGATCTTCGACATGTTGTCCCTTTAGCAGAGGAAGACGACGTGGACGGTGAAATCGACTAAACAGGCATGCTAGATTATATAGCCTCTTGAAATATCGGCTTGACAAGAATTACACTTTAAGAAATTTCGACATTTAGAAATGAAAATTTATTTATAATGCGTCGATGAACGAACTGCTGAACTATTAGACTGACTCTATAGTAATTAAGAACAATACTGCAGTTATTTTAACGCAATTTGAGAGAGAAAAGTGCATAATGGGAGCAATAATTTCAAAATGGTTCAAATGACTCTGAGCACTATGGTCCCCTAGAACGTAGAACTACTTAAACCTAACTAACCTAAGGACATCACACACATCCATGCCCGAGGCAGGATTCGAACCTGCGACCGTAGTAGTCGCTCGGTTCCGGACTGAAGCGCCTAGAACCGCTAGGCCACCGCGGCCGGCGAGCAATAAGTGCAGACTCACATTTACTGTATCACATTATGTTTTATAAATAAATTGTTACATGGAGATTAAAATACAGCGCATTCCTTCTCAGATATTCAGCTTCACCATGAATTTTGTAAGAAGAGTGATACAGCTCTTCATTTATACCTCTTTACAATTCACTATGGGTAAATTGCTGAGCAAAAAAGTGGTACTCCAACTTTGAGGGACTATTAAAAGGAATTTAATGTAAAACAACTAAAATGTTTATAGTAAACGTAATCGCGAATTATTGTAAAGCATGAATTTACATTAAACGGGACGCAAAACCTTTCAGTTCACAGAATTTAGAATAACTGAGTTATACGCTTTTGGCTCTCAGCGGCTCGGTTTTCGACAGCAGCTGAGAGATATATACCAAATAAATTAATAAGAGACGGTACTAATCCCCCATGGTACACAAAACAGGTCGAAAACTTTTGCTGAAGCAACGTAAAAAGCATGCGAAATTTAAAAGAACGCAAAATACCCAAGATCTGCGAAGCTTTACAGATATTCGAAATTAAGCGCGATCTTCAGTGTGAAATGCTTTTAATAGTATCTGCAACGAAACTCGAAACCTGGCAGAAATCGCAAAGAGATGTTACTGATGATAGTGCCACTAAAGCAGCGTTACTAAACACGAGGCCGGCCGTTGTGGTCGAGCCGTTCTAGGCGCTTCAGTCCGGAACCACACGGCTGCTACGGTCGCAGGCTGAAGCCTGGATGTGTGTGATGTCCTTAGGTTAGTTAGGTTTAAGTAGTTCTAAGTCTAGCGCACTGATGACCTCAGATGTTAAGTACCATAGTGCTTAGAGCCATTTGAACCATTTTGAACTAAACACGCTTTTCCGAAATTGCTTCACCAAACAAGAAGTAAATATTCCAGAATCCAAAACAAGAACAGTTAGCAACATGAGTAGCTTCAACGTAGATACACACGGTGTAGCGAAGCATTTTAATCACTCAATGAAGGCAAGGCAATCGTATACAAGCGCTCGTTCGTCGAAAGATCCTTACATAAAGACTGGAACATTGCACTGGTTACAAAGAACGAAAATAGGAGTAATCCGCTGAATTACACACTCATGTTACTAACGCTGATTTGCAGTAGGGTTTTGGTTCATAGATTGTGTTCAAACATTATGAATTACTTCGTAGATTTATTGACAAGTAGTCAACACAGATTCAAAAGACACCCTTCTTTATTCTCATCAAGTAATGAATGCTGCAGCCAGGAGATGTCAAATTAACTCCATATTTTTAGATGTCCAGAAAGCTTCCGACATTTTTCCTCGCAAGCGATTTCTAATCATATTGCGTGCCTACGGAGTATAGTTTCACTTGAGTGACTGGATTCGTAATTTCCTGAGAGGAAGATCATAATTCGTGTAACAGAAATAATGCCTTACTTTCTTGACTGAAGTGTTATAGAGTCCCTGTTATTTCTGTTTCTATAAACGATTTAGGAGACAATCTGAGCAACGTTCTCAGATTGTTCGCAGATTATGCTGTTATTTACCGTCTTGTTAACTCGTAAGATGATTTAGACAACATGATTGTACGGTGTGAAAAGTGTGAACTCATCCACATGAGTACTAAAAGGAATCCCCCGCATTTATGTAACACGATAAATCACACAAATTTAAAGGTTGCAATTTCAACGAAGTATTTATCGGTTATGACTAGGAATTAATTAATTTGGAACGATCAGATAGATAATGTTGTAGGGAAAGCGGAACACTTAGAAAATGCAACAGGTCTACTAAAGAGACTGCTTACACTACGCTTGTTCGGCCTTTTCTGGGTTTACTGCTGCACCGTGTGAGACCTGCATCAGATACGAATGACGGAAGACATTGAAAGAGTTCAAAGAAGGGCAGCTCGTTTCGCATTATCGCGAATTAGGGGAGACAGTGCCACGGGTATAATACGAGAATTGGGGTGGAAATAATTAAAACAAAGGCGTTTCTCGTTACGGCAAGATCTTCTGATGAAATTTCAACCATTAACTTTCTCCTCCGAATGTCAAAATGTTTTGTTGTCTTCCACCTACGTAGAGGGAAATGGTCATCATAATAAAATAAGAAAAGTCAGAGCTCGCACAGAAAGCTTTAAGTGTTCGTTTTACCCGTGCGCTATCCGAAAGAGGAACGATAAAGAAATTGCTTGAAGGTGGTTCGATGAACCCTCTGATATGCACTTCATTGTCAGTTGCAGAGTAAACATGTAGATGTAGATGAAGACAGAAGCCAATTATCTGCGAAAGCCTACTTAAATAGTTTCTACAATCACTGTTATAAGAACAATATTGAAATGTATGTACAGCCCCATATGTATCGCTTCTATACGGAATATAAACAATATTATTCATTGTAGTGCACCCAGAAGCAATTAAGCACTCATTCTTACACAATACAAATGTGGTCGTAACAGAAAGAAACCTTTATACACACATCACAAAAAGTTTTTCATCAGCCCGGTTCCCAGAACTCCTGAAGACAGATGTTGACTGTGGATATTGTATCACAGACACAGTCCCTTTGACTGTTCAGATATGTCACTAAACCCGCTCAAAGCTGTAAACAACCATGCGTGAGCAGCGCTTGCTAGACGGATGGGGCCCGACAGTCGATCAGACATTCCACCAGGAAGGAGGTACACGGCTCATGTTATCTGTAGTTCAACCATGCCTAGACGGTCAATACCGCGGTTCGATTGCGACCGCATTGTTACTTTGTGCCAGGAAGGGCTCTCAACAAGGGAAGTGTCCAGGCGTCTTAGAGTGAACCAAAGCGATATTCAGATGGTTCAAATGGCTCTGAGCACTATGGGACTCAACTGCTGAGGTCATTAGTCCCCTAGAACTTAGAACTAGTTAAACCTAACTAACCTAAGGACATCACAAACATCCATGCCCGAGGCAGGGTTCGAACCTGCGACCGTAGCGGTCTTGCGGTTCCAGACTGCAGCGCCTTTAACCGCACGGCCACTTCGGCCGGCCCAAAGCGATATTGTTCGGACGTGGAGGAGATAGAGAGAGACAGGAACTGTCGATGACATGCCTCGCTCAGGCCGCCCAAGGGCTACTACTGCAATAGATGACCGCTACCTACGGGTTATGGCTCGGTGGAACCCTGACAGCAATGCCACCATGTTGAATAAAGCTTTTCGTGCAGCCACAGTAGGTCGTGTTACGACTCAATCTGTGCGCAATAGGCCGCATGATGCGCAATTTCACTCCCGACGTCCATGGCGAGGTCCAACTTTGCAACCACGGCACTACGCAGTGCGCTACAGATGGGCCCAACAACATGCCGAATGGACAACTCAGGATTGCCATCACGTTCTCTTCACCGATGAGTGTCGAATATGCCCTCAACCAGACAATCGTCGGAGACGTGGTTGGAGTCAACCAGGTCAGGCTGAAAGCATTAGATACACTGTCCACCGAGTGCAGCATGTTGGTGGTTCCCTGCTGTTTTGGGGTGGCATTACGTGAGGCCGACGTACGTTGCTGGTGGTGATGGATGGCGCCGTAACGGCTGTACGATACGTGAATGCCATACTCCGACCGATAGTGCAACCATATCGGCAGCATATTGGCGAGGCATTTGTCTTCATGGACGACAATTCTCTCCCCCATCGTGCACATCTTGTGAATGACTTCCTTCAGGATAACGACATCGTTCGACTACAGTGGCTAGCATGTTCTCCAGACATGAACCCTATCGCACATGTCTAGGATAGATTGAAAAGGGCTGTTTATGGATGACGAGGCTCACCAACCACTTTGAGGGATTTACGCCGAATCGCCGTTGAGGAGTGGAGCAATCTGGACCAACAGCGCCTTGATGAACTTGTGGATAGTATGCCACGGCGAATACAGGCATGCATCAATGCAAGAGGACGTGCTACTGGGTATTAGAGGTACCGGTACCTGTGAAGGTCTCGCTTATGGTGGTACAACATGCAATGTGTGGTTTTCATGGGCAATAAAAAGGGAGGAAATGACGTTTATGTTGATCTGTATTCCAGTTTTCTGTACAGGTTACGGAATTCTCGGAACCGAGGTGATGGAAAACTTTTTTTATGTGTGTATGTGGTACAACGTAGAGTAGCCCTGTCATGCATCTCACAGTGTTATGTAGATATAGATGTCGACTCGCACAATGCCTAGCTATGAGTAACGTCCTAGATAAGCGCAAGTGACACGGTTGGACTATAATTTTTTTTTACTTTTGACTTGAGCAGACCTGCTCTAAAGTCTGATCACTGGATTCTCGCAATGTAATTTTAGGGTTTCTCAAAATTGCATTCTAATGAGGACACCCTTAGTAGGTGTTGAAACATTGGTCAATCGTACCAAACATTTATTTGCAACCGGTTGGCTGTGTAACTTCTGTTTGAGAACTGTACATCTTTGTTGAGAAACAGCCATGTTTAAAACTGTTAAAATTTCCTCGTATGATGCTCGTCCGGTGTTCAGTTACGGTAACAACGGAAGAACCAGGACCTTACGAGACTACGAATTGATGCAGGCTGCTTCGCTGGAACCTACTCAAGAATATCAATACACATTGATAGTCTGAAATTTCAGTGAAAGATATTGCCAAAAGGACATTCCAGAAGGATGAGACTAGAAGAAAAGAGCTGCATGAAGAGCAGAAAGACCTACTGTGTGGTTACGGGCAGCGCTAAGGAACTTTTTTTTATTCATCAGTCATTTAACTGGTTTGATGCGACCAGCCATGAATTCCTCTCCTGTGCCAACTTCTTCATCTCAGAGTAGCACTTGCAACCTACGTCCTCAAACATTTGCTGGGTGTATTTCAGTATCTTTTTTTCTATAGCTCCCTCTGGTACCATGGAAGTTATTACCTGACGTCTCAACAAATTACCTGGCCGTTTTTGTGCAACTTCCCCCAAATGATCTAAGTAATTGTGATGGAATGGAACCTATACCTTCTCCCTTATTCGATTGTAAATCTGCCGAAGCTCTTTTAAATTTTGGTTGTAACTCTGGATCCCCTCTCTCTTTAACATCGACTCCTCTTTCTTCCTCTATCACGTCATCAAACATGGCCTCCCTCTCACAGAGGCCTTGAGTGTACTCTTTCAACCTACCCGCTCTGTTCTCTGCATTTAACATTGGCGTTCCCATTGCACTCTTAATGCTTTTAATTTCACGAATTGTTGCTTTGATTTTTGTCTATGCTGAGTCAGTTCTTCTGAAAATAATTTATTTTTTGATTTCTTCACATTCTTCCTGCAGCCATTTCGCCTTAGCTACCTCGTATTTCCTGTTTATTTCATTCCTAAGTGACTTGTATTTCTGTATTCCTGAATTTCTCTCAACACTTGTACTTCTCTTTTTCATCGATCAACTGAAGTATTTCTTCTGTAACCCAGGGTTTCTTCGCAGTTACCTTCTTTGTACCTGTGGTTTTATTTGCAACTTCTTCGAGTGCCCTTTTTAGAGATGTCCATTCCACTTCAACTGAACTTCCTTTTAAGCTATTCCTTACCGCAGTATTTGTATCCTCAGAGAACTTGAAAAGTATTTCCTCATTGTCTAGTCCTTCCGTGCCTCTCTTCTTTCTGTTTCGACTTTTCCTAATTTCTTGAACTTCAACCTGCTCTACCTGATCACTAAATTGTGATCTGAGTCTGAATCTGCTCCTAGGTACACCTTATAATCTGATATATTATTTCGGACTCTCCACTTGACCATGATGTAAACTAAGTGTTATCCCCTGGCATTTTCCAAGTATACCTCCTCCACTTGTGATTCCTGAACAGAGTACTCGCTATTACTAACTGAAATTTACTGCAGAACGCAATTAATCTTTCCCCTGTCTCATACCTAGTACCAAGCCCATATTCTCCTGTAAACCTTTCTTCCACTCCTTCCCCAACATCTGCATTCCAATCCTATATGACTATTAAATGTTCATCTCCCTTTAAGTATTGAATTGCCCATTCGATACCCTCATGTACTCTTTCTATCTCTTCATCTTCGGCCTGCGACATCGGAGTGTATACCCGAACTATTGTTGTCGACATTTGTTTACTCTCAGTGCTGATGAGAACAATCCTATCAAATAACTGTTAATAGTAATCCACACCTTCCTATTCATATCGAATCATACTCCCGTTATACCATTTTCTCCCGCTGCTGATACTGCCCTATACTCGTCTGACCAGAAATCCTTATCTTCTTTCCACGTCAATTCACTGACCGCCCCTCCCTAGATTGAGCCTGAGCATTTCCCTTTTCAGATTTCATAGATTTCCTACCACGTTCAACCTTCTGAAATTCCACTCCCTGACTGTAGAACGTTATCCTTTCGTTGATTATTCAATCTATTTCTCAGCGTCCCCTACCACTTGGCAGTTCCCTCCCGGAAATTCGAATGAGGGACTGGCCTGGAATCTTCTGGCGATGGAGAGATCATCATACCACTTTATCCAATACAGACCACATGCTCTGTGGATACACATTATGTGTCTATAATATAGTGGTTTCCATTACCTTCTGCATCCTCATGCCATTGATCATTGCTGATTCTTCCGCCTTTAGGGGTAGTTTCCCACCCCAAGGGCAAGAGAGTGCCCTGTACCTCTGTCTCCTCCTCCGCCCACTTTGACAAGGCCGTTGGCAAAATGAGCATGACTTTTTATACCAGAAGTCTTCGGTCGTCATTGCTGAAGACTTTTATTCAAATTTTAAGTGATTATGAAATTCGAACCCGGACCTAGGACGTTACGATGAGTTGCTAGTTATTGTTCGTTGCATTTGGGTCGGTGTGTAAGTCACACAACATCCGTTCAATTTCATCATTAATCCGTTCACTGAGTCTTTTTATTGCAGAGGCAGCCAGACCTTTGACCGAACACTCTGAACTGCTAGTAAAATCTTCTTATTGAATTTTCCATAACTTCCATTTTCCGAACATTTTCTACTAAATTACTGCAGATTTAAGGTGGAAATAGCTTACAGACGCCGTAATACCATAACACAACTTGCTGTGGTACAAAATTTTCCAAAATGGATTACTGTTAAATTTGTTTAATTTTTTCTGAAATAAAAATTTGTATGAACCATACAAATAAATTTAATAAAAAATTGTTGCGGGAGTTCTAAGACAAGACATATTGAAAAACTGGTTCACAGATCTGTTTATGTAATTACTAAGAATAACCTACCCCATTTTGAAAGTGGCAAGTAAAGTAACCTTTGAGAAAAGGTTCCTCTTGTGATAATATGGGTTCTAGAAGTATTCAGCAACTTCCTGGGCAAAACATATTTAACAAAAAATGGTAAAAATTCAGATTATAGCCAATAACAAAAGACAACATATGAAAAATTTGGTTCAGTTATTTCTCAAACAGTAAAAAATACATCAGCTTATATGTACCCATGTATTTTCTCATGCATTCTCATTTAAACTATAATGAGGAAAAGCAGGGTTGAAATCAATCAGTTTACTTCTTTCGTGATTTTCCTGAATCATTTACGGCAAACGCCAGGATACATCCTTATGAAAGACCGCTAATCTTGTCCAGTACGAGATCGTTCTGACTGTAATTAACAAATCTTCGACGGGAAGGAAAACTGTTATCCTGCATCCTACCTTCCTTTCAGTTATAATAAACAGTCGAATAATAACCTAGGTAGAAAATTTATTACCAGATTAGTAAATAAATCATTGGTGAAGAGGCTGTAACGCTGTTCTGACCGAGATGCGAAAAGCTTCCAGATTTCCAAAACAGTTTAGGTTGTAGCGAATTATATGTACCCAGCATCATGCACAATGTTGATGTCGGCATAATTATCATTTTAGTGCTAATTTCGTCTATTACAAGTCAGACAAATATATATACAGATCCACTCTACCCTCAGCTTTTGCATTACCTATTGTCCTTTCATACCGTCCTTTGCAGGTTTCAAAATTTTTACAGTAATCAACGTGTCTAGCTTCTAATTGAGAGTACCGCTTTGGGTATCAACGTATTTCATTTATTGCCAACGTAGATGTCACGTTACGGAATGTATTATAATCAATACAGCAAAATTCTTAGCTTAAAGACAGAGCAAGAATAACTGAAAATACTCTTGTAAGCTATTAGGCTGGTAAAACAAGACTTTCTAAAATTTCAACATTAGTGATTAGCTGCTTTTTTCGCGTGTTGTGAAATATATGTTGTCTATGTGGGCAACTGAGTGATACTGGATAGCGGCTGTTCCGTTACATCCATTTGTTCTCTCCCTTCCTCAGCAGCCACGGGATTACTTAAAGAAATTGTAGAGACTCCCTTGGGTAGTATTAAGTGTTATAAGCCGACATCTTCGAAAGCTCTGTAGACATTATCTACATTGATTTCTCAATTTTGAAAGAAAATCGAAAGAGGTTACATTTTAGCGCTGAGTAGGAAAAACTGCGCACAGACTGCACTATGATGGACCCATGGGACAGTTACAGCACGACATTGACTGATGGCTGTGGGAAATTTCGGAGTCTCGCCTGGACACAACACGACATTGGCTGACGTGCTCAGTAACCACGCGCGGCTTAAGAGCGTGGTAATTTTACGGATATATAGTAGCCTGTCCTGGTTTGCATCGGCTGATAGGTAAATCTGGTACGTTTCTATGCAGTACTGATAATAACGCTTTTTTCGAGTGGTATGATTGTTGGTAATCTTGGTTCTCAAATAGAGACAATGAATAACATTTGTTTGGCAGCTTCGTAGAAATTTGATGGAAATGGACATAGAGGATTATATATAGTGATTAAAATGTGATAAAATTTAAGAAAAGTGATCCCAGCATAGATAGTAACTAATCTGAGGGAATCTGTAACGGAAATTTACTATGACAAAAGTGTGTACAGTGTTAAACATATTCATTAAAAGAAAGCTGACACAGACACATAAGAACTGAGTCTCCTCTACGATTTTTAACCGCCCCCCACTCCATCGCTTCCCTCCAATACTAAATTGGTGATCCCTTGATGCCTCATAATGTGTCCTACGAACTGATCCTTTCTCCTAGTCAGGTTGTACCACAAATTTCTCTTCTCTCCATTTATATGAAGTACTTCCTCATTAGTTACGTGATCTAATCTTCAGCATTCTCCTGTAGCGCCACATTTCAAAAGCTTCTATTCTCTTCTTGTCGAAACTATTTATCGTCCATGTTTCACTTCCATACAGGGCTACATTCCATACAAATTTCGGCAAGGATTTCCTGACACCTAAATCCATACTCTATGTTAACAAATTTCCCTTCTTCATAAACGCTTTCTTGCCATTGCCAATCTATATCTTATATTCTCCCTGCTTTTGCTTCCAAAATAGCAAATTCATCTACTTTAAGTGTCTCAGTCACCAATCTAATTCCCTCAGCATCATCTGATTAATTCGACTACATTCCATTATGTGGTCTTGCTTTTGTTGATGTTCATCTTATGTCCTCCTTTCAACACACTGTCCATTTCGTTCAACTCTTCTTCTAAGTTCTTTACTGTCGCTTACAGAATCATAGCGTCATCGGTAAATCTCAGAGTTTTTATTTCTTCTTCCTGGACTTTAATTCCTACTCCAAATTTTTCTTTTGTTTCATTTACTGTTTGCTCAATGTACAGATTGAATAACATCGGAGATAAGCTACAACCCTGTCTCACTCCCTTCTCAACCACAGCTTCTCTTTCGCCCCTCGACTCTTATAACTGCCATCTGGTTTCTGTACAAATTGTAAATACCCTTCCGTTCCCTGTATTTTACCCCTACCCCTGTAGAATTTGAAAGAGACTATTCCAGTCAACGTTTTGAAAATCTTTCTCTAAATCTACGAGTGCTATGAACGTAGGTTTACCTTTCCTTAACCTGTCTTCTAGGAGAAGTCGTAAGGCCAGTATTGCTTTGCATGTTCCTACGTTTCTCCGCAATTCAAACTGATCTTCCCCGACGTTGACTTCTACAATTTTTCCATTCTTCTATAAAGGATTTGTTAGTATTTTGCAACCGTGAATTATTAAACTATAGTTCGGTAATTTTCACACCTCTTAGCACCTGCTTTCTTTGGAATTGGAATTATTACATTCTTCTTGCAGTCTGACGGTATTTCGCGTGTCTCATAAGTCCTGCTCACCCGATGGAAGAGTTTTGTAATGGCTGGCTCTTACAAGGCTATCAGTAACTCTAACGGAATGTTGTCTACCCCCAGGGCCTTGTTTCGTCTTAAGTCTTTCAGTATTTTGTCAAATTCTTCACGCAGTTTCATATCTCCGTTCTCATCTTTATCTACGTTTTCTTCCATATTGCCCACAAGCACACCTCCCTTGTATAGACCCTCCATATACTCCTTACACCTTTCTACTTTCCCATCTTTGCTTAGGACTCTTGATATTCCTAAGGTGGTTCTCTTTTCTCCAAACGTCTCTTTAATTTTCCTGTGGGTATCCTCTATCTTAATCCAAGTGATATATGCTTCTACATCCTTACATTTGTCCTCTAACCATTTCTGCTTAATCGTTTTGCACTTTCTGTCGATTTCATTTTTTAGAAGTTTGTAATGCCTTTCATCTGCTTCAGTTATTGCATTTTTATACTTTCTCTTTTCATTGATTAAATTCAATATCTTTTGTATTACCCAAGGAAATCCACTATTCCCTGTCTATTTACCTACTTGACTCTCTACTGCCTTCATTATTTCATCTCTAAAAGCTACCGCTTCTTCTTGTACTGTATTCCTTTCTCCCGTTCTTGTCAATTGTTCCCTAATTCTCCCTCTGAAACTCTCTACAACCTCTGGTTCATTAAATTTATCCAGGTCCCATCTCCTTAAAATCCTGACTTTTTGAGTTTCTTCAGTTTTAATCTGCAGTTCATAACCAGTGAAATGAGGTCAGAGTTCAAATTTGCCCCTGGAAATGTCTTACAGTTTAAAACCTGGTTCCGAAATCTCTTTCTTACCATTATACAATCAATCTTAAACCTTCCGGTGTCCCCACATTTCTTCCATGATACAACCTTCTTTCATGATTCTTAAACCAAGTGTTAGCTATGATTAAATTATGCTCTGTGCAAAATTCTACCACCCGGCTTCCTCTTTCTCTCAGTCCATATTCACCTACTACTTTTCCTTTTCTACCTTTTTCCGTTATCAAATTCCAGTTCCCCATGACTATTACATTTTCATCTCCCTTAACTATCCGAATAATTTCTTTTATCTCATCATACATTTCCTCATTCTCCTTCTCATTTGGGGAGTTATATGGCATATAAAATTGTACTACTGTGGTAGGTGTGGGCTTCGTGTCTATCTTGGCTACAATAATGAGTTCAGTATGCTGTTCCCAGCAGCTTATCCGCGTTTCTATTTTTTTTGTTCATTATTAAACCTACTCCTCCATTACACCTATTTGATTTTTTATTTATAACCATGTATTCACCTGATCAGATGCCCCTTTCTTCCTGCCACCGACTTTCACTAATTCCCACAATATCTGACTTCAACCTATCCATCTTTCTTTTTAAATTTTCTAAAACACCTGCCCGATTAAGGGATCTGGCACTCCACACTCCTATCCGTAGAATGCCAGCTTTGTTTCTCCTGATAACGACGTGCCGTTCAAAGTACCAGCACAGCAAGGCCGTTTTGGTTGACGTTACAATGCCAGATCAGTCAATTATCCAGACTGTTGCCCGTGCAACTGCTGAAAAGGTCTCTGTCAGTCTTCAGGAAACACACGTTTGTTTGGCCTCTCAGCAGATTCCCCTCTGTTGTGGTTGCACCTACGGTACGGCTATTTGTATCTCTGAGACACGCAAGCCTCCCCTCCATCGTTCAGAGGCGGCAGAAACAATTATCAATGTGAAACAACGCAAACAGAAAACTTCACAAAAGGTGACCGTATACCATACGGACACTAAAAACACCATGAACACTCAAAAAACTCTCACTGAAAAATCACGATAACCTTCAACTGACGAGACACCACATTACCCAAAACCGGAAATTACATCAAGGCATAAACATCACAACCAGTACATCAGAAAGAGTTCCAAACACTTGAGATAATAAACAAAATGGAGTACTATGAAATCGAAGAGAACTTGCGTCGACTGGAAAAGAAAGGAGTTTTTCAGACTGCAATAAGGCTAGTAACTGAATCACCCTCTAGGCGACACTAAATGCTGCCCCACGACGGATCAAACAGACAGAGTAATTCTACGAACCGAAAGCCTATTGACAGATGAACTCGAACTCTGCATTCTTTTACGCAAGTCATATGGGCGAAGAAACTAAGATCTGAACCGTTACAATGTCTACAAGGACGCGTGTACCTTGATTACACCCGCACGGGCCGAGGAGCTTTGTTTTCACTAATTTTCCATGGTGAAAGTCTTGCAGCTAAACTATATGGAAGTACGTCGATGGACTCAGAGCTTGGCAGGCTCGTGAATAAGGTACGCGCGTACATATTGTATCAGCAAGATCAGTACACACGAGATGGAAGAATTCGAGGCCTTCCCAGTCAGTGCTTGCAAGTCACAATCAGAAACAAGTCCATGGCTGCAATAGTTGTAGTAAATGCTGAGACTATAGTCACACAATAACGCAACTATACACACAACATCATATAACTTTAGGCAGGGAAACATGGATCATCTCGTCGATCTACCACCAGCACTCATTTGATATGGAGCCTTTTACTAAAGTGATAAAAGATATTGCACGATTTTCAGATGCCAGTAGACTGGTTATCTTAAGAGACATAAATGCTAGGTCAACCCTCTGGCAGTCTGACAGGATGGACGCCAGAGCCAAATAACAGTCGACGTTATAAACGAATGCAGTCTTTCCCTTTTAAACTAACTAGGCCAGTCGCCAACTTACCGCGAAAATAGTGGAGTAGGCAGCAACATAGGCGTTTGCCTGACTAACGGCGCATCATTAATGCAGGCAGCCAATTGAAAGTAAAACATACACAGACACAGACACATAACAACACCCAAGCTTGCTGTTGTGCAAACCAAAATGGCAAAAAGTAAGACACGTGATTGAAGATCTTCCTCTGTATATCACCCAAGGAAGCGTAGATTACAGACAGCACAAGCTGCAGCAATACCTGCAGTACGCGACGCACCAAAACAAAGAGCACTATTGTCAGCACTATTAACAAACTAAGAAAAGACACTTGTGATAAACGACTATATTACCAAAATCCCTAAGACATACAGATCAATATGCCTAATTAACATTCTGCCAAACGTCCAGGAAAGATTTCTGTGCGACAGACTTCAGTCGCATCGGCAGCTCATCGGCCTTAACCCAGATCAGTTTGGTTTTCAACCTCATAAATCCATCGACAACGCAATAAGCAGGGCCATAAAAATGGAACAGGCAATACATGACAAGTACATAGAAGCAATCTTAACTGACATATCTGTTGCTTTCGACAACCTTTGGTGGACAGCGCTGTTGACAGGACTTAGAGAGATGAGTATTCAGTTGGCTGTACACAATAACCTTAGAGATTATTGTAAAAATAGGAGACTGATCGCCAAAAGATTATAAAGAGGGTAACAAGGGCTTGTCCGCAGGGAGCCATATGTGGACCGGTCTTCTGGGACATAGCCATAGAGCCACTACTGAATGCACTAGAAGACGACATGGCAAACGGGGTGGCTGCGTACGCTGGTGACCTTATTGTCATGGTATCTTGCAAACTCCAGGTCCTAATTATAGAGCAAAGCCACGCAGCTCCTCGCGTTCATCGGTGAATGGTGCACGAACAACAAAACCCACAGTAGCAACTAACAAAACTGTTTACAGACTTCTAAGAGACACACTGAAAAGAAATCCTGTTATAAAGCTAAAAAACGTATCTATAAGAAGAAAAGCTATGACGAGATACCTCGGCAATTGTACTGACGAAAATTTGCATTTTAACTAAATGTCAGGCTAACACTTAACAAAGAGACGAATCTTATGCATAAACTTGTAAGACTGAACACTATGCTATACAAAGTACCCACACAGACAATGAGGACATATTACACAGCACTCTTTGAGTCAATAATTTGTTTTGCGGCTACTGCTTGGGCACGCCGATTATGCTAAGGTACGCAACACCATAATGAGATGCGACCAGAGACGTGTTCTAATCAGAGTCTCGGGGGCCTTTGGCACGGCCTCGATTGAGGCACACTGAGTGGTATTGGGAGTTTTTCTATACATATTACTGTTCACCACTGAGCAGTCGGAAGACGCGACAAAATAAGAGAAATAACTAATACATGGCTGACAGAATGGGACACAATTGATAAGGGAAGACAGGCCTACCCTTTCTTCCCCAATATCCGAGAGCGGATGATTTTGAGGTACATAAACCCAACACTTGGCCTGGTGCACTTTCTCAGGGGTCACGGCCCTTATACCTTGCATCTCCACAGATTTTGCCTAAAACAGACTCACACTTGTGCCTGTGGTGAGAGTGGCACACCGGAACACGTAGTACTTAACTGCAATGCCATAGGACATATAAGAGAGAGGTTAGGTAACCAAGACATACGACTGTTAATACGTAGACAAGTTGACTGGAACTCCCTAAACAACACAGTAAATGAAGTATCGCGAGCACTACATGCGGCATACAAATAGGAGAGACCATACGCTAGAATAAGACAGGCCCCATATCTGACAGATAAGCAGTACACAGTAAACGACACAGATACAAACACAGAAACTGACTCGGATGATGTATCACACACAGGAAGTGAAGACGGGACACACATACAGTTATAATAAAGTACGCTAAGGCTCTCCAACACTAAATGGAATCAATGTGAGGCTGTAACTCTCTTTCTGATTGGTTGTTATAGCATTTCATAGCATGTAACACTATCTGAAGATGTGACATTTCTTCTTCTTTCGCTGTATCAGATGTGACTGGCTGGAAGTTTTGCCGAGCCCTCACACCTGGCATTGCTCACTATGACATACTAAATCAACTCTCAATCTCCACTGTTACCTTAAGTTGGGAAACACCTCGTAACTTAATTAATCAATACATTATTAATTATTACCACCGCCAAGACAACATATGGCATAAACAGATGACTTGTCACATCTTATCTAAGTCAAACTGCCATCTCTTATTTCTTCCATGAAATGCACTTTAATTTTTACTTAAAATACATCTAAAACCTATTACATCTCATATTTATTATCATTATGTAAGTTAGTTACAAGTTTCCCCAAAATTGTACATATATATTTGTACTTTTTTTATATATTTTTATTTTTAATTTTATCCTTCTGTAAAATTCTCAGAAAAAATGTAGTAATTATAAAACTGAATTTGTATGATGTAACACGTAAAATCACAAAATGTATGACCTGCTATATAACAACAGGCAGCAGGTCTTTACTTGAGAAATAAATAAATTCCCAAACATTTAGAAAACGTTCGCACACATTCACATAGGATAACACTAGATGTAAACTGACAGGAATACATACAGTAGCTACTGCCCTGGGACAGAAAGGGGTGGTGAAAAGCTAGGTGTCCACTCACCCTATACTTCACTGTCAATTCTAAAGTAATACGGGATAAGGCCAAGGAAGGAGAAAAAGAAGAAGAAGAAAAATAAGAAGAAGAAAGGATCGCATATGATACTAAAAAACCACAGAAAAGAATTTCTGCAGCGTGAAGTACCGTGGATTTAGGAGTCACTAAAAAATTTGTTTGGATGTCACGATGTTCGTGGGAAAATATGTTGCTTCACTGGCGGAGGGGTAGTTTCGACGTTGCCGTGCAATGGAAAAAGTGCGAACCTATACGGACCATGACCAGAACAGTGCCCCAGTCGTTCCTCTGTCCCTGCTTTCGCATTCCTTATCGACCTGCAGGAAAGGAACTGTCAGGAAACCAATGTAGGATCCGGCGCCAGTTTGTCGTAACACCCCACTCCACCCTCAAAAGTGGCATATAAACGAGGTTTTAATATACCTTGATATAAGAGAAACGCTAAAAAATTTCTCTTGCAGCTAAAGTCTTGCTGAGAGTGTTGAATAGAAGGTTATATGGCAAGCTGGATAGAGGGATTGCAGAGGAGCAGTTCGGATTTAGAAGAGGAAAAGGAACAGGAGATGCTATTGGTCTGCTAAGAACTATAGGGGAAAGATATATGGGAAAGGGTAGAGAAATCTTTGCTGTTTCTATAGATTTAGAAAAGGCTTTTGACAGAGTTCAGCGGAGCAAGATGATGGATATCTTGAAGAGGAAAGTAGTAGACTGGAAAGAGTGACGACTGATACAGAATCTATATTTACACCAGAAAGTAAGGATAAGGATTGGAAATGAAATGTCAGAAGAAAACAGCATTGAACGAGTTGTTAGACAAGGTTGTTGCCTTTCCCCACTGTTGTTTAACGTATACGTTGAAGAGATGATTGCGAAAAGCTTAGATGGAAAAAGAGGAATATGTATTGGTGGATAGTGAATAGTATGTATAAGATTTGCTGATGACATGGTATTAGTGGCAGAAAGTGAGCGGATAGTGAATAACATGCTGAAAGATCTGAATGAAGCTTGTGTGGAATATGGGATGCAAATAAACACAGCAAAAACAAAGAGTATGGTCATCAGTACAAGACGCAGACTGTCCAATATTAAAATAGGACAATCTATCATTAGCCAACTAAGTGAATTTAAATATCCCGGAAGCACAATAACTGAAGACTTGAGATGTCACCAGGAGGTGAAAACTCGAATTGCCATAGCGAAGGAGGCATTCAACAGAAAGAGGAGACTAGATAAAGGACTAAGGAAAAGGCTTGGCAAATGTTTTGTCTGGAGTGTGGCACTATATGGGGCAGAAACATGGACACTGAGACGAGAGGATGAAAAAAGGTTAGAAGTATTTGAGATGTGGATGTGGAGGAGAATGGAGAGAATAAGCTGGGTGGAAAGAGTGAGTAATGAAAGAGTACTGGAAAGCGTTGGTGAGAGAAGATGTCTGCTGAAGGTTGTAAGAGAAAGGAAAAAGAACTGGTTGGGACATTTATTGGGAAGGGAGTGCTTGCTAGTAAATGCTTTGGAAAGATTGGTTTGGGGGAGAAGACTGAGAGGAAGAGGGAGATACAAGATGATAGACGACATAAAGGGAAGGGGAAATTATGCAGACGTGAAGAGGACGGCAGAAGACCGGACAGTCTGGAGAACTACCTTGTGAAAACCTGCCTTTAGGCAGAACACTGATGATAACTTTCACACCAAAATACCGCAACACGTTCCTTCCCGTACTAGCCAACATAATTAACTAACTGTATAAACTATAGTCGTGACGGTTAGCTGAGATTACATTCAATTTTACACGGCAGAAAAATTGTAGTGCACCTTGAAGAAGATGGCCATGGTATTATGTAGGTGTTTTCATCCACTCTTCATCTGTGAACTCAAATAAAGCTTCCGGAAAGAAAAAAATACTATTTTACGCGTAGAAAAAATATAACAAGTTGTGAAATTTCATTGTCAGGAAGATGTCTTCTTGACACGTAGAACGTTCTTCATCTATACAAGGGAAGCACATACACTCAGCAAATCGGCATGCTGTGCTGTAGAGTGTCAAACTGGGAAGTGAAGACTGGTAAGGGTCTACAGAACGAAGGTAGAAGCATACGGAATAGGTTTCCAGATATGTAAGTAGCTCGAAGACTTGTTAAGCAACAGAACCCAGTTTGTTGTCCTCGCCGGCGGGTGTTCATCAGGGACAACGGCATCGTCGGGAGTGCCCCCAGGGAAGTGTGATAGGACAGCTGTTACTTTCTATACGCATAAATGATCTGACGGATAGCGTAACCAGCAGTCTGTGGCTGTTTGCTGATGATGCTGTAGTATATGGAAAGATGTCATCGTTGAGTTACTGTAGCAGGATATAAGATAACACTGACAAAATTTGAAGTTGATGTGATGAATGGCAGCTAGCTGCATATGTAGAAAAATGTAAGTTAATGCACATGAGTAGGGAAAACAAACCCATAATGTTCTAGTACAGAATTAGTAACATGCTGCCTCAAATAGTCACATCCACTAAATATCTACGCGTAACGTTGCAAAACAATATGAAATGGAATGAGCATGTAAGGACTAATAGGGAAGGTGGATGATCGATTTCGGTTTGCTGGGAGAATTTTAGGGAAGTGTGGTTCGTCTGTAAACGACACTACTGCAACTCATTGTTCAGTACTGTTCGAGTGTTTGGGATCTGCACTAAGTCGAATTAAAGGAAGATATCGAAGCAATTCTGAGGCGGGCTGCTAGATTTGTTACCGGTATGTTTGAACAACACGCAAGTATTATGGAGATGCTTCGGGAACTCAAATGAGAATCACTGAAGTTAAGACTCTTTTCGAGAAGCACTACTGAGAAAACGTAGAGACCCGGCATTTGAGGCTAACTGCACAACGATTCTATTGCCATTAACGTATATTTCGCGTAAGGTACATGACGATAAGATTAGAGAGATTAGGGTATGGAGACACATAGCCGTTTTCCATCGCCCTATTTGCAAGTGGAACAGGAAAGGAAGTAACAAGTAGTGATAGGGGCTACCCTCCGCCACGCACTATACGGTGGTTTGCGGAGTATGTATGTAGATTTAAATGTAGATGTAGATCAAAAACTAACTAAAAAAATTAACTACTAAGGCGTGTTTGGTTAGGCTTTAATTATGGTAGCCAAAATTTAAAAAAATAAAAGGCATCCAAGAAATTTGTTAACAAGATCAGATGTAAGCAAACAAGTTTTATAGTTGGGGTAAAAGTTGAGTAAGAGATTGTTAAAGTTCATTTCCTGTATATTAATTCATGGTATTTTTTTCGTTGTTTATTTTGGCTGGTATCTAACAGGATTTTTGTAGATCTGTTAATTTTTCCGATTTCATATTTTTAATTTTTAATAGCAACCGAATATTGTTGGCATGTGTATTAAAATCTTTTGTGGTCGTTTTCTAGCTTCATTTCCTGATTTTGTGGATACGCTAGTTTTAATCATACACTCCTGGAAATGGAAAAAAGAACACATTGACACCGGTGTGTCAGACCCACCATACTTGCTCCGGACACTGCGAGAGGGCTGTACAAACAATGATCACACGCACGGCACAGCGGACACATCAGGAACCGCGGTGTTGGCCGTCGAATGGCGCTAGCTGCGCAGCATTTGTGCACCGCCGCCGTCAGTGTCAGCCAGTTTGCCGTGGCATACGGAGCTCCATCGCAGTCTTTAACACTGGTAGCATGCCGCGACAGCGTGGACGTGAACCGTATGTGCAGTTGACGGACTTTGAGCGAGGGCGTATAGTGGGCATGCGGGAGGCCGGGTGGACGTACCGCCGAATTGCTCAACACGTGGGGCGTGAGGTCTCCACAGTACATCGATGTTGTCGCCAGTGATCGGCGGAAGATGCACGTGCCCGTCGACCTGGGACCGGACCGCAGCGACGCACGGATGCACGCCAAGACCGTAGGATCCTACGCAGTGCCGTAGGGGACCGCACCGCCACTTCCCAGCAAATTAGGGACACTGTTGCTCCTGGGGTATCGGCGAGGACCATTCGCAACCGTCTCCATGAAGCTGGGCTACTGTCCCGCACACCGTTAGGCCGTCTTCCGCTCACGCCCCAACATCGTGCAGCCCGCCTCCAGTGGTGTCGCGACAGGCGTGAATGGAGGGACGAATGGAGACGTGTCGTCTTCAGCGATGAGAGTCGCTTCTGCCTTGGTGCCAATGATGGTCGTATGCGTGTTTGGCGCCGTGCAGGTGAGCGCCACAATCAGGACTGCATACGACCGAGGCACACAGGGCCAACACCCGGCATCATGGTGTGGGGAGCGATCTCCTACACTGGCCGTACACCACTGGTGATCGTCGAGGGGACACTGAATAGTGCACGGTACATCCAAACCGTCATCGAATCCATCGTTCTACCATTCCTAGACCGGCAAGGGAACTTGCTGTTCCAACAGGACAATGCACGTCCGCATGTATCCCGTGCCACCCAACATGCTCTAGAAGGTGTAAGTCAACTACCCTGGCCAGCAAGATCTCCGGATCTGTCCCCCATTGAGCATGTTTGGGACTGGATGAAGCGTCGTCTCACGCGGTCTGCACGTCCAGCACGAACGCTGGTCCAACTGAGGCGCCAGGTGGAAATGGCATGGCAAGCCGTTCCACAGGACTACATCCAGCATCTCTACGATCGTCTCCATGGGAGAATAGCAGCCTGCATTGCTGCGAAAGGTGGATATACACTGTACTAGTGCCGACATTGTGCATGCTCTGTTGCCTGTGTCTATGTGCCTGTGGTTCTGTCAGTGTGATCATGTGATGTATCTGACCCCAGGAATGTCTCAATAAAGTTTCCCCTTCCTGGGACAATGAATTCACGGTGTTCTTATTTCAATTTCCAGGAGTGTATGTACATACATAATTTGGGATGATGAACCAAAAAAGAGAGCATCTATAATCATTGTAATAAAATATAAGTGATGTACTTCGCATGCCCTAATGGAATATTCTTACCTTTTAGGTCTCAAAAAAGCTGCCTAAAGAAATATTGAGTGTGCAGCTACCACTTCTTTCAGGTAAGTTGTTTTTGTCTCCTGAAATTTAGTTCTTGAGACACGACAAGTATTCAAACCCACCAAATAAGTTATATCAAAGACTGCAATTTTAGAATTTTGCCCTCTTGGACAAATTTCTGTTGATATTCCTGAATTACATGAACTTTTATAATCAACGTGGTTCGTTTCGGCCATATAAAGCCTTTTAAAGAAATTTAGAGTGCCTGAGTGACAATCTAACAGCAGTGCCTTTTTGTAAAGCAGCAAAATTATATTTCTGTATCTGTATCATCAGTAATCATCACTTGATTGTTGTTTTCTTATCTTCCCGTGAAAAGCTGTAGAATATATGGTAGATATAAAGCTACGAGCATACACAACTAACAACGTCATGTGAAAAGAAATAAAAATCCCACTGACGATAGTGCATAAGATGCTGAAACATGTCTGCGTAACAGCAAAACTAAAAATGGTGTCTTGCAGAAGACGAAATTCTTCTCCAGTTCTTTTTTTATTACCAATAACTGTTATTAACTATTCAAATACGATTTACAGGCTAATTAAAATGACAACAATAAAATGAACGGTACTTTTCCTAAAATAACTGCATGAGAGAACGATCTGTTTCGGTAAAACACTAGTAACTGAAATGGGGTCAACCGTCAAAGGTTCATCATCCATCATAAAGAGAGAACTGCAGTCAGTAAGCTTTTCTAAAATAGAACCATAGTGTGTATCCGGGCTTTGGATCACAGAATGGATATTACCGAGATGACATGTCTCGGATGGTGCTGTGTGTATGGTAGTGTTACACCTACTAGCTTGGAGCACCTTAACATGGCGAACAGCGAGGCAGCTTATGTACTTCTTGCCATTTGTTACTGTTACTGGAGAGCAGAATTTCTTGTTATAAATAAAGGACAATATGTGATTTTTTCTCATGGTAAACATTGCATACAAAAATTATGACTGTAATAGTCAGAAATTCTGTACTCTCATGCCGTCGAAATTCATTGCAGTGGAGGAAGAAAACTCTTCATTTTGGTCTAGGCAACAGTGTTGTTACTGAGCTCCAAATGTTACATTATTAACCTGTAGCAATTGCTGTACGAAAATTACATTTCAGTAAAGTGTATATAGTCTCCGCTCGTGTTTGTTGTTGACAGCACATCATACCCATAGTTTAGCCACAGTTCATAAAGTAATTGCACACTACCTACAGTTTATATGCGTTAGGACTATAGTCACAAATTATTCTGAAAAGACTGCGCAAATAACATGTTCAGACTGCATCTTTGGAGTTAGGCAATCATAAGCCTGGGAAAGGTAATACGAGGGAAGTCTCCCAGCTTGAACTGCTGAAAACGGATAAAAATTATTTAAAAATACGGAGAAGTGTTTGTTCAATCACCCATAAAGGAGATTTGTATGTATAACTCTTTATTTGTGGAAAATCGATGACTGCAGGTTAACGAATTTAAAGACTACAGAAATACAAGTTGCTGAAGAATCAATACCATGTAACAGACAATATGACCGGCACATTCACAAGAGTTATTACGCCAAAAAGCAAAAAAATTGTTTGTAACAACTGAGCCGTATTTCTCTAATACGAGCTGGTGTGTTGTCGTACGTTCTTCCCTTTTTCGACGTCGGGTGTAAATGTGGAATTTCAATTAAGCGATTAAAGCACAGACAAATGGAATAGTATATACACTTGACAAGGGTAACGTCTGGACGAAATGCGAAATTTTCGGTGTACCCGCTCTGCGGTAGTTCGGCATTGAAAGCCACAGTGAGCACACTATTCAGATATTGGGCACTAGCTGTTCCACTCTACTGTGCCTTACCTCACTTCACTAGTGCTCCACACTTGCTCTTCGAGGTCGAATAAGGAAGGAACGTACCACAAGAGAGCAACTTTTACTTTGGGAAAAATGACTGTGTCTGTACTACATGTGTTAACATACCAGTCTTTTCCCTGCAGCTTCGCCTGCAATCGTTTCGACACGTTCATTGAACACATCTCCTTCTCTTCCTCTCTCTGTCTCCACCTCATCCTCCCTCTGTCTGCCCACCCCAACCTCCCACATCTACCTGTCTATCTTCTCCACCCTTGTTTCTCTGTCTCTTTATCTCCGTCTCCACCTCTCTTTGTCCATTTCCTCCATCCCCTCTCTATAACCTTATCTTCCTCCCCTCGCATACTATCCGTATTCTTCCCTTTTCTACCTTCCCCTCTTCCCTTTAGACCTGCCCACCATACCTCTCTACACCTTCCACTTGCCTCATACATCTCCCACTTTTGTCCCACTTCTCTTTTCTCTCACTTGCTCTGTTTATTCCCTCCTCTATACATCTTATCCTGTTCCCAGCTACACTCGTAGCCTGTGCAATACAATTCAATAAGGCAGGCTTGTACTACTTCCAGAAGATGCCCATCGTGCAGGGCAGACTAAACATCAGGGGCTTTACCCTGACGCACAGACTGCAATGCAAAGCAGGTCGATAAAGCAGGTCCATACTACTCCTACTTTCGCGCAGGGCATCCTACTTGTCGGGGCTGGAAAACTGTTTCTTTCCCCTTACAAGTAGCTGCCCTGTGAACCAGGTTGATTGGGTGCATCGGTACTTTTCCCACGCAACATGCCTGCTGTGCACGGTAGCGTTCTTGATTGTTGTGTCCGCTACTATTGCATCTAGGAGGTTCTAAACCCCACAGTGCTTATACTCAAAAGGCCTGCTGTTTCTGTGCCACATTTGATTGAGGAGAGATCCTGAAAATACTCACATACATATATTACAGATAGAGTTTTGATCAAATGTTTAGCATTTTGCCAAATAACATCCCATTTATGACTCTTGTCACACGTAATTGTTTTTCAGTAACTTGATTTCCGGTAGTCTATAGATTCGCTAACCTTCAAACATTCATTTCGCGCAAACGAACAGTTTTACAGATAAATTACATTGATGGATGGCTGAATAGACGCATTTCTGTATTTTAAAACCATTTTTATTTGGCTTTACAGCTAGAAGTAGGGTACTTCCTGCCGTTAGTGCATAGCCCACTAGGCGCCTGATTTTTCTGATATTTCAAAAACTGCTATGTCTCTATGTGAATGATGTGATCGTTATTTCCGAGCATCAACACTAGCCTTCAGTCACAGCTGGTCACACCACGAGACAGAGCAGTACAGTTTACTGCCATGGTATGCTGATACTTTGACTTTCTTAGATTATGTAATTTACTTACTGGGTCCACTTACAGCCTCGGCAAGGTGGGCGGTGTAGATACTTACCTTCTCCGATAACTCGATGTTCTGGTACTGCACCGTTATCAGCAGCGAGTAACAGGTTCAAAATTTAGTCTGTAAAATAATTTACATTAAAACTGTTGTGCGGAAACATTTTTCTTTCCAGTTCACCAGATTCCAGTAGCCTCAGCAACATTTCACAATTGCAGACACTAAGAGGGGATGCAACATCTGTGTTAACAGATCTGAATTAGAGTACCAAACATCTGAAAATAAACTACCCGATGAGCATTTTTACTGAAACATGTTTTAATGCATAGACTCTTGGTGATTTGACCAGACAAATGTCTTGAGGCCAGTTAATCAGACAATCAGCATGCTTACGAGCTAGCATTATAGGTAACATTAGCTAACACTTTTTGTTAGTTTTTTTTATTTCGTGACACAAGTTATAAATTACAGAGAGACTTGGCGTGCGAGGAGCCAGCTGCGGCTCGCCACACGGCCCACATACACTTAACTCTATTGTGCGTATGCAGTCGACTGACTCCACATTCTTCATCCACGCTGAGGGTGGCTTACAACTATTCTCTGCTTCCACTGTGAACGCGAAACCCGGGCGCAATCGCGTTTCCGCGCGCAGCTGTGTACGCCAGTGGCAAGTGCGTTGTCTCAACTTGGACATCGCTCCTGCTGTACTCCGTGCGTGTCGGCTGTAGCCTTTGATCCCCTGCCAAAGTGGAAGTTCGAAATTATTTTGTTGGCGGATGAGTTTGAGGGGGCATAAAGACGTCATCTTGTTGTTGGCGTAGTTCTGAAAACGGGTAGCCCCCAATCCTACCCTAACACAACCCAATGGAATCTGGAGAGCTGTGTTACCACACATTGGACATAGGGTTATAAATGATAATGTGTTTCCATTTACACCTTATTTGGCCAACTCTAGAATTTTTTTTCAGATATGGCAGTATGGTAGCAGAGTGAATAACGCTTTGCCGAGAAACTTCCGCTATTCATCAACAGAACGGTAGGTTGATAACAGTGTCAGCACTTGTCGCCAGCTGTAGAGAGAAAAATGTTGATTGCTTGATATGTACAGTCAGAATTCTGTAATACTGTTCTTACAAAGGAAACATGGAAAAAGCACTATTAACGTAAACCCTAGAGATACCACGTACAAAACCACTTCGTTTTCTTCCAATGACCTAAGTGGTAAAAATTAAAAAAAAGAAAAAAGAAAAAGTGTTTTGCTGCCACATTAATATGATCTTATACCTTCCGCCTGTCTAAAATCACTGTTATTTGCAACTGTGAAACTTGTATTCCGTAATAGTTTACATAAATTTATGCTGAATGGGAGACACCTTAAGATCATGAATACTTTAGAAGTAGCTACAGAAGTAGCGGTTCTCAGTAAATGCACCAAATTCTGGTTTTTGAGAACTGCAATAAATTTGGCACGAATAGTTCGGTAGCAATCCACGAAGAATAGCACAGGGTAACGAGCAACGCATTAAGTCAGGGAAGTGGCGTTTTTTTTGTGCAACAGGGGTTGCTGGTAAGTGATATAAGGAACAACATGGATTGCGAAAGCCAAGAGTCGCCAAAAGACTCGAAGGCGGAACCATACACGCAGCAAGATCTGCCTGGCACTGCGCCACTTAGTTATTCGCAGTTCGACTTTATTGTAAGTGATAATTTGGCTCTTAAATATGCTTGCCTTTCAATTATCTCGATTGGAGTGCATGCCTACACTCGAACCAGGAAGCTACACCTAATAAAGTCATCTGGTCAGATCGCCAAAACACTGTCAATAAAAATGGAATCACCTTGACGCGAAAACGTGTCGTCTGTTGCATGCACTGAGAGAGTCTCGCAAATGGTGTGAGTTTCTTGTGTGGGTTTCGCCTATTTTTTGCCAGGGCTGCTAATGAACGGCACCTCGGTGTGTACAGCAAGTGCTGACGGAAATTCAAGTTGCGGCGGACAACGCGGCACGCCCGGATCGCGAACTTGGGCCTCAACACAGACCGTCCTACCCAACGCCTAACCCTTGCCCGTGACGTCACCAGGTCGGCCCATCTTTCCTCAATTCACTTCCCTCCTGGAAGTTATTTCCTTTGTACTATTGATTCAAGAAACTAACAGTAAGAAAATGGAGTTCTTTTGCTATAACAGAGAAGGCACTATCTTAATATTTCGTCTTCTTTTTTTCTTTATTTTTTTCTGCTTTCAGCGTATTCCTGATATCTTACGTTTATTTACACACTACACATAAAAACAGAGGGACATGTAGCGGACTACTCTGCTACTCAACTAGCACGCGCATTGGCTGAAAAGGCTGTTTTAGGCACATTGGAGCTTATTGCTTTAATATATACATATATCTGCTGCTGAAAAATTTGATGTTTTGATTCCATTGTTATTTGCATCATACTTCTGCGACTTATTTTCATAGTGTGTTGAGGACTACACATAAATTGGTGCGGTACCTACTGAAAATACTACTCGCATTTTGCAAATTTAACTGTTACTTGACGTTAGAATCGACAAACTGAATTACATAAATAGTAACTGAATGTGACCGTATGAGAAAGTGGCTATTAGCCCACTGAATTAACTTAAGGCTGAAGTGACAGCAATGATTAATGAAACACCATTTAAAAGAAAAGTATTTCAAAAGCCAGCATTTAATGCAAGTTAAGGGAGAAATAATAAAAAAAGGGGGGGGGGGAAACATATATCTCAACTTGGTGCAGCTATGTTAAAACTAGAGTAGTCCCGCTTCGACGATAACATACAGACTTTTGCAATCAACAGTGAATTCACAGTGGAACGGAGAATAGAGCATACGAGCCAACTTGAATGCAGTTTACTAGAATATGCGAGTGCCAACGCATATTTCTGCATGTCAGGTGGAAAACAATTCTTCTTTAAAATCCATAGTGGGACTCTTTTTTTTATTTCACATCAACATTCAGAGTAACATAAAAACACAAATTTCCGCACATCTGTCACAGAGGTCGGAAATTTGCCGATGCTGAGCCACAGGGCATTCCACACAATTCCAGTTCGCCAAGCTAACCGTGGAAAATTTCTTTGTTATAAATTTTATATAAAACAAATTTACATGTTGATCTACAACTTCGTAAAAAAGGAACATTCCTATAGCTCATATATATATTTTTATTTACATTCCAACTTGTTTGACATGACCTTATCGCTCTTTTCACAATTATACATGGCAGTTTCTGTGTAGTATCTAATGAAAATTATTTTCCTAGATGTCATTTAAGTAGGTTTGTTAACATACAGAGTAATGTAAACTGAAGAGACTGGACGAACTATGTGGAAACAATAAGTATGGGATGGAAGCTGAGGGGCCTTCGACTGGCTGAAGTACAGTGCCCTCAGTGCCAACAGGCTTAAAATTCTCACACCTTGCCGTGATGTCTAATGCTCCGGAAATGAGAAACAGAAGAGGACAGTAAAAATCCAGCTCGAAATCAGGTCTGACCGTGGAAACGAGCGCGCTGCAAGTGTTGGCGGCGTGTACTGAGATGTTCCTACGTCACAGTCCTGGCTTGACGTGTGTGCGGCGATTCGCATGCAGGAGTTATAAGGCGGCACTCTTCTGCGGGTTCGTTAGCATGTCTTCCGCAAATTTATACGACAAATCGAGCCTAAATTTCATGAGAAATGTAATAAACGAAAAGAAAATGCTGCGGAAGGCAACAGATCTGTATTCTTATTGCTGAGTGACTGGTATTTCCTACTGTTTATGCTTTCCTTCGTTGCGTGAAAATAGCTATTCGTATTGTAACGCTACAGTCTTATCTAACTAGCTGAGACTATTGTCATATTACTAAGGACCTGTCAGTGACGAAATGATATTGGAAGTTAACTAAATGTTATCGTCACATAATTAGTAATTAAATGTCTGTGGTCGAGAGAACAACGGGAAAAAAGACTGAGCCGTTGAAATACTGTAATGGAAAGACAAAAACTTCACTTTATGGATCTCCTGAAAGGGCTCCTCTTGCTGTTACTCTCTACAGATCTACTACCCACATTAGTTCTATTCGTGAGCGAAGGAAACATTTTTAATCTAACACACTTCAAGAAACTTGCTCTCCTTATCTGCCCTAAACTATCAGCAACTTCAGCCTAGGAGAAGTAAAAACTTTTGATGGCATTTTTTGCAATCCGCAATACTGCAAAAAGTAGAAATTTCGATAAACAATCTTGATTGTAATTCACACACTAATCCCATTGGAATTGCTCAGTACGCTAACTTCCTGTAGGTTACACTACGTAAACAATCCCTAGGCATCTGACACACGTTCAGACTGTATCTGTGTAACCACTTCAGGGAGGGCGCGTCAGCGAATGCTTCGTGTGTCTTTTCGATTACAGTAACGTAATATCTTACGAGCGGCGGAGGTGTACTTGTTTGCATGAGCTGCGTAGGGAGCTAATCGGACGGACGCTACTGCTTTCTGTGTCCCCCAATCGCTGAAATGTGCGACGAAACAGACCTCGTGGCACACATATCAAGCCAGGGATACCGACTGGGATAGCTTAAATATTAAGCATATGTATGCTTCTACAGCTGACAATCATCGCGTAGGAGTGACAATCTTGGTCGTTCGAGCACAAACTCATGGAGTACCATTTCGTTCTGAATCTCTGCCTCTGATTTCTGTGGATGCAAGAAACACAATTCTTAACTGACGAGCTACGACGTAGCGGCAGAATGCTAGGGCAGCCGTTCCAATACAGGCATGTATCTGCAGAAACTGATTTGAAGCTTTCACTGCGGTCTGATCTTTGTTAACATCTTTGCCACGCCACTGAATGCTACGGTACTTTTTTTTAAAAGTTCATTGACGACTATTTCGCACTTTGTCCTAAGAGAGGGCTTTAAAAGTATCGCCACTTGTTCTCAAAAGAGTTGAAAGGATCTTCTTCTTAACAATGATCCAAAATCTTATTTTTTCGATATTGGCTTAAAATGAGATACCTATATTAAATTGATTCTTTCACGTAAGTTCTACGGAAGATGAGTAATTTAGCAAAAGGAATTAGTTGTTAATCTATACTGACACGGTACGCATTAATTTTGTATGTGTGGCTAATGACCGTTTTTACCTTAACCATTCCAAAATATCCACGTGCGTCTGTCTCCTGTAACTATTCCAAAGATTCGATTCGTGAGAAATTATTTGTGAAGGTCAGTGTGATGATTAAATGAAATGGAATTTTGAGTCAACTGGGAGAAACATATTCTTGAGATGACTGACAAATGACTTTCAAATCTGTGGCGTTTCTGAGATGGAATCTTACTTATTGCGATACAGTGCTTAAGTTTTAGTCTAACTGAGTTAACATGTGGATATTTTACTGCAACAAGTGTCTCAAAAACAGTCTTTGATATGGTGGTTTTTTTCTTCAAACGCTAACGAACTCGAGGATTTCTGAACTTTATTCCTAAATCTAATGCGACGGTTGAAAAGGGGGTCAGGTTAGGAATGGAATCCACTACAGATTTATTGTTTCTTAACTGCACGAATATGCATTCAGAGTTGATAGTAATTATTTTCTTAAAAAAGAGATTGTTTACTTTCAGTGTGAAAACCAATTTTGTTTCAAAGATGTCGGTACAATTTTTCGCAATCTCGCACACCAATTTAGCTATACAACTCGGCTGTCTCTATGTTCTCACTCGTAAAAACGGAACACGTATCAGACGTTTTTCCTATCCTCTTTCCGATCATGATATTAAAATTTGTTTTCATCGTAAACAAATAAACTAGAAATATAAATGAATGCTTCTTACTGAACGAGCATCTAACTGTAACAGTAATCAGATTCTGCATCACCGTTCCTATACAACCGAAAAATAAAGCGGTGTTCACCTAGTTTTCCCCGTTTTCCTTCGACTTCGTTCTCTTCTTTTGGTGTCTTGTTTTAGAATGTGACGAAATGCTACGTGGGGTTTCGCGTGCGCAGGGACGACGCCCGCGGAGTAGTCATGTCGTCATCACGGCTGGTTCATAGCGGCCTAGGGAGGGGAAAGGGGTACAGGGGAACTGGGGCGAAGCAGCTGCCAAAAGCAATAGCAGACGGCGTCTCTCGTGTCAACAATACAACAACAAGTAGCCTCGGGCGAGAAAGGGGTGCTAGGCCTCGTGTAGGCTTCAAACATCTACTGAGTCTCGTAGTTAGCTTCTTCTAACTGTTAGAGACACCCCTTACTTCTCACGAGCTATGTATAATAATGTCTAGTATTTACAGGATATTTTATATATATATAACTCTCTCTTTCTCTCATTTTCTTCATAACGACTAGTGATATCACAAAAATAAATAAACATTTACGTCTATATGGTAATAAATTATATACATATCAAATTTCTTCACATTCTAAAACAATCGCTCTTATGATTAGAAAAATAGGTCTTAGGGGCCTTGCTGATCTCATTCACTCCTTTGCGCGCATTCTTCTCTGCCAAGGAATCCTACCTCTCGCACAAACAGGAATAGCGGACCTATACTGTATAGTGACCGGCTCCACTCCCTCCTCCAGCGCTCAGGCCGGGTGTGGCGTAGTACAGAACGGAAAAGCAAACAGTGCGCTTCTGCGGCTGCAGCTCGAGCGGTCGCAGGGGTTCGAAGCCGGGACTCGCCCCGCGTCCGTCCGCGGCGCGCAGAGCCGGCCCGCGGCCTTCACTACAGCACTTCGCAACAAAGCCCTCCCCTCGCGCGGCGAAACGCTTTACATTCGACGATTATCTTCCGACAGCAAACGAGCGAAAAGAGAGGTCGTTCCGCTGTCTGAAATACAGACAGATAGCGGGGAGTCGGCTCGTTCACCTCCGTGACAGGATATTTCCCTCCTTTCGAGTAGCACCTTTAAACCTCGCGCCTACGTCGGAGCGGTCCGGCTCTGCGTGCTGGGCGAGGCGGGCGTGCTGCGAACCGGCCTCGAGCGTTCTAGAAATTTCTCGCTTAATGTAGTTCCAAATGCTGACTGCATGCTGAGTGCGTTGGTCGGCGGCACCGGGCGCGGTGCCGAACTTTTTTTTCCCTTTATAACAAACGAATTATCACATTCACGTGTAAAAATATTCTTAAAATCAGAACATCCAACAGAAATAAATCTTCCAACAGGTGATGCAGGTTCTTTTTTCCCTTTTCATATATATATCAATATTATTAAGTGACACTTTTCAACGTATTTCCCTGTTTTCTTAAAACGTAACTTAAAAATAAAAATATCTTCTCATGTTTATATTTTCGTCCACGCAGTTTCTTGTTATTATTATAATTATAATTATTATTATTATTTCTTCTTGTTTCTTCCTTTCGCTACGTGTAACCGAAAACAAACACTGTCTGTTCGACTAAAATGGTTATTATATATAACAACAAGGTGATAAATGAGGTCTTTGCTGTTCTGTCTAAAGACACGGGCAGCAGGAGAACTGTCCAACAGGCGCAGCGCCGACGGCGCACGGCGACGGCGGCGGCGGCGGCGGCAGTCGTGGAGGCGGCGACGGTGGAGGCGGGGCACGCCGAGAAGACGGGCGGCGGCGGCGGCGGGCCGGGCCCCGCGGGGGTGGAGGATGCGCCGGAGGCGGAGGGCGCGCAGGGGGCGGCGTGGGCGGCGGGCGCCGGCCGCGGGGACCCGCCCTCGCAGCCGGCGCTCAGGCAGACGCCGCCCCCGCCGCCGCCGCCGCCGCCCTCGCACGGCCGGAAGCAGCACTCGCCCGCCGGCTCGTCCGCGAACAGCGACCGCTCGCGCTGCTCCCCCGTCTCCGGGATGTTCGTATCTGCAACAGGCACACGCTCCATGAAATTCCGCGCGTCTACACGGGAATGGCAACGAAAGCGTTTCTGAAGAAGAAAAATTTGTTAACATCGAGTATAGATTTAAGTGTCAGGAAGTCGTTTCTGAAACTATTTGTGTGGAGTGTAGCCATGTATGGAAGTGAAACGTGGACGATAACTAGTTTGGACAAGAAGAGAATAGAAGCTTTCGAAATGTGGTGCTACAAAGAATGCTGAAGATTAGATGGGTAGATCACATGACTAATGCGGAGGTATTGAATAGGATTGGGGAGAAGAGGAGTTTGTGGCACAACTTGACCAGAAGAAGGGATCGGTTGGTAGGACATGTTCTGAGGCATCAAGGGATCACCAACTTAGTACTGGAGGGCAGCGTGGAGGGTAAAATTCGTAGAGGGAGACCAAGAGATGAATACACTAAACAGATTCAGAAGGATGTAGGTTGCAGTAAGTACTGGGAGATGAAGAAGCTTGCACAGGATAGAGTAGCATGGACAGCTGCTTCAAACCAGTCTCAGGACTGAAGACCACAACAACAACAACACGAAGGTTCGACGTCGGACAAGTGTAAAGATGTGCAAAAAAAAAAAAACGGCGCACCACGAAGAAAATATTCGAACGGGACGGAAATCGAAAGATGTGATTATCAAACATATGAGTACAATTTCGGAAACACTCAATGATTTTCCCACGAGAGAGAGTTTCACAAATTGAGGCGTACCGCCGTATACCGATCCTGCCTTGGAGGCGGTTAAGCGGGAGATGTGTGTCAGAGCTGGATAGTGACACATGGTTCAAATGGCTCTGAGCACTATGGGACTTAACATCTGAGGTCATCAGTCTCCTAGAACTTAGAACTACTTAAAACTAACTGACCTAAGGACATCACACACATCCATGCCCGAGGCAGGATTCGAACCTGCGACCGTAGCGGTCGCGCGATTCCAGACTGAAGCGCCTAGAACAGCTCGGCCACACCGGCCGGCGTGACAGATGGTGATGCGGGACTGGACGCGCACGTAGTTTATGTATCAGTCGATAGAAGAACAATATTGGATAGAGGGACTGTGATTTTAGTTTCGATTGTGCCCACTAGAGTGCACTAAAGTAATAGAATGTTTTTCATAAACTGTTTAGTTCAAATGGTTCTGAGTACTATAGGACTCAACTTCTGGTGTCATTAGTCCCCTAGAACTTAGAACTAGTCAAACCTAACTAACCTAAGGACATCACACACATCCATGCCCGAGGCAGGATTCGAACCTGCGACTGTAGCAGTCTCGCGGAAACTGTTCTAGTATTTTCATAAAGTGTTGTTATGTCTTTTTGTGTATTTAAAATGTTATAAATGTGTTTTAGCAGTATGAATGATGCGTGAGTGTCGTTTAGGGTTAGTATGAAGATAATTGTTTAACGAGTTATGTAGCAGCGTTTAGTGTGGGAACATTTCGAAGAAGTATGAATGTGGACAAAGGGGATTTTTGGCTCTGAGCACTATGCGATTTAACTTCTGAGGTCATCAGTTTCCTAGAACTTAGAACTAATTAAACCTATCTAACCTAAGCACATCACACACATCCATGCCCGAGGCAGGACTCGAACCTGCGACCGTAGCGGTCGCTCGGTTCCAGACTGTAGCGCCTAGAACCGCACGGCCACTCTGGCCGGCGGGGATTTTTGTAGAATAGATTTGTAAAGTAAGTTTATGGTAAAGGGGAAGTTAATTCAGGTATAAATAACAATAGTAAATAACTTTATGCATAAGCAAAACTTTAGTATATTAGATAATTACGTCACTAAAAATTGCAGTCGTTAGGTTTACTATTTTGCAATTGGTTATTGGTGAAAAGCGCGGATTGACGAGGGAGAATGTTGTTTTCCTATTGGCTGTTGAGTAAACTGACCAATAGTAAAGCAGTATTCTTCGTGCGCCTTCCTCTGCTGGTAGAGAAAATTTGGAGTATTCCAAAGAAGAGTGGGAGCCTAGCCATGAAGCAGTTCGAACGTGTGTAGTAGTATTTCCGATGGAAACGATAATTTGCCGGATCTAGCAGTGTTTCATACATCAAAAGTGTGGTGAAGTGACGGCATACTTATTCCGAAGGGCGTGTAGAAATTTCGGAATTTTAAGTGAGTTTTGTGATGAGAAAAGACATCAATTCCGCGTGGCGTATTGAGCAGGTCTGTGGCTAAAAACTGTGACTGCATTTGGTACCGACAGACTTAATATTTGGCATGCATTATCAGTCATAAACAATCAGTATTTTTGTAGCTATTACGTTTGCGGGAAATGCAACACCATAAACTTGCTAACGTGAATGAAAGGGATTGTGAGTGACTGTGTTAAAACTAGCACGGGCTTGGCAGCGATACTTATTCACCTAAGTTTCAGAATATATTAATTGAGGACAAAATTTCCAACTTTTCATTTTGTGTGAAAAGTTTCTCCCGAAACGTAGATTAGTGGCTTTAATTGCAGCCTAGTTCACGTCGAAGTGCAGTAGGTTTCACTCGGCTTCCCTACTGATGGTATGCTGAGACAATGTTCACAGGTAGATGCAGGTCCGTCGTAAAGAGACGGCAGGAACCGCGCCGCCGCAAAATCAACAAGTCTGTCACAAGTTGGTGCACCTCTAGCCCTTATACAAGCAGTTATTCGGCTTGGCATTGATTCATAGCAGTGTTGATGTCACCCTGTGCTATATCGAGCCAAATCGTCAAAATGCTTCAGATGTTCTCGTGGGGGGAGATCAGACAGCTTGCTGGCCGTGGTAAGATTTGGAAACCACAAACACGAACACTAGAAACTTTCGCCCTGTGTGGGCGAGTAATATCTTGTTGAAATATAAGCCAACGATGGCTTGCCTTGAAGGCAACAAAACAGGTCGTAGAATATAGTTGACGTAACGCTGTCCCACGAAAGACAGCCAAAGGAATCCTGCTATGGAATTAAATGCGCCACCCCCACCCTCCCAGACCATCATTGCTGGTTATCGGGCCGTATGGCGGTTGACACTCAGGCTGATATTCCACCAGCCTGACTGCCCTCCAGACACATCTTCTGGATGGAACATCACTGACTGGAGTATAATTGTCTTCAGTGATGAGTGCCGCTTCGAAATGAGCCCCGATGACCAACGGAAACGTGTCTGGAGACATTCCAGACAGCACTGGGATACCAACCTGACTGTCGCCAGCGATATGGCCAACAAACAAGAGTAATGGTCTGGGGTGCCAATTCATTTAATAGCAGGATACCTTTGGTTCTCATCCACGACACCTCTGCAGGGCAGCAATATGTCGAGGATATTCTACGAACTGTTTTGTTGCCCTTCATGGCAAGCCACCTTGGGCTTACATTTCAGCAACATAATGCGCGCCCGCACACGGCGAGGGTTTCTGCTGCCTGTCTTCGTGCTCTCCAAATCCTACCGTGGCCGACAAAGTCACCGGATCTTTCCGCTATTGAGAACATTTGGTGCGTTGTGAGCAGGGCACTCCAACCAGCTCCAGCTCGTGATTTTGACGATCTTAAGCGCCAGTTGGACGGAATTTGGTACGATGCTCCTTAGGAGGATATCCAAAACTTCTATTAATTACTGCCAAGCCGAATAACTGCTTCCATAAGGGCCAGAGATGGACCAACGCCTTACTGACTTTCTAAATTTGTGAAACCCCTTCTCCTCATTAAATCGTCCAGTTGTTCTGAAATTGTAATCATGTGTTTGTCTGTACATATATAGCACATATATCGATTTTCGTCCCGTTCGGAATAATTTCGTTGTGGTGCACCGTCTTTTTTGTCTTAGAGTGTATTACACTCAATAATTCAATCAATAATAAGAGGTTAGCTAGTGACTCGTCCTGAACATATCTAGCAGATTGGGCACAATTAGTAGAGCTAACACAAACCTCATACAAGGCTAAAATTTTGGTAGAACACTTATCAGAACAGCAATTCATTAATACAGGTGTTCCTCAGCGAATCATTTTGGAAGCAGTAGCGTTCCTGAAAATTGTTATATATTTTTTGTAAATGATTGCAAAATACGTACAGGGTGTTCCCAAATTTTCGTTCATATTAATACAGGAGATAAAGAATATCAAAACAAATATGTTTCAACAAGTACTATATGTCTCTGAAATCAGCTTGTAAGCATACAGAATATTTTGTTGCGGCGCTGACGTAAACTCTTGTGTCGGTGTCGCTGACGGCGAATGTGTACTGATGGTTGACTCTGAGGGCTCCTTGGAAACACACCGATTCATTACAAAGCATCATTAGCGATTCGGTGTTACCATGTGGGTCCGCATTCTCAATGACAGGTTGATTGCACCATACATTCTTCTATTTCGCGTCAATGGACATGAAAGTGTGTTGCCAGAACTGCTGACGGATGTACCTCTGAATATTAGACAAAGAATGTATTTCCAGCACAGTGGGTCGCAAGTCAGTTTCACCACTGCTGTGATGAATCATCTCAGAGCCACCTTCGAGAATCCATGGATCGGCGGATGTGATACTGTGACCTGTTGACACACGTCAGCTGACTTCACGTGTCTGTATTTCTTTCTCTGGAGGCATATGAAGCAGCTGGCACTATTGCGCACATGTTAGGAATCTTAGAACGAACACAACATCAATGGCCATTCTGTAATATCTCTGGGATGTGTTGTTCAGGTCAAATGTGAAAGAGGACCTTATGGCTGTAATCTGGTCAGGCCAAATATGCAGTAAATAAATAAATAATAAATTCGATATTTGCACGTTAGTAAAATTATCTGTATTATTTATCAAAATATGTAAAGATTCTAAGTGTACTACACAGGTAGCTTCTCTACCATAACCGAACTTTCTGTAGCATTACAAAGAGATAAACTTGGCCCACATAAGAGCACCACTAGTTTATCTTATAGGTAGAACTGCACTTCTCAGTGAGCGTAGTATGATTTTTGTACTCCACTTGAAAGGAGCAAAAACTGTCTGTAATATTTTTCAAAATATATAAAAAAAATTTCCTTGGCATAGCAAAACACATGTGACACTTCTACTGATCTAACTTACAGATTAAATTGTACAGTTTGTTCTCTGTGCCAAAGTAAACAACGTTACTCCCATACCTAAACTGTCTTCCGTATTTGTCGATAGCTCATTTTAGCTTGGCCAAAACCAATACCAAATTCAGCCAATATTAAAGTGACCAACGTGTTAGTGTATTAGCTTCATTTTGCAGCACAAGACATTTATCACCTTCTGCTGAAAACTCTAAATTATGTTGTCACACAGTGGAAACTACATGAAACTTTCATGAGCTAGCATGTCAAATAGCAGCAATTCATATTCAGATAGGTTGCTGCATGAAACTGTAACAAAATTTCTCCATATACCACCGACCAATCTTGTTGGCACTTGTTCCAAGATTTGTTGCAACAAGAAAAAGTGATTACTTAGCAAGTTGTGGTTTGTCAATGCTTTTCAATTAGTCAATTTCATCCACTTTCCAATTGCAACCGAACATTTTATGATACCTTCCTAGGGTATTAATTTTCTCTTGCAGTAGGTAATGCTTGTTATCTTCTGATGAGGATGATGCTAACTTATACCTTTGGACAATGGAGAACACAGGACACTTCACTCCATACATTGCTATATTACTACAAAACTGTAGCATATTATCCCATACATTACCACTACTGCATATAATTATAACGAATTACAGCAGAATTATACCAAATTGCTCCAAACATTGTTAGTAACAGTAAAACTGCATCAAAATGCACAATGTAAAAAGTCTTCTTCTGCTGACAATGCCAATTTATGCTATTGTACAATGGAGACTACATGACACTTTACAGAATACATCTCCATTTCCCATTAAGTAAAGTCTGAAACTATCTGTACAGCTTACTGTTATCCTCGTACTGTTTCAGCTGAAGGTACAATCTTGCATTCTTGTGGCCTTTAGGTAATTTAAGTAATTTTAATTTCTGTAGATCTGTTAGGTTTCAAAGTAAGTAATTGTTAGGTTCAGTTATTTGAGCAATACTCAAAGTTTGTTTTCTCCTGAGTTCCTATACTGAATAATTATCATGGTTCAGCCATATTAATTTCCAAATTGTGTGGATCATGTGTGAATTTTGAGAGAAATTGTTGTATGGAGCACAGGCTGTAAATTTGCTAAAATTTTTAGAATGTAATATAAGTGCGATGTGTTAATGTAGCTTTGACTCAAACAATCGTTTCAAACCTTTCTTATCCTATGGCCCTAGTAAATGCAACACTTGTGGTAGCAGAGCGAGCTCTGTTGTTTAAGTGACAGTGCACAGAGATGTACAGCATAGTTACGCTAGCTTCTTCACCCATACTGCGTCAGGTTTTTCAGAATGCCTACCAATGTAAAGGATCCAGCTTTCCTGAGAAGAAAGAAATTGGTCTATGAATTACAGAGGAAAGATAAATAAAAGGTATCATTCCCAAACTCATTGAGCAACTTCATCAAAACAGTCATTGCCTGTACATCAGATTACCAAGCCCAAGGAGGTAAGTTTGTTAGGTGACATTTCTTACAATTTTATGTAACACTTTTGTAGTGTGGGACAATTTATTATAATTTTGTGTGATGCTTCGATACTATTGGAGGTACAGTAGCTGGCACCCACTGGTAGTGAATAGGGCAATTTTTACAGTTTTGCTAAAAATAGCGATATATGTGTTAATTTGTTAGAATTTTTGATATATGACAGACAATTTGTTACCATTTGGTGTGACAGTGGTGACCTAAGTGGTAATTTGTTACAGCTACGCTTCAACATGACGATGTATGAGGCGATTTTCTATAGTTCTGCTGCAAAATGGTGATGTATTGGATGACATGTCATATATTCTGCACTGTGCAACAGATTACATTAGATTATATTTAGATTATACTTATTCCACAGGTCATGAATACGACACTTCGTAATGATGTAAAATGTGTCAGTTTAACAAAAGGTTTCTCCACATGTCATAATTCAAGTTAGCGTAAATTTGCATTAACAACAGAGGTTGAGAAACGTTTTTTACATACAGTAATTTGTTGCAATTTTGTTGTAACATGGGAAACTTTGTTACAATTTTTTTAATTCTTATCTGTAGCCCAGAATACCATTTGTGGTCCAGTAATTGAAACCCACTGCAATGTTACGGTAATACACTGTCAACTTCTGGTGTTACAGTATGGTTCTAAGGTTTAGTAGCTGACACACACTGGCAAGTTATAGTCCACATACCATTAGCTTCTTTTTTTTAGAATACTGTTTGAGATCCTGACACCAACTTTCCAAGTTATGGGAGATGCACTGTCAGCTAGTAGTAGTAGTATACTATTTCTGTTCTGAATGGATATTTGTTGGTGTCAACAATCACTGTCTTCATAAATTTTGACAATGTAGTCCACAGAGAGCAGCGACCTGATTCAATATTTAAAAATGAACAGTCGAGATCGCAATAATATATCTTTATTAACCAGTTTTGGCTTATCTACAAGCAATTTTCAGAATTTTTTGCCCCCTTATCGCAAAACAATTGTACGATCGTGGTATCACGAAAAATCCGAGGAGCCGTCAGCACCAGCCAGAGGTGTCAAAAAACTCTGAAGAGGGCTTGTACATAAAACAAAACTCGTTAATAAAGAAATATTATTGCGATATCGACTGTTCATTTAAAAAAATCACTGCCTTGCCTGATTAACATTGTAGTTTCAACTGTGTGACAGCATAAGGATACGATAAATATCCTAGGAATGCATCATCAAATATTTGGTTGACTTTGAAAAATAGTTGAAATTTGGTAGTTGAAAGCAGATTCTTACCTATTTGTACATGTATTACTACTGCTAGGTATGCTAGGTCATCAAAGTTTCATATAATTTCCGCCATGCTACAAGATAATTTCGAGTTATCAGAACAAGATTACAAACATTTTGTGCCGCAAGATGAAGTTAATACCCTAAGTTGATGGTAACTATAATATATGATTAACTTTCATATCGGCTCTAGTCAAACTAAAATACGCTTTTGATAAATAATAAAAGCAATTTAGACATAGGAAAAACATTCATTACTTCAGTTCAAAGAACAAATCATTCTCATTGGTAAGTGCAGTTTAAGTCCTAGTTTAGATTATTAGTAATGCTACATGTATTTTCCAATAAAAACATTTTGGATTGTTTAAAGCATGGTACATAGCTTCAACTAGCCTCACCAAGAAGTGCAGCTTAAACTGCGTGATGAATTAGTTGTGCTGTTATTTGAGCCAGGTGTGCAATTTTGTAATATTTAGGTCTTTATGTATTTTTGATAAATAATGTAGATAATTCTATTTAGGTGTAAAGATCGAATTTACGCTCACAATCAGAGATATGTAATTAGTCTTGCGTATTATGATATGCAGTCTGTATGTGTTTTGCAGTTTAAATCATTACATATTTGATAAATAATTTTGTTGTGGTGTAAAGATAGTATTTTCGAGATATCTAACTTTCTTATTTGCGTGGACCCTTGTTATTCATTGTGGTTTTCCAGTTACGTGTGTTTACATTCCATATTTTGAGTATTATGAAGTTATCGTTCTTGTTGTTAAAATATGTTGTTTATGTGATAGGACACATTAAACAGCTCATCGTGCCTCGTTTTCAGTATGGTTTGTTGTGTTAAAGTATCGCGAAAATGTAACATCAGTGGATAAACTAGTTATGATAGGTGCATCAAGGATAAAAAAACTTCGTACTAACAAGATCATCGACTATTTTTTCTAGTGTAGAACATGGTGCATTATCTTGTTCCACTCACCCCTAAAATGGTGCAAAGTGAGGCCAAGCACAACTTAAAAACTTCTAAAATCATTAGATGATTGTGTACCACCAATTACATAGCCATATATACACTTGAGATCGAAATTACAATATTAAAGACAATTTAGACACCGAAATAGCATTGTGGCAATTCCTTTGAGAGTTCACTGTCATGTGTTAGATGTCAAGTGTAATTTACTTGTTAACTCCACTGTTCCACTATCTTGCAACTACAGAATTGAAATTCAGACTGCCTATTTGTTTGCGCCAACTGTCATTGCTTGCCTGCTTAGCGTAGTAATGTGGTCAAGATGGGTATTGTGCTGTTATTGGCTTGGGCATGTTCGTTTTTGTACATAGCCTCATTTAATCCTTAAATGAACAAACAAGCGTCAACTGGGCATGCTATTTTTGGACAGAAGTCTTTTGAATCACTACAGAACAACGTAGGTATGGAAAAAGCATTGGAGCACTTAATTTGAGAAACCACAGTCCTGTTTTATGGAACACTTTTTATGGATGTTTTGCCAGTGGGTTGACACTTGGCATAACCATTGTGAGTGTGTGTGTGTGTGTGTGTGTGTGTGTGTGTGTGTGTGTGTGTGTGCATGTGTGTGCTTACTTATTTTTGATAGATAATACAGATAATTTGAATTTGGATGTAGAAATGTTTTTCTTGGGACTCCATTGTGCCCTCCTCCAAGTGTAGTACGCACATAGAAGGAAACTCACTGGCAAGAGCTGTCATCTGTAGGTGATATTTTTGTAACGAGTTGTACCTCTGTGTCATACTGTGCATTGGCACCATAAAACAGCTGTTGACTTTCTTTCACATATTCAAGTTTTGCATAATAGTAGTTGATGCAAAACTCATGTTCCATAGCTTTGTAATTCTGATTAATGAATAAAAGCGTAGTAGTGAATGTTGTTTTTAAAATATTTATTGTGAGTATCGTTCATACTCTTTCTCATATTTAATAGCGAATGCTATGTACACCAACGTTAAAACGATTGATCTGCGCAGTTATGTTGACCTGCTTAGAGATTGAGTTTTGCTTTTGATCCATTCGTATCATTTTGTTTCAGCTTCCACAACAGACCAATATTCCATATCCTTCTTGCATTGTCTATATTATATCACATTATAGCTTTCAGAGTAACGAGTTGTCTGTGTGCAGTCAAACTAACTATAGACACTTTCGGCAATTACCATGAGCACTAGACGAGAATGAGATCATGTTCTTGCCCATCCATGAGATAGGAAGCTCTCTGATTAGCAGATTTGCAAGGAATAAAATACAAATGGGCAGAGGTGACATGGCTTAAGATGGAATTGAAAAAATGAATGCTGTACTAAAGTGTTGAGATATTACTGCAAGCTCTATAATTGTGTGTGTGTGTGTGTGTGTGTGCTTTGCTGAAGAGATATAATTTTTCTACTGAGATAGAATTTTTGCTGACGAGCATGGCTGGAAGGAAATGGACACTCCAGGGCACTTGTGTCCTACATTTAATCTCGAATCAGCATTATTTCCCTTCTAATTTGCACGCAAAATTCAAATTTCAGGAACTTTTACATATCACATTGTGCACCAATAACTTTCCCAACAATGTTAGTAAAGGGGAAGAATGTCTATTTGTAGGTGATAGCGAAATTGAAATAACTGAGAAAACAAGGATATTCCTGGCAGAGAAAGACAATGAAACCAGCATGAAAATTTACAACTGGGCAATATGTAATAAACGTATATTGAAAATAGACAAAACAGGTGCCATGAATTTTATTTTAAACGACAAAAATGATTGTGTTAAGTAAAAAGCAGATTCTATCTCTATAAACTGCATAAAAAGCACAAAATTTGTTGCAAAGAGCATTCATTCTCAATTGAAGTGGTGTGAAAACACAAATAAATTTGTAGAAGGAATGCTCTTAAAGTCCTGTCATCAGTGTGTAAAAGCCAGAGCCTTCTAATACAATACTGCTCGTACATAGGCTACAATCAATTCTTGGGGATGGAATAATTTTCTGAGTATGAAATACATAAAATATGAACAGTTTTCAAACTACAAAAAAGGGTTGGAAGAATAATAATTAAAAATTGTAATCAGGCTCACTTAAACAGCTGAACAAAACATTGTTGCTTGTAAGTATACCTGTGAGTATATTTAACAGTGACCTATGCACATGAATAAAACCTAACGAATGATCTGTTCATGAGCATGGAACAACTCATATTTACCAAGAGAGAATAAATACAAAACACAAGTCAATGTGTCTGAATAAAATTGTAATGTAAATTGCCAAGGTAGATTAAAGTGATACAAAAGGAAACTTATTTGAAAAGGTAGTTGAAAGTATATGTTAAGCAATACACAGTACATAATTAAGAATTAATTACATAACAGAGAATATGGGTGGCCAAAGGATGTTTCAGAAGTAAGTAACATTAACAAAACTGTCATTTCACAAGACACTTTCGCACAACAAAGCATTTATTTTGGAAAACTCTGCAATGAATAATACTAACGTTTTGTTCTCTTCCTGAGGCTTACATCTAATTTATTATCTGAAAATGCTGATTTAATTGTTCACGCAAGGAAATAGGAAGTTACGGAAAAAAAACTGGAAAGAAGATATCGTCGTCATGGTCGTGATGACAGCTGATAAAGGGTGTAGTGTTACGTAATGGAATAACGTTTGAGTTGTGTGTGCAGTGATTGGAATCGAGACATTAATTATTAGTGTAGCACTAGTTGTTATGTTATTAAGTAACTTCTTTGCGTGAATACTCGTTTATGAACAAAACAATGTAGCGGCATAAGGACAAAGAGAATAAAGCCGCACTGTTTTAAACAGATTGACCTTGTAATTGGGAGGATAAAGACTCTAATTTTGGTCCCCCCCCCCCCCCAAAATGGCTTCAGGTAAATGTCAGAATGCTTCTGACTACGGTGCCATGGCCCACAACGTGGGTTAGAAGGCTTTAATTATTATTTCGAAAAAATAAAGTTAGGTAGTTAATATTTAGTTTATTTTGAGGCCCGCGTCTTCAGCGCAGTTTTTATAATACAGAAAATAGCACACCACTCAAGGAGCTAAAAGAAAACGGCGGAGCCCTTCGATAAACTTTATCGCTCGTACCTTTTCCACACTTGTGAAACTACCTGCAGGTATTTCGGTGTCTTTATATACTGACGAGCCAAAATATTGTCATCACTGTTTGCCTGCAAGACTGAATGCTGCCTGGTGATGTTGCGAGCATGTGAGGTGTTAAGGAAATTATGTAAGCGGAGAAGACACGAATGGGCGACCATTCTAGGGAAGATACGTACTGCAACGGGGAAATCCGCTGACAGTGACTTTGGCAAAGGGCCAATCCCTATGCCTTCGTGCCAAGAAACAACCATCTAGCAAAATGCGATGCTGGTCGGCTTGTCGCCTGCTCCTGTCGTTAGCACCTGTGGAAAGTCGTTGAAGAGTGGTGATGATGATGTTTGGTTTGTGAGGCGCTCAACTGCGCGGTTATCATCGCCCGTACAAATTCCCAATCTTTACACAGTCCAATCTGGCAACTTTCACGAATGATGATGAAATGTTGATGACAACACAAACACCCAGTCCCTGGGCAGAGAAACTCCCCAACCCGGAAGGGGAATCGAACCCGGGACCCCGTGATCCAGAGGCAGCAACGCTAGCCACTAGAACACGAGCTGCGCACTTGAAGGGCGGTGGATCCACGAGTAGTCGACAGGGTGATGGACGTTGCGATCACATCGCAAAACGCAGTCTGCGGTTTCTCCGCTCTGTTGAGGAAGTGGCTGGCGATCTGTGGCACGTCTGACAATAGAGTAAAATACAGGCGAAAGAACATGTGTTTCGGAGCACACAACTCTACAGATTTTGTTCACTGTGGGTCTCTGCAGCGGTATATCTTCAACTACGATGGCGGTGGCCACGGGATCATTGAGGTTAGACCATGGATCTATAGAAACGTATCGCCTGGTCGTATGAAGTTTCTTGTTTTCCCAAGTCGATGGTACATCTGGATAGGTTATGATCCAGGTGAACGGTTGCTCGAAATATGCCCCACGCCACGGAGAGCGCAGTATTATGCGATGGGAGTCATTCACCGGGGCATCCATGGGATCTGTAAAAGTAATCGAAAACACCAAGAGGCAGTGGACTATGTGAAGATTATTGTGGAGCACCTGCATCACTTCACGCTTGATATCTACCTCGACGACGATGGCGCCTTCCAGAAGGATAATTATTCATATCAGAAGACCAAAATCGTGCTACAGTGGTCTGGGGTGTATGATAGTGGAATCACGTGGATGTGTTGGCTACGAAATTTGCCTGAGTCGATCGCGATGGAACACATGGGAAACGCTGTGTGGCGCCAGCTTCACGACCACGACCCAACGGCCAGTAGTTTACAGGAAGTGAGTGTCCTCTGCATGGACACCTGGTGGGCAGATACCTCTGGAATATTATCGAGAACTTCTCGAATCCTTGCCACGCACAATTGCTTCTATACTGTGCTAAAAAGATGGACCAAGACGCTACTGAGTATGTTTTCACAATGTTTTGTATCATCGTCTACATGAACTACACTTCTGGCTATTAAAATTGCTACAGACGCGTAATTTAACTGACAGGAAGAAGAAGCTGTGATATGCAAATGATTAGCTTTTCAGAGCATTCACACAAGGCTGGCGGCGGTGGCGACACCTACAACGTGCTGACATGAGGAAAGTTTCCAACCGATTTCTCATACACAAACAGCAGTTGACCGGCGTTGCCTGGTGAAACGTTGTTGTGATGCCCCGTGTAAGGAGGAGAAATGCGTACCATTGCGTTTCTGACTTTAATAAAGGTCATATCGTGACATTGCTGCTCGCGTTGGTCGAGATCCAATGACTGTTAGCAGAATATACAATCGGTGGGTTCAGGAAGGTAATACGGAACGCCGTGCTGGATCCCAACTGCCTAGTATCACTAGCAGTCGAGAAGACAGACATCTTATCCGCATGGCTGTAACGGATCGTGCAGCCACGTCTCGATCCCTGAGTCAACAGATGGGGACGTTTGCAAGACAGCAACCATCTGCACGAACAGTTCGACGACGTTTGCAGCAGCATGGACTATCAGCTCGGAGACCATGGCAGCGGTTACCCTTGGCGTTGCATCATAGACAGGAGCGCCTGCGATGATGTACTCAACGACGAACCTGGGTACACGAATGGCAAAACGTCATTTTTTCGGATGAATCCAGGTTATGTTTACAGCATCATGATGGTCGCATCCGTGTTTGGCGACATCGCATTGTAAGCGTGTATTCGTCATCGCCATACTGGCGTATCACCCGGCGTGATGGTATGGGGTGCCATTGGTTACACGTCTCGGTCGCCTCTTGTTCACATTGACGGCACTTTGAACAGTGGACGTTACATTTCAGATGTGTTACAACCTGTGGCTCTAGCCTTCATTCAATCCCTGAGACACCCTTCATTTCTGCAGGATAATGCACGACCGCATGTTGCAGGTCCTGTACGGGCCTTTCTGGATACAGAAAATGTTCGACTGCTGCCCTGGCCAGCACATTCTCCAGATCTCTCACCAACTGAAAACGTCTGGTCAATGGTGGCCGAGCAACTGGCTCGTCACAATACGCCAGACACTACTCTTGATGAACTGTGGTATCGTGTTGAAGCTGCATGGGCATCTGTACCTGTACACGCCATTCAAGCTCTGTTTGACTCAATGCCCAGGCTGTTATTACGGCCAGAGGTGGTTGTTCTGGGTACTGATTTCTCAGCATCTATGCACCCAAATTGCGTGAAAATATGGTCACATGTCAGTTCTAGTATAATATATTAGTCCAATGAATACCCGTTTATCATCTGCATTTCTTCTTGGTGTAGCAATTTTAATGGCCAGTAGTGTAGGTTCCTCTTCGTTCTTAGACTGTAATCCCACGAGGTGAATGAACGATAGCTCTTATTAAATTCGATTAAATGCAAGATAATGGCTATAACAGAGTGAAAGGTCAGTGATGATTATCTGTAGCACGTCCATCGTTGAAGTGTTGCTAAGAAGTGATATGAAGTGATAAATCAATACTAGCGAACAGGAATGAAACTTTGATTTGCTAGAACTGCTAGTAGTGCATACGTAAAGGCAACCAAACAAAAGTCGTCAGCGTAAGAACGGATTCAGAGACGCTGTGTTAGTATCGTAACAAATCCGTACAGCCCATACGAAAGTGTAAAAGAGATACTCAGTAAAGATTAATGGGCGTCTTTGGAAGACAGGCGATGAGGGTCTCGTGGAACCTCTTTGGGTAAATTCAGACGTCGTGTATTCAAGAAAAACTGCGTGGCTGTTCTGCTGCCATCGCCGTGCATCCCGCATACATACTATAAAAATATGATAAGATACATTAGAACGCGCATGGAGGCATGTAGTCAGTTACTTTTCCGCTGAATGTACGTGAATAGAGTAATCGCTAGTACTGTCTTGCAGAGTTAACTTGTAGTGGAAGCTGCACCCACAGCGTCTGTCTCAGCCACTAGAGATCTGAATTCCTTCGTGGACACTGATCTGTGAATATTATTAACTACACTCATGCTCATAAATTAAGGATAATGCTGATACACGGTGAAACAACGCTCTGGTGGGCGGTTTGCAGGTTTAAATCACCTCGAGGTATGACCATGCGGTGCATTTGACCTGCGGTCGTCGCACGGTGGCGCTGGCAGCAGTCCATATACGCAGAGGTGTGTTGGTGCGTGTCAGAGTTAGGTGCAGCGAATAAGTGTGCAGACGTTTCCAGACGTGCTAATGGTGACTGTGTGTTGAAAATGGCTCAAAGAACACATATTGATGACGTTTTGAGAGGTAGAATACTAAAGCGACTGGAGGCTGGTCAAACATAGCAGGTCAAAGCACGGGCCCTCGGTGTGCCACAATGTGTGAGCTCAAGATTATGACAAAGATTCCAGCAGACAAACGTGTCCAGTCCCTACAGTACGGGACGTCCACAGTGTACAACACCACAAGAAGACTGATATCTCACCATCAGTGCCCGCAGACGGGCACGGAGTACTGCATGTGGCCTTGCTCAGGACCTTACCGTAGCCACTGGAACAGTTGTCTCCAGACACACAGTCTACAGACAACTGAACAGACATGGTTTATTCGCCCGGAGACCTGCAAGGTGCATTCCACTGACCCCTGGTCACAGGAGAGCCCGTAAAGCCTGGTTTAAAGAACACAGTACATAGTCATTGGAACAGTGGTCCCAGGTTATGTTCACGGACGAGTCCAGGTATAATCTGAACAGTGATTCTCACTGGTTTTTTATCTGTCGTGAACCAGGAACCAGATACCAACCCCTTAATGTCCTTGAAAGGGACCTGTATGGAGGTCGTGGTTTGATGGTGTGCTGTGTGATTATGATTGGTGCACGTATACCCCTGCATGTCTTACACAGAGGAACTATAATAGGTCAGGTGTATTGGGACGTCATTTTCCACCAGTATGTCCGCCTTTTCAGGGGTGCAGTGGGTCCCACCTTCCTCCTGATAGATGATAACGCATGGCCCCAACAAGCTGCCATCGTGGAGGAGTACCTTGAAACAGAAGATATCAGGCGAATGGTGTAGCCTGCCTGTTCTACAGACCTAAACCCCATCGAGCACGTCTGTGATGCTCTCGGTCGACGTATCGCTGAATGTCTTCAAACCCCTACGACACTTCAGGAGCTTCGACAGGCATTGGTGCAAAATGGGCGGCTATACCCCAGCAGCTGCTCGACCACGTGATCCAGAGTATGCCAATCCGTTGTGCGGCCTGTGTACGTTTGCATGGCGATCATATCCAATATTGCTGTCAGGGTACATGCGCAGGGGACAGTGGCGTTTTGTAGCACATGTGCCGCGCGGGATTAGCCGAGCGGTCTGAGGCGCTGCAGTCATGGACTGTGCGGCTGCTCCCGGCGGAGGTTCGAGTCCTCCCTCGGGCATGGGTGTGTGTGTGTGTTTGTCCTCAGGATAATGTAGGTTAAGTAGTGTGTAAGCTTAGGGACTGATGACCTTAGCAGTTAAGTCCCATAAGATTTCACACACATTTGAACATTTTTTGTAGCACATGTGTTTCGGGACGGTTTTCTCAACTTATCACCAATACCGTGGACTTACAGATCTGTGTCGTGTGTGTTCCCTATGTGGCTATGCTATTAGCGCCAGTTTTGTGTAGTGCCACTTTGTGTGTCACGACGTTCTGTAATTATCCTTGATTTATGAGCATGAGTGTAGGGAAATTCCGTGCGTTTCCCTGGTATGTATTTATTGCAATTTTCGATTATTCCATCTTCTCCTTCCGCCTCTCTCTCTTTCCATCTGCTCCTCTCCCCTCTTCCCATTTGCTCCATCTCTTACTCACCTCCTTTAAGTCCATCCCATCCTCCATCCCTCTTACCCATCTCCTCCTTTCTCTGTCCACCTACTCTTTTTCGCTCTCTCTGTCCACCTCCTCTTCTCCCCTTCTCTCTGACGATTTCTTTCTTCTCCCTCCCTCTGTTAATCTCCCCTGTTTCCTTTCTCTGTGCGTCTCCTCTTCTCCACTCCTTCTGTCTATCTTCTCCTCCTTCTGTCAACTTACCCCTTCCACTCCTTTCCCCTCTATCCATCTCCTCATCCCCACTATCCCTGGCCACCTCCCACTTCCCTCTGTATGTCCGTCTGCTCTTCCCTCCTTCTCTCTCCGCGTTATCACCCCTACCCCAGTAACAGGTTGATGGTTCTTACTCCCACAGCATTATTTGGCTCGACAGTTTCGTTTTCATGAAAATGTTTATTATATCATTTCTATTGAACCATGCATTCTGCTCTCTCACTATGTCTGACTACCGAGGTCGGACACCTGGCTGAAAATGACTTACAACCTCGTGGCGCTCTCCAACGGTAATGCTGGAATTCAATATGTGTTGGCCCTCCTTAGCCTTGATGACACCTTTCACTCTCGCAGGCATACGTTCAATCAGGTGCTGGAAGGTTACTTTGGGAATGGCGGCCCATTCTTCACGGAGTGCTGCACTGAAGAGAGGTATCGATGTCAGTCGGTGAAGCCTGGGAAGACGTCCGCGTTCCAAAACGTCAAAAAGATGTTCTGTAGGAATTGGGTCAGGACTCTGTGCTGGCCAGTACATTACAGGGATGTTATTGTCGTGTAACCATTCCGCCACAGGCCGTGCATTAAAGAACAGGCGCTCGATCGTTTTGAAAGATGCAGCCGTCATCCCCGAATTTCTTTTCAACAGTGGGAAGCTCGAAGGTGCTTAAAACATCAGTGTAGGCTTGTGCTGTGGTAGTGCCACGCAAAACAACAAGGGGTGCAAACCCATTCCATGAAAAACGCGACCACACCATAATACCACCGTCTCCGAATTTTACTGCTTGCAATATGCACGCTGGCACATGACGTTCACCGGGCATTCGCCATATCCACACCCTGCCATCGGATCGCCACACTGTGCACCGTGATTCGTTATTCTACACAACCTTTTTCCACTGTTCACTTGTACAGTGTTTACGCTCCTTACACCAAGCGAGGCGATGTCTGGTATTTACTGGCGTGATGTGTGGCTTATGAGCAGCCTTTCCTCACCTCTCGTCTAACTATCGTAGTACTTGCAGTGAATCCTGATGCAGTTTGTAATTCCCGTGTGTTGGTCTGGATAGATGTCTGCCTATTACATATTAAGACCCTCTTCAACTGCCGGCGGGCTCTGCCAGTCAACAGACGAGGTCGGCCTGTACGCTTTTGTGCTGTACGGGTCCCTTCACGTTTCCACTTCACTATCACATCGGAAAAAGTGGACCTAGGGATGTTTAGGAGTGTGGAAATATCGCGTACAGACGTATGAAGCAAACGATATCCAGTCACCTGACCACGTTCAAAGTCCGTGAGTTCCGCGGAGTGCCCAATTCTGCTCTCTCACGATGCCTAATGACTACTGAGGTCGCTGATATGGAATACCTCTTAGTAGTTGGCAGCACAATGCACCTAATATGAAAAAGTTTGTTTTTTTATCACATAGTGTACACTTGTAGGTACATTCAGCAGCTAATATAGATTCTGTGTGAGTAATATATTGCGAATAGATTTAGTACAAAAGAAATAATTTATTAAAAGGTCATGCATGATGCGACAGTTTTTCACGCATCTCAGGGATTATCACGTCATATCTCCTGAACTGTGTGTCAATTTTGCAGGTAAATTCGGTGGTATATATGAATACTGTCCACAAAATGTGTGGTGAATACAGTAAGCAGTAAAGAAGCGGCAGTTTTACTGCGTGAACAAGGAAAAATGTGGTAAATTTTCTCCTTTCATCATTTTGGGAGGGAGGAGGGGCGGTTTCAGCGTCAAAAATTTTGCTACAGGTTTCAAATTCTTTGTTAAGTTCGTTTTAAGTGACTAAGTGCTCACATTCTCAAAGGTGGATGAGTAATACAAGCGTATTTGTAGGTAGTGGCCTACATTTCTTTTTCATGTCCACCCCCACACTTTTGATGGATGAAGTTCTTTCCAGATAGTAAGTGATATGGTACGTAATTTCACTGAATGAGTTCAGTGGTTTAGGAAGAGATGTAGAACATGTGTACAACAAACATATTAGGGGTAAAAGCGCAGATATTGTTATTGGTGACTGAGGACAGTGTACTGAATTTCATTACATCACTATTTACTTCATTTGCAGACTAATAGCTGTAGCTATTATGAGTAGTGTGTTTTTAGTTTGGCTAGTCCCTCCAAGTATAGGTAGCAAGAGCAAAACGTTGTTGTTTATTTCCCCCATGGCAGCAGGTCGCGAGTTAACACACTGAAGTGGGTACTTATTAAGGTACCAATGAGTCACAGTATATGCTCTTATACCCTTAGCACCTTGTGTATACAGGGTGGTCAGAAATAGTCTGCCGAGGAGATTCCGATGAGAAATAAGTGTTCAGAAAAAAATTCTATACCTTTCGCCGTTTCCCTTTTATTCAGCATTGAATTTAGCCAAGACATTTTACTCGATGTCTCACAGTAATATTTTTTGTGCCATTTATCAAAATATGTGAAGTTTTAGCAAATTTTTTTTAACGGTTTAATGAGAGTTCCAGGGATAATCTGGTAGACACACCACCAAAATTCTGTTTGTTACCAACGCCGCCGATGCTTTTTAATTGAATTATACCGTAGGTTCTTGTTCTGAGCTCTGTGATGGTATCCATTCAAGGTTATGTAGAAAACAAAAAATTCACAGGAATAGAATCTAAGTGGTGTTAAGTTCAGGGAATGAGACTACAATGCAATGGACCCAACTGGATCGAACCACAGACATAGAAATTGTTCACTGAAGAGCTTCCAAGTTCCGTTAAAGTGGGCTGTGTATACTTCTTGCATCTGTGTATGGTCTTCTTGATTATCTTCATCATCTTCACGACCGATGTTCACCAATTATGGATTAAAGTTAAGTATTCCAGAAGCTACGTACTATTTTTGCTACTATAAAGACCTTGTCATTTTCCAGTTTTAAGTTTTCTTGCACATCAAAGTACACAAATATATTGATTGTTCTGTGTCGAACAAATGAAGGACGGCGCGTATTGCTCTTACTTAAGATACAAAAGATGTTCAGCTCTGAGCTGTCACAAGTGTGTTCAAAAGAATGAATTTCACTACTCTAAATATACGTTTACGCGTATTTACTTTGGAAGTAAACAAGAAACTTGGTTCATCGCGAAGAGCACATTTTCAGTAAACTTCAGATCTTTACACAACCGACAGAACATTTAAGCACAGAGCACCTTACAAGCCTCTTTGTTCTTGCCTTCTAGTTTTTGTAGGGTAAGGCTGCTCACGTCGTACCCCTTAAAGGAGGACTATTGTATTAGGTAAGGTAATTTAAATAACACAATTTGTTTTTCATGCACTGAACCTTTATTTTTTCAGCTATCGACTAGCTTCCACAAAAATACAAAAATATTTCCTCAAAATGAGTTTTCAACATTTTTCAAATCTGTACCTTTGGTACGATTAAGGTGACTGTGTTCCTAATCCATACCCCATATAGCGTAAGTCGTACTCAGGATAAGACGTCAGCGATGACATAATAAATCCAAGGAATAAAGTAGCCACGGAGATGCCGCTGCCGCGTCCCTGTAGCTGTTTTCTAGTGTTTTAAAGGATGGCTGTAGACGATGAGTCATTTGAGCAGGTAGCATGATTGTGACTGCGGTGTCACCGCCAGACACCACACTTGCTAGGTGGTAGCCTTTAAATCGGCCGCGGTCCGTTAGTATACGTCGGACCCGCGTGTCGCCACTATCAGTGATTGCAGACCGAGCGCCGCCACACGGCAGGTCTAGAGAGACTTCCTAGCACTCGCCCCAGTTGTACAGCCGACTTGCTAGCGATGGTTCACTGACAAATTACGCTCTCATTTGCCGAGACGATAGTTAGCATAGCCTTCAGCTACGTCATTTGCTACGACCTAGCAAGGCGCCATTATCATTTGCTATTTATCTTGTGATGCATGTACCGTCCGACCGATGTTCACCAATTATGGATTAAAGTTAAGTATTCCAGAAGCTACGTACTATTTTTGCTACTATAAAGACCTTGTCATTTTCCAGACCTCACGCCATCCTGCGTGAGCTTAAACGCGAACCTTTCGGCTACCTCCTAGTGACTTGGCTGTCTTGACAAGTCACAACAGTGACATAATCACGAGCCACCTGAACTTCTCTATACTTCTTGGGTTCGTTTTGGGGGGGGGGGGGATAGCTGGGGAGATGTACTGTGTCCATCCAATGAAAGCAAAATTTGTTTCTGATCCCTTTTTCTGCTTTTGTACGTTTTGCGAAATGTTCCAGCCATCAGACAAACAGTTCTGATGTTATCCAACCTTTTGTTTAGCATCCGTATGCTGTGTTTAGTGCGGCTCCCCTTTTCATGACATCATTCAATCTCCTGCACTTAAATATTAACATCGAAGGTATCAATTCGAGTGCTGCATTCGTTGCACAAACGTATGTAGTTTTAAGACCTGTTTCGCAGCTTATGATTGCGACCACCTGGTGTTTCCCTCTTCGGGCAGTTAGTTTAGACGGTTTGTGAACTGTGGATAATTCTATGTCAACCGCGTTATACATTTTGTCAGCATTAAACATATGTTCGTCTAGTATTTCCTCATATTTATAAAAAAAAACTCAACACGTTTTTTGATGAACCTCTTCCTTCGTGCCATCGATATTGCTTCGGGAACTCGCAAGGACCAAGTGGGATGATCTTTCATAAACCTCTGATACTATTTTTACTGGCTATCTTTTTTTCTTTACTGAAGCTCTGCGGTGGATCATATTTCTCGGCAAGATGGTAGGCAACACCGAAGTTATAGTTACTCCGAAGAAATTAGATTCTAAATTAATTATATGCTGTGCTAATTCATCTTCCATATCTGCTGTCATATAATTAGGTCTTCAAAATTTTATTTTTTATTTAAATTCTTCAAATGACAATGCATTGTAGGCTTTGGTATATCATATTTTCCACATGCTTCATTAAATCCAATTTTACCATTCGAGTGTTTCAGCAAAGCTTCGTCCGTATCCGCTCGTTTCCATTAATTGCACACTATCTTTGTCGTATTGGGCAACCAAAAAAGAAAACTTTAGTTGGCATTTAATATCCACCAAAGCCTAAGTCGTACCGGTACGATTAACGAACTCTCCATACACACGACTTAGGCAGTGATAACTCTATCGTTCCAAAGCAGACATAAGGCACATCTTCAAAGTTTTCTATCGTTTGATTACGCTTAAATGAATGGCAGAGTACCACGAAAAAGACACAATACAAAACAATTACTTTGCCATCATTTTCCTCTCTGAAATCGCTTAGAAGTAAACGAGACAACGTAATAAAACAATCATATAAACTTTCCTGTTAATTATTTTTCTGTTGAGACAGCCAACGTTCCACTCGCTTGCTTTTGCTTACTCTCACGACTAATGAGCACTGTTTTACTCCTCTTGAGGTCGTATTTTATAAAAGTAGTATCATATATTACTGTGGACGACTTACTTTGCGGTACTACTACAGCAAATTTACCCTACTGTTGCAAATCAGAGTGATTTAAGATGCAGAACTTTTCCTCCTTCGTCACGTTTTTGTATCTCTGCTCTCTACTACTCACCATCCCTTGGGACATAGACTGATCTCACAGGTCTCTGCTAGAAGATCTGTGGTTAAACACTTATAATATTTTATTCATTCATTGTTTGTGTATTTTGCGTCGTAAGACAGGTGCCGTTAGGTTTCTATTCCATTTATGCAGATCTCGCCCATGAATTTTTCATTCGAAATTACACTGTACCTGTAGGCTTAAGTGTTACACGATATTATTCATTGTAGCAAAGAAATTGGTAATAGCAATCAGAAGAATAACTATCATAATAATGTAGTCCTATTAACATGCCGGAAGATATACTTACCATGAAGCAATACGCTCTCAAAATGGTCGGGAAAAGATAAGAGCTGTCACTGAAGGGTGAAGTAATCGAGAAAATGTATAGGGAAAGACAACGAAAAAGTCGACATACGAGAATATGAGGAAAGAACATTGGAGAGAGGAGCAATAAGAGAAATTTTGTATCTGCCGATTTACCAGTCTGCTTTGACACACGTTATCATCAAAGTTACGGGCGTAAACTACTCATTCAATTACGAGATTCTTAAAAAAAGGCCCCATTAGATTATTCTGATGACGCCTATTCGTTGACTTCATGAGCTCACAACCAAACTGCCATCTTCCAGCTCACCTTCAAACTGGACTACGCCATCTATCAGTCTGCAACCAGAATCTTCATTTTAAAGAAAGCAAAATTGGTAATGATGTCTGTGTCATCTCTCTTCGCCGTATGACGTCACACACTAAAACATCGTTACATCACGAGTCACAGCGGACGTCCTATATCGATAGGGCCAACCGACACGAAATAACAAATGAATGAAGGAACCAACTTTTAATGTGGTGAGTGATGATAATATCGAGGTGGCACTAAAGTCTAGTGTCTTTTTGCCTCACACAGCTGCGCTGTCACATGTCTGTACGAGTAATACTAAGCTTGAGCTTTATAAAACTTGACTATGGACAACATTTGAGATGGTGTATATAATTGGCGAGGAACTTAAAACGAATAACTTCATGGAAATATCAGTTGATTAAATAAATTAAATTTCTGATAGAGCAGCTTTAAACCAGAACTATTATAATCATAATCATGAGATACAATGAGGTGAAAAAAGTCATGGAATAGTGATATGTACATATACAGGCGGCAGTAGTATCGCATACACATGATATAAAAGGGCAGTGCAATCGCGGAGCTATCATTTGTAGTCAGGTGAATCAGGTGAAAAGTTTTCCGACGTGCTTATGACCGCACGACGGAATTAATAGACTTCGAACATGGAATGGTAGTTGAAGCTAGACGCATGGGACATTGCAATTCGGAAATAGTCAGGAAATTCAATATTCCGAGATCCATAGTGTTAAAAACGTGCCCAGAATACCAAATTTCACGTATTACCTCTCACCAAGGACAACGCAGTGACCGATCGCATTCACTTAACGTCCCTGAGCAGCGGCGTTTGCGTAGAGTTGTCAGTGCTAAAGTAACCGCCAAAATCAATGTGGGACACTTGAGGAAAGTGTCCGATGGGACAGAGCGGCGACATTCGGCGTTAACGGGCTATGGAAGCAGACGACCGACGGAGTAGCTTTGGTATCAGCACGACATCGCCAGCAGCACCTCTACTGGGCTCGTGACCGATGGGATGGACCCTAGAATACTGGAAAACCATGGCCTGGGCAGATGAATTCCGATTTCAGTTGGCTGGTGGTAAGGTTCTGGTGTGGCTGTTGGTAAGGTTCTAGAGTGGCAGAGACCCCACTAAACTATGGACCCAAGTTGTGAACAAGACACTGAGCAAGCTGGTGGTGGTTCCATAATGGTGTGCGTCAAATTGAATCGATCATTGATTGGAAACGGTAATCTTCGGGCTACTTGGAGATCATTTGCAGCCATTCATGGACTTCATGAGCCATGTTACCGGACTCCAGTTGTTCGTAATTGGCCACCCAGAGGGCCCCACATGAATGCCATCGAACATTTATGAGATATAATCGAGAGATCAGTTCGTGCACAAAATCCTGCACCGGAAATACTTTCGCAAATATGAACGGCTATAGAGGCAGCATAGCTCAGTATTTCTGCAGGGGACTTCCAACGACTTGTTGAGTCCGTGATACGTGGAGTTACTGCGCTACGCTGGCAACAGGAGGTCCGGCAGGATATCAGGAGGTGTCGCCTGACTTTTATCGTCTCAGTGTACGCTTTGTGTAATGAGCTATAAAAACTTCTTCCGAAATCCTATTCTCGGCCCACCTCTTCTCAGATTTATGAAACATACTCTAATGTTTTTAAATCCTTTCTTCTCCCTGTTCATTAGCAATATTTCTGTTCCTTCTCTTGTTATGAATGTTTTTCTGCGTTGTTAATTTGTTTTAGCGGTCTGATGGTCGTATAACTGCGATCTTTGATGTGACGATCCTTTATCAGTTTCCAATAACAACTGATCATAAACCAGTATGATATATAGAAAAAATAGCTACAAAGCTGAAAGGAAGGAGACCCATCAGTCAAGAAGTCAAAATGTGGGTAGTGAGAATTTAAGGAAAGGAGGGTGTATCAGATGAAATGAAGCAAGAAATCTAGCAACATAGAAAATTAAACATACTTAAATATGCAGGAAAGTGGAGAATATTTATGAAGCTACTTAAAACAGTAAGCGATGTTTGAGGTACAAACAAAGCAAAAGAAAACAAACTTTCAAATAGAATGAGGTACATATTACAAAAAAATGCGGGAGCTTCAACTAAACAAGAAGAAGGAGAAGACATAATGTACTTAATTTACAAAAATCATTTGGAAGCGTTTTAGAGAGTATGCGAATGAATACAATGAAAATCTGATTGTTGCTGTTGTTGTGTTCTGTCCAGAAACTGGTCTGATGCAGCTCTCCATGCTTCTCTATCCTGTGCAAGTTTCTTCATCTCCCACTACCTACTGCAACCTACATCCTTCTGAATCTGTTTAGTATATTCATCTCTTGGTCTCTCTCTACGATTTTTACCCTCCAAGCTGTCCTCCAATGCTAAACTTGTGATCCCTTGATGCGCCAGAACATGTCCTACCAACCGGTCCCTTCTTCTTATCAACTTGTGCCACAAACTCCTCTTCTCTCCAATTCTATTAAATACCTCCTCATTAGTTATGTGATCTACCCACCTTATCTTCAGCATTCTTCTGTAGCACCACATTTCGAAAGCTTCTACTCTCTTCTTGTCCAAACTATTTATCGTCCATGTTTCACTTCCATACATGGCTACACACCATACAAATACTTTCAGAAACGACTTCCTGACACTTAAATCTATACTCGATGTTAACAAATTTCTCTTCTTCAGAAACGCTTTCCTTGCCATTGCCAGTCTACATTTTATATCCTCTATACTTCGACCATCATCAATTATTTTGCTCCCCAAATAGCAAAACTCTTTTACTACTTTAAGTGTCTCATTTCCTAACCTACTTCCCTCAGCATCACCTGGCTTAATTCGACTACATTCCATTATCCTCGTTTTGCTTTTGTTGATGTTCATCTTATATCCTCCTTTCAAGACACTGTCCATTCCGTTCAGCTGCTCTTCCAGGTCCTTTGCTGTCTCTGACGGAATTACAATGTCATCGGAGAAACTCAAAGTTTTTATTTCTTCTCCATGGATTTTAATTCCTACTCCGAATTTTTCTGTTCTGATATGAGAAGAACACTGAAACATTAAGCATATAAAGAAAAAAAACCCAAAAACTTACATAGGGTGCACGACGGTACTGTAACTAACAATGTAAAAAAAATGGAACACTTATTCAAAATTTACTTTAAACGTTTGTAAGGGTTAAATGATAAGTCATAAACACTGATAGTTAATAAAACAAACTACTGATATTCTAGAATAAATAGTAGATACGAAGGAAGGAAAACAGCTTGGGAGCTGCTTGAACAGAAATGTTAACAGGCGACACAATAGTACAAAAACGATAAAGTTTTCAAAGAAAATCTGCATGGGAAGGTGAATCACCAAAAGCGGAAAAAATTGTTATAATTCTATTCTGTAGGAAAAAAGAAAGACAAGAAATAAATTATAGACAGATTAGCCTTTCATTTGTATTATACAAAATATTAACGAAAATTGCCACTAACTGTACAGAAATCGCATTAGATTATAATCAGGCAAAGGCAAGCACTCTTTAGAAGTACTAATATCATAATGGGCCATTTGAAAGCCATATCCGAAATTACAGAACATGACAATGAGTATGAATTATCTCCTTGTCTGGGATTCATGGATTTTGAGAAATCTTTTGACTCAGCTTCAGTAAAATCCATTCAGATGGTTTTTGAGGAAAAAGGCATTGATTCAACCTGTCTCACTGTACTTCAGAATGTGTACAGATTTCTTCCTTTGGGTAGTTAGAAATGAAGAATTGAAAGGAGAGTCTAGTGAGGATACAGTAAAACAGTAACTTTACCTTAAGCACTTCCGCGGGAAGTTTACGGCTCTTTAAACTGGGAAAACCAAGAAGGAATACCTGTCAGTGGAACGTATGGGAACAAATTTAGTTTTGGTGAAGAAATTATACAGTTGGTCTCCAGAGCACATAAACTTCAACAACACACTGAAAAAGGTAATGGATCAAGTTCAAAAATTGGCCTGCAAATCAGTTACAACAACATACTACAATAATAACAATTATTATTATTATTATTATTTTATTATTATTATATATCCAGCATAAGCATAATGTATAGAAAACAAAGATGTACAAATTAACAAAGAGACCATGGACTCGATTGACGAGTGGTGTTCAGGACAGTTGGAGACAATGAAAAGGTGGAGAGAGAAAGCAATAAACACAAGAGAGAAAACAGCGGGGAGTGCTTTTTGTTAACTAAATAAGGTTTTCAAAACTTAGCTTCCCATACGTCTCGAAAGAAAAGTTTGTATTCGGCTTGAATTACCAGTTTTGACGTACCAGTGATGGGCTTAGTAGAAATTTGAAGTCAAATATAGAGCTGTTCTCTGCAAACAGTTTCTTGAAGACTCCTAAGAGATTATTTGTATACATAAGACGTGCTCTGTTAATCTGACCTTTCCTGCTTCTCACTTATGTCAATAATTGCCCTGAGGAGCGTAACAGGGGTTTCGAAATAGATATCGTGTTGTAAGAATGCTTGAAAATCAAGTTCTTTGGGAACGCGTTATCGAAAACTATAGGTCTTGTAAGATCAAGTAAATTATTTTGGAGCACTCTTAATGTCTCGAAGCAGGAAACACTGGAATAATCCTTTACCCTGGAAATAATTTAATATCTTTCAAATTACATACAGACAAAGATAATACATGTGTAACAATAACGACGACGGGAGACATTTCAGAAAAAAATAGATAACTATAGAAAAATAAATTTAATATCATTTGACGCGAGGGTATCACCATGTAACTGTTTTCATGGTGTTGCGTGGTGATAACAGACACTTCAACATTCCATGTGCGGACGGAAGATGTTTCAATACGTAACAGTTCTTCTAGTGACAAAGCAAACTACGTGTCTTGTGAACTTTACCGCATGTACAGTACAAGAGAAAATTGGAGCGGGAAAGTTTCCGGTTTTTCCAGCTGTGCTCCTTCATTGACGTATTAGAGCAGCTGTTACAATACTCCGCAATCTAACCAATTGGGGCAGCATCGCAAGAGTCCCGAAAGAATGAGCAGGAATGCTATCGTTCTGGTTTAGGCAGATTATGTTATCCTGACACCACTCTTATAAGAAGAACATACAGAACGAATGTTGGAGTCAACACGACGAATGCTAGGAATTATTAAAGTCAGTATCCGTAGCATGAGAGTGTGGTTTCATAATATTTATTTTCCTCTTTTATCTATACCGGTGTGGTCCGTCGTTTCTCTCGCTGCCCTGATGCCTTGATAAAGGGCCCTCCCTAATTATTATTTTAGTTAAATCGTGGCTGAACACGTCTATCATATAAATTTCTTTTTCTACAAACTTAATAATTTTCTTATAGTTAACATCAAATAATTTAAAGGTTTTTTTGGTTGTGTTTGCGCATGTATCCCGCAGCAAGAGACAAACGGTAGGCAGTTAATTATTCTAAGAATGGAGAATCAAGCACATGTTAACGGGGAAGGAAAAACCCTCCGTCAAAACCTGCATTGTACGAGCAATTGTTTTTACTCAAGCAGCGTAAACAAATTAATGAAAATTTGTTAACAACAGTTACAGTACATCCGGTGTTGGTTATTCATGGTTGAAACACAGTGTCTATTTCTAATTAATGTCGATAGTGCTGCTTGCACGACTCACGCCATACAGATGTGGGATCTTCAGACTCGCAATTCACAACGCTGAAGAGATCTGCAGATGGTGTTGCCGACTCCTACCCGTTATCCACGGAGAATGCGATACGCTTCATTAGATGAAAGTCTCCTTTGTAGTTCTGCTCTGTCTCTCCTTATCATCCTCCTCTGTGGTGCTCCAACAAAACAATCGGAATCCGCCTTCGTGGCTGCAGTTTGAACGTGACTCGCATGTCACGTCAGTTGCTGGATTCGTCGCCTTGCCTGGGACGTTTTTAAATTTTATTTTTCGACTTGAGCATGTCTGCTCTAAACTTGACTATTCCCTTCTCGCAATGTAACTTTACGTAAGTAGCCTTTGTCTTTTGTGACTTTTTCGTCTTGCTTAATGTTTCCGTCATACTTATTTTTCTATGTATTATATTACACGGCTTTTAAATTTTCACTCTGATGAAGACATCATTAAAGGCGTCGTAATCTTGGTAAATGCATTAAACAATTATTTGCAACAAGTTGACTGTGTTATTTCTCCGTTGGCACTCATGTTGCATATATTTAGCTGTAGGACGGCTGACTGAAGAACTTCACAGCACCAGGACGTAAAAACTTAATCATGGTTTAGAAATATTTATATTTTAGCCTGGAAACTGGAAGGAGGTCTAGAATAAAGAACGAAATTTTTCTAGTTAGATTACAGCGCACGGAAGATATCTGCAAAGAAATTGTGCACTAGACAAGCAAGGAATTCTTAAGTTAGACAGCACATCCATTGGTTGACATCGTCATGATGTCGTTATGATGCCATTTTGCGTTCCTCCATCATAAGCCGTTTGATATTTCAACAGACTGCAGTGGCTGGATTCACATGATATTATCTTAATAGACTGAGTTTTGAAGGGGACTTTGCAGCGCACGTTCTGTCAAATAGTGTTTTCCATTTCTTGATTAACACTGGCCACAGTCAAAGAAATTGGCTTACATCTGTGTACTTCTATCATTTCCTTGAAATCTTTAGGTATTTCCATGGACACGCACAGGAAATGTAATTTTGATCTTCTTCAGGCCACTAATTTAACTGTGAGATACATAATGAATGAAGTGGGAAACGGTGATATTTTCATTTTAACCACCAGCAACATCACAAAATATACTGGGTGTATCAGGAGGAATGGAACTATCATTTTAACCAAAAAGCAAAGGATACACTTTAGCCCCAATGTTTACTAAACATGGGCTCTAAAGCCCATCCTCTAAGAGCTATGAGCACTTTTCATCTTCTCTACTGTGAAACACATCTCTTCTACTGAACAAGTGCTCATAGCTGTTAAGATACGCATTTTAGATCCCATATCTAATAAACATTTTTGCTTCGAATGATCGTTATTGTCATACACATGAATAACGAGCATTCCTCCTGGGTTACCCCGCACAGAGCTCTTCAATGTCCTCTCCCAAGGCACGAGTGACGAAGTGAAAAAACAAAGATGTCACTTCGTTTGCGCCAAACGACATTGGTTGCTATATTTGGCAAGGATACATTTTTTGCAGAGTCTACGCAGGTAGCTACCTTCATTTTGGTTTTCATTGCATTCAGTGTACCACGGGAGGCGGAGGGGACATTGCGTGCGAATTCTGTTTGCGCTGCCCTCTCGGGGCCGAATTAGTCACTAGTGACTTGTCTGCTTATTTCAGCTGAAAAGCTGACATACCTGGTTCTTTCCCATTACAGCAAAACTTAGGATACTAACGTCTTTGGAATGGCTTGGTTTTTTTCCCCTCTCTAAGCCTCTCAAGAGATGTCTATGATCGGTCTGAATCGAGCTGCAGCAATAACTCAATTTCGGAAAAAAAATGACTTACCCGGTTTTTCCCCCTGACCCTTCATATTACCATACGATTATGGTAATACAACGATTATGGTATTACAACGTTCAGGAATTAATAATTAAATACAACAGCTAATAGTATTAATGCTGGCAAGGGATAGGGAAGCCTGTGGCATGGCCTACGGTTAGGAACCGTTGCGGTATGCGGAAATCTGGAATCCGAATAGCAGCAGCATACGTGATCTCTTTCACGAGCAAAGAAGGAAATCAGATGGTATTTTGTTTTTTATATTATCAGTTCATAGCAAATTCATTGTTAGAAACAGGACAATCATACCAAAAGAGTTATCGTGTGTGATGATATGAGTCATACTGCACATATAGCTGATTACAGTGTTTTCCTGGACTTACCTTCTCTTCTTCTGTCTTTTGTTCGATTATTTGACATTTGTGTTTAATGAAAGCTTGCAAAATATTACATAGCTGGATAATTAAATTAAAATACCAAGTAAACCTTAGAAAGTCGAGAAATCACGTTGTAGGAAAAGAATGTATTGTGCAAGGTACAATGTTTGGGAAAGTACTGAAAATCTTACACTTTAAAGGAGGTCACTATTGAAAGCAGAAGGTAAAGAGCCGAAGAATAGCTGTTTCATTTCATAGATGCGTAAAAAAGGAATATAGCTCAGACTATGAACTATGAATGATAGTATCCAGACACTAAGCGTTGCCAATCTTATTGCGCCAAATCAGTTGCAGTCAGACCGCCCATGTTTAGTACCTCACATAATTTGTTTTATGCACACTACTCACGGTTTCTTCATAAAATAAATGTCCAATAATACTCTGTCTCGTTATTGATTCCCAGTTTTCTGATCATGGAGTGGCGTTTCAAACACAGCACAAGGATTCTCCGTTGACCATAACTGTGTGTTTTATGTGTTAAAATGCCCATAGAGGTGCAACCAAGCTTCCTCTGTATAGAATGTGACATCCAGAATGTTAGTGGTAGTCCTCTCAATAAAAGATGTAAACCATTCGCAGTAACGGAACGCTTTCTCATGATCCTCATCTTTTAGTACTTGCACTGCCGTCACTTTATACGGCAGCAATTTCAGGGTTTGCCCAACCGCTTTAAGCCCGTTATTTTTCTCTTGTGTTAACTTGCGCGGTGATTTTGCTGGTCTCTGTTGTATAGAGTCAGATATATCCAACAACTTCTGTTCGTTTAGTTTACGTGGTCTTCCACTTGGTTCAGCATCTAACATTGGGTCTGCATTTCGAAATTTCTCAATAAGTCAGCGAACCATATTACGATGATGTACAGCGGTTTGCGGAAAGTTTTCGGTAAATGCCTCTTGTGCTAAATCCCTATATTTATTGGGTTGCCGAAACAAATTTTCAACAAGAAATATACGTTACTCAGTTTAAAGCATCATAATTTTAAAAAAACTTTAAGATCCAATCACTGAATAGCTTTCATCAAAGCAAAACAGTTAAATGTTATGCAACAAGAGAACGAATTAAAAAAAATTGCATATTTATGAAAAAACAGTTCTACCAACTTTATTTCTATCTTCCAGGGTAATCTATATACATAAACCAAGAATAACGGACGGCTATGGGCAGACTACACTTACAGGAAGCAACTCCAGTGTTTCGGCTTGAGATTTCACGTCTCATCCACTAAACTACACAGTCGCTCTGCTGGCTATTCGAGAGCACTTTCCGAACTCAGAAATTAATACTCCAAACTGCAATAGAAGATGATCACTAGAACTATAACATTTCTGTTAGGAAAAGTGTAGTCAGTTCGGTTCATTATATAACCTTTCTCTTTTTAAATTCTAACAGCGATCCATGTCGTCTTTATCAGATTATACCTATTCCTTTCGGGAACAAGACTGGTTCTTTGATATCTTAAATAGTTACTGGGAAATACGTCTGGGAATTAATCCAATTAAACTCTTGAGTTCGCAGAATAAGTTAGAAAGTAAGATTATTTTACGGTTACACTTGTAAAAGCTATCAGGACAAAGTTAAGCTACTCAAGGGAATCTTACTGAGAAGAATGAATCGTTAAAGGAAAAAGGGAGTGCTTCCACTGCATGAAATTGAATATTTCTCAAAAATTATAGGTACGAGATTTATAATAGAGGAAACGTGGGACTTTTATTTACATTTAAATACTTTAAAGGCACATTTGCAGGCTGAGCGGTTATTTAGGAGAAAGTCGTAGTTATAAGTTGAAAAATAAAGATAATTTAAAAAACCACAGATGAAATCCACGGCTGTACAAGCATTGCCTGCAGCCACTGGAAAACGTAGGAAGAATTACGATCGTCAGATGACGAAAGTATAGGTGACTTTTTGTTTGATAGGTCCTGTACGGATCGGACGTGTGTGGCACTCCGCCATTAACATTGTATTATTTCAGTATTTTATTCATGACTTGCAATCACCGGCACTCGTAATCACATGATGTAAGTGTGTTTTTAGACTATGTTTCTATCTCAGAATATAATTATTACTAATCCATGTATGTTTTATTTTGTGTCACTAGTTATTTGTAAGATTGTTGAGTGTCTTGGGTTGGCAAACAAAGGATCCGTAAATTGAAAGGATAGTCGTCCAGCAGGAACCATCGACGTCTTCGGGTGCTGATGTCAAATACGAAGTCCGATATATATATATATATATATATATAAGGTGAATCTGCAAGAGCGCGGTCATAATTAACATAACGGACAAAGATGTCTTGCCCAAGCACATAAGAAAGCAAAGTTTGTGAAATATTGAACACAATTAATATTGCGTACTGTTATCTCTCTTCTGTATGTGTAAAGTTCAGATACGAAAAAGACAAAAAAAAAATGATATTTATATTGGCGACTTCGTACTTGGACGCATTATTGTATATACTACAGTGTTTTCCTTTGTTACATGTTTTATTGGAAACAACAAATTGGATTCGAGACGCTATTGTTGACCATTGAACTAATACCAATAATTGGAACCGATGTCTGGACCTGAAATTATGCTGCAATCGCGAATTCAAGGTAAGACACCGCATATGCACATCAGCAATTTGACCAAGTGCTTTGCGTAATAATAGCTTGCTAACTCACTCGATCAAAATTTCCCATTTAGGACAGTGTGAATTTCGAGTTAAATTCCGGTCACAAAATTATTTTCTATCAGGCATATTGTACAACAATCGTAATTTATCGGAACACAATACGGCTGACTTCAGTTCTGCGCGATTTAAGATTGCAAGCAGCCATTAGCTGTAAAAATTTAATCAATACGCTTGATAATCAAAATCTTTTGCTAAAGCATTGTCACACTACGAAATCAATATTTACATTCATTACAACACACATACGTGTGCAAGCGATATTGCGTGTGACATGGTAGTAACGAGGATGCAATCTGCAATAATGGAAAGCCAGAAACGATAAACGGTGGCACAATTCGACTCGGACATCTTAACAAATAATCAAAATGATGTTATAGTTGACGTAAATTTTGACAAAGGACATATCATTGACGACTCTGGTGACGCGAATTTGGGTAACAGACGTCTACCAGTAACATATCAAAAGCAAATTCCGAACCGATTTTAATGTCTGACGTCATGTCAAACGACGTGACGGGGGCGGAACAAACGCAAACTAACAGTATTTTTGCAATGTTTCAAGCAATCATGAACCAAATGAAAACGACTCATTATGAAATAAAAACAGACTTAAATACACTAAAGAAAACAAATGATGCTTTGTGTAGGGATGTTGAAGAAATAAATGACCGGCTGACTACACAAGACGTACAAGAAACATTACCGTACAGGGCAGAGCTAAGACATATAGGCCCTAAGTCAGAAGACAGAAGCTAAGGAGAACAGCGGCATGTTTTTGTACTCAGTCTGATGTTTACTGTTTAGTTCTACGAAGCTGAAATTTTTGCATTAGATTCTCATCACAGATGCCAAAGGACATGCAAAGCATCCGCCTGATTCAGCTAAAACATAACTGGCAGAGCATGTATAGAAAACTCTTTTGGTTTGGAACAGTACACACATCTGCTTTTATTAGTGTATAACATTTATTATCAGTTTCTAAAAGATAACGGCTGAACGAGTATACAATAATTGGTAATTTAATGCAAGCGAAAATAATTTAATATTTTAGTAAATACACCAACCAGTCACTTTGTTATACATTTCTGTTTAAGCGGATTTAGTGCTTTCACACATCTTCAATTAGAGAATACGTATTTCAGTCGTCAGCCAGTGCATCATTACAACACAGATAGCAAACAATGCTGCAGCTGCTCTATGCAAAATAACAATTATATTTAGCTACTACACTTCGCGAATTGTATATTTACGATATGTTGCCCTTAAGTGTACTTACTTTTTACTCTATCTATTATTACGCCGATTTTCCCGTTTATGAATGTGGCACAAACATTCTTTTATTTCTATTTTGCACAAAACAGCGCAGTGTCCGCCATGTTGCCGACTGACATCTATGTTTACATCGAAAAATATATCTATGGTCAAAGATTATATTTGCTTACAAGTTCTGCTATAGTCAAGGTAAAGTAATGAAATTGTTTAGAATGTTAGCAGGAATTTGCTGAGAACTCTACAATGTTATTAAATAAGGCAAACTGGCATTTTTTATTTACTTTCTTTTAAAAGGTCGTAATGTTAAAGCTACACTGCGCAACAGAATTAAAGGATCTCTTTTTTCGAAACCCCGCAATTCCCACCCATTGCGACGTATAAGTTTGAAATTTGGCTCAAAGGTGGGTACAACCTTCCCCTCTAACGGCGTGACAGCGTGGCACCCTGCGAAAATAAGGCCACAGCTCAGAAGTTCATGTGACGCGTAAGGTCGGTTAATAATTTCACAATGGCACGAAACTTCGCCACAATTCTGCTCTGCGTCACCACGGACGTGTCACGCGTGTCCTCATATCCTCTATTACCCACGTTTCACACCTCCTTATGACGCCTCTGCGGTGGAGGTTAGAGCCGTGACGACCAGCGCAGAAATCACGCGGATTTCTGATGATTGGCCGAGGATAACATTTCAGATACACCGCCGCTCAGAATTGGCACGAAAAGACCTCAAGGGTTGGCGTCAATGAAACCAACTCTTTTCCTGGGACGTTGGTTCCCACACACTTTGCTGTCGAAAACAATAGTTCACAGTCTGATGAGCAACAGGAAGTTGTCAAGAAACATTTCCTGTTGCCCTTGACAACCTTTGACAGTGCTAACAGTCTGGAACGCTTCAACCCTTCTCTAAGGGTGATCTGATCCCTTTGGAGGGCAGCGCCACCGACAATTTTCTCTTATGTACAGGCTGTAGCCACTAGGTAGCGTTAAAAACCATTCGACGAAATCTGAATCAGATCCATGGCAGGAAAAGGAACTTCTGCATTGTTATCACCTCTTTTCCGCGCCCTCTTGAGGCGTGATCACGGCGGGGGAGGGGGTGGGTGTGCAACTTCAAGATGTGCGTGAAACAAACGGCAAAGGATTCCTCTAAGACACCCTAGTTCGGTAGTCAACGCCCTGGATACAGTACCACCCACTTACCACAGGTGAGCACATTAAAAAACATCACACACATTCTGCCTTGCGTCTGTTCTAGCGCCTGAAGGCAGATAAACTCCATCTGAGAGCTGTCGAAAGGGTTGCCTAAATATTCGCTGATCTTCGGGGCTCAATTCGAAGTGGGACTCATCACTGAAGACAATTCACCTCCAGTCAATGAGATTCCAGGACGAAGATGTGTCTGGAGACGCCGCAGACAGCTGTGGGGCTCCAACTTGGCTGTCGACCGGCATACTGTCTGACACCCAGGGGTGACGGTCTGGAGTGCCATTTCATGTTACCCTTACAGCACAAAAGTACGTAGACGATATTCTAAGATCTGTTTTGTTGCCCCTCATGGCAAACCATCCTGGGTTTACATTTCAACAAGATAATGTCCGCCAGCACGCGGATTGTCTTCGAACTTGCCAATCCAAAACTGCCGAATCTGTCCCCAATTGAGAATGTTTGGAGCATTATGGGCAGGGCCCACCAACCAGCTCAAGCTTTTGACGATCTAACGTGCCAATTTGACAGATTTTGGCACAATATTTCTTAGGAGGTTCGAAAATGGTTCAAACGGCTCTGAGCACTATGGGAGTTAACATCTGAGGTCATCAGTCCCCTAGACTTAGAACTACTTAAACCTAACTAACCTAAAGACATGACACACATACATGCCCGAGGCAGGATTAGAACCTGCGATCGTAGCAGCAGCGTGGTTCCGGACTGAAGCGCCTAGAACCGCTCGGCCACAGCGGCCGGCTTCTCAGGAGGACATCCAGCCACTCTATCAGTCAAGGTCAAGCCGAATAACTGCTTGCACAAGGGCCAGAGGTGGACCAATGCGTTTTTCATTTGCTTAGATTGTGAAGTCGTTACTCTTGAATTAATCATCCAGTGTTTCTGCAATTGTAATCATCCGTTTCTCTGTACACGTACGTTACATCTACGGTTTTCCGTCCCATTTGGATAATTACTTCGTTGTGCGTAGTCTTTTTCTTTTTATCATAGACTGTGTGCAAACTGTATTAAAGTGAGTTGAGTGCCTATGGTGACAAAGTGCTTAAATAATACTGACTATCGACTAATCAAGTTAATATCGGCAGTATACCTACTGCATCTGATTTTGCAAATAATAGTGATGATGACAAGAATAACTATAAAAATAAAGGCAATAATAAAAATAATGATACTAGCAGATATAACAAGAATTTATACGAGGGTTGGATCTTTAATAGTGATAACTATTTATTTATAGCTCGTACAAAATAGATACGTGTTTCAAAGTCTTACTGACCTTCAAAGTAGTCACTAGCATTGTGTATAACCCGTTGTCAGCGATGCGGAAGGATACTCTTGGCAGTGCCATTTGTGTTGACAGTTCGAGCGGCGCGGTCTATTGTCCGACGAATTTGTAGAAGTTCTGAAGCGAATGCCGTGAAGTGTTTCCTTCAGTTTAGAAATCGAGTTGAAGTCACGAGGGCTTAAGTAGGTGGCGTAGCACTTAGCAGCCCCATCAGTCACACAAATCAGTAACAGCTTGCACTGTACGTGCTTGAGGACTTAACTGCAAATGGTCAGGTCCTGCAGAAAGTGTCATCACTTCTGTCCCTAAGCTGGTCGCAGGCTGTGTTCCAAAATGAACAGAATAGAGACAGAAGCGATGACACTTTCTGCAGGACCTGACCATCATTTTTTAGGACACAGAATATCAGCAAAACATAAAGGGGATCTCAGCTATATGTGTGTTATTTTCGAGCCATACGGACAGAGATACATGATGGAGATACACTATGTGATCAACAGTATTCGGACACACCAAAAACATACGTTTTTCATATTAGGTGCATTGTGCTGCCACCTAGTGCCAGCTACTCCATATCAGCGACCTCAGTAGTCATTAGACATGGTGAGAGAGCAGAATGGGGCCCTCCGCTGAACTCAAGGACTTCGAAAGTGGTCAGGTGATTGGGTGTCACTTGTGTCATACATCTGTACGCGAGATTTCCACTCTCCTAAACATCCCTAGGTCCATTGTTTCCGATGTGATAGTGAAGTGGAAATGTGAAAGAACACGTACGGCACAAAAGCGTACAGACCGACCTCGTCTGTTGACTGACAGAGACCGCCGACAGTCGAATGTGTAATAGGCGGACAACTATCCAGACCATCACACAGGAATTACAAACTACATCAGGATCCACTGAAAGTGCTATGACAGTTAGGCGGGAGGTGAGAAAACTTGGATTTCATGGTCGAGTGTCTACTCATAAGCCCCACATCACGGCGGTAAATGCCAAACGACGCCTCACTTGGTGTAAGAAGAGTAAACATTGTACGATTGAACAGTGGGAAAACGATGTGTGGAGTGACGAATCACGGCACGCAATGTGGCGATCCGATGGCAGGGTGTGGATATGGCGAATGCCCGGTGAACATCATCTGCCAGTGTGTGTGTAGTGCTAACAGCCGGCCGCTGTGGCCGAGCGGTTCTAGGAGCTTCAGTCCGGAACCACGCTGCTGCTATGATCACAGTTTCGAATCCTGCCTCGGGCGTGGATGTGTGTGATGTCCTTAGGTTAGGTTTAAATAGTTCTCAGTCCAGGGGACTGAGGACCTCCGATGTGGAGTCCCATAGTGCTCAGAACCATCTGAACCATTTTTTGTAGTGCCAACAGTAAAATTCGGAGGCGGTGGTGTTATGGTGTGGTCGTGTTTTTCACAGAGGGAGCTTGCACCCCTTGTTGTTTTGCGTGGCACTACCACAGCGCAGGCCTACAATGGTGTTTTAAGCACCTTCTTGCTTCCCACTGTTGAAGAGCAATTCGGGGACGGCGATTGCATCTTTCAGCACGATCGAGCACCTGTTCATAATGTATGGTCTGTGGTGGAGTGGTTACACGACCATAACATCCCTGTAATGGACTTGCCTGCACAAAGTCGTCATCTGAATCCTTTAGAACACCTTTGGGATGATTTGGAACGCCGACTTCGTGCCATGCCTCACCGACCGACTTCAGTACCTCTCCTCAGTGCAGCACTCTGTGAAGAATGGGCCGCCACTCCCCAAGAAACCTTCCTGCATCTGATTGAACATATGCCTGCGAGAGTGGAAGCTGTCATCAAGGCATCACCATATTGAGTTCCGGCATTACCGATGTCGGGCGCCACGATCTTGCAAGTCATTTTCAGCCAGGTGTCCGGATACTTTTGATCATATAGTGTATGTTATATTTGGAGTAACCCGGGGAGCTCTTGAATCGTTTGTCCTGGTGTCACAGTTGCTCTTTGATGATCTTCAGCTACAGGACTTCACACAGTGAAGTACCACTCCACTACCCGAACCCTAATTGTGCGCTATAGCTGTGGTAATGTACTCCTTGGTGACTACTGTGGTATTGCATCCAGGTATGGTGCCGAAGCCCCATTTATGCCTAGAGCTGAGGATTTTGAGCTGTTAAATTATTTACAAAAAAATGGCTCTGAGCACTATGGGACTTAACATCTGTGGTCATCAGTCCCCTAGAACTTAGAACTACTTAAACCTAACTAACCTAAGGTCATCACACATATCCATGCCCGAGGCAGGATTCGAATCTGCGACCGGAGCGGTCACGCGGTTCCAGTCTGAAGCGCCTAGACCGCACGGCCACACCGGCCGGCTAAATTATTTACAGGAAGACACTGAAGCTTAATAAGACTACCCTGGCAAAAAGAAAAAAAATGGTTCAAATGGCTCTGAGCACTATGGGACTTAACTTCTGAGGTCATCAGTCCCCTAGAACTTAGAACTACTTAAACCTTACTAACCTAAGGACATCTCACACAACCATGCCCGAGACAGGATTCGAACTTGCGACCGTAGCGGTCGCGTGGTTCCGGACTGTAGCGCTTAGAACCGCTCGGCCACCACGGCCGGCTGGCAGAAAGGACTGTCGGACAAGTATAAATCTGATAGCTAATGATGTGCACTGATTTCATTTTATGTTTACATCGTGTCTGTTTAGAATAGTGTTCGTGCTAATTATATCTTTAGATAAAATAAAAAAGCTTGGCTGCTTATTACTTTCACTGTAACACATCTGGATTGATGTTACTGAGTAACTGAAGTGTGGAAATATGAAACATTCTGCTATTTTTTCAAATAAAAATTTACTGATTGCTTCTGTGTTGTCAGTACTCTATCGAAGTACTGTATCGAATGTCACTAGACTTGTTCCAGGTGCGCCGCGCGGCATTAGCCGAGCGGTCTATGGCGCTGCAGTCATGGACTGTGCGGCTGGTCCCGGAGGAGTTTCGAGTCCTCCCTCGGGTATGGGTGTGTGTGATTGTCCTTAGGATAATTTAGGTTAAATAGTGTGTAAGCTTAGGGACTGGTGACCTTAGCAGTTAAGTCCCATAAGATTTCACACACATTTTGTTCCAAGTGCCATATCATCTACAACACTTTTAAAACATCCACTGCGAGATGGCGCATCGTCATTTGCGAAGAAGTGCTTCTTTGTGGAGTTCCAAGTACCATGCTTCAAGGTATATTCCATTTAGTTCATGGTGATAATGATGATGACGATGTTTGGTTTGCGGAACGCTCAACTGCGCGGTCATCAGCAATCGCACAAAGTCCTAATTTTTACACAGTCCAATTTTTTCCGTAGCGCAATCGAGCCACTGTCGCGAATGATGATGATGATGATAATAGTGAAACGTTGAGGACAACACAAACACCCAGTCCCATGGCAGATAAAATCCCCAACCCGGCCGAGAATCGAACCCGAGACCCCATGACCCAGAGAAAGCAAACGTTAGCCACTAGACCACGAGCTGCGGACATTTTTTTAATACACTGTTTGTGAGGTGAGTAGTGCGCATGTTAAGTTTTGTTTGTCTCAAACATCTTTATAGTGGAAGGAGATAATTTTGGATTCAAAAACTGTAAATGACAAAACAGTCTGCGTCTGAAAAATTTTACAACAAACCATTTCTTCGCCAACAGCACAGGTCGTTCTACAGTAAATTTTTCAGCAGACGATCCCAAGACTGGAGTTCTCTGAGAAACAGAAGTCGGAACTGGGTGTTTCATTCTTGAATTTAATTTTGTTACTATCTTGTAAAAGATTAAACGACTTGAGAAATGATGACCAAATACTTCAATTGTGAGAACCAGATGTCAGTGTCCAACAGACACAATATTCCCGCACCCGACAACGTTGCCACCCCCAGGTGCGCTGATGAAACGGTCGGCGTACCTGATGATGGCAACGTGGCCGCTTGCCGACAAATTGCGCCCATTGGACCCTGAACTCCGACCATTCACCCATGAAATATTCCGTGATGAAGTGCGCCCGGAGAAGCTGAAAAATCACATGAGAAATGCTTTTTGTCGACGACAGCTCTACTGCTTAAATTTTTACTGCTGTGTTTCTGTACTAGGGTTATCACCCATGAAACGTAGTGCCTCAGCATTATCGCCACTCGTAACAAAAACATTTCTTATTGGCACCTGGAACGAGTCATTTCCCTGGTACGGCACTTATAAGGTCTTAATTAATTATTTATTTTCGATTTTTCTCTTTATTTTTGCAGTGATGAGATGGACAGCATAATTCTGAGGTATCTGAAAACGCTCTTAATTTTCGGGATACAAATAAGTTACGTATACAGGGTGTTACAAAAAGGTACGGCCGAACTTTCAGGAAACATTCCTCACACACAAAGAAAGAAAATACACTCCTGGAAATGGAAAAAAGAACACATTGACACCGGTGTGTCAGACCCACCATACTTGCTCCGGACACTGCGAGAGGGCTGTACAAGCAATGATCACACGCACGGCACAGCGGACACACCAGGAACCGCGGTGTTGGCAGTCGAATGGCGCTAGCTGCGCAGCATTTGTGCACCGCCGCCGTCAGTGCCAGCCAGTTTGCCGTGGCATACGGAGCTCCATCGCAGTCTTTAACACTGGTAGCATGCCGCGACAGCGTGGACGTGAACCGTATGTGCAGTTGACGGACTTTGAGCGAGGGGGTATAGTGGGCATGCGGGAGGCCGGGTGGACGTACCGCCGAATTGCTCAACACGTGGGGCGTGAGGTCTCCACAGTACATCGATGTTGTCGCCAGTGGTCGGCGGAAGGTGCACGTGCCCGTCGACCTGGGACCGGACCGCAGCGACACACGGATGCACGCCAAGACCGTAGGATCCTACACAGTGCCGTAGGGGACCGCACCGCCACTTCCCAGCAAATTAGGGACACTGTTGCTCCTGGGGTATCGGCGAGGACCATTCGCAACCGTCCCCATGAAGCTGTGCTACGGTCCCGCACACCGTTAGGCCGTCTTCCGCTCACGCCCCAACATCGTGCAGCCCGCCTCCAGTGGTGTCGCGACAGGCGTGAATGGAGGGACGAATGGCGACGGGTCGTCTTCAGCGATGAGAGTCGCTTCTGCCTTGGTGCCAATGATGGTCGTATGCGTGTTTGGCGCCGTGCAGGTGAGCGCCACAATCAGGACTGCATACGACCGAGGCACACAGGGCCAACACCCGGCATCATGGTGTGGGGAGCGATCTCCTACACTGGCCGTACGCCACTGGTGATCGTCGAGGGGACACTGAATAGTGCACGGTACATCCAAACCGTCATCGAACCCATCGTTCTACCATTCCTAGACCGGCAACGGAACTTGCTGTCCCAACAGGACAATGCACGTCCGCATGTATCCCGTGCCACCCAACGTGCTCTAGAAGGTGTAAGTCAACTACCCTGGCCAGCAAGATCTCCGGATCTGTCCCCCATTGAGCATGTTTGGGACTGGATGAAGCGTCGTCTCACGCGGTCTACACGTCCAGCACGAACGCTGGTCCAACTGAGGCGCCAGGTGGAAATGGCATGGCAAGCCGTTCCACAGGACTACATCCAGCATCTCTACCATCGTCTCCATGGGAGAATAGAGCCTGCATTGCTGCGAAAGGTGGATATACACTGTGCTAGTGCCGACATTGTGCATGCTCTGTTGCCTGTGTCTATGTGCCTGTGGTTCTGTCAGTGTGATCATGTGATGTATCTGACCCCAGGAATGTGTCAATAAAGTTTCCCCTTCCTGGGACAATGAATTCACGGTGTTCTTATTTCAATTTCCAGGAGTGTATGTTATGTGGACATGTGTCCGGAAACGCTTACTTTCCATGTTAGAGCTCATTTTATTACTTCTCGTCAAATCACATTAATCATGGAATGGAAACACACAGCAACAGAACGTCAGAGCGTGACTTCAAACACTTTGTTACAGGAAATGTTCAAAATGTCCTCCGTTAGCGAGGATACATGCATCCACCCTCCGTCGAATGGAATCCCTGATGCAGCCCTGGAGAATGGCGTATTGTATCACAGCCATCCACAATACGAGCACGAAGAGTCTACATTTGGTACCGGGGTTGCGTAGACAAGAGCTTTCAAATGCCCCCATAAATGAAAGTCAAGAGGGTTGAGGTCAGGAGAGCGTGGAGGCCATGGAATTGGTCCGCCTCTACCAATCCATCGGTCACCGAATCTGTTGTTGAGAAGCGTGCGAACACTTCGACTGAAATGTGCAGGAGCTCCGTCGTGCACGAACCACATGTTGTGTCGTACTCGTAAAGGCACATGTTCTAGCAGCACAGGTAAAGTATCCCGTATGAAATCATGATAACGTGCTCCATTGAGCGTAGGTGAAAGAACATACTGACGAAACTAAAATGAGCTCTAACATGGAAATTAAGCGTTTCCGGACACATGTCCACATAACATCTTTTCTTTATTTGTGTGTGAGGAATGTTACCTGAGAGTTTGGCCGTACCTTTCTGTAACACCCTGTATAAGGAGATAGAACGACTTTTTTTTATTTTTACGACAACTGTGAGATTTGACACTTACAATCTCTGATGCTTCCACTCTTCAGTAGTTTGTACTCGTTATAAATGAAAACACACGCAACACTGGTGTAATATTCTACAATATTTATTATTAATTTTTTAATTTCAGCTGTTACATCATCATCAGATACAAAAATAAATATGTGGTGTAGTGAAATTTTGTTGGATCGGAGATTTTAAACTTGTGAATCTACACAATAACTCCATTTCTAGAGATGAAAAAGATAACGTTAGATTTGGGAATAAAACGGGAAAAATTGTTTGAGTGTAACAGCGATGTAAGACTATTTAACTAAGATAAAGTATGTGACACATTAAGTAAGGAAGTATATACAAATTACAGTAACTGTACGCAGAATAAAATAAATTTAACAATGAACGTTGGTGACATGTTCCGAGGGTGTGGCTGAACAAAACAATCTTGTCTTTAATAAGTCTTAATTTGTTGTTGTTGCTGTGATCTTCAGTCCAGAGACTGGTTTGATGCAGCTCTCCATGCTACTCTATGCTGTGCAAGCTTCTTCATCTCCCAGTACCTACTGCAACCTACATCCTTCTCAATCTGCTCAGTGTATTTATCTCTTGGTCTTCCTCTACGATTTTTACCCTCCACGCTGCCCTCCAGTATTAAATTGGTGACCCCTTGATGCCTCAGAACATGTCCTACCAACTGATCCCTTCTTCTAGTGAAGGTGTGCCACAAATTTCTCTTTTCCCTCATTCTATTCAGTACCTCCTCATTAGCTATGCGATCTACTCATCTAATCTTCAGCATTCTTCTGTAGCACCACATTTCGAAAGCTTCTATTCTATTCATGTCCAAACTATTTATCGTCCACGTTTCACTTCCATGCATGGCCACACTACATACAAATAATTTCAGAAACGACTTAAATATATACTCGATGTTAACAAATTCCTCTTCTTCAAAAACGCTTTCCTTGCCATTGCCAGTCTACATTTTACATCCTCTCTATTTCGACCATCATCAGTTATTTTGCTCCCCAAATAGCAAAACTCATTTACTACTTTAAGCGTCTCATTTCCTAATCTAATTCCCGCAGCATCGCCCGATTTAATTCGACTACATTCCATTATCCTCGTTTTGCTTTTGTTGATGTTAATCTTATATCCTCCTTTCAAGACACTGTCCATTCCGTTCAGCTGCTCTTCGAGGTCCTTTGCTGTCTCTGACAGAATTACAATGTCATCGGCGAACTTCACAGTTTCTATTTCTTCTCCAAGGATTTTAATTCCTACTCCGAATTTTTAATTTGTTTCCTTTACTGCTTGCTCAATATACAGACTGAATAACATCTGGGATAGGCCACAATCCTGTCTCACTCCCTTCCCAACCAGTGCTTCCCTTTCATGCCCCTTGACTCTTATAACTGCCAACTGGTTTCTGTACAAATTGTAAATAGCCTTTCGCTCCCTGTATTTTACCCCTGCCACCTTTAGAATTTGAAAGAGAGTATTCCCGTCAACATTGTCAAAAGCTTTCTCTAGCTCTAGAAGTGCTAAAAACGTAGGATTGCCTTTCCTTTATCTTCCTTCTAAGATAAGGCGTAAGGTCAGTATTGCCTCACGTGTTCCAACATTTCTACGGAATCCAAACTGATCTTCCCCGAGGTCGGCTTCTACCAGTTTTCCTATTTGTCTGTGAAGAATTCGTGTTAGTATTTTGCAGCTGTGGCTTATTAAACTGATTGTTCGGTAATTTTCACATCTGTCAACACCTGCTTTCTTTGTGTTTCGAATTACTATATTCTTCTTGAATTTTGAGGGTATTTCGCCTCTGTCATACATCTTGCTCACCAGATGGTAGAGTTTTGTCAGAGCTGTATCTCCCAAGGCTATCAGATGGAATGTTGTCTACTCCCGGGGTCTTGTTTCGGCTTAATTTACAAACAGATAAGATATACAAGCAACATTAAACATGTAAGTGAAGCAGCTGCGATTTTACAGAGTAAATTTTTATAACACGATAAGAGATAGTAATTGAAATGAAGGAAAAATGGGCATCTTGAGTAAGAGGGGAGGTTTATAAGATGCCCTGAGTGGGGCTATGAGTAGTATCTACAGTTAGAAGTCGCGCGTAATGGAGCTGTATCTGGTCATTCAGTACTAAGGTTACGCAAATGAATATGTTTATTGCATATGTTTGACACTGTGTCACTCGCTGGAGGTGATCTGAATTGTTATATTATTCTGAAATATCTGGTATGCCGAAATAGCTTGTAAATATTTTTATTGATTGTCAGTTTCAGTTGATCTGGGCTGTCATCAAGATCCGATGATGACAGCACAGATCGGTCGAAACCTGTAACCACCAAAAACATTTACAAGCGATCTTGGTGAACCTGATATTTCAGAATAACACACGTTTATTCATTTCCATTATTTGAAGAAAGTTCATCATTCTCCCTTTATGGGTAGGATGTAATACTTCACTTTGCACTTTGTACTTGTGATCTCCTTTAAGCAGGTGGTCTGCAAAAGCAGTCTCCAGGTTCTGTGGTGTTACTTCAAGGGGTGGTGCATAATGCTCTCCCAGACTGACCTACATAGAATTTGTACTCAGGTCTGAAGATGGTCAGCGTATACCTAAATTAACTGCGTGATGTAAAATATTTTTGTCCTTATCTAGAACGCCTTTGGAGGCCCCGTCTGCTTCCGTGAGATGTGGGCGGCGACTGGTGTGTGTTGAGTGGTGAGCAGGCAAGCTAGTGTTTAGGAAGAGGTGGCGGAGTATCGCGTGTCGGACTGCCGCTAAATACCAGCGGCAAATGTCAGGCCGGCGCGCCGCCGCCGCCGGCAGGTCAGGTCAGGTCACCAAATGCCAGCCGCCACGCTGTGCCGCGCCGCGCCACGACGCTGCACCCTCCACCTGCTGGACACCAGGCCACATTATCGCCACTACTGTTGGTCACTCGCAACCTCGGAGCGCAAATAAAACCGTCATCCACTGTCGTAGCCGATGTCGCTAACGTATGAATGTTGTGGCCCTCAACTTACATGGAGTCGGTCGAATACCGGTGGTATAGCGCCCTACTGTCTGTATTTGGCCAATAGCAGGAGGAGAAAAGGTGACATAAAATTCTGGACCACCAGAATTTATACCACTGTCCTGGATTACATTCGAAAACCCTCCGCAGTCTCTCATGAGAGATGGTGATACTATTGTTCGTCAACCGACCTCCAGTTGGGGACCTTAACTCCAGAGGTCCCCTTGGCGCTATTCGAGACTTGCCGGACATGTATCTTGTAATGGTACTTGAATTACGTAGCCATTGCGGCGCCTCACCTCAACCTCTCGATACCAGCAATATTCTACTGTGTTTCTGTAAAATAGTTAACATATTTCTGCGACAACATTCAGATTTGATTTCATCAATGTAGAGGTACTTTGATACATTGATATGTTTATATTTCAATGATATTATTCTTATGTGTATTCTTTCTTTTGTCACGATCTTTGACGTACTTATAACTCTGATTTTTTTGGGCGCGTAAGCGGTTATTAGAAAGTCAACTCTTGGTCGTCATGTTGAATAGACGCAGATTGTAGTCAGCTTATAAAATGTGAACTTTAACAGTGAGGAAGATGTTTTCAAGTATGTTTTGTATTGTGAAGTGATGTTTTGTGTGTTACGTGATATTGCAACAAAAGTAATAAAAGAGAAGTGTAACTTAAATTCGGAGTGCTGATTACTTATTTACATCACCATTGTGTTAACTTGCAAAAGTTCAATCTTCAAGAATGGTTTATGAAACACATCTATAAAACTTTTGATTCTCGTGGAATAACACCTAGGCCTCTTTGCATCCGAGCTTTGAATTATCACTACCTAGATTTTTCGACGATTGAGCCATGATTTTACAACGAGACCAGCGTTGGAAACACGAAAAGATGAGTGCCTAGTTTAACCATTATTTCATGAAATGACTTTATTAACTGTGCTCTAATGACACCTGCCACATAATATAACTTTGCTGTTGCCCGAAAATGCAGTATTTAGCAGCGTGAGCAACACCACAATCATAACTAATTTTTGACCTTTGTTGTGATAGGGTTGTTAGAATCTTCACTAGGTTTCACTCTGCTTCTCTCTTCTCTCATCATCAAATACCAGGAATGTGATACCATTGTCTACACACCTCAAAGACTTGAGCTGGGGAAGGGAGGGATTCAGGTCAATTGTGCGGTGAATGACGGAATAATTTTGAGATTTCATAACCCGTGGATACACTCATCAGTGGTCGATATCCATTACATACTGCTTTCCTGAAACTATACGGAACTGGCACGTTTACTGTTTGATGGGGCCGATATGTGTTCGGTTGGAATGACTTTTTTCTCTCTGTGACAGGAGCAGCTGTTCTCCCACACCCCTCGCTGATTACGATATGGCTCAAATGGCTCTAAGCACTATGGGACTTAACATCTGAGGTCATCAGTCCCCTAGACTTAGAACTACTTAAACTTAACTAACCTTTATACTCATGTAGTAATAAGTGCTATCGACAGGGGATGTAAAATTGATTCCATATTTTGAGATTTCCAGAAGGCTTTCGACACCGTTCCTCACAAGCGTTTTCTAATCAGACTGCGTGTCTATGGAGTATCGCCTCAGTTGTGCGACTGGATTCGTGATTTCCTGTCAGAAAGGTCACAGTTCGTAGTAATAGACGGAAAGTCTTCGAGTGAAACAGAAGTAATATCCGGCGTTCCCCAAAAAGAAGCGTTATAGGCTCTCTATTGTTCCTGATCTATATTAACGACATAGGAGACAATCTGAGTGGCGGTCTTAGATTGTTTGCAGATGATGCTGTCATTTACTGTCTTGTAAAAGTCATCAGATGATCAAAAGACTTGCAAATTGATTTAGATAAGATATCTGTATGGTGCGAAAAGTGGCAATTGACCCTGAATAAAGAAAAATGCGAAGTTATTCACATGAGTACTAAAAGAAATCAGCCAAATTTCGATTACGCGGTAAGTCACACGAATCTGAGGGCTGTAAATTCAACTAAATAGTTAGGGATTACAATTACAAATAACCTAAATTGGAACCATCACATAGATAATATTGTGGGTAGAGCAAACCAAAGACTGCGATTCATTGGCAGAATACTTAGAAGGTGCAACAGGTCTACCAAAGAGACTACTTACAATACGCTTGTCCGCCCTATTCTGGAGTATTGCTGTGCGGTGTGGGATACGCACCAGGTGGGACTGAGGGATGACATCGAAAAAGTACAAAGAAGGGCAGATCGTTTTGTATTATCGAGAAACAGGGGAGATAGTGTCACAGGCATGACACGTGAACGGGAGTGGCAATCATTAAAACAAAGGCGTTTTTCGTTGCGACGGGATCTTCTCGTGAAATTTCAGTCACCAGTTTTCTCCTCCGATTGCGAAAACATTCTGTTGGCACCCACCTACATAGAGAGAAATGATCATCACGATAAAATAAGAGAAATCAGGGCTCGCACGGAAAAATTTAAGTGCTCGTTTTTCCCGCGTGCCGTTCGAGAGTGAAACGGTAGAGAGACAGCATGAAGGTGGTTCAATATTGAACCCTCTGCCAGGAACTTTATTGTGAATAGCAGAGTAATCACGTAGATGTAGATGTAGAACCTAAGGACATCACACACATCCATGCCCGAGGCAGGATTCAATCTGCGACCGTAGCAGCAGCGCGGTTCCAGACTGAAGCGCCTAGAACCGCTCGGTCACAGCGGCCGGCTGAGTATGATAATGCATCCATCTGTTACACGAGATACACCGAAGATATAACTCTCGAACACAACACGAAAAGGCGTCATTGTGCGCGAACTAAGAAAACCATTACCGATTAGATGGGAGAACCCAACCTCAGGCTACTTTGCCACAAGATTCCTTCTTTCTTTCTGCTAAAGCTCTCCATTTAAGTTGGCCCACAATTTAACCAGTCGACCAGGAAGAAATTTTTCTTCCGTTCTTCAGTTGCACAGTAGCTCTGTAACGTAGCAAATTATTACGAGTTGTCATCTCGCATTGAAAATGTAGCTTCCCGTGGAACCGGAAGGAGAGCGTATTTCGGTTCTCACGTTCGCACAGCTGACGCCGGCTAATGAGCCAAGCAAGCCGTTGTACTTGCTTCATGCTGCGTGCAGTACGTTACACATACTCTCCATGAACCTGAAGAGTACTACTAAATATTAATCGATCTTTTTCATACTTTGTATACCAAATTCTATGGATAATACAACCATACCGTTAAAATTTAACATCAATAACTTACCTAAAACACATAATAACCCTGCTGACATTGTGAAACCGAGTTAGGTACTGTAATATATTCATCTATAGCATCGACTGAAACTACAACCACGAGGATAAGTTCACATAATCTAATTTTCTGGAATTTTCTTTAATTTCATTGCCATAGATTCCCGACGTAATTAATAGTACATGGGAAAACTATTATTTCGTTGTTTTTTGGTCTTGTGAGTGTTTTGTAGAGATCTTGTGAGTGTTTTGAAGAGACTGAGAGAGTGAATGGAGGACATACGTAAAGTGAGGATCTGATATTTTACTAAAACTATGTAAATATAAGCGTGAGGATGTTGTTGTGTAACAAGGAAATTTATGACGTATGTGCGAGTAAGCTTGCTTTTATAGAGCCGCGCGACTGCTACGGTCGCAGGTTCGAATCCTGCCTCAGGCATGGATGTGTGTGATGTCCTTAGGTTAGTTAGGTTTAAGTAGTTCTAAGTTCTAGGGGACTGATGACCACAGATGTTAAGTCCCATAGTGCTCAGAGCCATTTGAACCATTTTTTGCTTTTGTAAAAGGCAGCCAGAAGGAGCGTTGGGTATTCAATTTATTGATGATGATGATGATATGAGGTCCATACTTCCTGACAGAGCGTAGGGGAACGATGCGGGAGACCCGCAACGCCGTACTAGGTAAGGTCCTAGTGGAGGTGGTTTGCCATTGCCTTCCTCCGACTAAATTTCATTTAGTTTCGTAATAACGAAATTTCTAGTCTAAATTACCTGTGGTGACCTGATAGGCTGACATTAGAAATACTGCGAGTACAGAAGTGCTCGAGATGACTTGATTGGCTGCTGAACATTCTAGCCAATGGGAAATCACAGTTTCCCGCGCGTTTGAGTAGGGCTTTGTGCCTTAGATCCAGGAGTCGACATAGTCGGTCTGGAGCCGTCTTCTAGTAAACACCTATGTTAAATCGCGCTGATAAAATTTGTACCAAAATGGAGAAATCCACGCGTTTGATTGGTTCTCGTATAGTTGGTGAAAAGTGACTACAGTGTTGAGTATTGTGAGAAAATTTGAGCTTTGTGAGTGATCTATTTCAAGTCGTGCATAAAATCCGTATGGCGTGTTTAGTGCAAATTATGATACATTATGGCGAGCACTTCTGTACAAGAAGACTACTGACGATTGGCTGTGTTAACTCGCAAGTAGTCGTGGGTCAGTGACTGTTTAGGACGTTCAAAATATCGGGTCCGTCTGAATATCTTCTGGCTGCTTTTGGGCGTGAACTTGTTACAGAGACAGTCAGTAACATTGCATAATTAGTGTCGGGATATTAAATAAGGACTTGATAGCCATTTTCAGTGTTTTAAAGATAATAAAGCAGCTTACAGGAAATTTTAGACATTTTTCAAGCGAGTCATGCTAGAATCCCGAACGCCCGATAGTTTAACAAAGTTTCAGATGCTGCCCACAGACTCGAGCTAGGGGGCCTTTGCGTGGAAGGTATTTAGCAAACTTTTCGTCAACGCTGCTTTTATCTGCTAAACCAGTATCTACCATCGCAGAGTGAAGGGGCAGATAACCTGAAACTTATTCAGGTAGGTGGACAGATTGTTTAAACGATAGTGAGAGACCAATCCGCTTCGCCGCAGCTCCAGAATGACTAGCCACAGTATTTCAAGGATCCCTATTAGGAATGTTGAAATACAAACTAACCAAATTTCCACTACCGAAATGTTGACAGTGGCAGTAGAGGGTGACAACGTGAGAAGGAACATAGGGCGTATGCAATGGGCAGTAGTTTAGGGAGGGGGTGGAGAGTGCTTCTGGATAGTTCACTGTGCGGCACTTACTCATGTGATCAACACAAATAGCGCCGCCTTTGGCTCTGTCTTCCCCTCCCTGTGTCACCTGCCTCGTCTGGACAAGCTCTGCGTTCCCTTTACCATGTGACTCGCTAAAATGTCAACTGTAGTGTTAATTTAATCGAACTATGCTCCTCCAGTGAAGGAAAAATTCTCAGGAACCACACAGGATAATGTCACGATATGACTATCCCAAATGTAGTCGCCTTCTTCCGCTGATCTGATGTTCTCAGATGCTATCACATCCTGCAGTCAGTAATTTGGGTTATAAATTTGAAGCGGACATTTTTGCATTTATTATTACGAAATATAACCAGTTTATTAAAATAGTTCACGGGCCTTACTACTAATACAGTGTGACTACTTTGTCCTTTCACAGTGTTATTGCTTGTGTTAATTTTACAATGTAGAGCCATTAGTTTACAATATGTGCCCTTTAATATTTGATATAAGTCTAAGCAAAACGTAAACGTGAACTCCGCCCACAAGCCCTGGCGGACCCAGCGGCACCGACCGGCCGCCGTGTCATCCTCAGCCCACAGGCGTCACCGGATGCGGATACGGAGGGCCATAGGGTCAGCACACCGCTCTCCCGGCCGTATGTCAGTTTCCGAGGCCGGAGTCGCTACTCGTCAGTCAAGTAGCTCCTCAGTTTGCCTCACAAGGGCTGAGTGCACTCCGCTTTCCAACAGCACTCGGCAGACTGCATGGTCACCCATCCAGGTGCTCGCCCAACCCGACAGCACTTAACTTCGGTAATCTGACGGGAACCGGTGTTACCACTGCGGCTAGGCCGTTGGCGATACAAGTCCATACCCTATTCTAAATACAATTTGTTCACTACACTAATGGACACTTAACCTCGCCTGGTTGACCTGGGTGAGGTTCTGTCCCTGACACAAGTGTCGGCCCCGACGAAAACAAAACCAACTGTTATCTTTTCTTCTCACACCCACGAGCTGCAACTACTAACTACAGACTAATACTACTCTACTGGCTCCAGTGAAGGAAAAATTCTCAGGAACCACACAGGATAATGTCACGATATGACTATCCCAAATGTAGTCGCCTTCTTCCGCTGATCTGATGTTCTCAGATGCTATCACATCCTGCAGTCAGTAATTTGGGTTATAAATTTGAAGCGGACATTTTTGCATTTATTATTACGAAATATAACCAGTTTATTAAAATAGTTCACGGGCCTTACTACTAATACAGTGTGACTACTTTGTCCTTTCACAGTGTTATTGCTTGTGTTAATTTTACAATGTAGAGCCATTAGTTTACAATATGTGCCCTTTAATATTTGATATAAGTCTAAGCAAAACGTAAACGTGAACTCCGCCCACAAGCCCTGGCGGACCCAGCGGCACCGACCGGCCGCCGTGTCATCCTCAGCCCACAGGCGTCACCGGATGCGGATACGGAGGGCCATAGGGTCAGCACACCGCTCTCCCGGCCGTATGTCAGTTTCCGAGGCCGGAGTCGCTACTCGTCAGTCAAGTAGCTCCTCAGTTTGCCTCACAAGGGCTGAGTGCACTCCGCTTTCCAACAGCACTCGGCAGACTGCATGGTCACCCATCCAGGTGCTCGCCCAACCCGACAGCACTTAACTTCGGTAATCTGACGGGAACCGGTGTTACCACTGCGGCTAGGCCGTTGGCGATACAAGTCCATACCCTATTCTAAATACAATTTGTTCACTACACTAATGGACACTTAACCTCGCCTGGTTGACCTGGGTGAGGTTCTGTCCCTGACACAAGTGTCGGCCCCGACGAAAACAAAACCAACTGTTATCTTTTCTTCTCACACCCACGAGCTGCAACTACTAACTACAGACTAATACTACTCTACTGGCTCTGTGTAGACATTACAGTGTTAGTGTCTAATACAACTGCGCGCCTTTGTTTATGTCATAGGATGGCGAACACATCACCCTGTTCTGCGAACTCGAGGCACCTACCATGAGACGTCGGAGTCTCTTTCCGCAACGGAATAGTGATGTGTGCTGTCCATTACGGGTTCATAACGTCGTTCCAGGCTTTGTATGACAAATCATTACATAACTTGACAAACTGCATTTGGCTTTTGTCTCGGGCAATTCCAGTAGGACAATACGACACCCCATACGCCCAGAATTGCTACCGAGTGGCTCCAGGAACACTCTTCTGAGCTTAAACACTTCCGCCTGCAGCCAAACTCCACAGACATGAACATTATTGAGCATATCTGGTGGTGTTCAGAAAATATCTCCATACCCTCGTACTTTTACGGACTGACGGAGAGCCCTGCAGGATTCATGGTGTCAGTTCCCTCCAGCAGTACTTGAGACATTAGTCGAGTTCATGCCACGTCGCGTTGCGGCACTTCTGCGTGCTCGAGGGGGCCCTGCACGATATTAGGCAGGTGTACAAGTTTCTTTGACTCTTAAGTGTATATGGATCCCGTGCTAGCTGTGGGTACTAAGGTATGGCCGTTCACCAATTTGAGACTCTGGTCATTACATCACTTGCCTTCGCCTCCAACTCCTGGAAAGAGATTCCACAGACCAGGAGAAGGAGGTCGTTTGTGTAGGCTGTCAGCTTCATTGCTGACTAACTGTGGTATAGTTGAGCGAATAAGGGCTTCATGTGGACGTCTCAGAAAAACCGGGCCAAGCACAGAGCCCCGCCAGTAACTTTCGGTTATTGACTTCCTTAGTGTCATACTTGGAGATGTCACCTGTGCCTCTCAGTCATCACCGTAGCTCCCCAGGCAGCGATATAGTGATCTCGGAAAATCCATTTACCGCAAGCAGAGGAAGGGCGAGGCCCACCACAAACAGTCAAAGGCTGCACTCACGTCCGCCATGACGCCGACTACTTACTTGTGCATTGTTCCAGAGACAAGTCTTGGTCACGAAGATGATCACGTCTGATATAGCGCAACTGGCACGGAAACCGAAATGCCTCCATTTCATTCCACACAAGGCTCGGTGTGCCACCAGTCTGTCACACAACAATTTATTGAACATTTTTCTTAGTAAGTCTAGCAATCACATAGGCCGCGTGATATGAGCAATGTCGAGACCGTAATTTCTCCTTTTCAAATAATGACCAATTTGGCCTTTCTCCAAATTGCAGAGAATTTCTCACGTACCAGGCACTCTCCGGAACTGCGCGATTGCTACGGTCGCAGGTTCGAATCCTGCTTCGGGCATGGATGTGTGTGATGTCCTTAGGTTGGTTAGGTTTAAGTAATTCCAAGTTCTAGGGGACTGATGACCTCAGATGTTAAGTCCCATAGTGCTCAGAGCCATTTGAACCATTTTGACCCAGGCATTCGTTGTACAGCTTTGTCAAGATGAAAACTACCCGCGGGGCTGGACATTGAATCATTTTAGTTGTAACACCGTCCTGCCCGGTGGCCCTCTCGCTCCCGACGCTTTTCGCAGCTATTTCTTCGAAGATGGTGTGAACCCGTATTATTCTGACACTCCTACACCCTCTCCCTCATGTCACATGAAGCAGACAATAGCGTTAGAGCGTACTAGACCCCATGAGTCTCCGTTTGTGATAGAAATTTTGTTATACTCAGCGCCATGCTCAAACTGTCTGTAGCAATATTATGAGGCGTTTTGGATGAAGGGAGCTATACAATTGCGTCTATGACTTATCAACAGAAGGTGATCTTCCGTCAAGATCAGTTACGCTTCACGATTTGTTCAGAAAAGCGTGAAAGTGCCACGGAGATGCTCAACCAAAACTAATGGATTGGCAGACGGTAGAAGAGAGACGTTCTGCATCACTTTGTGGTTCACTGTTAAAATTCAGAGAGCGTACGTTCCTAGAGGAGTCAACCAGTGCAAGGCTTCCTCTCATGTATATCTCACGGAAAGACTGGCGTGGAAATTTACCATTAATCGTTCTTGGCGCGGACTATTCGCGACTGGAGCAGGAAGGGGGAAGGTGACAGTGTTATACAAAGTGCTCTCTGCTATACACCATCAGGTGACTTGCGGAGTATAGATGTAGATATGGACGTAAAAACGGCAGCTCTTCCCAAGGTATGACTCGTGACGCAAAAAAGCACCAAATACGCACTTAAGCGTCCTTCTGCACTGTCATGCTTCTATCATTAAAACACTTTGTAATATTGTGATACTCTTATTAGCGGCATGTGCTCTTGTAGTGTCCTGAATAAAATAATAGCGTCTTGTCGTTAATTACTTTTTTTCAAAAAAGGTTACAGTTTCTTCTTCACATACCTTTCAGAAATTATAGTTTGGTAGAAAAAGATCGGTGCAATATTGCATGATGGATCACTGCCCTGTTTACACATATTGCCAATGTTCTTGATGTAATCGACAAGAATTTTCGAAAGTTCAGTTTCGAGCGTTGTGCGAGTTCACCTACCCGATAAATGCTGAAACGCTTAATCAGGAAAAGGGCATTTCATGATCGGCCACTCTATAACGTACAAGTAGGCAGTTGCAATACTGACGCCGAGCACCAGGACTGCACTGGGCGGTGCACTTTCGCCACTTTGTATGGTTTCAATTTGAGATGGTGGACATCTCTGTAAGCAGGTCGTGTGACTAGGGCCTCCCGTCGGTTGCAAGTCTTTCGATTCGACGTCATCTCGGCGATTTGCGCGTCGATGGGGATGAAATGATGATGATTAGCACAATACAACACCCAGTCCCTGAGTGGAGAAAGTCTCCGACCCAGCCGGGAATCGAACCCGGGCCCTTAGGATTGACACTCTGTCACGCTGACCACTCAGCTACAGGGGGCGGACTGTAAGCAGGTGCACTTACATTTCAGCATGAAGTGCTGAATGGCGTATTGATTAACTTGGACAACTTTCCAAACCAGTCTTAACTCGTCCAGTTTCTTTCTCGGTTGACCGTGATACGCTCACTGCCAAACTGTCTCCTACCAACGGGCCGCAGTATCACGCGGTGATGGTAGTCTGCCAAAGGCGATACTGGTTACCGCCCAGTGCTGGAGACACTACTTGTATCTTACTCTATACATCCCGTATTGTAGCCCTTTTAACTACCAACATGGTAACTACACACTATCTGAGCAAAAGTATGTGGCCACTCCTATGTAATGGACAACTGAGCGGTATATGTAACGAGACGCGATTCAGGCAGTATAAAAGGAGATGGGCAGTACTGTTTTTCCTGTAGACAAGCGGAAAAAGCAGAAAGAGTCGGTCAGCGGAGCCCAGTGAGTTAGAAAGTCGCATAGTCATCGAATTTGAAAATTTTTTACAAACTACTAGTACGGTCGCTGAAGAAAAATTTTAGTCACTTGATGTTTAGCAATTCAACTTCATTAACGTTTTTCGAGTAGTCTCATCTTCACAAATATGAAAGAAGGTTGGGAGCCTCACGTACCACGGTATAGCATCATGTACCAGTAACCAGCATCAGAGTACAAGTGACTAAAATACTACTGCAGCGACTATAGCAGCTGTGTATAAAAAAATTTCAAATCTGTAGAATGGTCGCATGCCGCTTACTTGACTATACGTCACACCTCAAGTACATAGTCATGTAGACACTGGACTCGCATTCGGGAGGACGACGGTTCAATCCCGCGTCCGGCCATCCTGATTCAGGTTTTCCGTGATTTCCCTAAATCACTCCAGGCAAATGCCGGGATGGTTCCTCTGAAAGGGCACGGCCGACTTCCTTCCCCATCCTTCTCTAATCCCATGAGACCGATGACCACGCTGTCTGGTCGCCTTCCCCAAAACAACCAACCAACCCACCATAGTCATGTGATGACACCTGAGAAACGGATGTTTAAGTCCTTCTAACGCTGCCCAAGTCAACTGCTAGTGACGCGGCTGTGAAGTGTAAATACGCACGAACAACCACATCTACACCGAGACCTGGCAAACGTAATGTACTGAACGGGCAAGGGATTTCAGATCGAATTCGTATTTCTGGATTTCCGGAAGGCTTTTGACACTGTACCACACGAGCGGCTCGTAGTGAAATCGCGTGCTTATGGAATATCGTCTCAGTTATGTGACTGGATTTGTGATTTCCTGTCAGAGAAATCACAGTTCCTAGTAACTGACGGAAAGTCATCGAGTAAAACAGGATTGATTTATGGCATTCCCCAAGGTAGTGTTGTAGGCCCTATGCTCTTCCTTATGTATATAAACGATTTAGGAGACAATCTGAGCAGCCGTATTCGGTTGTTTGCAGATGACGCTGTCATTTATCGACTAATAAGGTCATCAGAAGATAAAAAAAAAAAAAAAAACTGCAAAACGATTTAGAAAAGATATCTGAATGGTACGAAAAGTGGCAGTTGACCCTAAATAACTGAAAGTGTGAGGTGATCCACATGAGTGCTAAAAGGAACTCGTTAAACTTCGGTAACACGATAAATCAATCTAATCTAAAAGCCGTATCTTCAACTAAATACCTAAGTATTACAATTACGAACAACTTAAACTGGAAGGAACACACAGAAATCGTTGTGGGGAATGCTAACCAAAGACTGCGTTTTATTGGCAGGACACTTAGAAAATGTAACAGACCTACTAAGGAGACTGCCTACACTACGCTTGTCCGTCCGCTTTTAGAATATTGCTGTAGTGTTGGCAGAAGAGCCAACACTGTTTTTCTAGAGGAGGCCGAAATGCACGCGTTTAATAACACGCTGACTGGCGTGAGGTCTGGAACAGGACAATATCATGAGAATTGCAAATAAAGTACGTAGATGATGTAATACTTAACTTTAATCCACAATTGTAGAACATCGCTCTTGATGATACATGCTTCACATAATAAATATCAATTGAATACGGTGCCTTGCTAGGTCGTAGCAAATGTAGCTGAAGGCTATGCTAACTATCGTCTCGGCAAATGAGAGCGTATTTGTCAGTGTAGCTTCGCTAGCAAAGTCCGCTGTACAACTGGGGCGAGTGCTAGTAAGTCTCTCTAGACCTGCCGTGTGGTGGCGCTCGGTCTGCAATCACTGACAGTGGCGACACGCGGGTCCGGTGTATACTAATGGACCGCGGCCGATTTAAAGGCTACCACCTAGCAAGTGTGGTGTCTGGCGGTGACACCACAATTGCTGCACGGTGTGGGATCCTTACCAGATAGGACTGACGGGGTACATCGAAAAAGTTCAAAGAAAGGCAGCACGTTTTGTATTATCGCGAAATATGGGAGAGAGTGTCACAGAAATAACGCAAGATTTGAAACTTCCTGGCAGATTAAAACTGTGTGCCGGACCGAGACTCGAACTCGGGACATTTGCCTTTCGCGGGCAATTGGTCTTCCAACTGAGCTGAACGACTCACGCCCCGTTCTCACAGCTTTACTTCTGCCAGTATCTCGTCTCCTCCATTCCAAAGCTTACATAAGCTCTCCTGCGAACCCTGCGGAACTAGCACTCCTGAGTCGTGCTTTGGTAGCTCAGCTGGTAGAGCACTTGCCCGCGAAAGGCACACAGTTTTAACCTGCCAGGAAGTTTCATATCAGCGTACACTCCGCTGCAGAGTGAAAATCTCATTCTGAACACAAGATTTGGTCTTGATATCATTAAAAGAAAGGCGTTTTTCGTTGTTCTCACGAAATTTCAATTGCCAACTTCCTCCTCCGTATGCGAAAATATTTTGTTGACACCGACCTACATAGGGAGGAACGATCACCAAGATAAAATAAGGGAAATCAGAGCTCGTACGGGAAGATATAGGTGTTCATTCTTTCCGTGCGCTATACGAGATTGAAATAATAGAGAATTGTGAAGGTGGTTCGATGAACCCTCTGCCAGGCACTTAAATGTGGTTTGCAGAGTATCCATGTAGATGTAGATGTAGACAGGGACCTCGAGTACTGCGGAGTGTGGTTGTAAAATATGCCATGAAGTCAGCGGAAGGAATCACTCTTGAGTTCCAAAGTGCTACCGGCAGTCCAGCTAGCACAATGGCTGTGCGTAAGGATTTCATAAGAATGGAGTACAATGATCGAGCAGCTGCTCTTCAGCCAGTCATTACGTAGTCAATGCTAAGCGACGCTTGAGGTCTTGTAAAGAGCGACGCCAATGGACAGTGGATGTCTGGAAACGATTAAAGTGTTGAATCACGTTTTTTCCTGTGGCAGTCCGATGGAAGGGGCTGGGTATGACGAGAGCTTGGAGAATGTTACCTGCCTTCAAGTGCAGAGCCAGAAGAGTAGTTCAGAGAACGTGGTGCTACGGAGTGGGAGGGGCTTCGTGGTTAGGGTGTGTTACCCTCACTGCGTTTAAGACAACATCAAACGTGAAGGGATATGAAAAGATTTTAGATTATTGTGTACTACGTACGGTGAAGGAACAGTTCGGAGTCGACGATTATATCCTGTCATAAAGCACCAGCTGTTAATCAGTGGTTTGTGGACAGTAACATTCGTGATATGGACTTTCCTGCCCATAGTTCCGACTGGAACCCAAAGGATTCTTTTGGGATTAGTTAGAGCTTCGACTTCGATCCAACACATCAGCGTCCTACATTACTAGCCTCTCTGGTTTCGGCTCTTGAGGAAAAAATGATCTGCCATTCCTCCACGAACATTCAGACACCTGCCGTAAAGATGGAATAACGATTGATAGGTTTACGAATGGTTTTGATCGGATAATGTATTTTCACAGTACACAAGCTATCACTCAATAAAAGCATGAAATACCCTCATTCGCACGAGAACAAAATAAACCATAGCGTAGGCAGTTGCATTACGACTGTGACGTACGTGACCGTGCTAAAAGTAATGCCTCCGGATTCGTAATGTAAAAACCTTTTCAAATAAAACAAATGTTATTAAAATTCTACACCTTTACGTTTCATGTCTATATATTTATTTCTCGGAATAGTCACACCGGCGACGAATAGATTTCTCCCGAAGAGAAAGAGTTAGTTGATACCGTCACTGTACAATGTTTCATTTTGTTGACGGAGCCATAACCTCACCTCTGCTTGTACTGTTTCATCACTATTCAAGTGAAGTCCACTAAGGTGTTCTTTAAATTTTGGAAACAGATGAAAATCCGTCGGGGACAAGTCGGTAGTGCATGGAGGATGACCGATGACGGTGAACACAAGGCGTCGTCGGATTGTTGCAGATGACACTGCGTTCGGGTGTGGACAAACTCTTCGAATTAGCCCACTGCTTCTCCGGCGCCGACGTAGTTACGTTACACACCGCAATGTTACATCTTAGAATTCTCAGCCCTCTAGTGGCAAAGGGTTGCAGCTTGCGTTAGTGAAGCGGGAAAGTCGACAGAGTAAATATGCGTGAAATATAAAACCTCAACGATATTAAGAACAGAATAAAAATTCTGAGGCATTACTTTTCACCACGCTTTCGTAGAAAGCGATCTTACATCACAGAGACTCATGTTTCACTACACCTTCGGGGAATCGGACATCAATAGCTCTTCGCACTCATAATTTTTTGTAAATTGTCTGTTGCACGTTAATGGTGGGAACTTGTCACATCACGCGGTCATCAACATCTACATCTACGTGATTACTCTGCTATTCACAATTAAGTGCCTGGCAGAGGGTTCAATGAACCACCTTCAAGCTGTCTCTTATTATATTTTAATTAATTAATTTTTTAAGAAATTTTGTTTAGGAAAATTCTCTGCTTCTTATTTATTTTCTGGTATTTTTAGTTACGATTTCCAGTGGTTTTATTTAGGTTTTAGCTTCCGTCGAAAATGGAGTGTGGGATCCGCATCAGATGGGACTGACGGATGACATCGAAAAAGTTCAAAGAAGGGCGGCTCGTTTTGTATTATCTCGAAATAGGAGAGATAGTGCCACATACATGATACGTGAATTGCAGCGACAATCATTAAAACAGAGGCGTTTTTGGTTGCGATGCGACCTTCTCATGAAATTTCAATCACCAGTTTTCTCCTCCGATTGCGAAAACATTCCGTTGGCACCCACCTACATATGGAGAAGTTATCATCACGGTAAAATATGAGAAATCAGGGCTCACACAGAAAAACATAAGTAAGCGTTTTCCCCGCGCGCTGTACGGGAGTGGAACATCAGACATTGTAATATTGTAAACGGTGAAAACCTTCCACCGAAGTGTGGCGAATTATCAGTGCCGAGAGTACTATAAACTGCCTGCGAGAATTAGACGTTCCGTGCTACGGATGCATCTCTTCGGAAGCGATTACAGAGATCGGACGTGTTTTATGTTGTACAGAATTTGCTATTGTTGTGCGACGCTATTAAGCTCCATTGCGAATGTTTAGTTAGGCGACAGTGTCTTGGAAGGAGAATATAAGATGAACATCAACAAAAGCAAAACGAGGATAATGGAATGTAGTCGAGTTAACTCGGGTGATGCTGAGGGAATTAGATTAGGGAATGAGACACTTAAAGTAGTAAAGGAGTTTTGCTATTTGGGGAGCAAAATAACTGATGATGGTCGGAGTAGAGAGGATATAAAATGTAGACAGGCAATGGCAAGGAAAGCGTTTCTGAAGAAGAGAAATTTGTTAACATCGAGTGTAGATTTAAGTGTCAAGAAGTCGCTTCTGAGAGTATTTGTATGGAGTGTAGCCATGTATGGAAGTGAAACATGGACGATAAATAGTTTGGACAAGAAGAGAATAGAAACTTTCGAAATGTGGTGCTACAGAAGAATGCTGACGATTAGATGGGTAGATCACATAACTAATGAGGAGGTATTGAATAGAACTGGGGATAAGAGGATTTTGTGGCACAACTTGACTAGAAGAAGGGATCGGTTGGTAGGGCATGTTCTGAGGCATCAAGGGATCACCAATTTAGTATTGGAGGGTAGCGTGGAGGGTAAAAATCGTAGAGGGAGACCAAGAGATGAATAAACTAAGCAGATTCAGAAGGATGTAGGTTGCAATAGGTATTGGGAGATGAAGAAGCCTGCGCAGGATAGGGTAGCATGGAAAGCTGCATCAAACCAGTCTCCGGACTGAAGACCACAAGAACAACAACAGTTAGCCGATGGCACAATAAACAAATTCAAGAAAATAATACGCATTCAAGGTGTGTATTTATCAATTTATAAGAGATTTGACAAACATTCTTCAGATATCACGTGGCGTAGATCGATCAGAGGAGCAGTGTGGAATATTCTTCGGAATATTCTTCGAGAGAATATCTCAGAAGCAATAAACTTTTCGTTGGTAAAAATGTTGGACACATCAATCCATACGCATCATACAACACAGCACCTAGTTGCGCCGAACGATCTTCGTATGGAAATAAACATTTTAGAGATTTCAGGTGGAGCAGTTCCGGCGAGGAGTGTCAGAGAGACCGACGCTGCCCTCGTATCAACGTGCAGGGCTCGAGTGGTGCCGTCAGAGGATCACTTGGAATGGCACGCCGTGGTCTTAAGCTACGAAAGAAGATTCTGCCTGCACCCAAGTGATTTTCGTTTGCGAGTACGACGTAGACCTGGTGAGCACTGTCTCGTAGAGTGCATTCATGTAAGGCACATTGGATCCGCCGGGACTTATGGTCTGGGATGTTCACCTTTGGGGTTTCTGGAGGGGACGCTAACCAGAACTCGGTAAATGGAGAATGTTGTTAGACCCGTTGTTTTGCCTTTCGTGCAACAGGATGGACATACTAAAAATGCTCTGAAAGACGTGAAGGAACTTCCCTGGGAAGCTCGACCTCAGGACTTGTCTCCAACTGAGCACGTGGCAATATGATGGGACAAGAAGTGACTCGTGCAGCTCGTCAACCAAAACTCTTACAGAATAAAATAAGAAAGACAAACAGGCGTGGCATAACGTATCCCAGGACTGTGTTCGCCACCTGTACGATCGACAGGATACTGGAGTCTGTACCTGCACTGTAGCCTGTGTAGGCTACGCCACGTACTAATATGGGAGTTTCAGCGTGGGTCTATAACTGGTACCTCAGCACTGGCTGTGCTATTGTTCTGTAAATATAATCATTTCATATGCACAATAAATCTTGAGTGAATTGGAAATCTCTAAATGGGAGTACTAATTTTTTTTTCTTTTTTTGCAATGTCTCCCAAAGCAGTTCTCCAGGCACACGGGTATTTTGAAAGTTATGGGGTCGGCTACAGTCCACGTGGCGTTCGGCTATTGCTCATTCGTTATCTTGCTCCAGTCGCACGTAGTGTTCATGCACTGACAAGCGAATGTCAACCGGTCACTCGGTTTTGACAACATAGACGTCACCGCATTAACGTCGAACTTTGCTTCAAACTGACGCTGAAGTTCCTTTCCGATCATTTTGATCAAACGTTATTGCACTGTATCAAGTTGCCTTCAGCGCAAGTTGACAAGCCAGAAATCCAAAAGTCAGTTAAGTAACAATAAGTTGGGACCGTACCACGAAACCGATCACCTGTTAGAGTTTACGCAGTTGTGCGAAGTTAAGTTCAAAATTGTAACAATATCAGTCTGAGGTGGTGGAGCAATGGCCTCCAGGGGTATCGGAAGTACGATGCAATTGGGCCTCCGCCAGTAACGAAGATATTCTATCGAAAACTCCAGCTTCAGAGAGTTCGATCTGTAATATACGAGCTAGTAAAACCAGGTGAAGAACACTGCACATTTTTTGCTGCTGTAATGTGGCCGATTCGGTGTATCTTGTAATTGTCCGTCGACAGAGATGAACTGCTTCCCGCACGAGATGCACGGCTAAATAAAAGGGTGATGTATAAAAAATATTGTGTACTAAATATGGTAGAATATTCACATATTCAATCAAAAATCAAATGGTTCGGAGCACTATGGGACTTAACATCTGTGGTCATCAGTCCCCTAGAACTTAGAACTACTTAAACCTAACTAACCTAAGGACATCACACACATCCATGCCCGAGGCAGGATTCGAACCTGCGACCGTAGCAGTCGCGCGGTTCCGGACTGAGCGCCTAGAACCGCTAGACCACCGCGGCCGGCCATATTCAATCAATCAATCTCGTATATAGTTTGAAATTTTCTACAGGTAAGGGTATCAGAAGACAGATGCTTCATAGTAGGTGACGAAATAGTGCAACGCTGCAAATTCAACGGAAAGTGTCGACGGATACGTCGAACAACGTCAGTACACATATCACTCACTGTCGGTGAAGAATCACTGTGGGGGTCAGAAACACCTCAGTACCAAAAGGATAAAGGTGAAGGTGAAAAAGAAATGTAGCCCATGACGCACAAATACCCAGACTTTATTCGTCCACTATCTGGGAATAAGAGCACTTAGTTGCTTGCAACAATCTTAACCCATGATTTCAAACCATTAAAAAAGTTTTTCTCGCTGGCAACCCCCACAGAATCATGAAAGGAAAAATAAGTTTATCGTTTACTATTGTTCCGCTGTTCATGCAGTAAAACTGCCGCATCAGACATGACGTTTAAATTTATTACTTCTTTGGTAGCAACTCCAATCGTAACACATTTCGCAAACAATATCCACATGTGCCACTGAATTTAACTACAATATGGTATCAACGTACGTCACCTATTTCAGAAGATATGACGTCATAAAAATGAGTCGCGTGAAAACGAAACTGCAGGGTGAAATTCGCTAGAGATGCAGGTGAAATATGTTTACAAATATACACTACTGGCCATTAAAATTGCTACACCAAGAAGAAATGCAGATGAATAAAGGGTATTCATTGGACAAATATATTATACTAGAACTGAAATGTGATTACATTTTCTCGCAATTTGGGTGCATAGAGCCTGAGAAATCAGTACCCAGAACAACCACCTCTGGCCGTAATAACGGCCTTGATACGCGTGGGCAATGAGTCAAACAGAGCTTGGATGACGTGTACAGCAGGTACAGCTGCCCATGCAGCTTCAGCAGGATACCACAGTTCATCAAGAGTAGCGACTAACGTTTTGTGACGAGCCAGTTGCTCGGCCACCATTGACCAGACGTTTTCAATTGGTGAGAGATCTGGAGAATGTGCTGGCCAGGGCAGCAGTAGAACATTTTCTGTATCCAGAAAAGCCCGTACAGGACTTGCAACATGCGGTCGTGCATTATCCTGCTGAAACGTAGGGTTTCGCAGGGATCGAATGTAGGGTAGAGCCACGGGTCTAACACATCTAAAATGTAACGTCCACTGTTCAAAGTGCCGTCAATGCGAACAAGAGGTGACCGAGACGCGTAACCAATGGCACCTCATACCATTACGCCGGGCGATGACGAATACACGCTTCCAATGTGCGTTCACCGAGATGTAGCCAAACACGGATGCGACCATCATTATGCTGTAAACAGAACCTGGATTCATCCGAAAAAAATGACGTTTTGCCATTCGTGCAACCCGGTTCGTCGTTGAGTACACCATCGCTGGCGTTTCTGCCTGTGATGCAGCGTCAACGGTAACCGCAGCCATGGTTTCCGAGCTGATACTCCATGCTGCTGCAAACGTCGTCGAACTGTTCGTGCAGTTGGTTGTTGTCATGCAGACGTCCCCATCTGTTGACTCAGGGATCGAGACGTGGCTGCACGATCCGTTACAGCCATGCGGATAAGATGCCTGTCATCTCAACTGCCAGTGATACGAGGCCGTTGGGATCCAGCACTGCGTTCCGTATTACCCTCCAGAATCTACCGATTCCATATTCTGCTAACAGTCATTGGATCTCGACCACCGCGAGCAGCAAGGTCGCGATACGATAAACCGTAATCGCGATAGGCTACAATCCGACCTTTATCAAAGTCGAAAATGTGATGGTACGCATTTCTCTTCCCTACACGAGGCATCACAACAACGTTTCACCAGGTAACGCCGGTCAACTGCTGTTTGCGTTTGAGAAATCGGTTGGAAACTTTCCTTATGTGAGCATGTTGTAGGTGTCACCACCGGCGCCACCCTTGTGCGAATGTTCTGAAAAGCCAATCATTTTCATATGACAGCATCTGCTTCCTGTCGGTTAAATTTCGCGTCTGTAGCACGTCATATTCGTGGTGTAGCAATTTTAATGGCCAGTAGTGTATGTGAAATATATTAAATATATGTGACATGTGTGTGTGCGGACAAAGCTGCGGCTAAAAGCTCCTCCTAAATGCCTGGATCGATTTCAACCGAAATTCTTACACATATTACTTACTATCAGGAAACAGATACAGTGAGGGTAAGAACCAGCATCCTCCTGTTGGGGTGTGGTGATAATAGGGAGAAAAAGGGGGGTACAAAAGGAAGCACATACAGAGACAGGGAAGGAGGTCATGGACAGACACATGAGGGAGAAGGATATAGACAGAGTGGGGGGGGGGGGGGGAAGTAGACAGAAGAAAGGGAGTAGCTGGACAGAGGAAGACAAGAGGAGATGGGCAGAGAGAGGAAGGAGAAGGAGATGGACAGAGAGCTGGGGCGGGTGAAATGGACAGAGAACGGGGAAAAGGAGGAGATGAAGAGAGAGAGAGGAGAGGAGGAAATGAACAAGGGGAAATAAAAGGATTGAGAAGGAGATGGAGGAGATGGGAGGAGGACTTGGACGAAGGGGGAATAAGCAGATGGACAGAGGTTGGGGAGGAGCAAATGGACAGAGGACATGGGGAGGAACAGATGGATAGAGAGAGGGGCAGTAGAGATGGACAGAGAGAGGGGCAGGAGGAAATAGACAGAGTGATGGGGTGGAGTAGATGGAGAGTTAGAGGGGGAAAGAGGACATGTTTTAATGCAACGGGAATAAACATAAACCCAGGCAGCGTCGGGTACTCAGCTGGCAGCAAATAAACGCCTTTAATATAGACAATGGTGTCAAATAATTTCAATGTTGCCGAAACTCGTAAATAAGATGATTGTTGTTGTTAGCTGCAATAGAGCGGTGGAAAAGACGTGCCGAGTGATCAGTAATAGCCATCATGACTGTAGCTACAGAGTTAGTCGAATCAACAAGGCAACTGCTATTACGGAACAAATAACATGTATCTAAATTACTTCTCTGAGTTCATGGAGGAGAAGCTGTCACAGTAACGATATGGGCTCAGTGAGTGCTTCTACTTAGTTCCACCCTGTTTTTATATACTTTTCTCCTTCGACTACATTACTTACTCTTTTGTTCTGCTATGGAACTCAGCAAAAGAGATCTGGGTAATTGATGACATAGCGCATGTTTCGGCTACGCTCAGTGTTTCATACAGCGTTATTCCAGAGTTGCATGTACAAATTGAATTGACAGGCCTGCTGACAATTGAAAAAAAAATCGGTAGTCCTCATTAGGAATACACCTCAAATCTTTCGCTCATGAAGATTCAGTGGTGGAGCATGATAAGCACTCTCCATTGATTAATGCGTTACAGCCAATGATTTATGATGAGTCCGGTTTATTGTTACAGCAGCTTTTCCCCTGACCTTCCCTAGCTTGATCGAGCCTCTTGCTCTGATCATTGGCTTGTGGATCCTCACCTGTGACTGGCGATAAACAGAATTTTGGCAACGTCATACTGAGCTCGCAAATGTTTTATCAGCGCAAGCTAATACGGTGTGAAATACACAACCAGGCTGTACGGCGATGCTTCACGCATCTTCTCCACCAATCATCCATTTTACAACACTCTCCCATAGTCTAAGACTCTGCAGACAGCTGGCGACTGCATTTAAAAGTTTAAGTATGGTTTACGTCTTCAAACCTCCATCAAGATACAGTGTTCTACTTAGTAATCATCAATGTGAAAGATTGAAAGAGTTATAAGCCGTAGGCGCTCTCGACTGGTCTCAATTTCTACAATCTCTTCTGGGTTGTCCTATTTTCAAATGATGTACAAACTTGGAGAATTGCATCATAACACACTGTACTGTCTTACAATATATTTATTCATTACCGGTTTCGATCATGGACCATCTTCACAGTGACAAAAATCTGTTATGAAGATAGTCAGTAGCGAATAAACATGTTTTAGGACAGCACGGTTTATCATACATTTCTCCCAGTATATCGATGCTGTTGACAGTCAACTGATGGACGAACGTTACGTCCATTGTCGCACGCCGAATTTATGAGGACAACGGTAATTTAACAATAAGTGACTCCACTCCTGTTTCTATGCTTCCTTTAATGCAGTGTAAATGAAGCTAATCATATGACAGGATTTTGGTAGTGGAGATTGAGCTGATGCTCTATTTTCTTAGTAATTTTAGCTAGAGTTTCACTTGCACATTGACAAGACATTTGGTACGGCAACAAGCAGGAGCTCCAGTGCAGTTGAGGGAGCATTACACGGTAAAAACTGTACGAGAAGACAGATACTGGAATATATCCAACAAATGTTTGAGGACGCCAGGTGCCAGCGCTACTTTGAGATGAAGAGGTTGGCGCAGGAGGTCAGTTTGTTGCAGGACACACCAAACCAAAGTGCTGACGACCTCTTAAAACATTTCTTGGCAGGTACAGAGCTGCCATTATTGTGCTGAAAATACAAAAACCATATTTATTTCATCTGATAAGACTATGGCTTTCATGTTCTCTCTAACGTCTAATCAGACATCTTAAGTGATTCAGCATTACTGTTGATACATATAAACACCTTTTTCGGATGGTCTGGGCCATCATCGGTGCGGCACAGTGTCTCAGCTGCATATGCTTCGCACTTTGGCCTTTATCGGGCTGAAACGCAAGCAGCAGCTGCACAAGACCTGCTGTAATTGCCGTATGACGCTTAAGAAGCCAGATATCATATCACGCAATCCGAAATTAGAAAAAATTACAACCATACTCGGAATCTAATTATTCTACCGCAGATTTATACCCGCTGTACCAACTGTGCAACACGTCTACACAGCACTGAATGTAAATACTTGTTGTAGGCCTATATGTGATTATAGTGTTTCTGAAATGCCTTTCTTTGACGTACGTTCTCCACCAAAAATATGCATTACACACGTTTATCGTACAGCCGACATGCAAGGCATTGCGCTGTGGCGTTCGAGTACGGGAATTTTGGGAATTATGGTTCATCATTGTGTGTGTGTTTGTGTGTGTGTGTGTGTGTGTGTGTGTGTGGGTGGGTGTGTGTGTGGGTGGGTGGGTGTCCTGCCCACTCTTTTCTCATCCTCCCGTACCCAACTCTTAGTCCATGGGTTCCTCCCCCTTTTGTCCATCTGCTCCTTCTCCTTCTGACCATCTCCTTCTTCTTCTATCTAGCCAGATAAACCCAGACGAAGGCCGCTGCAACCGTGGCCGAAACGTTGGTGTTTCTCCGGCAGCAGTAGTTTTTTACATTATACCATACAAAAAAAACTTTTATGTCGACTTCTTCTATCTAATTCAATCTCCTCTTCCTCCCCCTCACTCTGTCTAGCTGTACCAATTCAGTGTCCATCGCTTCCCCCCACTCCCTACCCCCTTGCACAGTTAATCTCCTCCTCTCTCCTCTATGCCGTCTTCCCACCTCTCTCTGTCCATCTGCTCCTGTTTCCCTTCTTTGTCTAACCACTTCTTTCTCCCTTCGCTTTCCATTTCCTCCACTTTCTCTATCCATTTCCGCTTCCTTCTCTCTTTGACCATCTCCTCCTCCACCTCTCCAGTCTTCTCTTCCTCCCCTTGTCTCTGCCCATCTCTCGCTCTTTCCTTTCTCTGCTCATTTCTCCCCTCCCTCTGTCTACCTCTCCCCCCCCACCACCACCCTCAAGTCTCTGCCCATCTCCTCCTCACCCCATGTGTATCTTCCCTTTCTCTATCTGTCCATGTCACACCATCTCTATCTGTACATGTCATACCATCTCTATCTGTCCATGTCACACCATCTCTATCTGTCCATGTCACACCACCGACGCAGTCCAAAGACGATAGTCTTGTTGCCACGTCTAAATGCAAATATTACATACCTTTGGACACAGAATCCAAATCACCCCGACTAAAATGAATCCTTCCGCTTGAATTTGATGTTATTTGCGGTGGTGGTATTAATAAAATGCACAATTTTGGCACGCTTTGGAATAATTCCCTTGTCTCTGCAACTTAATAAAAATATTGGTGAGCTCAGTAACTTACCGAATCTATGAATACACTGCATCAATTCCTCTCTGTAGAGTTGCTTGATGTGGGCTTTAAAACTTTCCCATCGTACAGATTGTTCTATAAAATTTCAGGTGAACTGCCGGCCGCCTGCAACTTGCTGCCACAATATTTCAACACAGACTCTTCTGGCCATCTTCAGGTGAATACTGACAGAAAAGGCACTAAGCTTACGTATTTAAGACCCCGCCGGCACGTGCGTGGTCTGTCCATCGGTGCTCAGCATGCGCTGTTGGTCTGCATGCCAGTGCGCTGCGTCGCGCGCCTCATGGTGGATATGTTGACGACACCTTTATAGTTTGGCCTCATGGATTGGACACTTTCCGAGATTTTCTGCGACATCTTAACTCTGTACATGAAAACATAAAATTCGCTATAGGTGGTTGCTTGCCGTTTTTAGACGTCTTGGTGCGGCGGAAGAGCGATGGCACATTTGGGCATTCAGTGTTTCGAAAGCCCACTCTTACAGACCTGTATCTGCAGACTACTAGTTGCCGTCATCCGGCACAAACGATGGGCGTTCTAAAGACCTTAATCCACCGAGATCATACCATATCGAATGCCGACGATCTGCAAACGGAACTGGACTATCTGCAAACTGTGTTCAAAAGCGATGGATATTCGTCCCAGCAAGTACAGAGAGCAGTACAGACGTACAAACGACAAGACAAACAAGAAGATGAGGCCTTCAAAACGCCTCGTTATTTACCATATACTGGAAATATTGCAGCCAAAATAGGCCGAATATTAACATAACATAAAGTTAAAGCAGTTTTTCGTCCCCTTCTAAAATCCCGGCACTATTGGGATGTGTTAAAGATAGCATTGCGCAGTCCAGATGATCACAGAATTCCATGTGAATGCGGCAAATGTTATGGAGGACTAACGACGCGCACAGTGCAGGAACTCATCGTAGAACATCAGCGGCATTTTCGCCTGCTCCAAGCAGATAAATCTGCTATTGCCGAACATTGTATTTCCACTGGTCACTTGATGAAATATTACCAAACGAAAGTTATGGCCCTTATGCCAAACTTCTGGAGCTCCATCATCAATTAATTAGTGGAAATATGATTGTCTGAGTCCCTAATCATCGAGACGGCGGTTTCCAGTTAAATTCTGCCTAGAATCCCGTCATAGGAAAACTTGGTGCTCTGCGCTCTGCGTAGCCGGCGCCGTTTGCCGTGCGAAGGCAATCAATCTAACATCGATGAATACAGCTTTCACCACGGAGGGCACCTGACGCAGCACACAGACCTTCAGACAAACAGCGCATGCGCAACGCCAACTGGACACACCACTCATGTGCCGGCGGGGTCTTAAATACGTGAGCTCAGTGCCTTTCCTGCCACTACTCACCCGAAGATGACGAGAAGACTCTGCGCCGAAATATCGTGGCAGCAAGTCGCAGACGTCCGAAAGTTCGCTCAAAAGTTTTTGGAACAATCTGTACGATGGTAAAGTTTTAAATCTCACCTTGTTTGTTGCCATACGTTTTTCCCTTCTTTCATTTGTAATGCATGTTTGTTTGCGAATATAAAAAATGCGTTGTGAAGTAGGTATAAATGCATATATTTTTGTATGTGATACCTCAATATGTACAAACATCAATGCGTCAGTTGTTTTTTCTCTGTGTCAAAAAGTCTTCCCAAAAATCCATTTCAAACTTTACGACCTGATGTTTTCCGCATGGCTGCAATGCACCACTAAGTGGAATTCGCCTTTTGGTACAGATTAACTGTTTTCTGTCCACGTGTTCACAATGCATTATCTGACCTGCTGCCCAGGGGAAAATAAGCACTAATGGCTTGCTCTTGTCACATCTACTTGACGGTACACCCAACCTAAAAACATTCGACTTGTAACAGCTATAATTATTAGTGTGCAGATGATGTAATTGCTGAGGTACTGTTGTTCAGTACACTGTCATCAGTCACCAGTAGATATATCTGCACTTACACCCGTATGGTAGTTACAAATACATTGCTCCATTACGTTTCCCTTTTTGTAATCTTGCTTTTCAGGTTGGAACAAATTTCCACCAAAAGTTGCATGACGTGATAGTATCATTTGGTGTTACCCATAATTTCTGATGTTGTTAATCCATGTCTGTCGTCCTGGAGATGTATTTAGTCGGTGAGCATACTCCAGGTAGTCAATTTTCGGATTTTTTTTCGGCCACATTTATTCCAACACTTCTGTGGTGTCACCGCCAGACACCACACTTGCTAGGTGGTAGCCTTTAAATCGGCCGCGGTCCGTTAGTATACGTCGGACCCGCGTGTCGCCACTATCAGTGACTGCAGACCGAGCGCCGCCACACGGCAGGTCTAGAGAGACTTCCTAGCACTCGCCCCAGTTGTACAACCGACTTTGCTAGCGATGGTTCACTGACAAAATACGCTCTCATTTGCCGAGACGATAGTTAGCAGCCGGCCGCGGTGGTCTCGCGGTTCTAGGCGCGCAGTCCGGAACCGTGCGACTGCTACGGTCGCAGGTTCGAATCCTGCCTCGGGCATGGATGTTTGTGATGTCCTTAGGTTAGTTAGGTTTAAGTAGTTCTAAGTTCTAGGGGACTAATGACCACAGCAGTTGAGTCCCATAGTGCTCAGAGCCATTTGAACCATTTGATAGTTAGCATAGCCTTCAGCTACGTCATTTGCTACGACCTAGCAAGGCGCCATGTTCAGTTACTGTTGATATTATGAATACTGTACCGTCAAGAGCGACGTAAACCTAAGGACATCACACACATCCATGCCCGAGGCAGGATTCGAACCTGCGACCGTAGCAGTCGCGCGGTTCCGGACTGAGCTTCTTAACCGCGAGACCACCGCGGCCGGCTGTCTATGTGTAGTTTGATATTTTTTCATTTGTTACGTGTCATGTGGAAGGGGTTTGTGTGTGTGTGTGTGTGTGTGTGTGTGTGTGTGTGTGTGTGTGTGTGTGTGTGTTTTAATCTCTCTCTCTCTCTATTCTCTCTCTATCACACACTCACACACACATTCACACATATCGTATCTACTCAAATAGACAACAAATGAACAAATATCAAACTACATATAGACACCTCAACACAAGCAAAAGACGAAGGACAAACACACAACGATAGTCGACAACATCCACACTGTAAACACATATGTTACCGGTAAGTGGAGGTGAAGTGTTGAAACAGATGTGGTCGAAAAAACGCCGAAAATCGGCCACCTGAAGTATGCGCACCGACTCCAGGACAACACACATGGACTAACAGCATCAGAAATGATAATTTAATGCCACGAAATTTGTACTCCAAAAGTTGTTTCTAACCTGAAAAGCAACAGAAAGGTAAGAGAAACGTAGCAGAGTAACATATTTGGCATTACTATACAACGCATTTATTATCTACGTAAACAAATATCCATTACAGACCACTGCAAATGCTTCGCAAACAAAAGGAGCTAGCTGCACATGGCAAAAAGTGTGCCTCTCATTTAGTGTCGAAGACTGAATACACCTCCATGAATTTTAAAGCAACTAAGGAACGACGGAAAACGGATGAAATGACCATTTCCCCAGTATGTCCAGAGGCAGTTTCAAGTAGTGGTAAACTATTATACTGCATTAGTAACTTGATAACGTCTCAAACAGTAAATACCGACGTCATAGACAGAACGTATTGGGTCGCGGGCGGAAAATGTCTTAGGAGCGGGATTTCACCTCAGACTCGTCCTGTCGCCGCATCAGCCTCGTCTCGAGCGCTACCAGTCAGCTGTCGCAGGCTCGATACGCGCTGACGTTGGGGGCAAAGGATGAAGCGGTCTGACGACTGAGATGTGCGGCGAGAGCGCGGGTGAAGGAAGTGGGCAGAAAATTTATTTTCTTGGGGAATTAAGCTATAATTAAAATAAATGTGCCTTCCTATTTTCTGTGTGTCCCAGAGATTAGAGTCAGATGGAAATTGGTAAACATTATTTGCCTACAAAGGAGTATTTTTAGAGCAGATTAATTTTAAGGCAGCATCTTTCAAATTATTTTTGGTAACCAAGATGGTGGTGATCGTTAGAAAAGCTCCTTGCTTTGAAGAAGGACACAAAGTGTCTAGGTATATATTCCTGGGAGGTAGTTGGCGCTTAGAACTACCAATTAATGGATACCTTACAGATATGGGAAGTACACTCAGAAATCGTTGGTAATAGAGACTCAGTTTTTTGTGGAAGCCGTAGCGTAGAATGTCAATAGAAAATAGTGCCTACCTTGACAGTCTATCGTTTTCTTGATGGGGGCTTGGTTCTTAAATGCAGGGGGTAGCTCCCAGCAGGGTCTCTCAGCCAGCCTTTTGTTGGAGTGCTAGAGCAGAGAAGACGTAGCGTTCGTGTGCATCACACAGGATCTTGTGGACAAATGCCAGCCGCAGTCGGGACGACACCAAGTGGTGCTACGGCCTAAAGACTAGGTAACGCACCGTCGGTTCCACTATTGCTCCTCTTTACTAACATTTCTCTCTCTCCCTCGCTCTTCTGAAACTTATGGAGCTTCAGTGATTACATATCTCCAAGTTTTATTTTAATTGCATGCTTAATAACTTGTGAATTTCAGAAGGTGGTATTTCTGAACATCATTTACCGCCAGGAGCTGATGATAAAATTTCTTTATTGTACAACCAGACTCAGTCCTCAGATTATCAACAGGTTCTCAAAAATATTTACAATATCACATTAGGCGTCATAAAATTAACGGCGACAGACAATAAAAACACAGCTAACTCATTCATGCTATGTCAAAAGCAAGCATTAACTCCTGGGAATGGGAGCGTCATACATATTCTGTATTCTGTATTTGCACGTAGAATGGCTCCGTTAGTGGCATTAATGCTGACTCGTCGACGAAGCATGACTTAACTCTGCCTGGTACTTTTTCTGACTGACGATGTAATTTATGTTAGCATACGACAACAGCGACAAATTCGTTGGTTTTAAATAGCTTAGTATGGTATTGTAAATGCTTTTATGAACCTGATGATGAAATATGGAATGAAACTGGTTGTTCAATAACGAAATTTCAGCAGCAGCTCTTGATAGTAAATTATTGAACTATGAACTTAATACTGAAGACTAGAGCACTCCGTATTTCAGTGGTTGGTATTCGTTTTCTCTTGTTTTAAAATATAAATTTTCACTGGAGAATATATCGCAATTAAGGTGTCGAAAATGGGCACTTTCCATTATTAATGATTGTGGTACTGCCCTTCCTGGTCACCTACATCCTCAAGGTTAGCTCCTTTCAATCAGTGTTCAAAGTGACCACTTTATTCACACTTGAAAATAGATTCGAAGCAGATGCTTACAAAGTCACGCGGTATAGCATCATCTTCTGTGGGTTCCATTTGTTAGCAGGAACTGCGGGCAAGTAGAGTGTAACACCACATACACTTTTCCCTCCAGGCGCTACACCGCTCTACAGCCTTCGAGGTGTCTCTGTCAACAGTGCCACAGGAGTGTTGTGTGTGTGTACAGCAAGTAAGTCTGTGTTGTAAGGCTTTTTTTTTTTTTTTTTTTTTTTTTTTTTTTTTTTTACACAGAACATTGTAATTTTGTTAATATTTTGGATGTCAGGGAAAAAGTAAAGGTTCAATAACATCTGAGTAATAGCGGGTAACATCTCTGCCAAGGAACTGCTCTGCGAGAGACTGTTAGTAGAACCTTTGCTTGTGAATGGAGTGAATTCTTGGAGAGACAGAGAGAGGAGCACTAGAATTGTATCTTGTGATGGAGCAAGATGTGTTTAGGCAGTGCTAGGCGCTGGTAATAATTTTCTTACATTATTTTTCATTTATGAAGAGTTATTTTGTAAAATGATCCAGAAGACTTGAAAAGATGCTGTAATAGCGCATTTGCCGAGACAGCCAAGCGTAGTAATTAGTTTGGTCATGAATTTAGAACTGGAGATTTTTATGATAACGTGACAATATGTGATATACTGAGTTTTCTTCAAAGATGGATAGCATACGTGTTTGTGAGAAAATGGTTCAAATGGCTCTGAGCACTATGGGACTTAACTTCTGAGGTCATCAGTCCCCTAGAACGTAGAACTACTTAAAACTAACTAACCTAAGGACATCACACACATCCATGCCCGAGGCAGGATTCGAACCTGCGACCGTAGCGGTCGCGCGGCTCCAGACTGTAGTGCCGAGAACCGCTCGGCCAGCCTGGCCGGCGTGTTTTTGAGAGAGCAAAGAGAATTTGTTCAGGTCTTTCCACTTAATGTAAAGTGAATGTTTAATTTTTCAAATGTTAAAATATTTTGTCCTAGTGATGTATAGTTTTTTTTAATACGGTTACTTTATTATTTTTCTATCAACCAGCATCCGTCTCTTTATTTCAAGTTTCACGTATATAATTTTGCTTTTCCGAGTGTCTCAGTAAGAGAACTTTAATTTACAATGATTATTGCAGGAATGAGATTTATTCGCACAGAATTTTGTTGATGTGTCTATAGTTTAAAGCATGCATTGCACATCGCATTGTTAGTAGTTTGAAATTTTATTTTTGAACTAGTATAGCAGCAACAATAATAGTTTGGAGATAGCATCACCACATTTCGATTGCGACATATTTTACAGACAGGGCAGTTTTGGTAGTTATTTATATTTCATATTTCTCTCGCATTAAGAGTGTTTGTATCATTGCTAACAAGACAGTTTTCTTAAATTTAACAGAATAGACTGTACGGTCGCCATGAGTGTTGCAGTATACAGTTTAATGTTGCATTTCCGATTGATTTTTGCATTGCTGATCAGTTTTCAAGAATAACAAGATCACTTACGAACTTAAATACGAGCTTAACTGTTTCTCTAATGACGAGTGGAGTATCATGTTACCTAAAAAAAACTAAATTCCTCCCGAACAGGTCATGAAGGCCCAACGGCACCGACCGGCCGCCGTGTCATCCACAGGCGTCACTGTATGCGGATAGGGAGGGGGCACGTGGTCAGCAGCATATCGCTCTCCCTGCCGTATGCCAGTTTACGAGACCGAGCCGCTACTTCTAATTCAAGTAGCTCCTCAGTTTGCCTCACAAGGACTGAGCGCACCACGCTTAGAAACAGCGCTCGGCAGACCGGATGGTCACCCGTAAAAGTGCTAGCCCAGCCCGACAGCGCTTAACTTCGGTGATCTGACGGAAACCGGTGTTACCACTGCGGCAAGGCCGTTGGCGTTTCATATTACCACACAGACAAGATATCAGTAAATTTAATCATACATTACCATGCAACCAAAACTGATTAGGTAGTTTGAGTGTAATGCGTACCGAGGCACAGGAAGGTGGGCTCGCCGGCGTACTGCGTGGGCAGGTTGGGCGCGCGGTCGCCCGGCAGGAAGAAGGGGCAGCGCTGCTCGACGCGCTGGCACACGGCCCGGCACGGCCGCACGCGCCGCCCGCCCACGAACGCCGGCACCAGCGTCGCGCACACCCACTGCCGGTACGCCTCCTGCAACACCACCACCACGACTCACTCTCCTGCACGGGCAGTCCTGTCGACATCAGCTGCATGCACCAGCGTCGCTTTCCAGCTGCCGGTAGCACGAGCAAGGAACTCTCAGGTACTACCCGGCAATGACAACTGAAGATCTGATCAGAGAGGCAACACGGTAGTGTTACAGCAACATGGAGGAGACGTGAACTCACCGCACGAAATACGCTGAAGCGCCAAAGAAACTGGTATAGGCTTGCATATTCGGATACGGATATATGTAAAAAGGCAGAATACGGCGCTGCGGTCGGCAACGCCTGTATAACACAACAAGTGTCTGGCGCAGTCCGGTTACTGGAGCTAGTACAATGGTAGGTTATCAAGATTCAAGTGAGTTCTAACGTGGTGTTATAGTTGGCGCACGAGCGATGGGACACAGCGTCTCCGAGGTAGAAATGAAGTGGGGGTTTTCCCGCACGACCATTTCACGAGTGTACCGTGAATATCAGGAATCCGGTAAAACATCAAATAACCAACATCAGTGCGGCTTGTAGCGTTGCTCTTGGGGGGCGAAAAGAAAAAGAATTGTTTTTTTTTTAAATTGTGGAAAAAGTGAATATTTTGGTGGGCCACTTGGCAACAGAATCAGAGATTGATTACACTATTATAATAACATACGTTGAGCATTAAATACCTGAATAAGAGCAGCATATTGGTATATTTGAGATCGTTCGGAAGACACATTATCATTTCTATGCGTTTTTATAGTCGCGATGTCGTCATACCCGGACCCGGGACCAGAAGATTTACAGACTTTAAAAGAAATGCAACACTACACAATCAAAAAAAAGTTGGTTCAGAAATAATAGGAAAACGACAATGTTCCTTCTGCCTCATGCTGCGTTCGTCCCATCAGCGTGATCGTAATTTCTGGTGATGAACTAACACAAAATAATTATCATTCAAGTAAATAAGGAGATGGAAATCATCAAGGTTAATTTACTAAAATAAGCACACTTATCTTTAACACACCTTTTTTTAATGCTACGTACTTTTTCATATTAAATTACAATAGATCACCATTGTGGCTAAATACTTTATACATAACAGTCAAAATGTCCTCTTGATGCTGTCTGTTCGTAATCAGTTACAAGAAACTACATGTTTTCTGATGGGAAAAATAACAATTAGCATATTCACTCAATATTTTCACATAAAATATAAAATACCATACTCGTTAAAGCCTGTGCTATGGTAAGTGAGCGGGATTTACCTTATGAGAAAGGATTTTCGCATAGATATCGACCACGCGTACCTGAATGGTGGCAAATCAGACTTACAACCATACTGCGATAACAATAATCCGTCAAACAAGTTCTAAATGCAATTACACGTCAGAATGGAACAAAAACAAACCAGAAGATGCTACCAATGTGATAATAATACGGTCGCCAGCCTAATTAGGCATTAACTGAGTTTCTTCCCTGTACAAGTTGGTATATATTCATGCAAAACAACAAGTTGTAACACTGCATAATATAGTAGAATTTTAGAACCAGAAAATCTATTGAACTCATAGTTTCACGTTCTGCACTGATATGGAAAACCATGAATGCATAACACTACACTATAATGTTTCCTACAAAACTTTATACTGTCTTTTAATCTGATTAAAATCGGGCATAGGTTACCCTAGAAATTGTACTTTCATACCAGACACACAATGTCAATTTTGTTAAAGATAAAACACTGATAAATGTTGACTTTTATATTGACTTTAACTTCTGCTGGTCAAACCAATTTAGAACACTTCAGAATTCAATTGAATGGGGGGTGAGGGGGGTGGGAGGACCCTCACCAAAAAAACACAGTTCACTCTCCGATCCATACGAATACAGTACTAAAAGTTTCAACCCGCTAGTATCGATGCGGCGGTTGGCGGGCGGCGAGATGGAGAGGCACAGAGCACACACAACCACAGCTATGGCTCTTGTCGTATTGGCACTTTAATTCTTCTTAGCGTCGCAATACTTTTCCATTTAGTGCCTATGGAATTTTACCATGCTGTGTGGGCGTTGGAACGGCATACCCGAGGCTCAGTGAAGCTATGTCTTCCAGGAGAGCCTCCTCGCTCCAGAAGGTGTTGCTCAAACCAGTGCCAAACTCCAACTATTACTGAGCCCGTTGCGCATTTTCCCGCGCTCGCCTGCCATTCAGCTTTTACCGCTCTCTGACAGACCGGGTATTCACCCGAGGTTTTGCATTCTACATATCCTAACACATTGCCTACGTATGGACCAGACGCACAGTAACAATTTTAAACATATTACAACAGTTTCAACATTTGTTACATTTGAATTCTATTACAATATTGCTTGACATTTGACATAAACATTAATATTCACATTGAAACTTATTTACAGTTTTCTTAACATAATGACATGAAACAAAAGGAAATGAAATCAGAACATCAATTACACAAGTTTATCGAAAAATCAGATGGAAATAATTACTTATATGTACAATAGTACAGAGTCGTTGTTGTTACACGCCTTTCATGGAATATAAACAGTAAAAGGTGAGGCGCCCAATGCCTCATTTGTCTTGAAACAACAGAATTCTTTTTTATATCATTAATCGATACATGTACATAGAGATTCACAGGCACCACGCAAGAACGGCAAAGATAAAGAATAATAGATTCTGTCGCTGCTATGCGATGGTTCATTTCTTTTACTTTACAATTGTTCGACAACTTTAGGCCATCAGGCGCTTACTATTGAGCGTATATTAATGTTTGTGAGGCGAAAATTACTAATATTACAGGCTGGAAAAAGATCCTGCAAGAAGGGGACCAACGAACACCGAATAGAATCGTTCAGCGTGACAGAAGAGCAACCCTTCCTCAAATTCCTACAGATTTCAATGCTGGGCCATCAACAACTGTCAGCGTGCGAACTATTCAACGAAACGTCATCGATATGGGCTTTCGGAGCCGAAGGCCCACTCGTGTACCCTTGATCACTGCACGCTACAAAGCTTTACCCCTGACCTGGGTCCGCCAACACGGACGTTGTACTCTTGATGACTGGAAACGTGGTGCCTGGTAGACGAGTCTCGTTTCCAATTGTATCGAGCGGATGGGCGCGTACGGGTATGGAGACAACCTCATGAACCCATGTGCCCTGCATGTCAGCAGGGTACTGTTCAGGCTGGTGGAGGCTCTGTAATGGTGTGGTGCGTGTGCAACTGGTGTAATATGGGACCCCTGATACGTTTAGATCCGACTCTGACAGGTGACACGTACGTAAGCATCCTGTCTGGTCACCTAAATCCATTCATGTCCACTGAGCATTCCGACGGGCTTGGCCTCTTCCAGCAGGACAATGTAACATCCCACACGTCCAGAATTGCTATAGAGTGGCTCCAGGAACAATCTTCTGAGTTTAAACACTTCCACCAGCCACCAAACTCCCGACACAAATGTTACTGAGCATATCTGGGATGCTTTGCAACGTGCTGTTCAGAAGAGACGTCCACCCCCTCGTAGTCTTACCGATTATGAACAGCTCAGTGGGATTTATGGTGTCTAATCTCTCCAGCACTACTACAGACATTATACTTATATGGATATGGTGTCTGTTCTTTCGGACATGTCCATATAACTATATAATTCTAGCAATACCGGCCATGATCTTCTTCTTCTGTGCGGATGCACACATATTCCCCGAACTCCTACAGGTCTTCCACGAGTAATGAGTGTTCTCACCTTGTATGTCCACACACTACATTCTTAGTGGGACACTACGAATGTAGCGTGTGGACATACAAGGTGAGAATGTGGGTCTCGCGGGAGGAGTGCGCGAGATAGTCCCTGCAGTCGCACTATTCTCTGTGCCCTCGGTGGCTCAGATGGATAGAGCGTCTGCCATGTAAGCAGCAGATCTCGGGTTCGAGTCCCGGTCGGGGCACACATATTCATCTGTCTCCATTGATATATACCAACGCCCGTTAGCAGCTGAAGGTAATAACATAATTCTTATTACTTCAGACATTAGTCGATTCCGTGCCACGTCGCGTAGCGGCATTAATGTGTGCTTGCAGGGGCCCTGCACGATATTGGGCGGGTGTGCAAGTTTCTTAGGCTCTTCGGTGTACATTGCTTTGCAAAACTTAATGACGAGATAGATAAAGAAAACCTATTAACAACTCTGTGGAAAGGAATGAAAGTGTGGGGGCACGTCGCTAGTGATCTGACTGTTGCGCAGAGAAAAATGGTTCAAATGGCTCTGAGCACTATGCGACTTAACTTCCGAGGTCATCAGTCGCCTAGAGCTTAGAACTAATTAAACCTAACTAACCGAAGGACATCACACACGTCCATGCTCGTGGCAGGATTCGAACCTGCGACCGTAGCGGTCGCTCGGCCCCAGACTGTAGCGCCTAGAACCGCACGGCCACTCCGGCCGGCTGCGCAGAGAAAGTTAGACGGCACACGGTGTGAGGTCAGCGTGACTGTACAGCCAAATGGGACTGGCTTCGCAACATTAGCCATTTGAACTAACGGGAAATTCAGTAACGATACATTATGGTGCTTTTAGTAGGGTTCTGTACCTCAGTCCAGAAAACCGAAGCCGTATAGGATCACTTTGTTGTCCATCTGTCTTTCTCCCCGTCCGTCCGACTTTTCAGAATCTATTTTATCTTGACGTGTAGACGCATCAAGTCACGTACTGAGATCTATGGTCCTTTGGCGGCATAGTAAACGTTAACTTATAACATAGTGCAATCAAAAGAGCGGGCCATTTGTGTCTCATACTTTGATACTCACAAAACCATTTACAAAAAGCATTGGGCACGTCCCGTTACTCTAAAACAATGAAATTTGCCGAGAAGCAAGGTTCCACACTACAACCAAAGGAAAAAAATGTGAAAATTCTTAGTTTGCAGTTGCATCACACGAAAAAATTATAACAAGTTTGTTTGCGTGGCCACAGCAAACTGTAAGTAATAACTTATTTACGTAAAAAACGTGATGTGAACTGTTTGATGATATAATAATAGCAAAACTGTATCGTTTTAGATCCGACGAAGATACCGTAGAGCAAAAAAAAGGCGAAACCCGTCTGAGAAAAATAAATTAAGTTGTAGTAAAAAAAGGCGATTTTATTTACAAAACGAGTGTAAAAAATTATCATTTGTTATTAGACTGTCTGTCTGTTCATCCGTGTAATAAGACCCTTTCTTCTCGGGAATGGATAGACGTATCACGTTGAAGTTGGTGTCACATACTGCGGTCTACTGACCCTTTGAGATGTAAAAAAAGTGAAACTCCTAAGACAATGAAATCAAAAGATATGCCCATTTATGTCACATATTTTCACACTCACGAACTCACTCATTAAAAATTTGTGGATACTTCCCCCTGCCGTAGACTCAGGAAATTTGGCAACAAGAAAGGTTCGATAGTACAAGGAAAGGAAAAAAATCAGCAATCGTTAATTTGTAATTATATAACACGACAATATATTTCTTTTGTAATTTGTTATCCGACTTCAGACTTGAAACTAAAACATTCTTCATAGTCTTGGAATCCCTGGGACCGATAACTAGCAAGTATTAGTGTTATAAAAGGCAAAAATCGTCGAGACTGTCGATTCTCGCAACGGGTGAACTGTCTACACACATAATTAAGTCCTACAAGCACATGGACAATTTTTCATTACAGTTAGACTCGGAGGAAACATTTGGGTGATATGTGGGTGCGTGTTGTCTGCTCTTTCGGATGTGTCCGAAAGTACAGACAAAAAGCATTCATGTAACTGATTCGCCTCGATGGGCAATGAATCCACAACCTTCAATGCTGATGCACATCAACGTTCGGCCTCTGACAGGATTCTAAAATTACCGCAAGGAGGACATGGACGGGGACTGAGGATAGGTAGCCATAGATGGGAATGTGAGTCGGTTGGGAGGCGTACCGAGACAGTACGTACATCTGCAATAAAGTCTGTGTCCGGGTAGCACAGTATTAATACAGTCGCCTGATAACCAGGAGATCCAGGGTCTCAGTACCGGTCTGGCATACATTTTCACTCGTCACCGCTGATTCCCCATAAAGCCCCACTGCAGCTGATATCGTTAGTTCATTCCCTTTCGTTTCTTTTCCGCCATCTCCACCCTGAATTTGCATAATATATGGATGACTCCACACGGAGAAGAATTATTATCAAAATGGAAAAAGGACGAAGTGTGGCGAATGTAGTCTCTGGGGTTTGGTATTGCTCACAGCATAGTTTCACGTACATGGCGAGCGTTCCGAAGGAGAGGAGCTGGTCGAACACTGTCAACTACAGCAGCAGATGACCAGCACACTGTGCAACAGTCAAGAAGGGACCAACTACAAACTAGAGCTCAACTGAAATTGGCCTCCCGTCCAATGACGCCAAACGCTCATTTCCATTTCCATGATGGATTTACGATTTATTGCAACCCGTCCAAATGCACCAACGGTCAGACGCTGTGACGGATGAATGGAACTCCTTACCAAGCTCATGGCTAGGATGGGGAATGTTGCAGAGCACGCATTGCTGTCCCTTGATGAAATGGTCAGCGTCCCCCGGTTTAAATCCCATCGTTCACGTGTGGGAGGTGTACTGCAGGACTGTTCTGGAAATATATACCACTAGCCGTTATTTTTGAACACTTTATTTAGGCTACTAGTCGCAATGCCTGAGTAGAGTCTTCTTCAGGGACCATTACGTCGAACGTCCGGAGTATTTCTGTCGTAGACGTGGATAATACCTCTACAGTAAATGAATTCCGTAGAAGTCTTTCGACCAGTGTCTGCTCTACAAACACGTAGCAGCAAAATAAGTTGCTGTCGCACCTGTAGAGAGCACACACTGTTATAAAGACTTCTACGGAATCCATTTACTGCATTGGTTCTCGTATTATGCGTATGTACGACTGGAACAGTTCAGATGTTCGATGTATTGGGGCCTCAAGATGACGCTACTGAGGAGTTAAAAAATAACGACTGATGACATATATTTCAACAACAGGCCGACAGGCCGCTGTCCATCATTTCATATTTTTATTGTGGATTTATGTCCACCCTGATAGCTGAATGGTCAGCAAGACGGACTGCCGTCCTAATGGGCCCGGGATCGATTCCCGGCTGGGTCGGAGATTTTCTCCGCTCAGGGAGTGGGTGTTGTATTGTTTTCATCATCATCATTTCACCGCCATCCGGCGCGCAGGTCGCCCAATGTGGCGTCGATGTAATACGACCTGCCTTGTAAGGGGCCTCCCGTCCAATGACGCCAAACGCTCATTTCCATTTCCATGATGGATTTACGATTTATTGCAACCCGTCCAAATGCACCAACGGTCAGACGCTGTGACGGATGAATGGAACTCCTTACCAAGCTCATGGCTGGCATGGGGAATGTTGCAGAGCACGCATTGCTGTCCCTGATGGTCACACACCTTATTAAGAACCATGTCCCGCCTTTTGTAATACCCAGGGGACCATGATAAACCGCGGTGACTTCAGTGTGGTTATTGCCTTTGAATAAATCATTTCCGTTCGTCTAATTGCGTATTTCTTCCAGTTTCCTTCTGTACTATACTGTAGCGCTCTCTCTACGTGTGATACAAGTTTCGTCGAGCTATGTTACTTGGCAGTAACACATCATGTCGTCGTTGAGTGATGGGCACAAATGTATGTCACTCAACAAAAGAACTCACCAGTGGCCTTGGATCGCTGTAGGTGATGTAGCAATGGTACCAGGCACTCGTGTGACCGTGCATGCCAGTAAAACTATGCATTTCCCAATCAATTGTATGGAATCAGCACAGTAAGATGGATTTACGTGCACATAAAAGAATGGCAGAAAGCAATTATCGCGTTTGGACGTTCCCACGACCACACGCGAATGATGCTTTAATTAGCCCACAATCAAGTGGCTATTTTCCTTTTATTGCAGTAGACAATAAAACTTTTTAGTGTTATTAACATCACAATTCAGTCCCATCTTCGGCCATTTTCAATACTACGCAGTTTCTCTGCAACTAGAAGTGACTAATTCATTTCTCTCGTTTCAGCTCTTGTTGTAAGAATTTGATACAAAGCAGTATATGAAGATTAAAGCCGCTGGTCTTCATGTTAACCCATCAACGAGAAAATTATTTATTTCAAAAGAAAACTGACCTTGGCATTCAGTGGCCAAAACAATTAAATGTATTCTTTTGTAATGATTTCTAAATATGAATATAATTTCATTTTTAAAAGCTAATCAATTTTTTTACTGTTTGAACGTCAAAAAATCGTTAATCTCAAGCTGTAAATATTTTTCTCACAATAACATAAAAGGACGTTCGTTCTTAAGTTCATCCGTTATACTACGAAATTTGCATTTGTTTCGTTAAGCAGTGTATAGTTCGTTCGTGCCAGAAAATATGGAAAATTATATTATCAAACTGGTGCAACATAGCAAAAACTTGACACTACAATGAAATGAACACCCTTAGCTGCTTGCAGGCGTTGACATACGTCAACGGGGACAGATGAAAATGTGTGCCCCGACCGGGACTCGAACCCGGGATCTCCTGCTTACATGGGAGACGCTCTATCCATTTTTTTTTTTTTTTTTGTTAAATCTCATTTTGTTCGCTTTTGTTAGTTGCACCTGCTCGGGGCGGACGTCGTAAGATATCCGTTTAAGTTCGTTGTTGATCGATTAACTCAGTTTTTTCTATTTGTTCGCTTTTGTTCGTTGCATCTGCTCGGGGCGGACGTCGTAAGACATCCGTTGAAGTTCATTTTTGATCCATTAACTCAGTTTTTTTTATTATAGAGGGCAGCTAACCCTCTGACCGAACACACTGAGCTACCGTGCCGGCATCCATCTGAGCCCCCGAGGACACAGAGAATAGCCCAACTGCAGGGATTTATCTCTGGCACGCCTCCCTCGAAACCCACATTCTCAAAGTTTTGTCCCGCACTACATTCGTAGTGCCCCCGCCCATTATACTCATTACTCGCAGCGCGTTGCCGATTCCCGTAAGAGTTCGGTATTGTTTGTGCATTCGCACAGAAGAAGAAGATGGTCAAGTGGCCGGTGAGCCTTAACTATATATATATACTAAGATGGTGTCTGTTCTTTCGGACATGTCCGAAAGAACAGATACCATCTTAGTATATATAAAAACTTGACAACCAAAAAAAGGTTTCAATTCTGAAATTTCTGCTTTACAGTGGTAAATGCGAGTTTGAACCTAACTTTATTCTACCCAGTATTTCCAAGAGAATTGCTGTAAATATGAGCTTCGCTATTCAATTCTGGTCTAAAAACTTGAACGAAACGCACTTTACCCACTAACACCAGACAAAAACGAAAAATGAGTCGTGTGTTGCATCAGGAGCATTTGCTACAGAAACATGGAAAAACGAGAGCTATCAATAGTTGATAGACGTTGAGCGACGATGATAGAATGAATATACATTAATACATAACGGTGACATATGGAAGATAGTAACTGAAATCAAATCCTTTCCTTGTCTCTCGTCCGCCCCCCTCTCCCTCCTCCATTCCCCTCCGCACTGCAGGGTACCAACTGGTATTCCAACTGATGTTCTAATGGCAGGGATTCGCCAGAACTCGCCCCAAGTACGATATTGTCTGCTGTCCTCTGTGCAGCCCAGTTTCATCAGTGGCACACAGATGTCCCTGCCGTCGCAGCCTGTCACGTGACGACCCCGGCGAGACGGCGGCGGGCCACAGTATTAGCGGCGCGGGCTCAGGTGCAAGTCAATTACGGGGCGAGGCGAAGCGAGCAGGCGGAGGAACGCCACCGCCGGCTGGTTATCTGGCCGGGTAATTACCCCGCCCTGGCGAACGTTGCGTCGCTGCGCTCCCCAAGGCTGCTAGGCGGCACCTCACCAGCCGCAACACACCAGCAAGTCTACTCTGAGGTGACAAAAGACGTGGGAGAGCGACATGCACATATACAGATGGCGGTAGTATCTCGTACACAAGATATAAAAGGGTACTGTATCGGCGGAGCTGTCGTTTGTACTCAGGTGACTTTTGTGAAAATATTCCTGACGTAATTATGGCCTCACGACTGGAATTCATAGACTCTGAACGCGGGACATTCCATTTCGAAAATCGTGAGGGAATTCACTATTCCGAGTTTCACAGTGTCACGAGTCATGCATTACCTCTCACCATGGACTATTCTAACAGAATGAGATTTTCACTCTGCAGCGGAGTGTGCGCTGATATGAAACTTCCTGGCAGATTAAAACTGTGTGCCCGACCGAGACTCGAACTCGGGACCTTTGCCTTTCGCGGGCAAGTGCTCTACTAACTGAGCTACCGAAGCACGACTCACGCCAGGAAGTTTCATATCAGCGTACACTCCGCTGCAGAGTGAAAATCTCATTCTGGAAACATCCCCCAGGCTGTGGCTAAGCCATGTCTCCGCAATATCCTTTCTTTCAGGAGTGCTAGTTCTGCAAGGTTCGCAGGAGAGCTTCTGTAAAGTTTGGAAGGTAGGAGACGAGGTACTGGCAGAAGTAAAGCTGTGAGTACCGGGCGTGAGTCGTGCTTCGGTAGCTCAGTTGGTAGAGCACTTGCCCGCGAAAGGCAAAGGTCCCGAGTTCGAGTCTCGGTCGGGCACACAGTTTTAATCTGCCAGGAAGTTTCTTATTCTAACAGACCTGCAAAACTGCGTGCAATAACCGCAGAAGTCTATGTGGAACGTGCGACCAACGTATCTGTTAGGTGGGTGGGACGAAATTTAGCGCTAATCGGTTGTGGCAGCAGACAGCCTATGGGAGTGCCTTTGCTAACACCTGCAGCGGCCTTCCTGGGCTCGTGACCATATCGGTTGGACCATAGGCCACTGGAAATCCGTGTCCTGGTTAGATGTGTCACGATTTTAGTTGGCACACACCCTACGAAGTCATTAAACCCAATTGTCAACATGCCACTGTGCAAGCTGGGATTGGTTCCATAATAGTGTGGGCTGTGCTTATATGGAATAGATTGGTTCTCTGCTCCAACTGAACCGGTCACTGACTGGAAATACATTACTGGCCATTAAAATTGCTACACCACGAAGATGACGTGCTACAAAAGCGAAATTTAACCGACAGGAAGAAGATGCTGTGATATGCAAATGATTAGCTTTTCAGAGCATTCACACAAGGTTGGCGCCGGTGGCGACACCTACAACGTGCTGACATCAGGAAAGTTTCCAACCGATTTCTCACACACAAACAGCAGTTAACCGGCGTTGCCTGGTGAAAAGTTGATGTAATGCCTCGTGTAAGGAGGAGAAATGCGTACCATCATGTTTCCGACTTTGATAAAGGTCGGATTGTAGCCTATCGCGATTGCGGTTTATCGTATCGCAACATTGCTGCTCGCATTGGTCGAGATCCAATGACTGTTAGCAGAATATGGAATCGGTGGGTTCAGGAGGGTAATACGGAACGCCGTGCTGGATCCCAACGGACTCGTATCATTAGCAGTCGATATGACAGGCATCTTATCCGCATGGCTGTAACGGATCGTGCATCCACGTCTCGATCCCTGAGTCAACAGATGGGGACGTTTGCAAGACAACAACCATCTGCACCAACAGTTCGACGGCGTTTGCAGCAACATGGACTGTCAGTTCGGAGACCATGACTGCGGTTACCCTTGACGCTGCATCACAGACAGAAGCGCCTGCGATAGTGTACTCATCGACGAACCTGGGTGCACGAATGGCTAAACGTCATTTTTCGGATGAATCCAGGTTCTGTTTACAGCATCATCATGGCCACATCCGTGTTTGGCGACATCGCGGTGAACGCACATTGCAAGCGTGTATTCGTCATCGCCCAACTGGCGCATCACCTGGCGTGATTGTACGGAGTGCCATTGGTTACACGTCTCGGTTACCTCTTGTTCGCATTGACGACACTTTGAACAGTGGATGTTACATTTCAGATGTGTTACGACCCGTGGCTCTACCCTTCATTCTCACCCCGCGAAACCCTACATTTCAGCAGGACAGTGCACGACCGCATGTTGCACGTCTTGTACGGGCCTTTCTGGATACAGAAAATTTTCGAGTGCTGCCCTGGCCAGCACATTCTCCAGATCTCTCACCAATGGAAAATGTCTGGTCAATGGTGGCCGAGCAACTGGTTCGTCACAATACGCCAGTCACTACTCTTGATGAACTGTGGTATCGTGTTGAAGCTGCATGGGCAGCTGTACCTGTACACGCCATCCAAGCTCTGTTTTACTTAATGCCCAGGCGTATCAAGGCCGTTATTACGGCCAGAGGTGGTTGTTCTGGGTACTGATTTCTCAGGATCTACGCACCCAAATCGCGTGAAAGTGTAATCACATGTCAGTTCTAGTGTAATATATTTGTCCAATGAATATCCGTTTATCTTCTGCATTTCTTCTTGGTGTAGCAATTTTAATGGCCAGTAGCGTAGTTATGTTCGGCTACGTGGAGATCATTTGAGGCCCTTCGAGGACATCATCTTCCCAAACAGCGGCGGAATTCTTATGGTTGATAATGCGTCATGTTACCAGGCCACAACTGTTCGCAACTGGTTTTAAGAACATTCTGACGATTCGAGTGATTGATTTGCCCACCCAGACCACCCAACATGAATCCCATGGAACATTTATGAGACGTAATGGTCAGTACCTGCACAAAATACTGCACCCTTGCAGCTATACAGACAGAATGGCCCAATATTACTGAAAGGACTTCCAGCGACTTGTTGAGTATATACCACATCCAGCTGTAGCACTACGCCGAGCAAAAGGAAATCCAACACGATATTTTGAGGTATTCCCTGACTTTTGTCACCTCATAGTATTGACTATGGTACGAGGGGCGGTGAAATGAGAACCAAAAACGCCCCACAACGGGACCACGGAATGGTTCCATTGAAAAGTAATCACCACACGCTTTTAAGACATTTGTCCGCTGGGAGACGACACTATCAATTTCCGTTTGTAGAAAGCGACCGGCCGCTGACGGATCCACAATCTCATGCACTCCTGCAATTCCTCGGACGGCTAAAATCTACATCCAAGTATGTCTTTCTTCAGGTCGCCAAAGATGTGAAAATCACGTGAGAAAATATCCGACTGTACGGAGGATGCTGTAGTGCTTCCCAACCAAATATCTGATGAGTAGCCTTCATCCAGTTGTGGTTTCAAGCCCGGAGTCCGTGTAGTGCAAGACTATTCTCTCTTTACTGTTGGGGTGGCAGTCACTGAAACAAAGGCGTTCTTCTTTGCGGCGAGATCTATTTACGAAATTTCAGTGACCAACTTTCTCTTCCAAATGCGAAAGTATTTTGCTGACATCCACCTACGTAGGGAGAAATGATGATCATAACAAAATAAGAGCAATCAGAGCTCGAACGGAAAGATTTATGTGTTCCTTTTTTCCACGCGCGATTCGAGAGTGGAGTGGTAGAGAAGTAGTATGAAAATGGTTCGATGAACCCTCTGCCTAGCACTTAAGTGTGAATTGCAGGGTAACCATGTAGATGTGGATGAGTAGAATGTAGAATAGCATCAGATAGTTTTAAAACGCTCGCCCACGTATCATCTCTGGATTCCTATGCGAACAATCAGAGATAGAGATAACGCAACGAACACGACCTCAGTAAGATACAAACGCGATCTACATAAGATACATTACAATACATGTATTAACACCTTATCGATTTCATTTGGTTTTTATAGTGTACTAGTGGCCCGTCCCGACTTCACCAAGACAGCACTAAGCGTTTAGGGCCCGCGTTAGTACCTGTGGTGTCAGCCCGCCAGATTGCTAACTGAAGGGACTCGGCCTCAATTCCCGGCCGAGTCGGAGATTATCTTCGCTCGGGGACTGGGTGTTATGTTGTCCTTATCTTCGTAACTGACACGAAAATTGCCTAAATTGTGACACGGGACAACTCTTAAGCCTATCAACGTTGTACCGTACCACTATTGAGATGGTATAACCGAAGGAACAGTGGCAGCTGTGAACTACCTGGATATTATTGCCGACCAGTTGAATCCCTTCATGTTTGATGTTTTCCCCGAAGGCGAAGCCATCTTCAGGATAACTGCGTTACAAGGCCAAAATCGTGCGGCAATGGCTTGAGGAGCATGATACCGAAGTCATCTGTATCGTTTTTCCATCAGATTCGAGTCGTTTAAACCTGATGGATCACATCAGGGATGCTTTCGGTATTTTCTGGGAACTCTGTAATCGCATCTCTACCCGAACAATTGACGTCCATACCTTCACTATGGAAGGACCCGATTTCGTTTCCCCACAGAACTCAGATTTTTTTTCTGGGCTAAGGAAATCTGGTACAGGGTACACACAGTCACTGCGAGGCGAAATGAGCAGCTGCTTAAGCACAGAAGTATCTACTGGAGGGATTGGCGATATGCTGGTCACGTCCCTCTTGATCACAGATCGCACTTCATACTGTTTAGTAGTTAGCAGTCGGCCTGTCGGAGGAGGCCTAAGGCCTAACCCGTGAGTGGCGCTTACATTGCTGATTTGTACGTAGACATCTGATGTCACATTCCTTTGGAAACCAACGCCAAATCGGTGCAACGGAGTATCGCTGCTGTATTGTATTCCAAAGATATACCAACACACTACCAAGCAGATGATTAAACTATTTCGTTTCATCATTGGAAACAGCTCGTTTGGTTCAGCTTTTCTGATGTAACAGGACGTGAACAACCGACCAGATTCGCCAATTCTGAAATTGTCGTTCCCAGGCGCAAGGCCATAACAATCTGTCCTTTGTCAACGTAGCAGGTATGGTGGCGATAATAATACCCCATTCGTCTCTGTTCCGGTTATATACAATCCTTGTCACACCGTGTTCTCTTAACACCACTATTTGGCATTCATTCTCATGGTGGACATTGGTCGTATCATATTGGCTCGTCTTTATAAATTAGTTAATTAAAAAGTTATAAGCTTCATCTGAACTGCACAAAATGGCGTCATGTTAAAAAAAGTGTTGTGAATACTAGAGTATTACCAAAAAATTGATCTGGTACGAGTAGAGCCCGCTCTCCGAGGGTTCTGTCTGACCTTAATTATGTATATGGACAGTTAATTCTTCCCAGGAATCGAGAAGCTCGATAATGTTTGGCTCTTATCGATATTGATACTGGCAAGATATCGGTTCCGTGAATTGCTAGACTTTCGAGAATGTTTTCATTTTGAAGCCGGGTAACAAATGACAAAAGAAATATTTTTGTGTGTCATACACCGTAATAACAAATCAACAATTTTGGACTTTCCCCTTTACGTATATACTGAACCCTTTCTTCTTGTAAATTGTTATGATTCTACGTCTACTGTCGTACAGATTCTGATGAGTGAGTTTACGAGCATCAAAATATGACCATATATTTCATAGCATTGACTTGGAAGCTTACGTTTTTTACACTGCCGAGGGACGACAGGCCTTAGTGTGTGACGTACGTTTTAACTCGATATGTGTACACGTTCCTGAGAACAAACGGGCAATACGAGATGGACAAACAGACAGTCAGACAACAAATGACAAGAAAAATATTTTTTCTTGTTATATAATTACACATCAACACTTTTCAGATCTTTTCCTTTACTTGTAGTGTAAAATGTTGCTTCTTGCCAGATTATACGATTCTAGGTCGTCGGGGAGTACGCTATAAGTTTTCATGAGTGAGTTGACGTGTATCGAAATATGTTACGTAAATGGTTGTATTTCTTAGCTGCATTGAGTTAGATGCTTCAGATTTTTGCATCGCTAGGGGACCGTAGACCCCAGTAGGCGACATAAATTTCAATTTGATACGCCTACCTGTTCTTGAGAAAAAGGGTTTTTAACAGACAGACAGACGGACTGACAGATCGACAGCAAAGTGATTCTATAAGAGTGCCGTTATTATTCATTGAGGTAAAAAGGTATGACTCCGATACCTATAACTGCCGGTATTCCTCAATGCTGATGCAATATTTATCTGCTCACACACTGTATTGTATCCAGGATGTCTGACAGTACTATTGCCTGGACCATCCACTGTAAGCACGGTGTCCTAAATACTCTGTCACCTAACCCAGACCAGTGCTAGGTTTTTAAAAAAATGGTATTTAATCCTAGTTTATCCTGCAAAAATTGGCCTACAACTTTATCCTGAGAACTGGCTAACAATAACACTTTTTTTCTATTCACTTCCTTCCATACATTTTTGTTCTTGAATTTACAGCTGAAAGTTGGCCGTGCCCTTTCTACACCTCCATCTACCTGAGGCTCCTCAGCTTCTAACTCAAGCAACAGGTCAAATGTATTTTTCATATTCATTTTAGAGCAGTCAGATGAATTTCTAAACTTGTTTCTTTCGTTGCCATTGCCGCTTCCCACTTCTCTTTACCCTTTTCCTCCTTAACATGTCCTGATCATCCCTTGCCTTATATGAAGAGCAAACATTTTCCCCTCCTGTTCCAATGTCTTGTTGTCTCTACTGGATAGTCGCAGGTTCGAATCCTGCCTCGGGCATGGATGTGTGTGATGTCCTTAGGTTAGTTAGGTTTAATTAGTTCTAAGTTCTAGGCGACTGATGACCTCAGAAGTTAAGTCGCATAGTGCTCAGAGCCATTTTTTTCTCTACTGGATATTCTACAAAACCAATGAAGAGTCTCATTTGGTCATCCTATTCTCAAGCTGCTACTGCCACCCCGATGAAACACCTGCAACATCAGTTACCCCAAAACTATGGAAAGACAGGCACCTGTCACTCATGGCAAACCAATATTTTAGTTAGAATAAGCCAACTGAATTACAACTAAACAAGAAAAAGCATTTACAAAAATTTCCTCTGTTACACAACTGTATGTAATCAAACTACTTGTCCGAAGTCTCTGAATCATGAAACTTAAAATTTACACTGCATCCTAGAAATATGAATTAAATAATGAAGTGATACGCTGTGCTTCATTTACTGAAAAGTAAAAATAAAAAATGAAATGAGAGTCTCTAAGTTTATGGTGGGAAAACGGAGACAAAAATACGACTACAACATGACTGAACAATACTGATTTGTGTTTCCTGGAATAATACGAAAAAGTAAGTGAATCCTTTAATAGCGCTCTTAAAACACACAGTAATAGACATATTTACTGAGTCATCTGTACGAAAGTGTTATTACAATCTAAATAAATTGGTATTTACTTAATGACTATTCTGGAAGCAAATCAAGCAATTTCTTTAAATGTTTCCTACACAATACTTTCGAAATAGTGATTTTTATTTAGCAGCCTTGAGTATCCAAAATGCAACTGTTTAGTCATGTAAATCCTATCTCCCATTATTTTGTACACAGTCATAAACTTTTTGTGTATAGTGGAAAGAGAGAGAGAGAGACAGAGAGAGAGAGTTTTTCGTATACCTGTTAACAGTCTCACAATTTGCTTAGATGTATTTCATTTTTCTTACGATACTCTACACAAATTTTTTCACAGTAGAATTGTGCAAAATTCAGAAGATCTTTAGTTTTAAGTTGTCATTTAAAAAATGCAGCTTTCGCTTCGTAACAGCAACATTGTGCAACTGTTGTACAATGGGAAGCATATTCGTATTTCAGAGACAGAATTCAGTACAGAAGCTGCTCTCCTTGCACTGTATGAAACTATATGTCTAAACTATCTGCTACGTCGCATCTGTAATTTCTCTGGTTAATTCATTTAATTATTAAAGGAGCAAGTCACATTCTAACCTCTTGGCCGCCTCACAAGCTGTTGCACGAAATCGCTAATGCTTACTGCCAAAAATAACCAAGGAAAAGGCGCCTTTCACCTGATGATGACGGTTAACCGTCGAAACTGGCAGTTGACGAAATATAACATCGTGAATCTCTGTTTATCGGAATGGAAAACAAAGTGTAATTCTGTGTCACAGTCCTCACAAAACATTCCATTATATTTGTGATGGATGAAAACTTGCTACTGAGTTTCACGAGAGCATTCCATTCTTCATTTGAGTGTTCCATTCATCATTAAACTGTCCGCTTTGTCGCTGCTAAATAGGTGAGAGACGTAATTTCACGAGGAAAATTTGACTTCAGCTAGAGAGAGAAACGAGCGCTTTATACTTCTGCGAGGGCTCTGTTCTTAAGTGCGGGTACTCGTAAATTCCCGGTCTGGAGTAAGGAGTGACAGGCGCCAGGGGCGCTGCGATAGCCGTGAGGCGGTGGCTCGTGTGGCGGATAACGTTTACGATCCATTTATCTGGGCCGCGCGGCTTCTCCTACTCGCCGCGATTGGAAGTGGAGTGGAGGAGCGCCCATCGCTGATACCGTCTGCCGGGCTTCCGCGCTCTGCCGCCTTATGTCGATACCGATATCGATACCGTCCGACTCCCCGTCCCCGAGGGTCGCGGCCGAAGGCCCAACCTACGCTTCGAGAACAGAGTGGACCTGAGTGATTGAGTAGAACCCATATATCTAATAGAAAGTTATACGAGGGCTGTCCAGAAAGTAAGTTCCGATTGATCGCGAAATGGAAACCACAGCGAAAATCAGAAATGTTTTATTTGTAACAGTTATCCAGCTACTTCTCTACTTAATCGCCGTTCTGACTTAGACATCTGTCGTAGCGCTGTATCAGGTTTCCAATACCCTCATCACAGAAGGCAGCCACCAGTGCTTTCCGTCAACTCTCTACGCTGCCCTACAGCTCGTCGTCTGTGTCAAAATGTTGTCTTCATAGCCAGCGGTTCATGTGGGCAGAGATGAGACTCAGAGGGAGACAATTACAGGCTGTAACCAAACAGTTCCAATTGAAAACGATGCAGGAGCATCTTCACTACGCCTGCAGAATGCGGCTGAGAATTGTCTTGAAGAAGAAACCGCACGACAGTTATGTAATGTTGGCTGCATAGCTTAAGGCGAAATTTCTCACCAGGCCCTCGTACTTGCTGGGAGACACTATTTTCTAGACATCTTTACGCACTTACTGTGAGCTCAGAAATGAGAAGAGCGACGTGATGCTGTCTAGGATCGTACTAGAGACACTGGCCGACAGATCTGTGCAAAGGTTTATCGGATTTTCATAGTCGTTTCCATTTCGCGACCGATCGGAACTTACTTTCTGGACACCCCTCGTATATCGGACGAATTTGTGGTACTCACGTTATACTTTGGTAGAATTCTCTACGATCTGTCTACCTCAGAACCGAGCAGCGTGTACGGGGCAGAATTTGACACTTTCCACAGAGAGTGGTTCTACGAACCACAAACCAACGATATTGTGCAACTGATGTACAGTAGGGAGCATGTTCGTATTTCAGAGATAGAATGCAGCACAGGTACTGCAGTTCTTGCACTGTATGTACGAGGGCTATCCACAAAGTACATTACGTTTTGGAATTAAAAATAAATAAAGTATTGGAAAATTTTTTTATTATATACAGATGAAAGCCACACTTAAATGCTACTTTTCTACATAGTTGCCATTTAAATTAAGGCACTTATCGTAGCGATGGACGAGCTTGGAAATTCCTTCGTCGTAAAATTCGGCCGCCTGCGCCTTCAACCACGTAATGACTGTCTTTTGGGACAGAAAAGGTGTGATTTTTGTGGATTTCTTGGAAAGAGGCACTACAATAAACTCTCAAAGGTATTGCCACAACCTTAGAAGAGCAATACAAAACAAGCGCAGTGGAATGTTGGGATCAAAGATCTTGCTGATTCACGACAACGCCCGGGCCCACACGGCAAATGCCACTCGTGAAGTTCTCGAATCTTTTAAGTGGGAGTTGTTTCCTCATCCGCCGTACAGTCTCGACCCTGGCACCGAGCGACTTCCACTTATTCCCAGCAATGAAGAAGTGGTTGGCTATGCAGCGTTTTCATGACGACGCACTGCTTCATGAAGAGGTAACCACGTGGTTGAAGGCGCAGGCGGCCGAATTTTACGACGAAGGAATTTCCAAGCTTGTCCATCGCTACGATAAGTGCCTTAATTTAAATGGCAACTATGTAGAAAAGTAGTATTTAAGTGTGGCTTTCATCTGTATATAACAAAAAAATTTCCAATACTTTATTTATTTTTAATTCCAAAACGTAATGTACTTTGTGGATAGCCCTCGTAAATATATCTCCAAACTAGCGGCTACGTCACATCTGTATTTTTACTGGCTACTTCATTCAATTACTAAAAGAGCAAGCCACACCTAACCTCTTGGCCGCCTCGCGTTATACTCTGGTAGCATCCTCTGCGATGTATCAACCTCCAAATTGACCGGCTTGTCTGGTGCAGAATTTGATACTTTCCACGGAAGGTGGTGCAACGAACCACGATCTTCTGTGACGGTAAGGTATGTGCGCCATCTTTAGGTGTTGCGAGATATTAAAAATTAACTGCTGTAAGATTAACGCTGAAAATTGAAAAGGTGTTGTGTAATATGAAGGGGAGACCGCTGTTAGACTCGCATAATTGAGGCCTTCGTAAAAAGGAAAGCCTCCTAGGAACCAGTACTGAAACACAGTTAGTTATGTACGAGAGTATCCCAGGGAATAATGCACCGTATTTTTTTTCTTCAACAATTTTTTATTGAACATAATGAAAATTACACACACGAAAGAATAGTGTTTTATCTACACACCCTATTGTTCCACGTCATCTCCATACTGTTCTACGGTCTTCCTCTAGCGCGAAACACGGACATTTGTGCCCTGTCACTACCAGTCCTTGTCCTGGTGCCGGAGCCAGTGCTTCAGTTTGTGAATCACCTCCTCATCGTCCTCAAAATGTCCTCCACGAATGGCATCTTTTAACGGCTCAAACAAGTGGAAGTCCGAGGGGGTTAGGTCAGGTGTGTCAGGTGTGACAGCCATCGATGGTCTCCCCGACCGCTGCAAATCATGAAGCTCCACCGAATCCCCTTCTGATGACATCACCCTCCGTGCCCAGTGACTAACTGTACCTCTGTCGACAGCAGATGCTCCAGAGACTTTGCACAAGTGTTTGTGAATATGTGAATTAATTTCTCATCAGTGAGACGTTCAATGACGGCACGTTGCTTATAAGTTACTAATCAAAAAGAGTTTCGCATCACCTGCGTTCCGATAGTTCCGGAACCTATACAGAAAACTGGAATAGAGATCAACATAAACATCATTTCCGCCCTTTTTACTGCTCATGATAACCACACATTGCATGATGTACCACCATACAGCGAGACCTTCGGAGGTGGTGGTCCAGATTGCTGTAACACCTTTAATATCCAGTAGCGCGGACTCTTGCATTGATGCATGCCTGTATTCGTCGTGGCATGCTATCCACAAGTTTGTCAAGGCACTGTTGTTCCATTATCCCACTCCTCAACGGCAATTCGGAGTAGATCCCTCAGAGTGGTTGGTGGGTCACGTCGTCCATAAACAGCCCTTTTCAATATATCCCAGGCAAGTCCGATGGGGTTCGTGTCTGGAGAAAATGCTGGCCCTTCTAGTCGTTATCCTGGAGGAAGTCATTCACAAGATGTGCACGATGGGACGAGAATTGTCGCCAATGAAGACGAATGGCTCGCCAATATGCGGCCGATATGGTTGAACTATTGTTCTGAGGATGGCATTCACGTATCGTACAGCCGTTACGGCCCCTTCATGACCACCAGCAGCGTACGTCGGCCTCACATAATGCCACCCGAAAACAGCACGGAACCTCCACTTTGCTGCACTCGCTGGACAGTGTGTCTAAGGCGTTCAGCCTGACCGGGTTGCCACCAAACACGTCTCCGACGATTGTATGGTTGAAGGCATCGGTGAAGAGAACGTGATGCCATCACTGTGCGGTCCATTCGGCATGTTGCTGGGTCCATCTGTACCGTGTTGCATGGTGTCGTGGTTGCAAAGATGGACCTTGCCATGGACGTTGACAGTGAAGTTGCGCATCGTACAGCCTATTACGCATAGTTTAAGTCGTAACACGACGTCCTGTGGCTGCACGAAAAGCATTATTCAATATGGTGCAGTTGCTGTCAGGATTCCTCCGAGCCTTAATCCGTAGGCAGCGGTCATCCACTGCAGTAGTAGCCCTTGGGCAACCTGAGCGAGGCTTGTCATCGACAGTTCCTGTCTCTCTGTATCTCCTCCATATCCTAATATGAGCGCTTTGGTTCACTCAGAGACGCCTGGACACTAAAGTTGTTGAGAGCCCTTCCTGGGACAAAGAAACAATGCGGACGCGATCGAACCGCGGTATTGACCGTCTAGTCATTGTTGAACTACAGACAACATGAGCCGTGTATCTTTTTCCTGGTGGAATGATTGGAACTGATCGGCTGTCGGACCCCCTCCGTCTAACAGCCGCTGCTCATGCATAGTTTTTTACATATTTGGGCGGGTTTAGTGACATCTCTGAACAGTGAAGAGGACTGTGTCTGTGATACAATATCCACAGTCAACGTCTATCTTCAGGAGTTCTGGGAACCGGGGTGACGCAAAACTGTTTTTGATGTGTGTACATCACATACAGACGCCATTTTGAAACAGCCCTGTAGCTACGCTGTCTTTCGAAAGTGACGGAAACTAGGTGCGCTCACTCAAATAATACACACGTAACGTTTCGCTGTCGTAGCATTGTTTTCGTCTGAGAAAAGAATTTGGTGCATTACTTTCTGGGTAACCTTTGTACACTATCAGACCAAATGTATCGGGATACCTATTAGTGGACATTAATATGGAGTGTATCCACCCTTCACCTTTACGATGGGTTGATGACACTTTCAATGAGTTGCCTGAATGCATGTGAAGAAATGGCACCCATTCTCCCTCAAGAGCCGAAACCAGAGAAGGTAGAGATGTTGGATGCTGGGGTCTGGACTGAAGCTGTTTGTTCTAAATCACCTCAAAGCTATTCCATTGGACTCAACGGGACTCTGGACATAACAATCGATTTCATGAGTGTTACTGTCCAAAAACCTTTAATTCAGAATTAGTGCTCAATGGGGCCCACTGCGTCGTATATTCATATAAAGTCATTATGTATTATGTTATGAGACTGAAGACAATTTCCCGATGTTGTTTTATTAAACATATGCTTTCCAGTGGTTATTTTTCTCACAAACCTCACGCACTGGAACACTATATAGAATAGCCAATCAGATTTAAAACAATAGCATTAAATTACACATGAATGTATTACGACATAAACATGAAACATACAACCATTACAAGGTAGCTGATAAGTACAAGTATATAACCTACAGAATACCAAAGAAGCAAACAGCCTATAACCACATAACATCGCTGACGCAACTGTCAATACAGCTCTTACAAAACGACATTTTGTAACAAACTTTCGTAATTCGACAACTAAACAAATAACTGTTCCAGCAAAAGTTTAACGTCTACTATTGCTCCAACAGCATCAAAGCAGCAAACTTACACACTAGTCCGACGGCAACTGAGATGTCGATGCCATATCGATATAGTCCACCTGATGTACATAGCAAACCATAGTGCTATACTGCCTTAAATTATATTTTTAAAAAAATTTGAAATATTGTATCAATTATGTACTTTTCATGGATAACTTTTCTAGTAATCAATATAATCAAACACAGCAGCGTCTCAGTCTCGTAACATAATACTGTTACACCCCAGGATACTACCCTTGGCAGTTCACGGAAGCTGAACCACCGGCCAGTGTGGCCGAGCGATTCTAGGCACTTCAGTCTGGAGCCGCGCGACCGCTACGGTCGCAAGTTCGAATCCTGCCTCGGGCATAGATGTGTGTGGCGTCCTTAGGCTAATTAGGTTTAAGTAGTTCTAAGTTCTAGGGGACCGATGACCTCACGATGACCTCAGATTTTAAGTCCCGTAGTGCTCAGAGCCATTTGAACCATTTTGAAGCTGAACCACCTGCGTCAACGACCAGTAGACTGCCAGCTAGGGTGAAATGCTGAGAGAGTTGCCGCAAACAGGGAGGCTATCGCTGTACAGGTGAACGACCGAGTGCCCAAGCCTGCAAGCGAAGGTTAATCATGTAATGGAACTAATGACGAAACAGTCGTAAGGAAGGTTAGGTACAGTTCAACAATAAGCGTTCAGATTCTGATACAGCAGGAAAGAGCCTCTGAGAGGTGTTGTGAAAGTCTCAAGCCACTAGGAGAGCCGGCTGTAAGGAAAACCGTGACATGAAGTCCTAGCCAACCCACCGCCACAGGTGCACTAGAAGCACCAACGAAAATATCCCACCCTTCGTAGCAAATTTTATTCTTGTGGCAGACACCGATGCTGTTGGCTCTTGACTCCTAGGTAGAGTACTTCAGATGGACCTCGGGCCTGACTTCTGAGTGCGAGTCTTCGACAGGAGATCAATATTAGAGCTAGAGGCCGCTGGAGTCCGCAGGTCAACGGCCACCGTGTGACGCAATAGCCGCCACCCAATGGTTCTCTGCAATGGTGGTACTTTAAGTCGAGCGCCAGCCAAGAGAGGCACTACTCTGCTGACCCAGCTGTGGTGCGGCGCTTTGGAAGGCAATCCTGGATTATTGCATAATAAATGTGTTATTGTCAATGATGTTTCCTCAGGGCTCTCTGCTGATGACGGTAGCTGTCTGGGGCCGGATTCCTATATCTGGTTTCAGCAAGTGGTTGCCAGTGATAGAGACATCTACACCTGCTGCTACACCCACACATCAAGGACAACAGCAGCCTACCGTCTATGCAGCTCTGACGTGAGGTCAACAGATACGACTGGATTTTCGTAACAATGCGGTGTGATGAGTGACTGATATTTGTTTGCTTTTTTATTTTGTATTTTCGTATGGCCACGTTGAGCCGTAGGTACCTTCACAATACGTTAAAAGTGTCGTTTGTTAGACCGCAGGAGCCTACAGACTCGTCTGCGTTCGGTGCGAACACTAGAGAATTTTACTAGCAGTCAGTGAGGTGTCGATATTGTAATTTTTCTGTGCACGACGTGCCATGTCTTCAAGACGTACCAGCAACCTATAGTATGTGTAGAAGGGTTGGTCACAAAGCACACCAGTTCGCAGAATTACGTTCGGCTATGGTACAGCATAAAGATTAAGTGTAGTTTAACTGATTTTCTTGTCTATAGCGTATGCAGTTTCCATGCTTTCTGGTAGGCTATAACGGTAAATAGAATTTACACAAATGCCAATCAATGAGCAGTGACTCTGAATGAGACAGTGGAAGCTTTAAAGGGGCAGATAGCCACTTTGTTACCAACCATAACGCAACAGGGGCAACACCGTGGAGCATTGCGTAGGAAAATAGAGTAATGCGAAGCCATTGGGGGCTCCTTGATTCTAGAGAAAAAATTGCGTTGAGTGCAACCAACCTTTCCATCGATCCCGCAGCAGCTAATTTCATAGCGCCATTTTCGGAGAAAGCAGCGACGTAAAAGATGCCGCTAAATTGGGAAAATAGTCAGGAGAAATGTCCTTGAATATGACTAAATTGAGGTCAGTGGGTGACGCGAAAACGTACGATATGTACCACGAGACCCTCAGTAAGGCCCAAACGTTTGATGAACCATCTAACGGTCTAATGCAGCGTTATCGAAAGCAGATCAGCGCGAGGTCCTTTAGGAAAAAGCTCAACGGCCTATCGCAGAAGCACGGCGGTGGAATTCTTCTCTGACAGGGTTAGGAATCTTAACTAGTAAACGTAAGAATTAAAAGAGTCTTCGGAGGCCGAGTGATTCTGCTTGAGGCAAGGAAGAGAGCCCCGTAGATGTTTCTAAGAGTTATATCTGCTGACATGTCTAGGGTGCAGAATGGAGAACCCAAATGATTTATTTGATGACATTAGGATTGCTACACAACTGGAGGAGATCGACATTGCTGCGAGAAAGAGTGATTGTGGTGTTTTTACCTTCGGAAGTGTAGTGTTTTAGATGTGGGCGTAGAGGTCGTATTTGGAATCAATGTCGTCAGTCCGAATGATACGAATGTGGGGCATTGGACCATAAGGCGTACGACTATCAGAAAAAAGCTTGGGACAAGTAACGTCCTAATAGCCCGTCGTTAAATTGGAACAGGGGTGCCTCATCCGTCGATGACAATTCATCCATCGGACAGCATTCCCAGTAGAATAAAGACAGAAACGTTTGCAGAGACGGAGTGTTGCTTGCTAGGCAACATAAATGATGGGCAACATGAATTTCTGGTTGTCACTGGGGCTCCCGTGTCAGTAATCCGTCCGAATCTCTTACGCAGAAAGAGACTACAGTCGCCACAGTGTAGAGAATGCAGAGTAGATGATAATGACGTGAAGTCATTGGGGACAACGCTGTTCAGTTATAACTTGGAAAATAAGTGATTTCAAGGTACTGCTGCGAGTGGGTGAGGAGAACTGTGCGATCCTGGGACTCGAATTTCTTGTAAAACATCACGCTGGAATTGACCTTTTCCAGCGTAGAGATGAACTTGATGGGACATTGTTTCCGGTAGGGGCAACAGCTACAAGTGCTACACCGTCCCAAGGTTCACCGATCATGAAGGTGGTGTATAATAAACTACAGACATAGGCACTAAAGATCAATTTGTGGGATACGATACCTCAAGGTACAGGAAAGTTATCGTGGATGAACGTAGATGTGGACCTACCTAAGAATTTTATTACATGTTGTAGATCCTTTGGAAACTAACGAAGAATTGGATAACTCATACTGTTTTGTACTCAGAAGTACAGTATACGTCAGTGACATGGAAGATTTTATGGTTCCAGTCAGTTTTGATAATTTTGGCAGGAACGAAGTGAGTCTACCAGAGGGTTTGCTAATGGTTAATCTGGATGTTTTGGTGGAAGATGACACGGAAAAGTCTAGTGAGGATCTCGGCCACAAGCAAACTGTTAATGCATCTGCAGTATATGAGAAAGTCAAATATTTAGAGGGAAATAGTAGAGAAGCAATGGAAGTTTTGTTACTGCAGCTCATGGATATGATTAATCCAAATGCTCTGTTACCAGTAACGCCACTCAAGCAACACAAAATACCAACAGGGAATTGTGCTCCAGTGTACAAGAGCCCATATCGAGTTTTGAAGTGTATGAAACCAATAATGGAAAATTTGTAGACCATCGGCTGGCTGACGGTATTACTGAGTACAATGATATTCCCTGGGGAGGAGGGGGGGGAGCACCACTAATTTTGGTCCTGGAAAAGTCAGCAGATGACATTAAAAATACAGACTTTGCTGCTGACATCACAGACCGTTTGGTATCAAGTGAAACGGCAGTGGTATAGAGGGAAAGTCCCTCGTCATTGGGGAAGAATTCAGCGTTACCATTTGGCGGTGCTTCCATGTGGTGAGACCAAAGCGTCGCAGCATCATACAGAAGACAGTGGCGGTATGCCATGTGCCAGCCGCGCACAAGCCCAGTTCCTCGTTCACTCGATAAGTACACTACTGGCCATTAAAATTTCTACACCAATAAGAACTGAAGATGATAAACGGGTATTCATTGGTCTAATATATTATACTAGAACTGACATGTGATTACATTTTCACGCAATTTGGGTGTATAGATCCTAAGAAATCAGTACCCAGAACAACCACCTCTGGCCATAATAACGGCCTTGATACGCCTGGGCATTGAGTCAAACAGAGCTTGGATGGCGTGTACAGGTACAGCTGCCCATGCAGCTTCAACACGATACCACAGTTCATCAAGAGTAGTGACTGGCGTATTGTGACGAGCCAGTTGCTGGGCCACCATTGACCAGACGTTTTCAGTTTGTGAGAGATCTGGAGAATGTGCTGGCCAGGGCAGCAGTCGAACATTTTCTGTATCCAGAAAGACCCGCACAGGATCTGCAACATGCGGTCGTGCATTATCCTGCTGAAATGTAGGGTTTCGTAGGGATCGAATGAAGGCTAGAACCACGGGTCGTAACACATCTGAAATGTAACGTCCACTGTTCAAAGTGCCGTCAATGCGAACAAGAGGTGACCGAGACGTGTAACCAATGACACCCCATACCATCACGCCGGGTGATACACCAGTGTGGCGATGACGAATACACGCTTCCAATTTGCGTTCACCGCGATATCGCCAAACACGGATGCAACTATCATGATGCTGTAAACAGAACCTGGTTTCATCCCAAAAAATGACATGTTGCCAGTCGTGCACCCAGGTTCGTCGTTGAGTACACCATCGCAGGCGCTCCTGTCTGTGATGCAGCGTCAAGGGTAACCGCAGCCATGGTCTCCGAACTAATAGTCCATGCTGCTGTGAACGTCGTCGAACTGTTCATGCAGATGGTTGTTGTCTTGCAAACGTCCCCATCTGTTGACTAAGGGATCGAGACGTTGCTCCATGATCCGTTACGGCCATGTGGATAAGATGCCTATTATCTCGACTGCTAGTGATACGAGGCCGTTGGTATCCAGCACGGCGTTCCGTATTACCCTACTGAACCCATCGTTTCCATATTCTGCTAACAGTCATTGGATCTCGACCAACACGAGCAGCAATGTCGCGATACGATAAACCGCAATCGCGATAGGCTACAATCTGACCGGAAACGTGATGGTTCGCATTTACACGAGGCTTCACAACAACGTTTCACCAGGCAACGCCGGTCAACTGCTGTTTGTGTATGAGAAATCGGTTGGAAACTTTCCTCATGTCAGCACGATGTAGAAGTCGCCACCGGCGCCAACCTTGTGTGAATGCTCTGAAAAGCCAATCGTTTGCATATCACAGCATCTTCTTTCTGTCGGCTAAATTTCGCGTCTCTGGCACGTCATCTTCGTGGTGCAGTAATTTTAATGGCTAGTAGTCTTGCAATATTTTGTGTGCTAATTGGTTAGTCTCGTATTTACAGACGTAGTCTTGAAAAGTAGGAGAAATCCAGTCAAAAGACCAATAAATTGCAATGGAAGGTTTTGTTACATTAGAGTACTTACAGAAAACGCCATTGTTTTTAATACAATGTGATGTCACACATTAATAATACAGCTTCCTCGTTAACTTTCTCCATAGCAGTAATTTCAGTAAGGCAGTGTGGTAAGTTACTCGTAGCAATAGTTTAAGCAATGCACTGGAGATTGTATTTTGTGTGTGTGTGTGTGTGTGTGTGTGTCTGCCACTAACATTGAAGGGTATACAAATATGCAAGTAATTCTTAGGCAACGTCAGGTAGTGACAATGCTCCACACATACTGCCTAAATAAGCGCAATACTCGTCGAAACTCTTCGCGAAAGTGTCCCCTAAAGTGTTCTGATGCGTAATGCTCTATAGGTGTGTTTCATACTCTCTGAGCAGCCAGAACATTATGACCATGCCGACCGCGACGTTGGATGGCGTTGCGGGCACGTGGAGCGGTAACAAAAGTATCTAAACAGAGCAGATGCGAGAAGTGTATCACCTTAACGAAGATATGAGCTTCCAATGGTGTAATCATTTGAGACAGGCGGGTTTGACAAAGGACACATTATTATTACGCTCCGCAGCAGACCACCCCTACGACCTCTCTTGTTCGACCATCGGGATTCGACCGTCGATCAATAGAAACGTGTCAGCCCTTCGGATGAATCACATTTTTGTTACACTACTTCGCTGTTCGTCTCCACAAACGTCGTCATCGAGATGAACGGTGGCTCGAAACGTGCAGCGCACCACGGATGCAGGCCTGTGGGAGCAGTATTATGCTATGGGAGACATTCTCCTGCGCTTGCATGTTACCTGTGGTAGTATCGAAGACACACTAGCAGCTGAGAACAACCTGCATCCCTTCATGCTTGATGACTTCCCTGACGGCGATGTCATTTTCAGCAGTACAATTGTCCGTGTCTCGGAGGCAGAGGCCGGCCTTTGTGGCCGAGCGGTTCTAGGCGCTTCAGTCCGGAACCGCGCTGCTGCTACGGTCGCAGGTTCGAATCCTGCCTCGGGCATGGATGTGTGTGATGTGCTTAGGTTAGTTAGGTTTAAGTAGTTCTAAGTCTAGGGGACCGATGACCTCGGATGTTAAGTTCCATAGTGCTCAGAGCCATTCGGAGCCAGAACCGTACTACAGTGGTTTGAGAAGCATTATAGTGAACTCACATTGATGTCTTGGTGACAAAATTCGCCTGATGTAAATCCTATGGAACCCATCTGGGTCGCTATCGGACGCGATCACCGCGTACACAAATCAGAGGCTCATTATTTTCGCGAATTACATGACCTGTGCTTAGACATCTAATGCCACTTACCTCCAAAAATCTATCAACAAACTGCCGGGACCCCGATACGCAGAATCAGTGATGTATTTCGTTCCAAAGACGGACAAACAAGCTATTAAGCAGGTGGTGATAATGTTTTGGCTTATCATTACATTTCCTAGCAAAGTGTTGTTAATGTGTGTACATGCTACAGAGATTCACTCGCTATTTACAGGTCTGCATTGGGAGTTCTTGATTTTTAATACTGGTGACGGCGGTTGCTTATAGTGTGCATTTAGTAGTATGTTGTGCGGGTATATGCTTGGATTTTTTCATCATTATTTACGAGTCCAATAGGAGAAGTCTTGTAATGTCATCACACTCTAACAATGCCGGGCGATGTAGGCTTGGTTCTTTGCAAATGAGTATTTGTTGTTCGACAACGCATTGTGGAAACAGAAGAGCATATCTTATTTATGTATGTGTTTTGGAATCCTGTGTGGTGCTTATTCTTCGTATTTCTTTCAAAAAAACGTCGCGACATTGTTATATTATAGTACGTCTGCCAGTAAGACAACTCGCCCCCTTTATCACATACCCTATGATATCACACACACTGGTAATGGAGAGATTACGTAGATTTGGTTTGTAGCAAGAATTTATTTAATTAAATATCGTGGTGTGGTATTTTATTATAATTTTAAGTTTCAGAACGAGAGTATTTGTTGTTAATAATACATTGCACAAAATGTTGACTGTGGAATGTTGGCTTAATTTGTTTAAATATCGTGAAATGGTATTTGTTAATCGCTCTATTTACAGGTATCTTAAGATGGAGACATGGCTATTTGAAATAATCGGTGAAATTGCAACGATGCAAGATGGGGAAGCTATTACAAAATGCCCAAGGCTTATTCTCGTACGTGATTTGAGATACACAACTTGAAGGCGATCATTCTGGAGCATTGATTATGGTAATATTGACTACCATTTTTAAGAAGGATAAAATCCTGTCACACATTTCGCCTTGATAACTTATTCCTTCCGTTATTTTCGCAGAATACGCCATGTTTCGATTAAACTGCAGTAATTAAGAGAGACACTGTAATGTCAAAGTAATTCACCTTGTAAATTACGTTAATGTTGACTGCAAATTTGTAGAATATGCCGATAATCCCTAATACTTTACTGGAAGTAATTTTAATTAATACCATAAATTTAATTATGGTAATATTGGCTATTAATTTTATGATGGATAGTACCCTGTCACACTGTTCATATACAGGACTAATATTTTCTGACATTTGTGTAGAATATGGCACCATGTCATTAGTTTACACTAATTTAGCCATACATTGTAATGTGAAAATGTCTTATCTCGTAAATTATAGTAATATTTCATGCCTTTTTAGCTTTGGTAATAAAAGGAGGAGGAGGAGGAGGAGGAGGTGGAGGGGAGCTTGATATGATCGAGAGAGAATGGAGCGGTAAGGAGAGGTGTGTATTGAGTGTACCACATACAATGGCTTCAGGTGCGCGGACAGGGCAAGGATCCCCTTGGGAGGGAAGGTGGCGGTGTAGGGGTGACGTTGAAGATAACAAGCGCAACTGCCTTAGGTATAACTTGATCCCACAGACGTGTTACCTCAACAGTGACCTTGAATCTGCGCCGAGAATGCATTCCTTCTGTTTCTCCAACCACATAGTTCGCGCTCTTCTGATTTCGCTTATGGTTTCTCCCGCATCAATATTGGTGGCTGTAGTCGCTGATCGTGACATAACACGACAGTGAGATTGTTGATGATGCTCCCCACCAAAACAGAATGAACAATGTCGTTATTGTAGGCTTCAGTCTCAAGAATTGTTTGCTCTATCTACGCTAGACTGCCCTGTGCAAGCCTCTTTATCTCTGCCACTGCCAATGCTGCACACATCCACTTGAACATGCTTGCTATAATGAAGCGCTGGTCTCACTCTATAATTTTCACCTTCCACACTTGCCCTTATTACTGATTCCCTCCATTAATAGATAAGTCTGGCTCAGTGGCGTGTTGCAAGTATTTCAACTGGATGCTACTTCAGCTGCTGAAGAGTTCATAACCTACCCCAATTACCCAGCTGGCGAAAGGGAGCCTACAGTTTAACGTGGAATGCGAACCACATGCCTTCCTGGCGAGATTTCTCATCACTATCAAGGGGAGGCCGCCAATTGTGAAATTCAGATTCGATTCATACTGCGCATAATAAATGCTCATGGCCAGAGGTGTAATGTGGCAAAGCACCAAGATGCACTTCTCAGCCGTTGTCGAGAAAATCGACAGTTAAAAGAAACCGTTGCCGTGAAATACTCTCTACGCTTAATAATTTTCTACAGCGTCGTGGCGCAGCAGGAAGCGCTCGGGTTCGTAATCCGAAGGTCGCCGGATCGAATCTTGCGTCATGCAACCCTTTTTTTGTATTTGTTTTTTGTAATTCATATATATATATATATATATATATATATATATATATATATATATATATATATATATTCCCGGCAATCAGTTGCAGCAATTACGCATATAATAAGTTGTTGAAAGTCGTTTGTCGTGCAAAAACTGGCGACTTCGAACATCATTATGTTTTCCGCAAACAAAGTTGTATTTCACAAATGTTATTAATTGTCTTCATAATGTTAACCACGTATAGTTAACGGAAGACGTAGAAACGGTATTCCGAAACGAATACGTGTAGCGTAAGTCAAACGTTCGAATTAGAATAGAGACCCCACGAGCACAAATTTGCTGCGGCATGTATGAAATATAAACTCCGTTACTCGCTCGTTACACTTGAATGACAGATGTTGAATGGGCCGAAACGAGCCGCCGCATAACAGCGTAGTTGCCTGCTAACTTCGAAAGAAGGTAGATGCGGTCCCTAGCGCAACTTATAACATTGTCGAAAATCAGTGCGGACCGGAGAGCTTTGGTACACCCTGTTAAAAAAACGGAAAATTGGAGGCGGTACAATTGGAGAGCGATCCGCCTTCACCAGTATGCATAAGCAATTCATTAATAATATATATATATATATATATATATATATATATATATATATATTTGAATTACAAAAAACTAATAATAAAAAAATTGCATGGCGCGAGATTCGATCCGGCGACCTTCGGATTACGAACCCGAGCGCTTACCGTTGCGCCACGACGCTCTAGAAAATTATTAATCGTAGAGAGTATTTCACCGCAACGGTTTCTTTTAACTGTCGATTTTCTCGACAACGGCTGAGAGGTGCATCTTGGTGCTTTGCCACATTACACCTCTGGCCATGAGCTTTTATTATGCGCAGTATGAATCGAATCTGAATTTCACAATTGGCGGCCTCCCCTTGTAAGAGATGAACGCTAGATTAAATGAAAATACTTCCGCGTTCGACAGAGATTCGATCCCGAGACCTGCCGATATTCAGGCTCCTACTTTACCTTTAGACCACCTTTAACAAACTAACAATTCCTTAATGCCTCAGGATGTGTCCTAAAACCGATCTTATAGTCATGTCGGCAACTTTATTTTCTCCAATTCGGTTCAGTACCCAAATATTACTTATCTGATTAGCATTCTTTTGTGGCATCACATTCAAAAATCTTGTATTCTCTTCATGTATGAAACGTTTATCGTTCAAGTTTCACTTCTGCATGTGGCTACACTCTACACAACCACTGAAATTTATATCCAGTGTTAACAAAAATCATTTTTAGAAACTCTTTTCTTGCATTTGCCAGTGTTTCTCTGTATCCTTTCTTCCTCGACCATCGTCACTTACTTTGCTGTCGAAATAGCAAAACTCATTTAATACTTTTAGTTTCTCATTTCCTAATCTAACTACCTATCCATCGTTTGATTTGATTCGACTACATTCCATTACCCTTCTTTTATTGATATTCATCTCACAACCTCTTTTCAAGACACTGTTCGTTTCATTCAGCTGAATTCCTGCTCCTTTGCCATCACTGGCAGTATTACAATAATATCAGAAAAAGTCAAAGTTTTAAGTGCCTAGCCTTCCATGACCAGTGTCAGTGGTGCTGTTTTAGAATTTCATAATGGCATAGACTCACGTTCAGTAAGGATTTTATCTACACCCACAAAAATATTGTTTATTTTTCCGCAAATTTAATTTTCTTTCTAAATGTCTCCTTTTCTGCTTTTTCATTCCCAAGCAAACAGTGACGGAGAGAAAAATGCAGGTAAAAGAAACAAGCGCAATTCAGGCCAGATATTCGACGAACTCTGAAAGGACTCAGACTAAAACAACGTTTGCTTTTGCCTGGTCTGTGTTTAATATTCGGTTTTCGACCTAGCAGTACTTGAAGTCTGATTGAAAATTTTATTTTAAGGGCCACAGAATGAGTAGCTGAATTTTCTTTGTAAATATATAGTGAATGATCGCACTACTGAACTTAAGAACGTGCACTGGACGAATATGTTTATGAGTCTGTGGGTTGCGTTCGTCGGTGGCTTAATGGCTAAGTGAGTAATGGCCAAACTGCAAATATGTTCTGGCGTTCGGTTCACAGTTATTCCTACAATTTTTCCTCCTTGCTGGAGGTACACATAAGACCAGGAGAAGATACCATACTGTCACCATCGCTTCTTTTACCCCCTGCAACAATTTGTTGATCTGGAAAATTCCAACTTGCATCGTGATTCGGAGACCATGCTAAGGTGTGGCTCCTCCTATTACTGCCTCCCTATCTCATCCTTAAGTCAGAGAAAGGAAAGGGTATGCTAGTTCCAAGACTACCATGTTTCGTAAACACTTTATTGTACAAAAGCACCCTTATTTGTTGACAACAGCTCCACTTACTGAAAGTTTTAACACTGAGAGACTTGAGGCGTCAAATTCTTTGCTTAGTTCTTGTAACTTATTTATGAACCAACCTAGCGTCTATTAAAACTACACCTCTGAACATTGGAATCCTGCTCCTCAATCAGAGAAGGCTCAGGGCTAGAACCAGCACTTTTACAGAGCTTGTCGTATATTGTGGAGACTGGCGCATTAGACGTTACACTTGACGTGGAAGTCATATTGATGGTCACATCCTTTACTGTCCTTATTCGGCTCGGAGCACATTTTATTTGAAACAGAGACAGTACATCTCTGGCGTCGCATAACTTTGTTAGGAGATGGACGCTAAAACTTTCGATATTAACAAGAAACATTTTATTACTCTTCATACGACACTATTGTCAAGCCCGTGCTGGCGAGGGATTTTCTGAACTTTACTTGCCGGTAACGCTTGTAGTCTACAGCCTACAACGTTCTTTGTCTCATGTTTCAATTGTAATCATTTGCATTTGAGCCATGTCATGCAGCGATGGAAACAAACAAGATATTACCAAAATCACACACGTGATCTAGCGCCCCGAACAAAACTTTCACTATGGTAGCGTGCTCTTTAGCGCTTAGTTGTCTTAATACGCTGAACATGTAAGATTTCATCTACTGGCGAAAACATCTGCACTTTAAAACTTCCACTTTTAGCCATGCTATAGACCCGCTTGTGAAAAGTTAGTAATCGAAATGAGGATAAACAATATGTTGTCACAAGTTACGCGTCTGAATTATAATTAATGTACACAAAATTTCATCTAAACAGCCATACATGGTAACGGTAAGCACTTAATTTCAGCGAGATGGAAAATCTTCTCAGCATGGATCATGCAGCAGTCGACGCAAACACCCCGATTAGTCACATTTGATTTATTGATACTGACACTGAAGCTTGTTTTACAAGTTCTAAGATTTGATTTGATCTGGTAGCAGCTGAACCGACGCTATAAATAAAGACATATATTAAGTGATCTAGATTCACAAAATGTTCACAATGATCGCGGACTCATACAGGGAATATATTTCCTTTATTAAAAATGTAAAACTACAAATCAACTCGCTTCAGGTTTACAGTATCTGTTTATTGTACCACTCGTACTGTAAAACAAAAATATTTATTTTAGAGTAGTATATGTTACTCTTATGAAACTAAGAACGTAATGTAAATTCCTGTAAGCAACGTATTTATCGCAAAGAGGGAAAGAAATGTCTGTTCCATGAATAATTTTTTCTGAAGGAAGGCATCTTAGGAATTTACAGGTATTCTACTTGTATTGTAAGAATTCAGTTTAGTGGGCATGAAAGAGAGATATACTCGTATATACTCAGAAAATCATTTGGCCAAAGATAAAGCAACCCTTATAAACTGAAACAAAAGCTCTTCTGATTACGTCGTTTATCTCGCATACGGGACGAGAGACTAAGATAAGAACATATATGAATCGAAGACATAAAGAAAGCGTATTAAGTATTTTATAAGATGATGCGGTAGTATAACCAGAATGATGTTAGTGAGGTACAAAAAATCATTTTTTGCGCTCGAGAATGAACCTGTGCTGGTTGTCTAATTTTGGTCCGCAGTATTTTCTGCTATACAGTATAGAATAGTCTTCTTTTTGTCACATGCTCTGACTTCATCCCTTACGTCAAACTGTTCACGTCTGAGTAGCAAAAATGGTTCAAATGGCTCTGAGCACTATGGGACTTAACATCTGTGGTCATCAGTCCCCTAGATCTTAGTATTACCTAATTAACCTAAGGACACCACACACATCCATGCCCGAGGCAGGATTCGAACCTGCGACCGTAGTGGTCACGCGGTTTCAGACTGAAGCGCCTGGAACCGCACGGCCACACCGGCCGGCTCTGAGTAGCACTTACACCAAAATTCCTCAACTATTTGCTGGATGTATTCCAACCTCTGTCTTCCCTTGCAGTTGTTGTCCGCTACAGCTTTCTCTGGTATCATGAAAGTTTTTCCCTGAAGTATTAATACATGTCTAGTCGTTCTGTTCCTTCTTATTATCAGTATTGTTCCACGTATTTCATTCCTCGCCTATTCTTCGGAGAAACTCCTTATTTTTTATCAGCTCTCTTTGCCCGTGCTACTTTGCTTATGTCCTTCTTCAAACGTCCATGATAGGTATTTTAGCAGAATTCCTTCATGGTCTCCAGGTCTGATGTATGGTCTGCCGTTAATCTCATTTCTGATACTCCCGTGTACTTCCTCCTGTCTTCGGGTTCCTCTGAATCCATATTCTGCGTTCAGTAGACGCTTAGTTCCGTTCGGTATTTCCTGCAATTCTTCCTCGCTTTCACTGAGGATAGCAGTGTGCTCAACGAATCTTATCGTTAATATTCTTTTGCACTAAGGATAGCAGTGTGCTCAACGAATCTTATCGTTAATATTCTTTTACCCTTATTTTTTGTTCCACACATGCATCTATATGTTATTTCCAACATTGTTTCTTCGACATGCAGATTTAAGATCAGCGGAGAAAGACTGCACCACTTCTTACGATGGTTTTTGGAGTGTAAATGTAGACGTCCTCAAAACTAAAATCTGTCATCGCAGAAACAGACAGACGAGCTCACACGGAAGAGAGGAAACAACGGCGTCGCACGCACTCTCGTCTGCTGCTGTCTTCCCCCAGAGCCACGGTCGCTTCACAGAGGCACGACGGCCTTCGACCGACCATTAGTGCGTGCGATAACGACGTCAAAACAACTTCGTGTAGGCGCTTCTGGCAAGCAAAGGCGCCCAGCGTCATGGCATATCTTGAGTTCCGATTTTGCTAGTAAGGAAAAAAAAACTCTTTCCTACTCGGTTTTGTTTGTGTTCACTGACTCGTTGCGTAAACAAATCGTTATAGCATATTTATTTTATTTTATTTTTTATTGGTCTTTAGCTTTCCGCACACAATCGACTTTCTCGTTCAGAAACATACAATATCGGTTTGCTTATTACATTTCATTACTATTACTGTCATTTTTTTAACTCGTGGACTACACTGAGTTGGTGTTAGATAGTCTGCAGGAACAGAATATCTGAAGATCACATAGAAAGATCCTCGTTTGCTAAGGTGCCGTCACACAGAACTGCAACAAATCAGTTATAAGTGTAAGAGTGGAACACTAATCTTATGTGACCTTGGACGTGCAATAAAAATACGCTCTGCGTCCTATTGATCCCTAGAAGAACAGACTGAATTCTCCACGTTGTAGAAACAGAGCAGATGTTTGCAAAAACACATGAAAAACTTGAGTCTAGGTACCAGAGATGTCAGGCGCCTGGAGCCAGATGGGATTTCGTGGTGCGAGGCGAGTTGATGTGTAGTTCTTGCCTGCATGTCCCGTTCTCTGCTCCCATTCTCACTGTGTCTTCTAAGATGTTTGTAAAGCGTACTTGGGATTTCAGTCTAATTTATGTCCTCTGACGGACTAAATACTTTGGCCAGGTGCTCAACAACGTCATTATCAGTAATTCCACTATATGATTTTACCAAAGCTTCGTCCTCTCATCGATACTAGAACCAGTACACAATAAGGTTTCTGTTTCGATGGTTCTATAGTTTTTCAGGATGTTACAGCAGAATGTGATAGCCTTCAGTGATACAAATATGTGTGGTGCATCTGTACTTGTTACTCGTTATGTGGGACGGAACGCTTGTATGTATTTGACCACGTAATCTTACAGTCATGTGAGGTAATGACTACCTTTTTTTTTCTTTTCTTTCCACGTGTTCAGACCGACATAGAAAAATTGTTTCAAAAGTAACGGAGAAGTACGAAAAAATTAGTATCAATTCCTCAGTACCAATTTTACTAATTTTATCACGTATTTTACGTAGAATTATAGCCCGCTGAATAGCCGCATCCGTTAGCTCGCCGCTTCCGACATTCAGAGAGGGGTGCCGGCCCCGGATCGAATGCGCCTAGCGGATCTACGACGAAGGCCAATGTACAGGCCAGCCTGGATATGATTTTTATGCTGTTTCTCACATCCGAAAAGGTGAATACCGGTCTGGTACCCACTTCCCTCCTCAGTTACACAATTCGCAAACATTTAGAAAACGTTCTCACACATACACGTGGGATAACAATAGGCACAAACACGAATTCAATACTGGGAACGAGGGCGGCGGGGGAGGGGGGGGGGGGGACTGGGGTAAGAGGTGGTTGATAGAGTGTTGATACCTAAGTTTTCAGATAATCTGCGTATCCAGTTATGCTGGGCACTGATGCGATATACATATGAATCGTATCAACACTTTCCGCATCAACTACAGCCTGAAGATGGCGCACTGAAACGCAGAAACTCGCTGTAAGAAAATAAATAAAATCATAAAGAAGGCTGTAGGCGTCTTATTTTCTCACAATAGTAAGCAGCCGTAGTCCCAAAGACGTCCTGCCAAAAGGATTGACATACAAAAATTTCACGACTTTCGTTTGCGTCAAATATTTCTGTTCTGTTTACTAACACTTCTAAATGACTGCGGATTATCTTCACTAACGCTTGCAAATATCTATGGATTGTATGTTCAATACCAGGATATTACTTCCACTTTGCGGTAGTAACACGTATGCTATGGAACTGATTCTGTCGAAATCCTACAACTGTAAGCACTGTCCGAGACGTGTGGTTCCACTAGTGCTGATACAACGTTATCACATGGAACTGTTGCGTTGGGAGTCGTTTCGCACACGAGCAGCTTACCGAAGTGCGAAGTGAAGGCACTAGTCACTAGTGCACCAGTCACAATCCAATAGTGAACGGGTCATCCAGATGACAACCAAATTACTCAACACGAATATTCGGATGGCTCTTTCAAAAAGATCACGGCCTCTTTCCTTTCCCATCCTTTCCCCAACTAGAGTTTATGCAGCGTCTCCAACGACCTCGTCGTCGACTAAACGTTAAGACTTGAATATTCCTTCACTCCGGTCCTTCAGTAATGAGCCAATTGGTTATGAGACTTGAAACTCTGATCTAACTTTCTTCAGAAGTAGGTCGTCTTCGAACATGTAAATGCTGCTATATGTCACGTCTGAAGTGGTCAATAGAATACACATGAGGTGCGAGAACGAAATTGTGTGGTAATCAGTTTACACAATGACAGGCCAAAGAAAATTCCTTGTGCAGGCATTATACAGTTGCGTAGAACTTTCTTCAATTTGAAGGAGATATAGTTTTAGCGGATAACCGGCTACATTTTGAAATTCAGTTTTATTCAAACCATTTTTGATGGCTAGCAGCGCCGGACGCCAGCGTTGTTTTAAATGTTGAATCTCGGTTCAGAATTAAATTGTCTCGGTTCATTATTAAGAGGCTCCGATGGCACAGCAGTACGCCGCAGACAGCCAATGTCTGCATTCCTGTACTCTCATTAGACATTTGCTATCAATATCATTTACTCGTTCACAAAGGTAATTCCACACTCATTTGCGTATACAACTGCGTGCATTGTGGCTAGCACGATGCCCTAATTCTTCCAAACAGGTCACTTTCCGGATCAAATCTGGAGCAATGTGGGTTTTGGGAATGTCCAGTACGAGCTACAACTTCTGTGATAAAATACTTTAGTAATTAATGAAACTGAATAATGAACGTGGGGAAGTCTGTTAGTGTTGTAACTTTTTTTAGCCAATGAAAGAATCAATCGACATTACAACACGGAAGTTTAAGGTTGAATATCTGCCTGTAAGCAATTCTAATACTGTCTGAAAAATATGTCCCCCGTTGTCTTTAACGTGGAAGAGTGTTGAAGCACTAGAGTTCGCCAAAGACGTAACAGATAGCGAGTCAACAATTTCTGTGGGCGAAGTGTCTCATTTCCGGTCGCAAAAGACGATAAATTTGCTACCTCACAAGTAACCCCTTGAGTGCGAGATCGCAATTTTATTGAGTAAGGCTCATTTGAAAGTGTTGTGTTAACAATTATGACAGGAAAAGTATTAGCTGCTAATCAGTCACCATGTGCATCAGGAGGGCAACACAAAATAAGTGACCGAGAGGTGCAGAGATCAACATTCTATGGGATGTACGTATTACACTTCACAAAATGGATATCACCGACATCCAAGAAATGTTCAAAACAAACCATTAACTTGCACCCCGAACACCGAATGAAAAATGGCATGGTACGAACATCCAGAGGCTGAATTTGTCCAGAGGTTCCAGCTGCTATGAACTGCAACGTCACACACTTTTCAGGAGGAATAGTTTGCTCTGAAGGAGTATAATTTTTATACGTAGACCAGCAATGAAGCAAAAGCAAGTTATTTTGACCATAAATTGACCAAAACCAGTACTCCTATCACAGCTGTAGTACTCTTACGCCCGTTTTCCCACTCTTGCTTGCGGTAACGCAAATATTTGCTACTGCCACTGCAAGATCACGCAGGTGAAAAAGAATCGCAGGGGCCAGGACACCTCCAACTTCTCACGGTATAACAAATAACTTTCCAGCCAATTTACCATCCAGTTTAATAGTCGGAATAATTGTATACGGATACGTTAAGGCATTGATGTTAGTTGGACTTCATGCGACTCTCTTGGTAGCTCTAATTTCCAGGGTTCCTTTCATATGCATTTCCTCTTTAAATCCTGATTGTTCGGAGTTGAAAATAAATTCCGTACCGAACTATTGGATAAGTTAGTTTATTTCATCCACAAATTTTGAGCCGATTCCGCAGTTTGACGCTGTATTTCAAATTTCTTTGTCTTACGTCTCCCAATTCTGTAGCACTGTTTGATATTATGCTACCATCCTCTGCTTCTCTTGAAATCGCTGTAATCTATGTCACGCAGTTAACGTAGTAGATCACTATCATGCATATCCTGTAAATTGTATCGATCGTCCTTGAAACGTGCAAACAGCAGTTTTTGTAACAAGTACGCCTTGTCCTTCCTTGAATATCGGCAGTTTTTCTTATCGTATTGCTGCGAACTTATTAGAAATCTGTTCATAATTGTTTCTTTACTATGCAGCGGATGACCTTCCATGTACGCCCGACACCACACATTCCACTAACTCATTTTGCAGAAATGCTAATATTTCATCTGCCACTTCTTTGTCGCTCTGCGAAATTCCTTGGGTTCTTTTCTGGCGAAATGTTAACTGCGGCAACTGTTATAGACATTATGCAATATTTGCTTTGTTTATCGTTCCACTGTTCAGCCTTGTATCAACACCACTAGCACTGAAGAGCTGTAGTGAGAAAGTCGTCGACTAAGCAGTTGAACTCCGCTTCGTAGTCTCATGCTGCGCTCACTACTGGATACTCCCAAGTCCCGCCCGATGGTACCATTAGCAGCTGATATTGTAGTTGAATGGTGGACAATATGTGGGGCATTTAATGCTGTAAACATCATTGACCTCTTACGACCTCCTACTCAAAGGGTTCCTTGTCAGCATTGTAGCATTGTTTTTGCTTACCATAAGCTCAGAGATCACGAGTAGCATAAGCGTTCAAGCAAAAAGAAGGAGATGTTAGTGTTTGCCGTCTTCACTGTTTCGTGAGAGACAGAAGATACTCTCGGATCTGACAAGGGTGGGGAAGCATATCTGTCGTAGCCTCTCTGATGTGACCACCTCGGCATTCACGCTAATCGATTTAGGGATCCACGGAAAACCCAAATTAGGATTGGAGCAGAATGTAAGTCCAGTAGCCTTGCAGCTGCGTCACGTCGCTTGTTTTGGATTCGACGCCAAATGTGTTTCGTGACTAATGAAGATTACCTCGGAGAAAGAAGGACACTTAATTTGTTTTTCTTGTATAAAATGTTTTTAACTAATCTATTGAACCCAGCATCCTGGATGATGGTTAATAACCGACACCGGTAGATCACTAATAGGACAATTAACAGCTGATGGGTAAAATGCACTATATAAAATACTTTACGGCTGTTGAACCTCACCTTATGGAAACATTACTTAATTTGTGACCTCTGTTGACTTTTTTCTTATCGTTTACAGACCTTTTTGTACCCACCTTGTATTGTAGGTAGGTGTTATTTCGCACAGTGATTCTACTGTCTCTATGGATGCCGTTTTATGCAACTCCCATTGTTATATATGGCCATATAAAAACCACGCGCGAGATTTTCATATTCTATCGCTCGCTACGCGCAAACGTCTACAGAAAAAAGTGAACAAGAACTTTTTCTAGGAAGTTTAATATACACTCCTGGAAATGGAAAAAAAGAACACATTGACACCGGTGTGTCAGACCCACCATACTTGCTCCGGACACTGCGAGAGGGCTGTACAAGCAATGATCACACGCACGGCACAGCGGACACACCAGGAACCGCGGTGTTGGCCGTCGAATGGCGCTAGCTGCGCAGCATTTGTGCACCGCCGCCGTCAGTGTCAGCCAGTTTGCCGTGGCATACGGAGCTCCATTGCAGTCTTTAACACTGGTAGCATGCCGCGACAGCGTGGACGTGAACCGTATGTGCAGTTGACGGACTTTGAGCGAGGGCGTATAGTGGGCATGCGGGAGGCCGGGTGGACGTACCGCCGAATTGCTCAACACGTGGGGCGTGAGGTCTCCACAGTACATCGATGTTGTCGCCAGTGGTCGGCGGAAGGCGCACGTGCCCGTCGACCTGGGACCGGACCGCAGCGACGCACGGATGCACTCCAAGACCGTAGGATCCTACGCAGTGCCGTAGGGGACCGCACCGCCACTTCCCAGCAAATTAGGGACACTGTTGCTCCTGGGGTATCGGCGAGGACCATTCGCAATCATCTCCATGAAGCTGGGCTACGGTCCCGCACACCGTTAGGCCGTCTTCCGCTCACGCCCCAACATCGTGCAGCCCGCCTCCAGTGGTGTCGCGACAGGCGTGAATGGAGGGACGAATGGAGACGTGTCGTCTTCAGCGATGAGAGTCGCTTCTGCCTTGGTGCCAATGATGGTCGTATGCGTGTTTGGCGCCGTGCAGGTGAGCGCCACAATCAGGACTGCATACGACCGAGGCACACAGGGCCAACACCCGGCATCATGATGTGGGGAGCGATCTCCTACACTGGCCGTACACCACTGGTGATCGTCGAGGGGACACTGAATAGTGCACGGTACATCCAAACCGTCATCGAACCCATCGTTCTACCATTCCTAGATCGGCAAGGGAATTTACTGTTCCAACAGGACAATGCACGTCCGCATGTATCCCGTGCCACCCAACGTGCTCTAGAAGGTGTAAGTCAACTACCCTGGCCAGCAAGATCTCCGGATCTGTCCCCCATTGAGCATGTTTGGGACTGGATGAAGCGTCGTCTCACGCGGTCTGCACGTCCAGCACGAACGCTGGTCCAACTGAGGCGCCAGGTGGAAATGGCATGGCAAGCCGTTCCACAGGACTACATCCAGCATGTCTACGATCGTCTCCATGGGAGAATAGCAGCCTGCATTGCTGCGAAAGGTGGATATACACTGTACTAGTGCCGACATTGTGCATGCTCTGTTGCCTGTGTCTATGTGCCTGTGGTTCTGTCAGTGTGATCATGTGATGTATCTGACCCCAGGAATGTGTCAATAAAGTTTCCCCTTCCTGGGACAATGAATTCACGGTGTTCTTATTTCAATTTCCAGGAGTGTAGTTAAATTTCGTACCGTTTTACGTTTACGCTGGAGGTTTCGGTTTGTGAGTTATTCAATAAAAACGTGCAAATGTAAGCTTCAAACGTACCTCCAATCCCATACTCATCGCTCACCACTCACAATTTCTAGTATGTTGCTAGTGGCACTCTCTCCTAGTACTGTAGAAAAAATTACGACCTAAATTCGAACTTTTTTGGTCTCAAATGATGACTATTACGCCACCAGAATAATCGGCTATTTCGTTCGCGTTATTAATTTAAGTGTGCCTGTGAAAGTAACGAAACAAGAATGACTTTTGTAAATGTTTCGCTAAAATTAATTACACACATCATTCGGATCCGAGAGTTCCGGAACCTGTACAGAAAATTGGACTAGAGATCAACATAAACATCATTTCCAACCTTTTTATTGCTCATGAAAACCACACATTGCATGTTGTACCATCATACAGTGAGACCTTGAGAGGTGGTGGTCCGGATTGCTGTACACAAAAGGTACCTCTAATACCTAGTATCACGTCCTCTTGCATTGATGCATGCCTGTATTTGTCGTGGCATACTACCCACAAGTTCGTCAAGGCAGTGCTGGTCCAGATTGTCCAACCTCTCAACGGCGATTCGGCATAGATACCTCAGAGTGGTTGGTGGGTCACGTCGTTCATAAACAGCCCTTTTCAATTTATCCCAGGCATGTCCGATAGGGTTCATGTCTGCAGAACATGCTGGCCAATCTAGGCGAGCGATGTTGATATCCTGAAGGAATTCATTCACAAGATGTGAACGATAAGAGCGCGAATTTTCGACCACGAAGAAGAATGCCTTGCCAATATACTGCCGATATGGTCGCACTATCGGTCAGAGGATGGCATTCACGTACAGCTGTTACGGCGCCTTCCAAGACCACCAGTGGCGTTCTTCGGCCCCACATAATGCCACTAGCGGCGTTCTTCGGCCCCACATAATGCCACTCCAAAACAGCACTCGCTGGACTGTGTGTGTGTAAGGCGTTCAGCCTGACCGGGTAGCCTCAAAACACGTCTCCGGGCATTATCTGCATGAAGACATATACGACACTCATCGGTGAAGAGAACGTGATGCTAATCCTGCGCAGTCCATTCGGCATGTTGTTGGGCCCATCTGTACAGCGCTGCATGGTGTCGTGGTTGCAAAGATGGACCTCGCCATGGACGTCGGGAGTGGAGTTGCGCATCACGCAGCGTACTGCGCACTGTTTGAGTCGCAACACGACGTCCTGTGGCTGCACGAAAAGCATTATTCAACATGGTGGCGTTGCTATTAGGATTTATTGGGAGACTGTAAGGAGGCAGCGCACAGAACACTAGTGCGACCCATTCTTCAGTACTGCTCGAGTGTTCGGGATCCTCACCAGGTCGGATTAAAGGAAGACATCAAAGTAGTTCAAAGGCGGGCTGGTACATTTGTTACCGGTAGCTTCCATCAACAAGCTATTGTTACGGAGATACTTCAGGAAATCAAATGGATATCTGTGGGGGGAAGACGACGTTCTTTTCGAGGAAAACTACTGACAAAATTTAGGAAACCCGCATTTAAATCTGACTGTAAAGCAGTTCTACCACCGCCAACGTACTTTCCATGTAAGGACAATAAAAATAAGGTAAGGGAAATTAGGGCTTGCATCGAGGTATATAGACAAATGTTTTTTCCCTCGCTCTGTTTGGGAGTGGAACAGGATAGGAAATGACAGTGGAAGCCTACAAGACAGCCTTCACCACGAACCATACGGCTGCTTACAGATTACGTAGTAGATGCAGAAGAAGATGTTTTTGGAGCACTGAAGAAGACTTCGTGGCCGTCGATTTGCTTCAGTCGGAAAGGTGCACGCCTTGGTACAAGTATGGCTGCATAGGCAACCGCAAACATCCATAATATCACGGATCGCATTGGAAAAGTACTAGCCAAGTTTCAGGTAGAGACCATTTTTAGACCTACTAAGAAAATTAGTGAATGCCTAAGATCAACAAAAGATGCTCGTCACCCCCTAGCCACCCCAGGGGTATATAAAATTCCGTGTAGTTGCGGCAGGGTTTACATAGGAACTACCAAAAGAAGCATCAATACACGGTTGACGGAGCACAAAAGAAACTGTCGCTTGGGACATATCGACAAATCGGCAGTAGCGGAACATGTTTTTAAGGATGGAGATCACGACATAAAATTTGGTGAAACAAGCGTGCTAGCGAGGACGTCGCACTATTATACACGTATGTATAGAGAGGCAATTGAAATCCACAAACATCAATACAATTTTAATCGTAAAGAAGAAGGATTAAAATTGGATAAGATATGGCGGTCGACGTTGCATCAATCACGTGACAATCGATTGCCTGCAATCGAGAGAACAGACGATAGCCAGAGATAGCTGCACATCGACGCCATGTGACGTGTGGTGGCGCCCCCTACGATCTCTATATAAGCGGCGGCCCCAGCTCCTAGCAGCCAGTCGTCGACTCACCTCGGAAGATGTTCTCCGTAGTTGAGAACGAAACGTCAGGGAGAAGAAGTTCTACAGATCGACCACGGCAACTTAGCCCGGAAGAGTTTACTGATAAAGACGCCGGCCGTGAAAGCCTACATGGAATGAGTTACATTTATATTCGATTTTAACAAACTTCTATTCTTCAGAAACGCATTTCTTGCATTTGCCAGTCTACCTTTTATGTCCTCCCTACTTAGCACATCATTAGTAATATAGTTACTCAAATCGCAAGACTCATCTACTGCTTTAACTGTCTCATTTCCTAATCTAATTCCCTCAGTATCACCAGATTTCATTCGACTACGTTTCATTATCCTTGTTTTGCTTTTGTATATGTTCATCTTACATCCTTCTTTCAAGACACTGTCCGATCCGCTCCACTGCTCTTCCAAGTCCTTTCCTGTCTCTGACAGAATTACAGTGTCGTCAGCAAACCTTAAAGTTTTTGTTTTTTCTTCCTGAACTTTATTTCGTTCTTCAATTTTTTTTTGTTTCCTTCACTGATTGTTCAATGTACAGATTGAGTAACACGGGGATAGGCTGCAACCCTGTCTCACTCCCTTCTCAATCAATGCTTGTCCTTCGTGTCCCACGACTCTTTATAAGTACCGACTGGCTTCTACACACGTTGTAAATAGCCTTTTGCTCCCTGTATTTTACCCCTGCTACTTTCAGAATTTCAAAGATTTGTGAAAAGCTTTCTCTCAAGTCTACAGATACTATAAAAGTAGGTTTGTCTTTTCTCTCTCTAAAATAAGTCGTAGGGTGAGTATTGCGCGAATGTTCCTACATTTCTCAGGAATCCAAACTGATCTTCCACAAGGTTCCTTTTTTCCAATTTTTCCATTCTTCTGTAAAGTATTTGCGTTAGTTTTTTGCAGCCATGACTTATTAAACTGAGAGTTCGGTTAATTTTCACACCTGTTAGCAACAACTTTCTTTGGAATTGGAATTACTACATTCTTCTTGAAGACTGAGGGTATTTCACCTCTCACACACACTTTGCACACCAAAAGAAAGAGTTCTGTTATGGCTAGCTCTGTCAAGGTTATCAGTAGTTCTGACGGAATATATTCTATCGCCGTGGCCTTGTTTCGATTTAGATCTTTCAGAGCTCTGTCAAATTCTTCTCGCAGTATCATACATCCCATCTCATCTTCAGCTACATCCACTTTCTATAATATTGCCTTCAAGTTTCTCTCCCTTTTATAAATCTTCTATGTACTCCTTCCACTTTTCAGCTTTCCCTTCTTTGCTTAAGACTATAGAAGAGCACCGCAGTGTGCCATTAACCGTGTCATTAACATCGTTGTAAAGTGGTAATCGCTGACAGTGTTCGAAATTCTGAGGAAAATAGAGGTAAGCTATAAGGAGACGAGTAATGTACAACATGTACAAGAGCCAACAGAGAATAATAAGCATGGAAGACCGACAACGAAGTGCTCGGATGTTTCTGAGAAAACACCCTTACAACAGTGAAGAAGCTTGTAATATGTAATAACCAAAACTTGCAACACAAAACACTGAGTAGTGCAACAAACCTCGGATGAATGCAAAACTACGGTAACGTTTTTGTCCCCGTTGTGGGAACAACTCAGCATTGCGTCGTGTGTTGTGCCGCTCTCCCACCGCACTCAGCCAAGCCCCAAACGAGGTGCAGGTCATCAAACTCTTCAGCAGTAAACGGGTGCTGATGACCTTGCTGTTTGGCGCCCCAGCAGTAAACCTCTCCATACATATGTGTTTCGCTGTTAACGCACACCCGACACTGCCCTACTCTAGGCAGAGCAGAGCAGTGCTGAACGCAAGTTTGATGGCAACGAGTTAAGGAGGGAATTATTGTTGCCAACAACACGTGCCATGAGCGAATGGGAACAAGGCACGTAACGCATGCCACTGACATTTGCACTGTTCTGCACTATTTTCAGTGCAATACAGATACGAAGCGAAGGGGGAGAGGGGGGGGGGGGGACGAAATGCATTAACTCTGTGAAGTGCCAAAATACTCAGAAAGTATTTCCGAACAACATCTGTGAGCTTGTCGGTGAATTTGATATAACCCGATTTTGTTGGTCTATGTAAATACTGGATAAACATAAAGTTATGTTATAGTCAAATCTTCTTTCCTTCTGTGCGAGTATGAAATTAATATATGAATTGCTTTGCAAAACTACGCTTTGAAACATACCGCTCTTGATATTCAAACAACTGCTTATTTTTTTCCCAAAAAGCCTCTTTAATCTTCCTGTAGGCGATATCTATCTTTCCCCTAGTGAAATATGCTTCTAAATCCTAAAATTTGTCCTGTAGCCGTCCCTGTTTAGCCATTTCGCATTTCCTGTCAGTCTCACTTGTTTAAACGTTTGTATTCCCTTTCGTGAACATCAGTTGGTGTATTTTTAAATTTTGTGCTTTCATCAGTTAAATTCTGTATCTATTGTGTTATATCTATTGTGTTATCCAAGGATTTCTAGTGGCCCTGGTGTTTTTACAAATTTGATCCTCTACTGCCTTCACTATTTCATCTCTTAAAGCTACCCATTCGTCTTCTGCTGTATTCCTTTCCCCTCTTCTAGTCAACTGTTGCCTAATGCTCCCTCTGAAACTCTCAACAACCTCTGGTTCTTTCAACTTATCCAGGTCTCATCTCCTTAATTTCCTACCTTCTAGCAGTTTCTTCAGTTTTAATCTAGAGTTCATAACCAATAAATTGCGATCAGAGTCACGTCTGCTCCTGGAAATGGCATACGATTTAAATCTAGTTTCTAAATCTCTGTCAGACCATTGTATAGTCAATCTGAAACCTTCCGGTGTCTCCAGGTTACAAACCGAATAATTCATAATTAAAGTACTTCTCTGTAACGAGCTGTTGGAAACAGTGTATCAGCTGCACCAAAATAATTATACGGCATCCCTCAACGACTTCTTAACTATTGTCGCTGTATATAAATGATTTAAAGGATAACGTCGATATCTCCTGTTTGCAGATGATGCGTTTGTCTGGAAAAAAGAAAGCAACGCCAGAAGACCGTGCGAACTGCTCGAATATCACCAGAGGATTTATTAATAGACCAGGAACCGGTAGATAGCGCTGTACGTAACTAAATGTAACATATGCGCATAGACAGGGGAAGAAATCCTTCACTGTTCACTTGCACTATTGGTGATGAACCGGTGTAAACAATACCCTATAGTACCCAGGAGTAACTAACTATCAGGAGGGACCTATAGTGGAATAATGATCTCAAAAATCAAATGTTAGGAAACGCAGATGCCAGGCTGAGATTTATAGAAAGAAAGTTAAGAATATGCAACTGATCTCCGAAACAAATAGCGTGCAACACAGTTTTTCCACCCATTGCCATTGCTATCAGTGTGGGAGCCTTATCAGGTTGGATCATTACGTATAAGAGATAGACAAAATCCTACAAAGAGCAGCTCGTTTTGTCGCGAAATCGTTTAACCTGTGCGAGATCATTACGGAGGTGCTTAACAAAACCCAGTGGCAAAAGTTACAGGAGAGGCCTTGAGCATTAGGGAAAGGTTTACTATCGAAATTCTTAGAGGAAGAGTTGGCCAATATGTTATCTTTTTTTCTATTTGTCGGTTTTCTAAACGGGCCCGTACTGCCATCTCAGCACTGCAAATCTTATACCACAGCTTGTTTTTCACAATTCAGAGTTTAGATTGTACCCTTATACGAAGTTACACACATTTAACAAAAGACAGATTCTGACAAAAAACATTTTCACATCTACGATATACTGAAACGAGTAAACAAGATGGAAGTGTTAACACAACACTTCCTCGCACAAACGGATCGCGAAATGACCACGAGAAAAATCCGAAAAATTAGAGCTATTACGGAGGTTTTAGCAACAATCGTTGTTTCCACGAGCCATTCTCAACTTGAGCAGGAAAGGATGGAACACATTGTGGCACAATAAGTAACTTCGGCCACACACCATGATCTGGTTGACTGAGTACTGATATACTATTCTTTGTCTGGATTACTCCTACGTAACCACTTACGCAAGATGGTTGCGAAGTATGTGTGATAATTTTCTTTCGTGGTTTTTCTGGTTTTAACAGTATGTCTTGTATTTCTCAGGCCGAAATGGGATTGCGACTCGAGAAAACTGCGGTTCAGATCTCTGTTCGGCCAGTCGGATATAGTTTTTCCGCTTAAAGCAAATATCGTGGATGTTTTCTCTTAAAAGGATCCCGCTGATTTCCTTCCACAAACCGAGCTTGTGGTCCACCATCGGTAGTGAACTAATCGCGGACGGGACGCTAAGGCCTGATATTCCTGCTTTCCTTCTTCGAAGTAGAAACGCAAATTCTTGGGTGTACCTCACACGGTACAAAATCAGGCAATAACGCTCTACGAAGAGGAGCCAAGGACCGCACCATGAATGGAAAAGCATCTGTTGTGACCTGCAGACGGGGCTCCTTATCTCAGGCCCCTCCCCCCCCCCCCTTTTCATCTTGGTGGATTCGACTCCATGTGCTGATTTTTTATATACCACTGGTTGAGTTGGTATGCACTTATAACAAACTTATCCATTGAGCACCATTGGGATGCTTGATTTCGGTGAATCCCCTGGCCTCTCGCAACTGGGAAGCTTGATTTCGATGAATATCCGTGCCAAGTGCGCCTATCATTTTATGGACATTTCACCTTATTACCACGGTTCTGGTTTGTTTCCCGCCGGTAACGGCCAGCGCGAAAGTTTACGGTGGTTGATGGAAAGACACACCGAAATCAGTCCCCTGATGGTGGGATTCGAGGGCGGCCACCGAAATCAAGCATTCTGATGGTTTGCGGACTCGCCACAATCAACCCCGTAGGAAACAGAGAAAAAGTTACCATACAAATGGCTTATTTTCCAGAAATATCAATGTCTAGGCGTATTGTGTGTAGGGTACAATCACATTTGCAACCCTCAAGCAACGTTTGAAGATCAGCATCAACCATTAGATCACAATTATTTACGTTTACATCCTAAATGAAATGTAGGATCAAATGCGTCGGTTCTTAACTGCAAAAACAGCCACAGAGCCACACCTGATATTTGTCTATAATAGCGCCATCTAACACGAAAGGGAAACAATGGTTTGAATGAACCGTACGCATTTTTCTAGTGTAGAACCCGAATATGCAATAAAAATGGGAGATTTCCATTCGAAAATTCTAAGCTGACGCCACGAACGCAGAAGTGGTGGATAGGAGGTGACCAGTTGTAGCACGGACAGATGCCCCCGTTATTAATATTAACTTTTCACCTATAACATTTTTTTCGTACGGTGGGTGTTTTCGAGATATTTATTTGTCTCATCTTAAAACAAACACCCTGTCACATATGTCAAATGGTGCAAATGGCTCTGAGCACTATGGGACTTAACATCTGAGGTCATCAGTCCCCTAGAACTTAGAACTAATTAAACCAAACTAACCTAAGGACATCACACACATCCTTGCCCGAGGCAGGATTCGAACCTGCGACCGTAGCAGTCGCGCACATATGTCAATAACTGTATCTACCGCTCATCTGAGGACAGGGCTGACGTCTGTTGCCTGTAGGACTTAGAAGGGAACCGCAATGTGCTATGGTTCCGTTATAATACCAGTTAACGTGACATTAACATCAGTGTAAGATAAGGAATGAGGAGGTTCTGCGCAGAATCGGATAGGAACATATATGTGGAAAACACTGACAAGGAGAAGGAACAAGATGATAGGATATCTGTTAAGACATTAGCAACTAACTTCCATGGTACTAGAGGGAGCTGTAGAGGGCAAAAACTGTAGAGAAAGACAAGATTGGAATACATACAGCAGATAACTGAGGACGTAGGTTGCAAGTGCTACTCTGAGATGAAGAGATTGGCACAGGAGAGGAATTCGTGGTGGGCCGCGTCAAACCAGTCAGAAGACTAACGACTCAAAAAAATCACTGCAAAGTGTTAATCACTGAAGATGTTCGGAATCCTGAGGAAAATAGAGGTAATCTATAGCGAAACGAGTAATATGCAACACTAGCGTACAATAGCCAAGAGAGAATGGAAGATCAAGAACGAAGTGCTCTGATTAAAAAGGGTGTAAGACAGGGATTTAGTCTTTTGCCCCTACTGCTAAATCTATACATCGAAAAGGCAATGATGTACAAAAAGAAAGGTTCAAGAGTAGAATTGATATTCAAGGTGAAAGGAATGATACGATTCGCTGATAACATCGTTCTCCTCCGTAAAAGTGAAGAAGAATTATATGATCTGCTGAATGAATAGTCTAACGAGTACAGAATATGGACTGAGAGTAAATCGAAGAAAGACGAAAGTAATGAGAAATAGCAGAAATGAGAACAGTGAGAAACATGAGGATTGATGGTTACGAAGCAGATGAAGTTAAGAAATTCTCCTAACTAGGTAGCAAAATAGCCAATGACGGACGGAGCAAGGAGGACATCAAAAGCAGATTAACATTGGAAAAGGGCATTCCTGCCCAAGAGGAGTCTGCTAGCAGCAAACATATGCCTTAATTTGAGGAAGAAATTTCTGAGAACTGGAGCACAGCATTGTATGGGAGTGAATCATCGACTGTGGGAAGAGAATCGAAGCATTTCAGATGAGGTGCTTATAACGGCCCCCTGCCTTAATATGATGAAAATTCAGTTTTATGTTTCTAAATAAAATGTCACATGCTTTAGGAGAATATAACTACTTATTAAAACATTTCAAAGATGTTCTCAAGGTGGTCGTCACTACGCTGATTAATACTGTTTTAAAGACAAAGTTTATGGCTCTTCACTTTTTTTGTCTAGGGTATTATATATTTGTAAGAGGTACGGATTTTTAAAAAAGGTAAGGCTGGAGACATCTAGTAGTTTTATAAAAGTCATCATACGTTTTTATTCCTCTTTAAAAAACACACGTAAAGTTCACATGACGTCTCTGACAAAACAGTTACATCTTGTGCATCAACCTCTTTGGTTCTGCGATTCACACATGTTTACATACAATGGAATTAGCCGGCACTAAAAACACTGACCGACGTGACTTTCACAACTACGCTGAGCCAACTGCCTGCCGGTCTTTGACAGTGCTCGTGTTTATAACCTTCCAAAGAGATCAACAAATTATCTCTTTTTTTTAAGTCAATTAAATTATTATTAAATGAATTATTTACGTGAAATAGTTATGAATGATTCTGGTTCTCAGGTGTTTAGATTAAAAATATAAATGGTGCATTTTACAAATAATTACAAGTGTCAAGCAAGTGAAATAGCTGGATTACGCAGTGTTGAATATGACCTTTCTCATTTGCATAATATTGGGGTTAAAAAGTGCACATCTGTAAATTAGGTGAGTATACAGTACAAAAATATTATTAAACTTATTTGTTTTTCATACTAAGTGTAATGAATAATCAGGTTTTCCTGGCAAAATTTTATAACGAGGAGTTTCGTAGTCACATATTTTGATACTTTGAATAAGCCTATGTGAGCAAAACATAACAGTTCCTAATGAAATATTCGTGTTAAAACAGTTTAAATAAATGTACCTTGCTTTTGCAATCTATTTTGGATCGCAATATTATTTATTAATGACAATGAAAAACATTGCATCATAATTGCACCCATACGAAATTTAACCAATTTGAGTTTAATTTACAGAAAAATCGTAATTTATCATCAGTATCGTATACTTCCATACTTCTTTTCCCTTCTATCGGGATCATTACATGCTACAGACGAACGTTGAAAATTAGGTACATTTGTAAGGTTTCCCGCAGAATCAGCGAGGAAAAGAGTATGTGGAAAACACTGTGACAAGAAGAGGGGACTGAATGACAGGCCAGGTGTAAAGACATCACAAAATGACTTCCAAGGTAACAGAGGGAGCTGTAGAGCGTAAAACCTGCAGCCGAAGACAGAATTTGGAATGCATCGTGTCGATAACTGAGTAACTGTGGAGGTAGGTTCCAATGGTACTCTGAGATGAAGAGCTTGACACAGTTCGCAACAATAGGTGGAGAGGCACGTGCATGAGACACGGCGCTTCGTATGACCATCATAAACTGTAGGAGAATGGACCGATGGCTTGTGCTACAAGCACGAACAGTCCCAGCTGCCACCATGGCTGTCTGTCGGGCAGCCAGCGCCGACAGCTACCGGCTGCGCGACATGGCCTTAACCACCGTAATGAGTCCCATAACGCCACATACATCAGTGTTGCCATGAACGAAGGTCGTGGACTGTGTAAAGTGGCATCGGCTCATCATTATAGTTGCGCGCGTTGGCAGGTCGCTGATGGGTGATGTGCTGTGGCGGGGAGCAGTGTACCACATGACGCTCCAGCCAATAGCGTCGTTCTGTTGCGTCTGCCTGCAGCGTGCGCTTCAGGGCGCCTGTCGAACATTTGACGTTGATTTTCATGTTAGTTTAGTTATGGTGAAGATACTTAGTCACTGTACAGTTCTATACAGGTGACATAAAGCAAACATAAGAAGTATTAATAAGCGCCAGCATATACAGTTTTACAAGCAGAGAGAGAAGCCAATACAGTGCCCCGACGTGTCGCTTATCCAGCGTTTCCCTTCTCCAAGGTGATCAACAGCTACAGCACGTGGCGTGGCTCAAAAAGAGCACGCTAGCGACGCCACAGAATATTCTCCACCCCTTCTGTGCGTAATGCAACACACATGCGCCTTCTTACACTGAAGATAACACTCATTCATATGTCCGTATTTGCTTATCAATAAATTTGTTTTTGGGTAGGTTCCACCTTGAGAAAACTCGGTTTTTTGTCTTCGTTTCTGTTGAGACATTTATCAAAATGGTTCAAATGGCTCTGAGCACTATGGACTTAACTTCTGAGGTCATCAATTCCCTAGAACTTAGAACTACTTAAATCTAACTAACCTAAGGACATCACACACACCCATGCCCGAGGCAGGATTCGAACCTGCGACCGTTGCGGTCGCGCGGTTCCAGGCCATAGCGCCTAGATCCGCTCGGCCACCCAGTCCGGCTGAGACATTTATCGCTGAAGTTACAGCAGCATCAGTATCTTTTTATTTTATTCCTATTAAATAACAGGAAAAATTGCTGCCGGCCGGGGTGGCCGAGCGGTTCTAGGAGCTACAGTCTGGAGCCACGCGACCGCTACGGTCGCAGGTTCGAATCCTGCCTCGGGCATGGATGTGTGTGATGTCCTTAGGTTAGTTAGGTTTAGGTAGTTCTAAGTTGTAGGGGACTGATGACCTCAGAAGTTAAGTCCCGTAGTGCTCAGAGTCATTTGAACCATTTTTGAAAAATTGCTTTTTACTGTCTGTGCATATAGAATCTTAATTTCTGAGTGAAGTATTCACAAATATGAAAACAGAAATGATTTTTATATTGAAGTTTATTCTTGAAATTCACCTTAATATAGATAGAGATGGACTACTTAAAGCGAGGTACGAAAATCTGTGTCAAATGGGGGATCGAACGCTGATTTTTCACTTATCATGAGCAGTCGTCTAACTACTTGGGATATCCGAGCACGACCCTTGGATCAACCCAAACAAATTTCCACATATCACGTTAGGTAGTACATCTACACCAATGACAGTGAAGTTGAATTTTAGGAATAAATTTCAGTATTTGATAATGAATTTTGTCATCAAATATAAACATGCATCGTGTAATGGTGTAAGTACAGACATTTCTGTTGGTGAGTGAGGACAGTGTACTGAACATCACCTCATTTTACGTCACTTGCAGATTAATCTATACAGCTATTACAAGCCATACGTTTTTAGGTTGGTTACTATTTCCTAGTACCTGTGGCAAGAGTATGGCATTAACGTTTATTTTCCCCTGGGCAGCATTTCAGGTGCTGAAGTGTGGACGCAAAACGGTTAGTCCATACCGACAGGTGTAGCCCATTTAGTGGTGGAGTTACAGTCGTGCAGAAAACACTTGGACTTAAGTTTTTTGACATATTTGTGGAAAGACTGTTCGATTCAGAAAAAATGTTGTGTACGACTCTGCACACAATGGTAAGCGGGGATTGGCTACAGAGTGGTACAGCAACTGCCATCGTAGGAAAGCTGGACAGTAGCAGAAATGATTAGCGAACAAGTAAACAGGAGATTTACTTAACTTGTATTTCTCCAAGTCTAGGAAAACATTACAAATAATGCAGCAAGAAGTAGAGTCCAGCTATCAATATTAACAAGGATGATGCTCTATGAACTAAAGCATGAACAGTGGTGTCGGAGCCGTGACTTGCATCGTCTTCTTAGCGTCACGGAACGAAGAGGCTCTGAGTGCGAGTGGGCTGTGGGGCTGCCATCAGCCATCCTGTATCGCGGTGGCGGAGGCCGCTCATAGTCCATAGCCTCTGGAGGCGTGACTCAGTGGGCGTGCACCATTGGGTCCGCGAGATCCTGTACGACCACTGTCGGCGTCTGATGGAAACTTGCACTTCCATTACGAACTTTGACGCCTGTGCGGTTCTATCGATACATGACACAACAGAAAAAACAACCACCGCAGTGATGTGTGTACAGATTGAGGTACCGCATATAAAAATATCTACATTTGTACTCATTACACTCTGTATATAAGGCGAAGACGGGCCTGTGACGAAAGTTACAAGTATTATTTCTGGTTGTTTTCACTCTAAAACCTGTACGGGTATCAGGAAATGTACAAGTGTGGGTAAGTGAGTTAACAATTTATGAGAAGAAACATATAGTTGCATGACTATGGAAGTTTGTTGGCCAAATGACGCATGAGTGGAGCCATGTGAGCACCACTGTTGTCATCTTGTAAGAAGGAAGTATCTGCAGCATACCCATTATAAACACATAAAAGGTTCAGGCAATATCAAGTCACTGAGAATGTTGAAGTAAACATCCTTCTTCATAGTCTTTGATGTCGCTGAGCAAGTCATTTTTGAATGAACATTCCGTCATGTGACGGTATTGTTATTTATTTAATTACCACCCAGGTTTCGGCCTTTTATGACATTTTCATGTGATTGAGTTCATATCATTAACATATATTGCAGAACATCAAGTTCAAAATTGGCACTAAATTAAGGAAAATATTCGCTCATCACGAAACAAATGGTTCAAAATGGTTCAAATGGCTCTAGGCACTATGGGACTTAACATCTGAGGTCATCAGTCCCCTAGACTTAGAAATACTTAAACCTAACTAACCTAAGCACATCACACACATCCATGCCCGAGGCAGGGTTCGAACCTGCGACCGTAGCAGCGACGCGGTTCAGGATTGAAGCGGCTAGAACCGCTCGGCCACATCGGCCGGCTACTCCACACGAAACGCAAGATGTAAAATCATCTCCTGTATAAACATCAGTAAATAATAATGGAAGCACGTCATATGTGGTCCCACTCTTTTCATAAGATGATGATTTCACATCTGACATTTCGCGGGGAACGAATATTTTTCTTAAATTATGGCCAATTTTGAGCTTGATGTCCTGTAAATATGTTAATGACGTAAACTGAGTCACTTGAAAATGGCATAAAAGGCCGAAACGTGGGTCATAATTAAATAAGCAACAATACAGCCAAGTAACGGTGAAGTCATTTAAAAAATAAAAAAAGTCCTTCTTCACGTTCACAGAAAACAAAACAAGTGGGACTAACTCATGTTACGGAACACACGTGTGAAAAATCACAGATCACAGAACCACTTCCGTGCTATCTACACCCTCCACAATGTGTCTATTTAAGGCATCAGTGGTCCGTCAGTTCTCTTAAGGGACTGTGTAATTAGGAAAGAGATAAAATCGTGACTTGTCGGATCACACTACATTCAACTATTGTCCAGTTTCTGTATTGTTTTGCACAGTGAAGCGTGCAGCTTCATGTGCCGCTGTGAGCATTGGCTTTTTGCGAGGTACCCAACCACATCTGTAATACGCGCTGTCCCCTTTGCAAGTTTGCTTGGAAACTGGTCAAGATAGACCTGCGTTTACCGACAGCAGCAGTTGCATTCGGGTTTTAAACACACTGCCAATAATCTATTAAATTTCGGGTATACACGGGCGGAAATGACATTTCTGCCACTGATATTTCGGCAGCGTATCGTCCCACCATCCTGAGGGTGACGACAAGGTGCCAAGCGCGGCTTTATGTGCTCCACCTCGGCGGTACTGCGCATGTGGGTCACAGACGCTTATCGGCGGCAAAGAGAAACGTTTACACACGCGCCGCCTGTGGCGAAGGCATACAGACATTCGATTCGTTTATCGATGAATGTTCGGCGGCGGTGACACCTAGACGACTTCTCTGCAGTTTAAATACCCCAAGCCGCATTCCATGCTTTGTCCACATTAAAACCATTATCTCTATTTATTAAATTATTAGCTAATCTAACTACACTACTGGCCATTAAAATTGCTACACCACGAAAATGACGTGTTACAAACGAGAAATTTAACAGACAGAAAGAAGATGCTGTGATATGCAAATGATTAGCTTTTCAGAGCATTCACACAAGGTTGGCGCCGGTAGCGACACCTACAATGTGCTGACATGAGGAAAGTTTCCAACCGATTTTCCAAGAGTAGTGACTGGCGTATCGTTATGAGCCAGTTGCTCGGCCATCATTGACCAGACGTTTTCAATTGGTGAGAGATCTGTAGAATGTGCTGGCCAGGGCAGCATTCGACATTTTCTATATCCAGAAAGGCCCGTACAGGACCTGCAACATGCGGTCGTGCATTATCCTGTTGAAATGTAGGGTTTCGCAGGGATCGAATGAAGGGTAGAGCCACGGGTCGTAAAACATCTTAAATGTAACGTGCACTGTTCAAAGTGCCGCCAATGCGAACAAGAGGTGACCGAGACATGTACCCAATGACACCCCATACCATCACGACGGGTGATACGCCAGTATGGCGATGACGAATACACGCTTCCAATGTGCATTCACCACGATGTCGCCCAACACGGATGCGATCATCATGATGCTGTAAACAGAACCTGGATTCATCAGAAAAAATGACGTTTTGCCATTCGTGCACCCAGGTTCGTCGTTGAGTACACCATCGCAGGCGCTCCTGTCTCTGATGCAGCGTCAACGGTAACCGCAGCCATGGTCTCCGAGCTGGTAATCCACGCTGCTGCAAACGTCGTCAACTGTTCGTGCAGATGGTTGTTGACTCAGGGATCGAGACGTGGCTGCACGATCCGTTGCAGCCCTGCGGATAAGATGCCTGTCATCTCGACTGACAGTGATACGAGGCCGTTGAGGTCCAGCGCGGCGTTCCGTATTGCCCTCCTGAACCCACCGATCTCATATTCTGCTAACAGTCATTGGATCTCGACCAACGCGAGCAGCAATGTCGCGATGCGCTAAACCGCAATCGCGATAGGCTACAAACCGACCTTTATCAAAGTCGGAAACGTGATGGTACGTATTTCTCCTCCTTACGCGAGGCATCACAACAACGTTTCACCAGGCAACGCCGGTCAACTGCTGTTTGTGCTTTCCTGATGTCAGCACGTAGTAGGTGTCGCCACCGGCGCCAACCATGTGCGCATGCTCTGTAAAGCTAATCATTTGCATATCACAGCATCTTCTTCCTATCAGTTAAATTTCGACTATGTAGCACGATGGCGTGCGCAGGCTCGTACAACGGCGTTATTCGTCACGTTATGAGGTTACACGGGGCTGGGGTCAGAAGGGAGGGGAGGAAGGGGCGTGGGAGGAAGGTCCGGTTCCGGAGGCCGGAAGCGCCGCGCGGCACCGGAAGCGCGGAGGGCGTGGCCGCTCGTTAGCGGGTGCGCCGCTGCGGGATGGCCGCCACCTTACACCGCCGTCCGGCGCCGGGGGTTCAGGTCGGGCACGTGGGCGGCTCTGCCCACGCCTCTCACTCATTTTTTCTCCAAAAAGATCTTAGAGCGTGTTATTTTTCGTCCCATATTTTTTTTCCCTGCTCCTTCAACTGCGTTTATTCTGACCGGTTACTCGATCAAGATACCATCGTACGGAGTTTCTTCGCAGATAAAACATCAGATCAAAAGTATCCGGACACGTTTTGCAATGCGCAATTGCCCACTGGATGTAGCAAGAGGTACACTCCCTAGTACAAAACGAGGTAGGGAGTATTGTGATGTCAGCACATGAACAGTAATAGCAGACTGCCTCGGTCGGGAGATCTCAATGACATCAAGTAAGAAATCTACCAGAGATATTTCAACCCTTCTACAGCTGCCCAAGTCGATTTTTGGTGATGTGATTCTGAAGAGGAAAGGAGAAGGAACAACCGCGGCTAAAAACAGACCATGGGCCGTCGAGTATTGTGAAAGATGAGTAAAAAAATGTCGTGAAATCAGTGGAAGGAATGACTCGTGGCTTCCAATGTGCTACCAGTAGTCCAGTTAGAGCGCTAGCGTGCGTAGGAAGTTAAAAAAATCAGATGGCTCTGAGTACTATGGGACTTAACATCTGAGGTCATCAGTCCCTAGATTAAAACTACTTAAACCTAACCAACCTAAGAACATCACACACATCCATGCCCGAGGCAGGATTCGAACCTGCGACCGTAGCAGCAGCGCGGTTCCGGACTGAAGTGCCTAGAACCGCTCGGCCACAACTGTCGGCTAGGAAGTTAAAAAGTACGGGTTACAATCGAGCAGCTCCTCATAATCCACACTTTTCTGTAGACAAGACGCTTCGAGTTGTGTTAAGAGCGACGCGACTGAACAGTAGATGCCTGGAAACGACAGAGAAATCACGGTGTACCCTGCGGCAGTTCGAAGGAAGGCCAACAGTCAAGTAACCAGAAGCTGCGGTATGCGGGTTTTTTCGTGATTAGGGTGTGGTCCTATTACTTCGCTTAAGAAGACGCTAAATGCAGGATGATATGAGCACATTTGAAAGCATTGCTTAGTGTGTTCAGTAATGGAAAGCCGTTTAATAAAAAGGGGGAAAGAGATAATGTAGACAATTTTAGACCTATTTCTTTGCCATTAGCGTTTGCTAAAGTTTTTAAAAAGGCTGTATATGTAACGGTAATTGATCAGTTTGTACCAAATAATTTGCTTACAAATGTACAGTGGTTTAACAGTTGAAAATGCTATATTCTCTTTTTTCTGGGAGGTGCTGGATGGATGAAACAAAAGGTTTCGAAAGCTAGGAAAATTTTTAATGTAACTAAGGCGTTTGATTGTGTTGATCACAAAATATTGCTCCAGAAGTTGGAGTCGCTCAACAACAGACGGCAAAAGGTTATTATTCACAGCGTTGAGAATGGCTGTGATGTGTGGTCTGAATGCGGCACAGTCAAATTTGGCGAGGGGAGGGGGTGCTACCAGGGATCAGTGTTAGGGCCACTCCTATTCTTTATTTTTATAAATGATATGCCCTCTATTATTACAGTGAATTCTAAAATATTTCTGTTTGCTGATGGCACTAGCTTGGTAGTAAAGGATGTTGTGTGCGACACTGCCTCTGTTTCAAATAGAACAGTTCATGACATAAGTTCGTGGCTTGTAGAAAATAAACTAACGCTAAATCACAGTGAGACCAGTTTTTACAATTTCTAATACACAGCTCAACAAAACCCGACGTTTTAATTTCACAGAATGGGCATATGATTTGTGAAACTGAACAGCTCAAATATCTATGTGTGCAGATAGATAGTAAACTGTCGTGGCAAGCCCACGTTCAGGATCGTGTTCAAAAATTCGAGCGGTAGCTGGAGTAAGGGATAGTTCGACACGAAAATTAGTCTGCTTATTTTCATTCACTTATGTCATATGGTATTATATTTTGGGGTAACTCTTCCCATTCTCAATGAATATTTTTGTCTTAGAAATGGGCCGTTCGGGCAATATGTGGTGAAGTTCGTGAACCTCTTGTCGAGCCCTGTTCACTAGTTTGGGTACTCTGACATTCGCCTCTCAATATAAATATTCTTCACTGTTGTTTCTTATTAACAATGTCAGCTTATTCCCAAGAATTAGTAGCTTTCACTCAGTTAATACTAGGTAGAAATCCAATCTGAATTTGGACCGCACTTCCTTAACTCTTGTGCAGAAAAGTATGAAGTATACTGCTGCCTCCACTTTCAATGAGCTACCACAATAATTCAAAAAACTTAGCAGTAATCCATGCGCTTTCAAATCTAATCTGAAGAGTTTCCTCATGGGTCACTCCTTCTATTCTGTCGAGGAGTTCCTTGAAAAATTAAGCTAATTCCTATGTCCTGTGTACTGCGTTTACTTAAACTTATGGCTTGACTTTTGCCGTTCCACCGGCGTTTGTCTCTAAAGAATTTAAGAGGTTCAAAAATGGCTCTGAGCACTATGGGACTTAACATCTGTGGTCATCAGTCCCCTAGAACTTAGAACTACTTAAACCTAACTAACCTAAGGACATCACACACATCCATGCCCGAGGCAGGATTCGAACCTGCGACCGTAGCGGTCCCGCGGTTCCGGACTGAGCGCCTAGAACCGCTAGAGGATGTTCTGTTTTGGTAGTGGGATATCTCACATAACCAACCACCCCCTATTCCAACAGCCGTATTTTCCTGAGCTGGTAAAACAAAATTTGAAGGCGGCGCTTACTATCTATCACTCATAGTCACAGTCCAAATGGGGTCAATTAATCAGTTGGTTAAATTTTGCATTGAACACTGCTGTGCATGAGGCCCACAAGACGACTCCTGCCAGGTTAATGTTTACTTACACAGGTAATTCTCTCCTCTCTAACTCGTAGGGAACCAGTGATTTGCTCCCGGCGGGCAGTAATTCCGAGACCACAAAGAAAAATTGGGAGGTCGCGAAGAAGAATATTCAGCTGGTGCATAGAAGGGAAGCCGCTTGCTGCTCGTCTAATCATGGGAGGCGTCTGGTCTCGTTACCGGTGGGTCGCACGGTATTTTCGAAAAATTTGTGAGGACTAAGTACGGACGCTCAGAAGGCCAGCCACGCGGAGTGGCCGCGCGGTTGGAGGGGTCATGTCAAGGATTGCGCGGTCCCTCTTTCCGGAAGTTTGAGTCCTTCCTCGGGCATTTGAGTGTTTGTTGTCCTTAGCGTAAGTTAGTTTAAGTAGTATGTAAGTCTAGGGACCGATTACCTTAGCAGTTTGTCCCCTTAGGAATTCACACACATTTGAACATTTTCAGAAGGTCACCACCCAGATGCTTCCAAGGTTCGTCGAGTTTTGTAATTTCATTAAGGCCGTCTTCCCGGTCAGTTTCATGATCGAGGATACTTCTTCGCAAAAACTTATTAGGACCCATATAAACCAACTAAAAGTGGCCATGGTTAACCAGGATGCCCGGGCAGAGCCAAGCTGTTCACGCCCTGTCCAAGCTTAAGGGTGAGGGGGTGGAGAACTGTGAAGGGCCGGCACGTTTTAACATCGGTAGTTCCCGCTTATTATTACCCTCCCTGGTCGCAATAGCTTCTCGAGCGATTTGTTGCCTGCAGAGGGCAGGTCTGTGGGCCAGGAGGCGCTCTGGAAGTGACGGCCGGTTGATCGAAGTGTTTGACAGCGGCTAGAGTAAATGCCGTAACGTCGTGGCCGACAGTATCCTCGACCCGCAGCTAAAAGTTACGTTTTTGTCCACTGCTGGTTCGGTTGGATTGTCCCCTGGGACCGTGAAGATTGCTCATTGAAAAAGTGTCTCTGTGTGATGCACTTGTTCTTGGCATTTGAATTTGGGTTCCTGTCTGCCAGTTTCAAGAACCGGGTGCAGGGGTATCTGCTAAATTGCATCCGCTGGTTCCTGATTCTTAGCAAACTCGTCATAACACCTACTTCATTACCGAGCGGGGTGACGCAGTGATTAGCACACTGGACTCGTATTCGGGAGAACGATTGTTCAAACCCGTCTCCGGCCATCCTAATTTAGGTTTTCCGTGATTTCCCTAAATCGTTTCAGGCAAATGCCGGGATGGTTCCTTTAAAAGGGCACGGCGGATTTCCTTCCAAACCCTTCCTTAATGCGTGCTTGTGCCCCGTCTCTAATGACCTCGTTGTCGACGGGACGTTAAACACTAATCTCCTCCTCCCCCTCCTCCACCTACTTCATGGCAGCCCTTGGTCGAGCGATTTTCAAGTTAAGCTTTGATCTGCAAGAAATTATGGTGAGCATCCAATTACTGTGCGCATGTTTATAGTGTCTTGCAGCGGCTATTCTGTCATCTTGGTTATCCATCGTGACATGTAAACGTCTTCATTCACGAATACATTAAATGATCTCAAGTTACGTTTCTGTTCAAAATGGTTCAAATGGCTCTGAGCACTATGGGACTTAACATCTGAGGTCAACAATCCTCTAGAACTTAGAACTACTTAAACCTTACTAACCTAAGGACATCACACACATCCATGCCCGAGGCAGCATTCGAACCTGGACTGTAGCGGTCGCGCGGTTCCAGACTGTAGCGCCTAGAACCGCTCGGCCACTCCGGCCGGCGTTTCTGTGAATGTGTGTGACTGAACTAGTGGTGCTCGAGTTGTTTGACTAAGCTTGGCCGCCCCTGTAATTAAAATTTGTTGTTTATTTTGGAATCAGGTGCTTCGTGCGCAACGTTCGCCGTTTTGAAGTGTACTTACAGTGTCTACTTGTGATGTGTTAATTATTGGTTCGTACGTCAGATGATAGCTTGTATCTGTTGTTCATATGGTGGGTCCAGCTAAGGAGGCCCGGATACGATAAATGCCTTTACTGAGAGTGTCTGTGGAGATCGCGATCCACACTTCAGTGAAGAAAGATAAATCGCTGGGCTCTGAAAGTGTCACTGGTTTCATACTCTGAATTTATGTTGCGCTTGCTTGGAACCAGTGGTCTTCCTTCTGATTATCTGGAAACAGTCTCGTGATGGTCGATGGATAATGTTAATGACTTGTTAGCTATTTTGGGTATGTTTTTGAAACTTGTCATGTGGAATATGCAGGTTAATTTTATAGAACAGTGATATAATTATACCTCTGTGCTAAGCATCTATCAATTTCGTTTTATCTTAGTGTTGTTCTCTAAAAATATATAAATTTTTAACTTCATCTACCCATTTTTGAAACTCATGTAATGTGTTCCAACAGTTCTGTTGTTGGAAAGAAATTTAATTAATTCCGGGGGTAGTTGCTCAGATTGTCTTTCATCGTTTCTATGTTTCAATAAATTGGTTTGTGTTTTTAATAAATATGTTAGTAAATTTGTGGTCCAGTACTCTTCCACTCAACACTAGCTCCCTACCATACTGCAGTCATGTCTTAGAATTTCTTGGCGATTCGTTGTCATCTTGTTGAGATCAGGTGTTCAGCCGGTGATCAGCGTCTTCCCAACAGCCTCAGTGAACACCTGATGATGACTTCGAGTTGCAGCATCTAATTACCGCTTGGGAAAGTGCGGATCATCGACAGAACACCCCATCTCAACGGGATTACATATACGTTGTGCTGAATCCAACAAATTATCTTAAATCATTGTTCGAAATTTTTTATTTCGGCTTCTGTGTACAGATGTTTGTGTATGTACCAAGCTGTTCGCCGTATGTTCATAAAACACTCCTTTCCCGCAACCAAAAAAAAACAAGCTTCCGTAATTTATTATAATGGATGATGTGGTCCGACACTGATGATAAGAATATCGTTGGGACGTGAAAATCTAATCTCCGTCCCAAAGAAATGCCTCTTACGAGGCCAAATTCGATGGAAATCGCTGACGCAGCTACTAGTAAGAGAGGTATCAAAAGATATGTAGGCAGATTAATTACTGTGGTACAGAAATTTGTCTGTAATAGAAACGATTCGGGAAGAGTTGCCTAATGACCGATGGTCACAAGTGTGAGACGAACTCGTTATTGACGGAAGTCTGAGATCAAAACACAAAAAAAAGAGTGGTCTCGAAAAAAGCGACAGTAGGGAGAAGAAGAATGCCAGACTACTTTTATATTTGTTTTACGCGCCCGTGAAGACGGCGTTACTCGGTTCGGAATCGCCGCGGAGTTATTTTTAACAGTTCGGATGTACGGCCCAAGCTCCGCCCGAGGGCGTTGCGGCACCGCGTTTAGCGGCGATAAAAGAGACGCCAGCACTGCTACCCTCGCCGCGAGCTGCTAATTGCAGCCTTAATATTAACAACCGCCGGCCACCGCCGCCTGAATTTCACTTCCTCTGTTCCCCGCTAGCGGTAGCCGTCCCCGTCAAAGCGCCGTTCGCGCGCTGTATACCGTAAAAGTCTGCGCTAAGGTCAGTTTCTCGGGTTACGGGGCTAGTGTGGGGATGCCGTTAGCTACCATGTTCAAAGTTGTACACTGCCGCTTTTCGCGGATGATGCTGTAGTATACAGAGAAGTTGCATCATTAGAAAATTGTAGCGAAATGCAGGAAGATCTGCAGCGGATAGGCACTTGGTGCAGGGAGTGGCAACTGACCCTTAACATAGACAAATGTAATGTATTGCGAATACATAGAAAGAAGGATCCTTTATTGTATGACTATATGATAGTGGAACAAACACTGGTAGCAGTTACTTCTGTAAAATATCTGGGAGTATGCGTACGGAACGATTTGAAGTGGAATGATCATATAAAATTAATTGTTGGTAAGGCGGGTACCAGGTTGAGATTCATTGGGAGAGTGCTTAGAAAATGTAGTCCATCAACAAAGGAGGTGGCTTACAAAACACTCGTTCGACCTATACTTGAGTATTGCTCATCAGTGTGGGATCCGTACCAGGTCGGGTTGACAGAGGAGATGGAGAAGATCCAAAGAAGAGCTGCGCGTTTCGTCACAGGGTTATTTCTTAAGCGTGATAGCGTTACGGAGATGTTTAGCAAACTCAAGTGGCAGACTGCAAGAGAGGCGCTCTGCATCGCGGTGTAGCTTGCTCGCCAGGTTTCGAGAGGGTGCGTTTCTGGATGAGGTATCGAATATATTGCTTCCCCCTACTTATACCTCCCGAGGAGATCACGAATGTAAAATTAGAGAGATTAGAGCGCGCACGGAGGCTTTCAGACAGTCGTTCTTCCCCCGCGAACCATACGCGACTGGAACAGGAAAGGGAGGTAATGACAGTGGCACGTAAAGTGCCCTCCGCCACACTCCGTTGGGTGGATTGCGGAGTATAAATGTAGATGTAGATGTCATATTATTGCTACCAGCAACTGGTGTGCAAAATGAGAACCGAACGCAGCAGCTAGTTGAACTGCAAGCAAATTCCAGAATGAGAGTTTCACTCTGCAGCGGAGTGTGCGCTGATATGAAACTTCCTGGCAGATTAAAACTGTGTGCCGGACCGAGACTTGAACTAGGGACCTTTGCCTTTCGCGGGCAAGTGCTCTACCAACTGAGCCACCCAGGCACGATTCACGCCCCGTCCTCACAGCTTTACTTCTGCCAGTATCTAGTCTCCTACCTTCCAAATTTTACAGAAGCTCTCTTGCAAACCTTCCAGAACTAGCACTCCTAAAAGAATGGTTCCCGAGTTCGAGTCTCGGTCCGGCACACATCTTTAATATGCCAGGAAGTTTCATATCAGCGCACACTCAGCTGCAGAGTGAAAATCTCATTCTAGAAACATCCCCAAAGCTGTGGCTAAGCCATGTCTCCGCAATATCCTTTCTTTCAGGAGTGCTAGTTCTGCAAGGTTTGCAGGAGAGCTTCTGTAAAGTTTAGAAGGTAGGAGACGAGATACTGGCAGAAGTAAAGCTGTGAGGACGGGGCGTTAGTCCTACGTGGGTAGCTCAGTTGGTAGAGCACTTGTCCGCGAAAGGCAAAGGTCCCGGTCCAGGACACAGCTTTAATCTGCACGGAAGTTTTGTAAGCAATTTATTTAGGAAACGAAAGGACTTCGCGAGTAACTGTTAATGCGTCACAGCGTTCTTGAATTCCTGTCGCGGTAAGTCCGTATAGCGATGGTGGAAGTCCCACAGATGTAATTTTCCGAAGATTCCAAGAGGCGGGCGAGAATTAACTCCGTATGGAAAATTGTTTATAACTTTTTCAATACGTAGCTAATTTTCATGGCATAGAAAACACAAAGGTAGAATTTAATATGTAATATCTTATCGATGTGTATAAAATGCATATTTGAACATCAGTTGTTTTTATTTTGAACATAAACATCAAACGGTTTCAGTCACGGACAATCTTCACGGATAAGGACTCCAATGGTTTAAGCCACCACATTACATTTGCCATTACTTCTATAATGCGTAGAACATTTCGTGAATATCAATATACGACAGTGGACTTTTAAAAGCAAACTTACTAACATATACTTAAGGTACAAAGAAACTGGTACACCTGTCTAATACCGTATAGGGACCGGCGAGCACGCAGAAGTGCCGCAACACGACGTGGCATGGACTATACTGACGTCTGAAGTAGTGCTGGAGGGAACTGCCACCATTAATTCTGTAGGGCTCTCCATAAATCCATAAGAGTACGATGGGGGTGGAGATCTCATCTGAACAGCACGCTGCAAGCCACCCCAAATAAGCTCAGTAATGCTTATCTCTGTTCCTGGAGCCACTAAGTAGCAATTCTTTACGTGTGGGGTGTCGCATTGTCCTGCTGCAAATTGCAAAAGTCTGTCGGAATGCACAATGGACGTGAATCGATACAGGTGATCAGGCGTATGTAAGCATACATACGTATCACTTGTAAGAGTCGTATCTAGACTATCAGGGGTCCCATATCACTCCAACTGCACACGCCGCACTTCATTACAGAGCCTCCACCAGCTTGAACAGTCCCCAGCTGGCATGCAAGGTTGGATTCATGAGGTTGTCCCTATACCCGTACACGTCCATCTCCTGGATACAATTTGAAATGAGACTCGTCCGACCAGGCAACATGTTTCCAGTCATCAACAGTCTAGTTTCGGTGTTCACGGGCCCACGCGATGCGCAAAGCTTTGTGTCGTGCAGTCATCAAGGGTGGGCTTACGGCTCCGGAAGCCCATATCGATGATGCTTACTTGACTGGTTCCCATGCTGACACTTGTTGATGGCCCAGCACTGAAATCTGCAGCAGTTTGGGGAAGGACTGCACATTTGTCACGTTAAACGATTCTCTTCAGTCGTTGTTGGTCCCGTTGTTACAGGATCTTTTTCCGGCCGCAGCGATGTCGGAGATTTAATGTTTAACCGGATTTCTGATATTCACGGTACACTTGAGAAATGGTCGTACGGGAAAAATCTCCACTTCATCGCTACCTTGCTGTGTCCGATCGCCCATGCGCCGACTACAACACCACGTTCAAACTCACTTATATCTTGATAACCTGCCATTGTAGCAGCAGTAACCGATCTAACAACTGTGGCAGACACTTGTTGCCGACCGTAGCACAGTACTCTGGCTGTTTACATATCTCTGTATTTGAATACGCATGCCTATACCAGTTTCTTTGGCGCTTCAGTGTGGTAAGTCCGGTGTCGTATATATTCATGATACGTTCTACACATTATTTAAGTAATGGCAAATGTAATGAGGTGGCTTAAACCATTTCAACCCTTATCCATGAAGATAGTCCATGACTGAAACCGGATGATATTTGGGCTTAAAATGAAAACAGCTAATGGCTAAACATGCATTTTATTCATTACTTGACAGCGGTTGAGAGTCACCTTCCAAAAATCTTACGGATGTCGTTATAGATATAAGTGGCGGACTATGCCGCAACGTCTAACTTTCCGTAAGCGGGTTCGGCTGACATTCCCGCACTAAGTATGGCAGTCCGTGGTACAAGTACAGAGATGGTGGCGAAGTTTGAAAGGGGCTTGTGCCTCGGTAGATGCAAACACCGTAAGGAATTTCCACAGGTTGTGTATCAGATTTTAGGAGTAGCGGTCAGCACTCACCATCCAGGACGGAGGGAAATACGAAAGTGATTCGGGAAATGTTCACTCTAAGTCCTCGGAGATAACAAAATCAGGCATCTCGCAAAAGCGGTTTAACCCGACACACAATTCGAACTGTTGCAACGATAGACTTGAAGTTTCATCCGTGGAAACCACATTTTTACCAGGAAGTATCGCCGGAAGACAGTGATTATCTGATGGAATATGGGGAGATGATGCTTGCTTTGTACGAAGACTGGTTCGATATTTCCGTAATCTCCTGCGGGCAGATGAAGCCGACCTTCATGTTGGGGGGCTTGTTAACCGACACAGCTGTTATTATTGGGCAACAGAGGATCCGAGGGTGGTTGCTGAACGAAGCCAACGTCGGCGAAAGGTCACGGTGTGGTGTAGCATTACATCCGCCGAAGTTGTGGGTCCATGTCTCACTCGCGACACAATGAATGCAGAACGGCATCTTGATATGCTTGGAAATCAAGTCCACTGTGTTGCATTCACAAGGGAAAATTGCGGAGACTTAATCTTTATGTGACCTGGGGCCTCGCCTAACTTCGGTCCACGCGTTGTTCAACACCCATTTTCCAGGTCGCTGATCCGGACGTCGTGCCCCCCCCCCCCCCCTTGATACCAGCAAGTAGTCCTGATCTAGCGCTATGTGATTTCTTCCTCTGGGGGTTGGCGAGAGAGGTATTTTATCGCAAAAAAACAGCAACTCTTGATGAAATGGAGGAGCAAATACGCCAAGTCTTCGAAACGTACAGTTAGATTATCTGCAGATGTCTGTCGTAAATATGGAAACGGGTAGATAATACTAGTGCCTACACCGAATTTTGGCAATGCATGTCAGTTATAACATTACAAGGAAACGACGTTTTTTGTTTCATGCTGCGCGGGTTTAGCCGAGCGGTCTCAGGCGCTGCAGTCATGGACTGTGTGGCTGGTCCCGGCGGAGGTTCGAGTCCTACCTCGGGCATGGGTGTGTGTGTTTGTCCTTAGGATAATTTAGGTTAAGTAGTGTGTAAGCTTAGGGAATGATGACCTTGGCAGTTAAGTCCCATAATATTTCACACACATTTGAACATTTTGTTTCATGGAAACTGATTTAGTATTTAAAAAGTTATACAAAATTGTAAAGGAAGTTAACTATTGCGGACCCTGATGAAATACGGCCTTCAGGTCCTATCCCTACACAAATGAGGTCGCTACGGGCGCAATACTTTTCGCATTCTAGTTTGATCAAATAATTTTAATAAATTTAATCTTTTAAATAATGATAATATTACATTAAATCGATAACTCGAACAAGTTCTGATTATATTTAATGGAGATCCGTTCTATTAATTCCACTATCATTAACAAAATTAATGCCATTTTGAAGCCGGCCGGAGTGACCGAGCGGTTAAAGGCGCTACAGTCTGGAACCGCACGACCGCTACGGTCGCAGGTTCGAATCCTGCCTCGGGCATGGATGTGTGTGATGTCCTTAGGTTAGTTAGGTTTAAGTAGTTCTAAGTTCTAGGGGACTTATGACCACAGCAGTTGAGTCCCATAGTGCTCAGAGCCATTTGAACCATTTTTTTTTTTTTTGCCATTTTGAAAAACAATATTAACTGGAAACTAGTTAGAATGATAATATTGTTGCTACTATTACTACTACTACTACCATACACTGTAAACACTGTCGACAAGAGGATGTCAGATCTATTCCATATTCCTAGATTTCCAGAATGCTTTTGATACCGTTCCTCACAAGTGACTGTTAATCAAACTGCGTGCATATGGAATATCGTCTCAGCGACTGGATTCGTGATTTCCTCTCAGAGAGGAGAGACGGTAAATCATCGAGTAGAACAGAAGTGATATCTGGCGTTCGGCAAGGTAGTGTCATAGGCCCTCTGCTGTTCCCGATTTACATAAATCATCTAAGTGGTAATCTGAGCAGCCCGCTTAGATCGTTTGCAGATGATGCTGTAATTTACCGTCTGGTAAAATCACCAGACGATCAATTCCAGTTACAAAATGATCTAGAGAGAATTTCTGTATGGTGTGAAAAGTGGCAATTGGCACTAAACAAAGAAAAGTGCGAGGTCATCCACATGGATACTAAAAGAAATCCGATAAATTTTGGGTATACAATAAATCGCAGAAATCTAAGGGTTGTCAATTCGACTAAATACCTAGGAATTACAATTACGTGCAACTTAAATTGGAAAGACCACATAGATAATATCGTGAGGAAGGTGAAACAAAGACTGCTCTTTGTTGGCAGAACACTTAGGAGATGCGACAAACCCACTAAAAAGACACCCTACATTATACTTGTCCGTCCTCTGCTGGAGTATTGCTGCGCGGTGTGGGATCCTTACCAGGTAGGATTGACGGAGGACATCGGAAAAGTGCAAAGAAGGGCAGCTCGTTTCATGTTATCGCGAAATAGGGGTGTGAGTGTCACTGACATGATACGCGAGTTGGGGTGGCAGTCACTGAAACAGAGGCGGTTTTCTTTGCGGCGAGATCTATTTAAGAAATTTCAATCACCAACTTTCTCTTCAAAAATGTGAAAATTTTTTGTTGACAATCGCCTACGTAGGGAGAAAAAAAGAAAGTCGTGTGACGAGGGCCTCCCGTCGGGTAGACCGCTCGCCTGGCGCAAGTCTTTCGATTTGACGCCACTTCGGCGACTTGCGCGTCGATAGGGATTAAATTATGATGATTAGGACAACACAACTCCCAGTCCCTGAGCGGAGAAAATCTCCGACCCAGCCGGGAATCGAACCCGGGCCCTTAGGGTTGACAGTCTGCCGCGCTGACCACTTTTTTTTAAATCTCATTTTGTTCGTTTTCGTTCGTTTCATCTGTTCGGTGCGTTTCAGTTCGTTGTTGACCCATTAACTCAGTTTTTTTTTTTTATTACAGAGGGCAGCTAACCCTCTGACCGAACACGCTGAGTCACCGTGCCGGCGACCACTCAGCTACCGAGGGCGGGCGTAGGGAGAAATGATCATCATAATAAAATAAGGGAAATCATAGCTCGAACGGAAAGATTTAGGTGTTCCTTTTTCCCACGCGCCATTCTACAGTGGAATGGTAGAGAAGTAATATGAAAGTGGTTCAATGAACCCTCTTCCATGAATTGCAGAGTAACCATGTAGATGTAGATGTAGATGAAACCCATTGTTATTTAGGTTTTGAGCTGATCTGTTCTGAGCTGTGTTATTCTCGTTAACTCAATACATTTGCCGTTAATACACTCTTGTCACTTAACCGTAATTCGCAATCTTCGGAGTTTCAGAAACACTGTACACGGGGTACGGAAGCTGGTCGCTAAACCGTGTCCTTCCTCCTGGCAGCAGTGCTCGAAATACGGACGGACAGCCTGTCAGCCCCTTACATATCTAGTTAGACGTTCTGTATCACATGACACGCCCTGTAGCCGTCACATGGTGGTGAAGGTCACAATAATTCGACTCGACATTGTACACATCTAATTACCAACGAGAGAAGCCTTATCTCCGTCTCATATACCTGGTACTGTGGCTGTATGCGCACCAAAAGCTAGTGACTCCTCTAACTGGTGCTCCATTATTAACGTGTGGAATGAATTAAGCGGAACGTCCAATATCGCACCACCATTCTGATATCATGCTGGTAACTTCACTCTGGATAATACTACAAACGCTTCCTTTCGGCCCTAACAGCGAAGTTGAGCTTTCTTCTTCAGTCATTACTATGACTCTTCGTTTTTTCCCCTTCATCAGTCCCTAAGCTTACACACTACTTAACCTAAATTATCCTAAGGCCGAACACACACACCCATGCCCCAGGGAGGACTCGAACCTCCGCCGGGACCAGCCATACAGCCAAGGTAGTTATTCACAAGGTTTCCATGGGTCCACGAATCATGTAGTTTCAAGAACATGATTCTTTTCATTTCTGGAATATGATGACAAGGTTTTTTTTCTTTTTTGTCATCAATCTTCTGACTGCTTTGATTCGGCCATCCATGATTTTCTATCCCGTGCCAACTTCTTCGCCTCAGAGTGACACTTAGACAAAATGCTCTTAAATATTAATTGGATGTATGTCTTCCCATACAGTAAATATGCCTTGCAAACAGATTCTACCTTGAGAGAACACAATCATCTTCTTGTTCACCCATATATGTTTTGGTGAAATCTCACGTACGTCAGCGAGTATATTTTATTTTCTTAAGAGCTCAAACTGATGCTCTTGTAGCTGTCTGCTGTCTGCAATACAGCTGATATTTTGGTACAGCTTATCTTAAATTTTTGTGATTTCCACGGTGTCATGACTACATGAAACTTTACTGAAACATTTACGGGTACGAATTCCTTTCCTAAACTGAGAGAAAACATGCATTATAAGTGAGCTCTAACCTAAAAATGAATTACTCTACAAATTTTGCCTCTGCAGCTCCTAATATCATGGATGTTATTCTCTAATACACCCAGACATTCCCTGTTATCCTATTCGTTCTTGTAGTCAGTGTTATGCATGTATTGCTTTTCCGGCCAATCTTGTGGAAAATTTCTTTTCTTGTCTTATCAGTCCACTGAATTTTCAACACAGACCTGCAACACGAAATCTCAAACATATAATCAGGTGGCCGCACCAGTTGCACGTTTTATTTTCGACCACCTGTTTGTCTCTGTACTCTCAAGACGATAGACTGTAACCAATTTAAAGTGGCCTTGAGGGCCGAAAACGGTTGCGGTGACCGAAAACAAAAATGCGGCTGCTGCCGTTATTTGATTCCAAGTGATACTACAGTTCCGACACCTGCACCATGGTGTCAACACGCTGGAAGTGAAAATAATTCTTAAAAACTTCCATACCCTTATTTTTACGGCTTTCCTACACTTTACGATTTCCTTCCGTACAATGTTGTGCTCCAGACGTACGTTGTCAGAAATGATGTCATCTGTTCTTATTTTCTTAATCTTTTCTCATCCATATGCCACCTTCGTAATCAAACACTCTGACGCATGTCAGTATAAACGTAGGTAGCAGCTTGTAACTCTGACAGTCGAAGGAATTATCATCACTGAGATTTTTCCAAAATGGAAATGAGATTTGGTGGTTTATTTCTTCTGGTGACGTGGAATCAGATCTCTTATCTTTAGTTTCAACTCGTCAGTATCGTTGTTAAAATCCTAAACTGCTCCCGAATGGCTGACCTGGTGAAATCAAGAGGCGCTATTAATGATGAGTTGTTCGTCGACTGATGATGTTAAGATGAGGAGTTTGTATGGTCCTCTCCAAGGGAAGTGGTCTCTGTGGCGTCGAAGTCTGTCTCTCCCTTTATATCGTCGTAACACATACACAATACGACACTGTTCATGTGTTCATGCACTCATCACAGCCCTCTACAAGATGCACCTTTACACAATTCACACCAATTAACTTATAATAATCAGTCTTCAGTGCTACGTAAATAAAGACAGTTTTCCGATTTAGGCAGCTGAATTCTTAAGAGCCATCGCACCTAATATGATGTTGATGTTTACTCCTACGCAAGTTGACTTAGTTGAAATGACATTTCGGCACATAAGTCTTCCGTTCATACACTGCCCGTATATTTTCCTGCAGATACACTACTGGCCATTAAAATTGCTACACCAAGAAGAAATGCAGATGATAAACGGATATTCATTGGACAAACATATTATACTAGAACTGACATGTGATTACATTTTCCCGCGATTTGCGTGCATAGATCCTGAGCAATCAGTACCCAGAACAACCACCTCTGGGCATTGAGTCAAACAGAGCTTGGATGGCGTGTACGGGTACAGCTGCCCATGCAGCTTCATCACGATACCACAGTTCATCAAGAGTAGTGACTAGCGTATTGTGACGAGCCAGTTGCTCGGCCACCATTGACCAGAGGTTTTCAGTTGGTGAGAGATCTGGAGAATGTGCTGGCCAGGGCAGCATTCGAACATTTTCTGTATGCAGAAACGCCCGCGCAGGACCTGCAACATGCGGTCGTGCATTAACCTGCTGAAATGTGGTGTTCCGCAGGGATCGAATGAAGGGTACAGCCACGGGTCGTAACACATCTCAAATGTAACGTCCACTGTTCAAAGTGCCGTCAATGCGGACAAGAGGTGACCGAGACGTGTAACCAATGGCACCCCATACCATCACGCCGGGTGATACGCCAGTACGGCGATGGTGAATACACGCTTCCAATGTGCGTTCACCGCGATGTCGCCAAACACGGATGCGACCATCATAATGCTGTAAACAGAACCTGGATTCATCCGAAAAAATGACGTTTTGCCATTCGTGCACCCAGGTTCGTCGCTGAGTATACTATCGCAGGCGCTCCTGTCTGTGATGCAGCGTCAAGGGAAACCGCGGCCATGCTCTCCGAGCTGATAGTCCATGCTGCTGCAAACGTCACAGATGGTCGTCGTCTTGCAAACGTCCCCATCTGTTGACTCAGGGATCGAGACGTGGCTGCACGATCCTTTACAGCCATGCGGATAAGATGCCTGTCATCTCGACTGCTAGTGATAGAAAGCCGTTGGGATCCAGCACGGCGTTCCGTCTTACCCTCCTGAACCCACCGATTCCATGTTCTGCTAGCAGTCATTGGATCTCGACCAACGCGAGCAGCAATGTCGCGATGCGATAAACCGCAAATGCGATAGGCTACAATCCGACCTTTATCAAAGTCGTAAACGTGATGGTACGCATTTCTCCTCCTTACACGAGGCATCACAACAACGTTCCACCAGACAACGCCAGTCAACTGCTGTTTGTGTATGAGAAATCGGTTGGAAACTTTCCTGCTGTCAGCACGTTGTAGGTGTCACCAGCGGCGCCAACTTTGTGTGAATTCTCTGAAAAGCTAATCATTTGCATATCACAGCATATTCTTCCTGTTGGTTAAATTTCGCGTCTGTAGCACGTCATCGTCGTTGTGTAGCAATTTAATGGCCATTAGTGTATATGAACGGGAAGGTATCCGCAAACAAATTGTAGCAAGATAATCTAGATTTCTGCGCACCGACTAACTTTTGCAAACATGTTTGAGGCATGACAGATGTCTCAAATCATCGTTTCATATATCAGTGGTTATGTTTCCTCAAACATTTTTCAGAAATAATGGTTCAAATGGCTCTAAGCACTATGGGACTTAACATCTGATGTCATCAGTCCCATAGACTTAGAACTACTTAAACCTAACTAACCTAAGGACATCAAACACATCCATGCCCGAGGCTGGACTCGAACCTGTGACCGTAGCGGCAGAGCGGTTCCGGACTGAAGCGCCAAGAACCGTTCGACCACAGCGGCCGGATTTCAGAAATAAATCCCACATTGTCTTTGCCATAAAATTGGCCTGCTTTCCAGATTTTTCCAGATGGATCGACAGATAATCTTATTTGGTTGCTTGACATAAGGAAACGCCGTGACTTTGCTTGCCATTAAGTGTCGATAACAAGCACTCATTGTTTGAGGATGAACATTATCTGCTGACACCAGATGAAGGAAGCACCGAAAGACACTCAGCATCACAACGCCTAATGATGAATGGGGGATTTCCATTTCACTAATGAATCCACCTGTTTTCAGTGATCGCTTTGTTCTTTTTTGTCGACGTCACAGTGGTACACGCAGAACCCCTGGATGATTAGGCACGGAGCAAAGAAGTGCAATGGTTAGCATACTGGACACGCATTCTGGAGGACGGCAGTTCAAACCGGCGTCCAGCCATCCAGATTTAGGTTTTCCGTAAGTTCCCCGAATCGCTTGAGGCAAATGCCAGGATGGTTCCTCTGAAAGGGCATAGCCGATTTCCTTCCCCATCCTTGACACAATCCGAGCTTGTCCTCAGTTTCTAATGACCTCGAAGTCGACTGGAAGCTAAACTCAATCTTCCTTCTTTCTTTCCTTTATTTCTTCCTTCGATGATTAGGCTTCTAAAGACATTAAACAGTTGCAAAATTTACGCTGTTACCCGGTTTTGTGAGGTTTTTGAAGAGTTGTAGAACGCAGTAGACCTTCACAATTTTTGGGAGGATGTTGGAAACGATCGATGCCTCACTTTCGCGTTCTCCTCTTGTGGTACGGCGATCTTCGACCGCAACGCTCTCCATATCTTCTTCATAGACAAGTAGTCTGCCCCTTCGTCCATCCTCGATCAAAACGTTTGACCACAGCTCTCTCAGCTGACCACTCTCGCATATGATGTGACGCTGTTGCCGTACACTTCCACCAATTCAACATGGATTGTTGCAGCGGTGTTTCCATTTAAAGAATACGAATTAATGCTCGATATTCCAATTAACAATGTACGGCATCATTCGTTTTGTTTTGGCTCCGCTAGTGGCATGCTGCGATACTGTGGACCGAGAATTTCAAAGTATACCATGACTGCAGACATGAATCTAAAAACAAATAAAAAATTAATTACGTTATTTTTTTTTTGAGATTATGACCTTTATGACCATCCCTCGTAGCTATCTTCGTTCATAAAAACTTCTGTTAAAAATAATGAGCGCAACTTCAACGGATGACGCCAAGAGTGAAACCACCAAGTTCGTCACCAGCCCGACGCCTACTCATGTCAGTGTTTTATCCAAACAGCAGCTTCTGTGCGACATTTCCATCTCCGTAAGTCTACGGCAGCGTACACACAACGTACAGGTGAACTTCCTGGCAAATTTTTTGTAAGCTAGCACTCTTATTCCATGCCAAATGTGGTCGGTTGTAAATATCATGAAGACATGAAAATGATATGAAATGAGGTGCGTCAATAAAGCAGTAATTCACACGTATCGTCCCACGCTAAGACCATTGCTCAACAAGAGGTTGCCTGCAGAAACATTTCTGGTGCGTTACGAGTAACAGTTGCTTCACCGAGTGCAACAGTAACGGCGTGGCAAATTGAAACTTACTTCAAAGTCGAAGTATGCGGGACAGAGCGATTCTCGTGGGGAATAAATTGCACAGATTCACCGCGAAATGATATCGTTATATGGACTAAATGCGAAGTCGCGTCCAGTCGTAGTGAAAGGGTGCCAACTATCTCACCGAGATCGCACATACGTGGGTGATGCTGATCGGAAAGTCAAGATCTTGCACCATGTGGGTTCCATCTTTTCGGCGAGTTGAAAAAACACGTAGGCCAAAAGCGAGTTTTCAAAGATATGTTCACACAGCCGTTCTAGAATAGCTGAGCGACCAACAAGCGGGTTTCTGTTGTCAAGGAAGTGAACGATATGAAACTTCCTGGCAGATTAAAACTGTGTGCTGGAACTAGACTAGAACTCGGGACCTTTGCCTTTCGCGGGCAAGTGCTCTGCAAGATACGCAGGAGAGCTTCTGTGGAGTTTGGAAGGTAAGAGACGAAATACTGGCAGAAGTAAAGTTGTGAGGACGGGGCGTGAGTCGCGCTTGGGTAGCTCAGGTGGTAGAGCACTTGCCCGCGAAAGGCAAAGGTCCCCAGTTCGAGTCTCGGTCCGGCACACAGTTTTAATCTGCCAGGAAGTTTCATACCAGCGCACACTCCGCTGCAGAGTGAAAATCTTATATTGAAGTGAACGATAGTTAGAAGGTCCCAACAGTTCTTTGCAGAGAGCTGGTAACTACATTGAAAAATAATGTCATGTATCTGTGTCTGTGAAATGTATTCCCCTAGTACATGCTTCGATATGTAAATGATTAGCAATACATCGCATTCTGTATACAAGGAATCATAACACAATCCGTTTTCCATCCGGAAATCGCAACTGAATGTTGATTATTTGCGAGAAGTTCCTGTTACACCCGAATAAGAATGAGAAGCGTATACCAGTACATGTTGGAGTTTGATAACGGCAGGACCACGTCATGTAAGGCCTGCGAAACATCCTGTGATATTGCTCCTTATGTTTGACAAGATCCCATGACCGTCAAGCGTCTATAGAGTCGATGGCCCCGCGACTGTAGCGCATGAGAGAACAGACTTATTGTTTTCTCGGACGAGCGGTATCGTACAGGCACGTGCCTTTAATCAGAAAGTGGGCTTGCTTTTGGGAAGACAAGTATCCGTACGGACAGTGCGAGCTTCTCGGGATGACCATAGACTGTTAGCACGGTAAGAATTGATATGGCTTCCTTTAATATGGCAGCATAGAGAAGCGCACCGACAGTGGTGATGCGCCTGGTAACAACGGATAGGGACTAGCAGCTCCATCGCCTTTTCAGATGAGTACTGATTCAGAATACGGAGTCACTATGGACGCGTGCGTGTGTTGAGGGTCTGAGGAGAACGAACTTTGCCAGACCGCAGTCGTCATCCTCATATCGGCTCAGCAACCAGCGTAATGGTATTTTGTGCCATTGGGTACGCAATACAATCTTATTTGGTTCGCTTAGCTGGTAATTTCGACAGCAGATGCTACATTTCTGACGTGTGGTGGCCGGCGGTAGTGCGCTGTATTCCGTGACGTTATCTTCAACAAGATACTGCAAGGCTGCGCATTGTCCGCGCTGTCCTGACCTGCCTCGATGCAGAGGGTGTTCGACTGCTGCTGTGGGCAGGAAGCTCTCTACACTTCTGATCCACTGAAAATGTCCGGTCCTGGCTTGCTGAGAGAGCGGTACGGCACCTACTCGTCAGCCACCACGATCGGTTAACTCTGGCATAGTGGTGAGGCAACATGGAATGACGTATCCGTTCCTGTCATCCAATCTCTGTTCGATTCGATGGCCAAGCGTGTTGGAGCTGTTGTTTCCTGCCACAGATCACAGTTCTGTGTACTAAATTTCGCGTCCTTTACACCCAGAAATAACCTACGAATCTAATCACTTACTTGCTATTGTGTTGTACACTTAGGTGACAAAAGTCACGCGATATCTCCTAATATCGTGGCGGACCTCATTTTGCCCAGAGTAGTGCAGCAACTGAACGTGGCATAGACCCAACGAGTCGTTGGAAGTCCCCTGCAGGAATGCTGAGTCGTGATGCCTCTATAGCCGTCCATAATTGCGAAAGTGTTGTCGCTGCAGGATTTTATGCGCTAACTCACCTCTCGATTATGTCCTATAAAAGTTCGATGGGATTCATGTAGGGCGATCTGGATAGCCAAACCATTTTCTCGAATTGTCCAAAATGTTTTTCAAACCTATCACGAACGATTGTAGCCCGGTGACCTTGCTCACTGTCATCCATAAATATTCCATCGATGTTTGGAAACATATAGTCCATGAATGGCTGCAAGTGGTCTCCAAGTAACTGAACATAACCATTTCCAGCCCACACCATTGTGAAACCATCACCAGCTTGCACAGTGCCTTGTTGACAAATTGGGTCCATGGCTTCGTGGGGATCTGCGCCACACTCGAACTCTACCATCAGCCCTTACCAACTGAAATGGGAACTCATCTGACCAGGCCACGATTTTGCAGTCGTCTACGGTTCAACCGATATGGACACGAGCCCAGGAGAGGTGCTGCATGCAATGTCGTGCTATTAGTAAAGGCACTCGCGTCTGTTTCATTCAGTAATAGTTATATTACAATGTGATGCAGCAACATATCCAGAATAATTTTATGTAAACTAATGTTTAATATCCTCCTATTTCCATAGTCTGTGCACATTATTTTCAACTTACTACTATTAACCCTCAGATTTGCTATCATACTTGCTCGGTTTACCCACATCTCTTCTTCTTCTTCTACTTTCCAGTTTAATTATCTGAAAACCTCTTCTAAACCTGCAGACAATAGTTTCGCTGGGAAGGAGCCCCTTGCCAAACTTCGTTCGCAGTTCCGAACCTTTCACCCTCTCTGTAATCGAAGCTCTAGCGTAGGTGTAAATAATCTTCAAAAACCTCATGTGAGCAATTCTGTTCCTTGGTCTCAATATTGCCAGCACACATATAGTATTACGACAACGTCAAAGTCCGCCCCTGGTAGCTGTGTGGTCAGCGCTATGGAATGTCATACCTAACGGTCCGGGCTCGATTCCGGGCTGGGTCGGAGATCTTCTTCGCTCAGGGACTGGGTGTTTTCTTGTCCTAATCATCAGCCCATCCACACCTCATTAACACCAAATTCACCGCACCGTACTAACGGATACGTTCGTCGTACGTCCCACATTGATTTCTGCGGTTATTTGTCGTAGTGTTGTTTGTCTAGTAGCACTGACAACTCTACGGAAACGCCTCGGCTGTCGGTCGTTAAGCGAAGGACGTCAGCTACTGCGTTATCCGTCGTGGCAGACAATGCCTGAAATTTGGTATTCTCAGCAAACTCTCGACACTGTGGATCTCGAAATATTGAATTCCCTAACGGTTCTGAAATGGCATGCGCCATGTCTCTAGCTCCAGTTACCATTCCGCATTCAAAGTCTGTTAATTCCCGTAGTGCGGCCGTAACCACGTCGGAAACTCCTTCGCATTAATCACCTGAGTACAAACGACAGCTCCACCAATACGTAGTACATAGTGTCGGAAGTTCCATGCGGCTTTTCGCGGATGATGCTGTAGTATACAGAGAAGTTGTAGCATTAGAAAATTACAGCGAAATGCAGGAAGATCTGCAGCGGATAGGCACTTGGTGCAGGGAGTGGCAACTGAACCTTAACGTAGACAAATGTAATGTATTGCGACTACATAGGAAGAAGAATCCTACATTGTATGATTATATGATAACGGAACAAACACTGGTAGCAGTTACTTCTGTAAAATATCTGGGAGTATGCGTGCGGAACGATTTGAAGTGGAATGATCATATAAAATTAATTGTTGGTAAGGCGGGTACCAGGTTGAGATTCATTGGGAGAGTTCTTAGAAAATGTAGTCCATCAACAAAGGAGGTGGCTTACAAAACACTCGTTCGATCTATACTTGACTATTGCTCATCAGTATGGGATTCATACCAGGTCGGGTTGACAGAGGAGATAGAGAAGATCCAAAGAAGAGCGGCGCGTTTCGTCACAGGGTTATATGGTAAGCGTGATAGCGTTACGGAGATGTTTATCAAACTCAAGTGGCAAGTGCAAGAGAGGCGCTCTGCATCGCGGTGTAGCTTGCTGTCCAGGTTTCGAGAGGGTGCGTTTCTGGATGAGGTATCGAATATATTGCTTCCCTCTAGATATACCTCCTGAGGTGATCACGAATGTAAAATCAGAGAGATTCGAGAGCGCACGTAGGCTTTCCGGCAGTCGTTCTTCCCGCGAAACGTACGCGACTGGAACAGGAAAGGGAGGTACAGTAGAGCGTCGATTATCCGAACTAATTGATGGACATGGGTGTTCGGAAAACTCGTTTGTTCGGATAATCGAACTGTACATGTTTATTTGCCAAAAAGGAGTACTGTACAGTAAATTTATTCATAAAAACAGGCATCTCTTTTAGTACTACAAAGTAACATACAAAGGCAACTTCAGTAGGAAAATATAGTATGTGGCACAGTTTATTAAGCAAAAATATATACATATTACATACGCATTCTGAATGACACAGTATACAAAATTAACGTTTAAAAAATCCTTTATTTTGGTCTGTCTAAGCAAGCCTACACGCTTACGAGCAGCTAAGTCACGTACTTTTTTCATTACAGATATCTGAAACTGGTCACTTTCATCTTGGGTTTCAAACCATCGCAAGGCAGTATCTAAACAAGTGAACGCCTCAGAAGCTGTTGGTATACTTTCATCTTGACTTTCTGGAGCACTGATTGATGAGATGCTGGCGACGTCATCTTTATCAGTGACGACGTTTACAATCTCGCTGTCCTGCATGATTTGGTGTCCTGGATCTGCATCATCGATATTCATCCATTCATGAACGTCTTCTTCATCACATTCGTGGCAATCTATTTCTTTTAGCATACCGAGAATTTCGGACATGTGAAAGCCCCATTAGAAGCAATGTTCCGCCATCGGTGGCCCAGTGCGGCGACTACTGTGGGAAACTTGGTTTGGGAGTGAAGGGGATGATGGACGGTTGGGTGGGAGAGTAACAGGTGCGAGAGAGTACACAGTTCGGTTAAGCGGTCGTTCGGTTGACCGACGTTCGGATAATTGACGCTCTACTGTAGTGACAGTGGCACGTAAAGTGCCCTCCGCCACACACCGTTGGGTGGCTTGCGGAGTATAAATGTAGATGTAGATGTACGCTGCCCTTTTGTGCACATGACACTACCGCCATATTTACCTGTGCATATTGCTTGTCACAGGATGCATACACAGTTAGCAGAACATTGTTATTTGCTATCTTTCCTGGTGTAATTTTAATGGTAGCAGTGTGCTAATAATTTGGTCACTTCAGAAAATTAGTTTTTCCTCATTTTAACCAAATTTCTCCAGAACTGTTTAGGAAGCAGTGTTGAGAATTAGTTTTACCGGTATCAGACGATCTGAAGTTCAACGTGTCCGGCAGTAGAGTGCTACGGATACTCCACACCGTGTGAGCACGCAGCCAGCGACAGTGAGCGCCCAGGGAGCCGGGCCCCAGGGAGAAGGCTGTGCCGTGGTGGCGGCGCGGCTGCGGCTGCGGCAGCGGCAGCGTCAAGGGGCTCTCGAGTTATGAAGGCAGCGCCAGCGCCGGCGCCGGGCATCGATCCAGCGGGCCGGCGGGCCGGCGGGCCGCGCCACCAGCCTAATCCCGCGGCCCGCGCCTCTCCCCACCATTACGCCCGCCCAGACGGCGCGTTCCTTCCGCAACTTATTACCTCAATCGCGGGTTGAGTAACGTCCAGAGTCCTCAGCTGAGCACCGTAAAACAGAGCGTAATCTGAGGGTTTAACTTATACCGGCGACTCTCGGCTTATACAGGCGGAACATCAGCAAGCGAGATCGAGGACTAGGAAACGTATTGGCCGTTTCGGTGCCCAAAGATTAACTAATCACGCCCTCAAGACTCCTCCACGTTGCTAAATATAAGGGGCGAACAAAAAGTTTCTGTTTGAGGGCGTTGCTGCAGCTATATGCAAAGCAGTGCGACTGTGATGTGGTTATATGAGCACCGACACGTATTATTGTGGCATTCGTGTCTTTCCGACTTGCATTTGGTAAATACGAAATCGTGACTTAAGGCGTTGTTATTATCACATCCGTCGTCCGCCCCCGGCAGCTGAGTGCTCACTATGTTTAGGCTGCGCAACAGTGGACACTGATGAACATTGTTTAGCATGTGGTGGGACGGCTCCGGTGTGGCACTTGGCACAACAGATATTGGCGTTCCTGTTACGCTCCGCCCCTCACACAACTTCATCACACTTTTTTTTCCCCCAACAATCTCATTTTCCGGCCCAAAAAACCAATACCGTGACATGGGTACGGCGAATGGTTCTGGGCTACGTCTATAACGAATCGGAAAAGGACAAAATGGATTTTTGGCATTTTCTCCTGGATGGACACACGAAGCCGCAACAGCATAAGAAATATAGGCAAGACTTCGCTAATTACTTGCGACTTACATTTACCGACCCCCCGGCCAGATGGGGTGTGACTGGTTGAGATAGACGAAGGAGCCGAGATAAACATCGATCACCCTTACGGACCCTTAGTTAATTTCGGGAACACGACCCAGTCTTAGACCAACGTCTGCAGAACGAGTCGATAGATGGCTCTCTTGCTCTATCGAACGTCGGGTCGTGAGCAGGTGTCGCCGCCGACAAGAATTTCATTTCATTGCTACAGGAGCATGTTTCTTTTGTACACTCCTGGAAATGGAAAAAAGAACACATTGACACCGGTGTGTCAGACCCACCATACTTGCTCCGGACACTGCGAGAGGGCTGTACAAGCAATGATCACACGCACGGCACAGCGGACACACCAGGAACCGCGGTGTTGGCCGTCGAATGGCGCTAGCTGCGCAGCATTTGTGCACCGCCGCCGTCAGTGTCAGCCAGTTTACCGTGGCATACGGAGCTCCATCGCAGTCTTTAACACTGGTAGCATGCCGCGGCAGCGTGGACGTAAACCGTATGTGCAGTTGACGGACTTTGAGCGAGGGCGTATAGTGGGCATGCGGGAGGCCGGGTGGACGTACCGCCGAATTGCTCAACACGTGGGGCGTGAGGTCTCCACAGTACATCGATGTTGTCGCCAGTGGTCGGCGGAAGGTGCACGTGCCCGTCGACCTGGGACCGGACCGCAGCGACGCACGGATGCACGCCAAGACCGTAGGATCCTACGCAGTGCCGTAGGGGACCGCACCGCCACTTCCCAGCAAATTAGGGACACTGTTGCTCCTGGGGTATCGGCGAGGACCATTCGCAACCGTCTACATGAAGCTGGGCTACGGTCCCGCACACCGTTAGGCCGTCTTCCGCTCACGCCCCAACATCGTGCAGCCCGCCTCCAGTGGTGTCGCGACAGGCGTGAATGGAGGGACGAATGGAGACGTGTCGTCTTCAGTGATGAGAGTCGCTTCTGCCTTGGTGCCAATGATGGTCGTATGCGTGTTTGGCGCCGTGCAGGTGAGCGCCACAATCAGGACTGCATACGACCGAGGCACACAGGGCCAACACCCGGCATCATGGTGTGGGGAGCGATCTCCTACACTGGCCATACACCACTGGTGATCGTCGAGGGGACACTGAATAGTGCACGGTACATCCAAACCGTCATCGAACCCATCGTTCTACCATTCCTAGACCGGCAAGGGAACTTGCTGTTCCAACAGGACAATGCACGTCCGCATGTATCCCGTGCCACCCAACGTGCTCTAGAAGGTGTAAGTCAACTACCCTGGCCAGCAAGATCTCCGGATCTGTCCCCCATTGAGCATGTTTGGGACTGGATGAAACGTCGTCTCACGCGGTCTGCACGTCCAGCACGAACGCTGGTCCAACTGAGGCGCCAGGTGGAAATGGCATGGCAAGCCGTTCCACAGGACTACATCCAGCATCTCTACGATCGTCTCCATGGGAGAATAGCAGCCTGCATTGCTGCGAAAGGTGGATATACACTGTACTAGTGCCGACATTGTGCATGCTCTGTTGCCTGTGTCTATGTGCCTGTGGTTCTGTCAGTGTGATCATGTGATGTATCTGACCCCAGGAATGTGTCAATAAAGTTTCCCCTTCCTGGGACAATGAATTCACGGTGTTCTTATTTCAATTTCCAGGAGTGTATTTGAACCATGCGCGATGTCTTCATGTCTTTCATTTGGACATTTCCAGTTTTATTCGTTTCCTTACTCAGCGATACAGATAGCCGTACCGTAGGTGCAACCACAACGGAGGGGTATCTGTTGAGAGGCCAGACAAACGTGTGGTTCCTGAAGAGGGGCAGCAGCCTTTTCAGTAGTTGCAAGGGCAACAGTCTGGATGATTGACTGATCTGGCCTTGTAACAATAACCAAAACGGCCTTGCTGTGCTGGTACTGCGAACGGCTGAAAGCAAGGGGAAACTACAGCCGTAATTTTTCCCGAGGGCATGCAGCTTTACTGTATGATTACATGATGATGGCGTCCTCTTGGGTAAAATATTCCGGAGGTAAAATAGTCCCCCATTCGGATCTCCGGGCGGGGACTACTCAAGAGGATGTCGTTATCAGGAGAAAGAAAACTGGCGTTCTACGGATGGGAGCGTGGAATGTCAGATCCCTTAATTGGGCAGGTAGGTTAGAAAATTTAAAAAGGGAAATGGATAGGTTGAAGTTAGATATAGTGGGAATCAGTGAAGTTCGGTGGCAGGAGGAACAAGACTTCTGGTCAGGTGAATACAGGGTAATAAATACAAAATCAAATAGGGGTAATGCAGGAGTAGGTTTAATAATGAATAGGAAAATAGGAATGCGGGTAAGCTACTACAACCAGCATAGTGAACGCATTATTGTGGCCAAGATAGATACGAAGCCCACACCTGCTACAGTAGTACAAGTTTATATGCCAACTAGCTCTGCAGATGACGAAGAAATTGAAGAAATGTATGATGAAATAAAAGAAATTATTCAGATTGTGAAGGGAGACGAAAATTTAATAGTCATGGGTGACTGGAATTCGAGTGTAGGAAAAGGGAGAGAAGGAAACATAGTAGGTGAATATGGACTGGGGGACAGAAATGAAAGAGGAAGCCGCCTGGTAGAATTTTGCACAGAGCACAACATAATCATAACTAACACTTGGTTTAAGAATCATGAAAGAAGGTTGTATACATGGAAGAACCCTGGAGATACTAAAAGGTATCAGATAGATTATATAATGGTAAGACAGAGATTTAGGAACCAGGTTTTAAATTGTAAGACATTAGCAGGGGCAGATGTGGACTCTGACCACAATCTATTGGTTATGACCTGTAGATTAAAACTGAAGAAACTGCAAAAAGATGGTAATTTAAGGAGATGGGACCTGGATAAACTAAAAGAACCAGAGGTTGTACAGAGATTCAGGGAGAGCATAAGGGAGCAATTGACAGGAATGGGGGAAATAAATACAGTAGAAGAAGAATGGGTAGCTTTGAGGAATGAAGTAGTGAAGGCAGCAGAGGATCAAGTAGGTAAAAAGACGAGGGCTAGTAGATATCCTTGGGTAACAGAAGAAATATTGAATTTAATTGATGAAAGGAGAAAATATAAAAATGCAGTAAGTGAAACAGGCAAAAAGGAATACAAACGTCTCAAAAATGAGATCGACAGGAAGTGCAAAATGGCTAAGCAGGGATGGCTAGAGGACAAATGTAAGGATGTAGAGGCCTATCTCACTAGGGGTAAGATAGATACCGCCTACAGGAAAATTAAAGAGACCTTTGGAGATAAGAGAACGACTTGTATGAATATCAAGAGCTCAGATGGAAACCCAGTTCTAAGCAAAGAAGGGAAAGCAGAAAGGTGGAAGGAGTATATAGAGGGTCTATACAAGGGCAATGTACTTGAGGACAATATTATGGAAATGGAAGAGGATGTAGATGAAGATGAAATGGGAGATACGATACTGCGTGAAGAGTTTGACAGAGCACTGAAAGACCTGAGTCGAAACAAGGCCCCCAGAGTAGACAATATTCCATTGGAACTACTGACGGCCGTGGGAGAGCCAGTCCTGACAAAACTCTACCATCTGGTGAGCAAGATGTATGAAACAGGCGAAATACCCTCAGACTTCAAGAAGAATATAATAATTCCAATCCCAAAGAAAGCAGGTGTTGACAGATGTGAAAATTACCGAACTATCAGTTTAATAAGTCACAGCTGCCAAATACTAACACGAATTCTTTACAGACGAATGGAAAAACTAGTAGAAGCCAACCTCGGGGAAGATCAGTTTGGATTCCGTAGAAACACTGGAACACGTGAGGCGATACTGACCTTACGACTTATCTTAGAAGAAAGATTAAGGAAAGGCAAACCTACGTTTCTAGCATTTGTAGACTTAGTGAAAGCTTTTGACAATGTTGACTGGAATACTCTCTTTCAAATTCTAAAGGTGGCAGGGGTAAAATACAGGGAGCGAAAGGCTATTTACAATTTGTACAGAAACCAGATGGCAGTTATAAGAGTCGAGGGACATGAAAGGGAAGCAGTGGTTGGGAAGGGAGTAAGACAGGGTTGTAGCTTCTCCCCGATGTTGTTCAATCTGTATATTGAGCAAGCAGTAAAAGAAACAAAAGAAAAATTCGGAGTAGGTATTAAAATTCATGGAGAAGAAATAAAAACTTTGAGGTTCGCCGATGACATTGTAATTCTGTCAGAGACAGCAAAGGACTTGGAAGAGCAGTTGAATGGAACGGAAAGTGTCTTGAAAGGAGGATATAAGATGAACATCAACAAAAGTAAAACAAGGATAATGGAATGTAGTCTAATTAAGTCGGGTGATGCTGAGGGAATTAGATTAGGAAATGAGGCACTTAAAGTAGTAAAGGAGTTTTGCTATTTGGGGAGCAAAATAACTGATGATGGTCGAAGTAGAGAGGATATAAAATGTAGGCTGGCAATGGCAAGGAAAGCGTTTCTGAAGAAGAGAAATTTGTTAACATCCAGTATTGATTTAAGTGTCAGGAAGTCATTTCTGAAAGTATTCGTATGGAGTGTAGCCATGTATGGAAGTGAAACATGGACGATAAATAGTTTGGACGAGAAGAGAATAGAAGCTTTCGAAATGTGGTGCTACAGAAGAATGCTGAAGATTAGATGGGTAGATCACATAACTAATGAGGAAGTACTGAATAGGATTGGGGAGAAGAGAAGTTTGTGGCACAACTTGACCAGAAGAAGGGATCGGTTGGTAGGACATGTTCTGAGGCATCAAGGGATCACCAATTTAGTATTGGAGGCAGCGTGGAGGGTAAAAATCGTAGAGGGAGACCAAGAGATGAATACACTAAGAAGATTCAGAAGGATGTAGGTTGCAGTAGGTACTGGGAGATGAAAAAGCTTGCACAGGATAGAGTAGCATGGAGAGCTGCATCAAACCAGTCTCAGGACTGAAGACCACAACAACAACAACTTAATTAATTTTCTAATTAGCCACTATTTGTCAACATTGGACATTGTAGCCACTATTTATGCGGTAGTACAACATGTGGGGCGGCAGGTGGTATTTATTGTTGTTAATTAATGTGTAGAATGTTTTGTAATGTAGATGAGATACATTTCCCGGCCGATGCACCATTTGTGGGGCGGCTGGTGGAATTATATTGTTATAATATAAATAGAATGTTATGTAGAAATGCAGAATAATTGTTGTTAGTTAAATATGTGGAAAAGATGCATTTCCCGGCCGATGCACCAATTGTGGGGCGGCGGGTGGAAATTAATTGTTGTTTAAATGTAGAATGTAATGTAAATGTAGAAAAGATGCATTTCCCGGCCGATTAACCACATGTGGGGCGGCGGGTGGAATTAATTGTTATGTAAATGGTTCCTATTATTTATGCTGTCTTTTGCCGTTCTCAACACTGGCTCTCTAACTACAATATTGGCAACCAGAAAGTGATTAGCAAAACGTGAAGCCTGTAATTAGAATTCCTAGTGCCCACCTCATCTGAGAAATACACTTATAGCTCAAGGTTATAGCTCTGAGGAATTAGGAGATTGTCTGGGATTCATAATCAAAAACGATCCTGTAAAAACGTTCGCTATATTCTGAAAGTCACAGATCAAAAACAAGAATCCACACAATCCAACTACCAGAGCAGTTCAGAGTCTACTGCGCTGATGCAACTATAACTGTCCAAATTAAATGTTTAAGTGAATGCTCGCCATAATTTGATGATGATGTTCATCAAACGCCACGCTAAAGAATGGTAGAATGTTTGTCCCGCGGCAGCACGTGAAAATACGACATGCGCAAATTGAAGATAGATCATTTAAGTCATCCCAGAATTAACACTTCACTCGAAAATGATTTCATGGTTACGCGTATCCCGAGTAACTTATTACGGCATCCGAGGCTGTTTATAGCAATGATACCGACGCGACGGTGGTGTGCTATTCAGCGTCTGGAGAGAACTGGGGCCTTCCTCTCTCGCGCAGCGTTCTTATATACAAAGCCGCGGTGCGGATGGCTAAGGGAACGCCTGATCAAATCGGCTCTCCCAACTAGCCGCTGGGCTAGTAATGCACCACTTTAAGTTACTGAATAAATCATCGCTTCCTTTGCTGATGGCCGATGAAGCTCTCATTTTAAATGTGCATTCAGCACACAGGTAAGTAATCCTAATAAAAGTCTGACGTGGCTAAGTCAAATATTTTGGGCGAGAGAATTAATTTAATTACACTACACGCAGTAGACGTCCTCTGAACTTGCCCTTTGGAAATACGCTATCGCTATAGTTTTATAGTTATTCAATTGAAATTTCTCACATCTTTATGATTATAGCGGGTCTCCATTCTACTTACATTTAAACATCCTAGCCTTATTTATTAGCCTAATTAATCTATCTTGCTTCCTTAATTTTTAAGACAAAAACCAGAAAATCATGAATTTCAACTAAAATCTTAATTTGTGAGATCCAGAAGACTGTTTCTACTAAATTATTATGAAAAAGGAATCTAAATATAAATTTTTAAGTCTCTAGCTCTTTTCTGTTGCGCCAATGATTTTTACAGAACAACGTCCAAATTTCGAAAATGGTTAAAGTTATTGAACTGACATTCAACACATATTGATTTAGTATTACTCCTGACATGCTAGAAACGTTTCAGGTTATTTACATGATTTTTAAAGTATTGCGCAACATTTATGACGTCAGAGCTAGTTACAGCGGACTGGCTGGCACACAATGGAAAGACTGATGTGAATTTTTATAAGGCGTGAGTAGGCTGCTTCCCTACAAACAAAATGTATTTTAGCAAAGGTTGTAAGTCTGACATTAAAAAAATTATAAAATAAAAAAATAAAAAAATAAAATAACATAAAAAAATGAAAATGAGTAGCGCTGAAGTCTCAGTCTGAGCTTCAAACCACCTTACCCCAGTTTTTCTTACTTTAATACACACACACACACACACACACACACACACACACACACACAATCCGAAGGGCCCAGATTCGATTCCCGGCTGGTCCGAGATTTTCTCCGCTTAGGGACTGGCTGTTGTGTTTTTCTAATCATCAACATTTCATCCCCATCGACGCGCAAGTCGCCGCAGTGGCGTCAAGTCGAAGGACTTGCACCCGGCGAACAGTCTATCCGATGGGAGGCCCTAGTCACACGACATTTTTTATTTATTGATCACATCCATCCAGATAGAACCAACGTGCTGTGTTCTTTTCTTGGCTGTCGAAGGAGAGAGACCAGTATGCACATACACACAGAAGAATGAAGAATGTGCGTGCCTCAGCACGTCTGTTGACAACCACTATTGTGAAATGGTGCGCCAAGTTCCAAGCTGGCCGCGATTCGACGTCCAATTATGTACGACTCAAGTGGGAGACACTCCGAGCACCTGCCCTAAAGTCGTGATTCCTCGCCATGCGATTACCACGCCTTCGGTCCCTTAAAAAACGCCTTGAAGGGTCGACGATTCCTGTTGGACCAGGATGTGCAGCAGGCAGTTACCGGTTCGTCACTCAGTAGAACAGCAGAACACGGTGTTTTACCACACAAATATCTTCTGCTTGGTTTGTCAGTGAGATGATTGCCTGAATGCTCACGGCTATTTTGCCTCATAGGCGTACCCATTCTGGAGTGTACAGTTTTCAAACGGAAACTTTTTGATCGTGCCTTGTAACAGGAATCACTTTGTTATAAATTATTAACCCCTTCCAGACATGGCTCATCATCAGGAATTTAACAGAAAGTTTGGTGTTAAGTAGCATTTCGCATGATATTTTTGTGAGGAAGACTGCATATATGATTCGATGTCAATGTAACTTGGTATAGGTACATAGCAACGGCTGATATGTAAATCATTAGTGTTGCAATTCTGTTTCACAGAAAGAACAAGTACCAGAGTGTATTAGTGTTATTCGTGTATAAGAACGTTACGAGGCCTAGTGAAGTTGAAACTTCTTTATTTAAATATGTGTGTCTGTACTTAAACTGATGAATGACTGAGAAGATGAAACTTGTACGTTATTTGATTCTGAAACAGCTGAGTAAAACTGAACGTACTGAGCATACTTCCTCTTTACTTTTTTTTATCATGTCAACACTGACCCACAATATACTAGCGCAACGCAATCTGACTGCTCAAAAAAGTTACAACCTGACTTCAAATAATTAATTCAAAAGAATGACCCTAACTAAAAAGAAATCTTAACAATAACCTATACATTTCATAAAGCACTTACCTCACAAAAATCTTCATTAAGGGAACTACTGCAATACAGCGAGCATCAATACTGCCAGCTACATAAAAGATTCTAACTACCAAAGTCACTAACCACTAATAGACATGTGATTAGCAAAGGAAAGATTTTGTTGCAAACCAAATAATGTATTTTTTTACCTTAATAACCTGACCTCCAGTTCAGACACGAATCTAAATTGTCATTGACATCCAGTACACAGATATATAATAATGAATAATTTTCAATCTCCAAGTTGGATACTTCCAGGTCGTTAGCCTACACTAACACTTCAGACCACTAACCTCCATCAATCCTAACTTCTCGCATTTAGCATCAGTCACTGCTGGCTGTTCATCTCCAACTGCCCAACAGTACTTCCATCACTGCTGGCGACTAACTTCCAACTGCCAAACACTACTGGCGATTGACTTCCAACGAGTCCAACCAGCCACAGAGTCTCTTACAAAGAAAGCGCAGTCAGAGATCCAATGCAAAGAGCTACACAGTGCTGGCAACACAGAAGCAGCCCACTTACAGGGTATATAAAAACGTCAGATCTTGAGTGGTCAATTTAAAAGACACGGAGATGCCTAGAACGCAAGTGAGACAGCACTATCAGCATCTGACAGTGCTAGAAAGGAGCCTCATTCTGAGTCTCGATTTGGTCGACGGTCCAATCGTGCAACATCCAGATTTGTGGGGCATTCAGATTTGACCGTAGCCCAATGTTTGGCGGTATGGCTGACATCCTCGTCGTGAAGGTCCCCATCGACCCCATCTGACCACAAGGGAGGATCATCTGACTGTGTACCATACGTTGCAACCTCTTCACATTTGGGCCTGCCGTCCGAGAACACGCACTGGACTCACTACAACATTCTGCGTCGTTCCGCTAGCGACACCGGGACTGAATTTGAACAGAACTTGTGAAGATACCAAATGGTGGATATTACTCTGCTGCGATCAGAATATCAAGAGGACTATAGTGCCAGTTTTAGAACAGGCAAAATAGGGATGTCGATTCCGAAATTCACGGCAACGCACCTGGTAATCAAATGGGACAAAGTCAACCAGGTTTGGAGCGTGTGCATACAAAAACAATAGAGCAGTCGAAACGGTAGGAGGAGGAGATCAACAAGCGAACAATGAGGAGGCAAGGTCATGGGTCATTCTAACTTCGATAAAGAAGATGAGTCCAAATGGGACGCCTATGAATTGGCCAATTACTGATATAATGTATTCGATTCGACTACACAATTGTTAAAATTGGATATAAAAGTATTTAGACATAGGCACTCAAACAGTAATGCGAAGGCTCTAGTGCTGACGAACCACATAGTATCATTTGGTATTAGTTTAATACAGCGATAAACATAAATGTAGCGAACTGTGTAGACAGTAATCCTGAGCAACTCCAGAATCGCTGATTGCCATTGCAACAGAATAGTGACAAGGTATCATATGTTGGCGGTGGATTATGTTTCACTTTTGCTTAACTCTTCTTGCTCCCCTTCATTTCTACTTTTTTTTTGTTCATAAGGCTGTAGAATTTAGTTGTAGATATTTAACCTTGTCCCATTGAAATGAATGTGGAATCTATAGAATACACTGTAACAAAAAAAAAGAAGCACCACGGAGGAATTATCTGAATGGAACGAAAATCGGTAGAATTGATGTACATGTACAGACATACAAATGATCACAATTTCAGAAAAAATTGACAATTTTTTCAAGAGAAAGAGTTTCACAAACGGAACTAGTAAATAAGGCACTGATCCAACTCTGGCCCTTGTGCAAGCAGTCATGCGGCCCAGCATTGATTAGTAGAGTTGTTGAATGTCCTCGTGAGAGTTTCATGCAAACCTTTGTCAGCCTCTTCATCTCAGTTAAACTGAGGGTAGCTCTTACAACGTAAGTCTTCAATTGTTTGCTAGTTGTATTCCAATCTATGTCTTCCTGTATAGTTTTCACCCCCTACAGCTCCCTCTAGTACCATGGAAGTTACTCCGTGAGTCTTAAAAGATGTCCTACCATCCTGTCCCTTCTTCTTGTCAGTTTTTCGTATATTCGTTTCGTCGCCGATTCTGCGGAGGACCTCCACATTCCTTACCGTATCAGTGCATCTAATTTTCAACATTCTTCTGCAGCAGCACATCTCAAATGCTTCGATTCTCTTCTGTTCCGGTTTTCCGACAGTCCATGTTCTACCACCAAACAATATTGTGCTCCAAACGCACGTCCCCAGAAATTTCTTCCTCACATTAAGGTCTACTTTTGACACTAGTAGACTTCTCTTGGGCAGGAATGACCTTTCAGTCAGCATTAGTCTGCTTTTGATGTCCTCTGTACACCGTCCGTAATGGGTTATTATGCTGCCTAGTCAGCAGAATTCCCCAACTCCATCTACTTCGTGGTTACCAATCCTGATGTTAAGTTTCTCGCTGTTCTCGTTTCTGCTACGTCTCATTACTTTCATCTTTCTTCCTTTTACTCTCAATCCATATTTTGAAGGATATTGTTACAAATTCTGCCCAGTTGGCGGATGGTATCGTCAAAATATTCCTGGATAAGTTAGGATTTAGAAAGTACTGACACAGGCAGTAGAAACTCACGCCGTGTGCGGGAGGGCATTATCTTGCTGATAGGTGAGCCCAGGATGGCTTGTTATGAAAGGCAATAAAACGTGGCGTAGAATATCGTCGGCGTACTGCTGTACTGTAAGGGCAACACGGATGACGAGGGACCTGCCATGAAATGACGAGGCAACCCGTACCATTTCTCCTGGGTGTCGGGCTATACGGCTGGCAACAGGCAGGCTGGTTCCCCACTGCTGTCCGGGGTATCTTCAAACAAGTCTTTGTGGTCATCGCGGCTCTTTTCGAAGCGGGGCTCATCACTGAAGACAATTCGACCCAAGTCGACAAAGTTCCAGTCCGAAAACGTATCAGGAGACGCCGCGAACAGCAATCGGGTACCAAACTGACTGTCGCCCCTAAACGACCCGTCAGCTACGAGTGATGGGTTCACATGCGATTTCTTTTCGTATCAGTGCCCCTTTGGTTGTCAACCGCGGCACGTTACTGCGCAGCGAGACCTCGACAATATTCTACGCCCCGTTTTTTTGCCCTTCATGGCAAGCCATCCTGGCTTACGTTTTTACGGCGACAGTTTCTATTGCTTGTCTTCGTGCTTGCCGAAACCTTTCTTGGCCAGCAAAGTTGCCGTATCTCTCACCAATTGAGAGAGGCAGCGGCAGATCACCATTACTAAGACTTTGGTGTGCAAGGCAATACGTAAGTTGAAGAAGTCACAGGTCAAAGTCGAGGTTTGGTATCGCAATCTTCGGTACCCATATATGTCCCGTATTTTGATTTTGGTTATGTGATCAGCCTAACCTACAACCGCCCGGCAGCGCTTATCTGAGTCGAGGCCTAACTGGCACCCTGTAAGAAAAGTGCATGATGAGTTCCTTGAGTAATGGCTGGATAGTCACAGAAGACACGTTTAGTAGTTCGAATTTAATGTCCTGGTGGGCTATACACTATAACATCAACCATTCGTCTTTCGCTGCTGTACTAAGGCCTTCTCCGCACTGATTCATTCATTACGATCTCCAGCTACACCACCCACGTCAGTCCTGCAAGATCTACGGCTGTTCACCTAACTTGCATTTAAAGTAGTGCATTCAGAAAAATCCTTAACTGCTAGAGATCATTTTTTATTGATATCTAGTTTCGGCTGCATTAATTGCACATCTTCAGATCATAAAATGCTTACGTATTGTCGTCTGAAGATGGCTAATTGACGCGGCCGAAATCACTTATCGCCAAAAAATTATTCTTGCGACTTTGACTAATAAAGTGTTTTCTGAATCCACAGCTTTAAACAAACACAGATCGCTTATCTCCCTTTTGGATACGTCAGATAACAACATAACTTCCATTTGCCCAGGTACATGACCTGCACACCTCAGTTTCGTTTCCACTACTGATGTAGTTACAACAAGCTCCCTTTTCAATTGCCTGATTTTTTTTCCTGCCTCTTCTAGTGAAAGATAGTTGCAGTACGAGATTGCCTTACTCGCAGTAAAGTCACATTATTTTTATAATTTGTTTCATCTTGGTGTTAACGCTTTGCATTGCAGAATTATTTTAAATGTAGTTTCAGAAGATATAATATTTTGCGAATATATGTATTAAATCGACAATCGGAGTTTGTTTCTTTATTCGTTTGCGGGATCACTTATGGCGTTGCACAAATGACTACGATATCATTTAGTCGAAATATTGTGTCTATTTTTGGCATTTTGGAAAGTAGATTTCTTTTGTAATCTGGGATCTTGAGCACTGCGTGGCCATTAATGGGAAGGTATAATTATACCTTTGTCTCATCAACAAGTATGTATGAGGCCTACACAAGTGCAATCTCGAAGGAGAAAAGATGCTCTTGCAGAATGCGAAGGAATGGCTCATAGCTTTCAATTTGTCTCTCAAAAATTTGCTGGCTAATCGTGGGAAAAACTGGCTGTGTTCATAACCCACGTGCATGAGTAGAACCTGAAATCCGGGCAGTGTTACTGTGTACCTAGATCCCTTGTGTTCCCATTAAACGTTTTTGCTGTAATCATGTATCTTGTTACAACCACGTGGCTATTGTGGGTTTTCGTATAACAGACCAGTTAGAGAAATGTATCTTTATATTACCCATGATCGGAGCGTAATATTATTCTATTCCTTGTCCATTCTATTTGTATAGTTTCTGTGGTATATAGAATTTTGGAACACAGATGCATTATGAAAAAGGCTTTCATCAACTTATCTCGACTACGACAGATCCCTTTGTCCCCGAATATTTTTGTTCTGTTGTGTGCGATACTTTCTCTGGACGCAGCTTGTACGAATACATAGTGACACCACTTATTTGGAAGTATTGCACACTTGGTACTATTTTTTGTAGTCTACTGTTCAAGCGACCGATGCTCCATTAACAACATTTCAAGTAGGTGGAAAAATGTGCTCTTGGTCCACATGGTTGTTATAATGTCAACGCCACACGCTCAAGTACTGGACAATTAAAGCACAAGTAGGGGAGTGTTTCTGGCAGTAAGGAACATCATCCGGTAATCCTCTTTTGTAAACATATGGTGAGATAATTCAGCTGCAATTCATGGTGTTACCCTTAGTTGCTTCCGATGGTCCTTCACGATTAGCATTTTCTCCTGTTACGCATAATTGTATTATGTTCAATATCGTGCGTTAAAGCTTGATTACTCGTTATTTCTTGAGCGGCTAAGAGTGCGTATTCCGTTTCCCACAGTACGGTGATGCTTAATATTGCGCTACTTAACTGATGCTGATTTTCTACTATAGGCAGGGTTGTGCATTCCAGAGCGTAGCTGTTTGATGTATGATATAATTAAACTTTCTGTACTCAAGCAATGTACAGGTAAAATTGTTTATCGTATGGGTACCCAACTTTACAGGAATCATATTCGGATTGTGCGCTGATGGATTTGCGTTGTCAGTAGTGTTACTATCATGAGTTGCCGTTAGGAGTCGATACTTGTACGGCGACATATTAGTCGACCAAATATTATTGCACCTGGGAGAGTGGGCGCTTCGGTCGACTTGTCGTGAGTTTTTATCGTGATATTCTGCGACAACGCGATGAACCACTTGGTAATACGATACAATTGTCCTGAAAGCATTAACAAACCGATGCCTTTCCCGTAGGCGACAATGCACGTCTTCAATGTAATAATATCACTGGGTGTTCCCACCGGACGACAAGCGCAATTACATAGTGGTTGGGTTATAGGGTTGAAACTCAAATATCAGTGTGCATAACAGCTACAGATGGTCAACCTGGGTCTGTTTTATCAAAACAACAGCAATAGCACTGCTGCCTTTCGCGAACTTAGGCGCATTAAAGGAACACGGAGAGGTACTCTCTCCACACCGGAGTTGAATAACACTTTTCGGAAGTTCAAATTAACTGACGACTTGGGAACTGCGCCACAAATTGTTGAAGAAGTCACTGTTGCCGTGGCTGAGAATTCTGCACCTAATGTACGACCTTCAAGCAGTGCAGGATCTATGTCACGACAGCTGAACGTTCCATCCCATCGAAGTACGCCACACAGACTCAATAACATTGAGACCTGGTGACTTTGGTAGCCAGGGGAGATACGACAATTCAGCCTCATACTCACAAATCCAGGCCTGGAAGATGCGACCTGTGTGAAAAGGATACTTATCGCCTTGGAACAAAGCATCACCAGTGGGGCACACATACTGTACGATGAGAAGGACCTGATCAGCGAAAATGATATTTAATACCTGACAGTTATGCTACCTTGTAGAGTACCCATTGGGCTCATAGAATACCAAGAATTTTTTTCTCCCTGGTTTGATGCGGCTCGCCACGAATTCCTCTCCTGTGCGATCCTCTTCATCTCAGAGTAGTACTTGCAGCCTACGTCCTCAATTGTTTGCTGGACGTATTCCAATCTTTGTTTCCTCTACAGTTTTGGCCCTCTACATCTCCCTCTAGTACAATGGAAGTTTTTCCCTGATATCGGATATCAGATGTCCTATCATCCTGTCCCTTATCCATGTCACTGTTTTCCATACATTACTTTCCTCTCTGATTCTGCGCAGAACCTCCTCACTCCATACCTTACCGGTCCACCGAATTTTCAACATTCGTCTGTAGCACCACACCTTAAATGCTTTGATATCTCAAATACTTCGATTCTCTTTTGTTCTGCTTTTCCAACAGGCTATGTTTCACAACAATACAATGCTGTCTTACGCATTTTTCAATCCGATCACTGCGTTCTCGGTCGTCTGTTGGTATTATTCCCTCTTGGCTCTTGTACATATTGCATATCACACGTCTCTCCCTACAGCTTATCCCTGTTTTAGTCAGAATTTCGAACATCTTTCACCAGTTTACTTTGTCAAACGCTTTTTTCAGTTCACAAATCCTATTATCTTGCCTTTAGTCTTCTTTAGTCTGGCTTCCATTATCAACCGCAACGTGAGAGTTGCCTCTGTGCCGCCTTTATGTTTCCTAAAGCCAAACTGATCATCAGCTAACAACCAATTTTCTTTTCCATTCTTCTGTATATTATTCTTAAACAACATGGATGCATGAGCTGTTAAGCTGATCGTGCGACAATTCTGACACTTGTCAGATCTTGTAGTCATCGGAATTGTGTGGATGATATTTTTCCGAAAGTCAAATGGTATGTCGCAACAATAATACATTCTACACATCAATGTAAACAGTCGTTTTGTTGCCACTTCCCAAAATGATTTTAGTGATTCTGATGGAATGTTATCTACAACTTCTGCCTTATTTGATCTTAGGTCCTCCAAAGCTCACTTAAATTCTGATTCTAATACTGGATCCCTTATCTCTTCTATCTCCTCTCCTCTTTCTTCTACTACCACATTAGACAAACCTTCCATCTGATAGAAGCCTTCAATGTCTCTCCCCTGCATTTAACACTGGATTTCCCGTTGCACTCTTAATATTACCAAGATTGTTTTTAATTTCACCGAAGGTTATTTTGACCTTCCGATATGCTGAGTCAGTCCTTTAGACAATCATTTCTTTTTCGATTTCTTCACGTTCTGCATGCAGCCATTTCGTCTTAGCTTCTCTGCTTTTCCTATTTATTTAATTCCTGAATTTCCTGAACATTTTTGAACTTCCGTCTTTCTTCGATCAGCTGAAGTGTTTCTTCTGTTACACATGGTTTCTTTGCAGTTACCTTCTTTGCACCTATCTTTTTCTTTCCAGCTTCTGTGACTTCCCTTTTTAAAAATATTCGTTCCCCTTCAACTGTACTGCCTACTGAGCTAGTCCTCATTGACGTGTCTATAGCCTTAGAGAACTTCAAGCATATATCATCATTCCTTAGTATTTCGATGTATCTCACTTCTTTGCGTATTGATCCTTCCTGACTAACCGCTTAAACTTCAGTATCTGATTTCGAAATCTCTACCTGACCAAGATGTCACGTAACTGAAATCTTCCCGTATCATCCGGCTTTTTCCAAGTTATCTCCTCCTCTTGCGATTCTTGAACAGAGTATTCGCTATTACTAGCTGAAATGTATTACAGAAGCCAATTAGTCTTTCTTCCCTCTCATTCCTTGTCCCAGGCCGATATTCTCCTGCAACCTTTTCATATGCTCCTTCCCCTACAATTGCATTCCAGTCCCCCATGACTATTAGATATTCAACTACCTTTACGTACTGTATCACCCTTTCAATATCCTCATATATTTTATCTATCTCTTCATGTTCAGCTTGCGACGTTGGCATGTGTACCTGAACTATCGTTGTCGGTGTTGGCTTCTTGTTGATTCTCATAAGAATAATCCTATCGCTGAACAGTTCACAGTAATATATTCTATGCCCTGCCTTCCTATTCCAATCCCGTTTTCTGCTGCTGTCGATATAGCCCCATACTCATCCGACCAGAAATCCTTGTCTTTTTTTCCATTTCACTTAGCTAACCCTACTACATCTAGATTGAGCTTTTACACTTCCATTTTCAGATTTTCTAGCTTCCCTGTCACGTTCAAACTTCTGACATTTTACGCCCCGACTCGTAGAACGTTGTACTTTCGTTGGTTATTCAATCTTTGTGTCATGGTAACCTCCCCCTTTGCAGTCACCTCCCAGTGATCTGAATGGAGGACTGTGCCGGAATCTTTAGCCAATGTAGAGATCATCATGATACCTTTTTTCAATTAAAGGCTACATGGCCTGTGTATACACGTTATGTGTCTTTAATGCACACGTTTCCACTACAGGCCACATGTCCAGTGGATACATGTTGCGCCGGCCGAAGTGGCGAAGCGGTTCTAGGCGCTACAGTCTGGAACCGCGCGACCACTGCGGTCGCAGGTTGGAATCCTGCCTCGGGCATGGATGTGTGTGATGTCCTTAGGTTAGTTAGGTTTAAGTAGTTCTAATTTCTAGGAGACTGATGACCTCAGAAGTTAAGTCCCATAGTGCTCAGAGCCATTTGAAGCATTTTCCATACATGTTGCGTGTCTTTAATTTAGTGGTTTCCATTGCCTTCTGCATAATCATGCCGTTGATCATTGCTGATTCTTCCGCCTTTAGGGGCAGTTTCCCACCCCAAGGGCAAGAGAGTGCCCTGAACGCTTGTACGATCCCCCGCCCTCTTTCACAAGGCTGTTGGCAGAATGAGGGTGACTTCTTATGCCGTAAGTCTTCGGCCGCCAGCGCTGATTGTTAATCAAAATTTAAGTTGTGGCGGGTTTCGAACGCCGGACTGAGGGCGTTTCGATTAATAATCACAGATGCCACCCTCTTTTTAAATCCCATTGTGTTCGTTATAGCTCGTTGCACTTTTTTGGGGCAGACATCCCATGACATCAATTCAAGTTCATCGTTGATTCCTTCACTCAATTTTTTTTGTTACAGAGGGTAGCTAACCCCCAGACCGAACACGCTGAGCTACCGTGCCGGTATAATATATGATCCTTGCAGGATTCTAACATGTGAATTCTTTCACTACAATCGAATGCGCTATCCGTTGCGCTACGAAATGCTTTACCCTAGACCTCGGGTGCCTTGTCGCTATATGGGAGCCCAAATCATCACCGAACCACCACGATGTTTCACTGTTGTGACGTAAATTCGACCAAAGATGGAAATAGTGTGAAACAAGAGTCATCCGCCCATATGGCTTTCCTGCATTGGTAGATAGTCCAAGTTTTATGGCTTGAGCAGCACGTTTTCCTGTTATAGGGATTTGCGTCAATCATGAGTGGCTTTGAATTCTAGCTCTCCCTGTAGTTCCCAGCTTACGAAGTTGTTTTGTTGTTGTTTTGGTGATGACAGGCTTCGCGTGCGCAACATGCAGTTCTGCAGTGGCTTTTTCTCGTCACAATCCTTCAGTGGCCGTCTGTCACGCTCCTTCTGCACACACTCATGATTGACGGATGATGAATTCCGTTTTCCTTCTGTGCGGTATAAATCTTCGATATGGTGCGTCTTTAAACTTCCGCTGCTTTTGTTACAGATCCACACACCATTCGAGAGCCAACAATTTTCCCACGTTCGAACTTACTTAGCTTCGGCTTACTGTACTCAACTGCACAGAACGCCGTTCTGACCACGACTGACACTGGGAACGTATTGAGGGCATTTCAGAGGTGCCCTTCGTGGTCCAATACAACAGCGCAACGTGCAGACTTGGCTAGTATCTGAATTTATGTTTAAGTATACCATTCTCGCGGCGTTTCCATATTTTGTCTCACCTCTATATTTGCAGCCGTTGGGTGGCAATGTCTCGATATGAAATCAGAATATCGAAAAAGCTTGAATTTCTTAATTTATATACACTCCTGGAAATTGAAATAAGAACACCGTGAATTCATTGTCCCAGGAAGGGGAAACTTTATTGACACATTCCTGGGGTCAGATACATCACATGATCACACTGACAGAACCACAGGCAAATAGACACAGGCAACAGAGCATGCACAATGTCGGCACTAGTACAGTGTATATCCACCTTTCGCAGCAATGCAGGCTGCTATTCTCCCATGGAGACGATCGTAGAGATGCTGGATGTAGTCCTGTGGAACGGCTTGCCATGCCATTTCCACCTGGCGCCTCAGTTGGACCAGCGTTCGTGCTGGACGTGCAGACCGCGTGAGACGACGCTTCATCCAGTCCCAAATATGCTCAATGGGGGACAGATCCGGAGATCTTGCTGCCCAGGGTAGTTGACTTACACCTTCTAGAGCACGTAGGGTGGCACGGGATACATGTGGACGTGCATTGTCCTGTTGGAACAGCAAGTTCCCTTGCCGGTCTAGGAATGGTAGAACGATGGGTTCGATGACGGTTTGGATGTACCGTGCACTATTCAGTGTCCCTCGACGATCACCAGTGGTGTACGGCCAGCGTAGGAGATCGCTCCCCACACCATGATGCCGGGTGTTGGCCCTGTGTGCCTCGGTCGTATGCAGTCCTGATTGTGGCGCTCACCTGCACGGCGCCAAACACGCATACGACCATCATTGGCACCAAGGCAGAAGCGACTCTCATCGCTGAAGACGACACGTCTCCATTCGTCCCTCCATTCACGCCTGTCGCGACACCACTGGAGGCGGGCTGCACGATGTTGGGGCGTGAGCGGAAGACGGCCTAACGGTGTGCGGGACCGTAGCCCAGCTTCATGGAGACGGTTGCGAATGGTCCTCGCCTATACCCCAGGAGCAACAGTGTCCCTAATTTGCTGGGAAGTGGCGGTGCGGTCCCCTACGGCACTGCGTAGGATCCTACGGTCTTGGCGTGCATCCGTGCGTCGCTGTGGTCCGGTCCCAGGTCGACGGGCACGTGCACCTTCCGCCGACCACTGGCGACAACATCGATGTACTGTGGAGATCTCACACCCCACGTGTTGAGCAATTCGGCGGTACGTCCACCCGGCCTCCCGCATGCCCACTATACGCCCTCGCTCAAAGTCCGTCAACTGCACATACGGTTCACGTCCACGCTGTCGCGGCATGCTACCAGTGTTAAAGACTGCGATGGAGCTCCGTATGCCACGGCAAACTGGCTGACACTGACGGCGGCGGTGCACAAATGCTGCGCAGCTAGCGCCATTCGACGGCCAACACCGCGGTTCCTGGTGTGTCCGCTGTGCCGTGCGTGTGATCATTGCTTGTACAGCCCTCTCGCAGTGTCCGGAGCAAGTATGGTGGGTCTGACACATCGGTGTCAATGTGTTCTTTTTTCCATTTCCAGGAGTGTATATAAAAGACAGTCTTGTTAGTTACATTATTTATAACTCAAGAATGGCTGGACCGATTTAGCTGAAAATTGGTGGAGAGGTAGCTTAGAACCAGGAGACGGACATAGGATACTTTTTATCCCGTTCGACCGCTGTATAACGTGGTATAACAAGAATGCATCTGGCATGGAATAAGAAAACGCAAATGACAGATAAACGTCTATGGTTAAGTATCATTATACATCATTAATTAAAAATTTAAAGAAATAATTTGTATTTCCTTTGAATCATCATTAATAATACCGCGACAAAGACGATCGAATATTTCTCGACAAAGCCGTAATGCAAGAAGGAGACAAAACATTGCGAATGAAAGGACTGAAGAAGAACAACAAATTACCCGTGAAGAGCGCCGCGTTAGTATGGCTCGACTTCGTGCTTCTCAATCACAATAGCAAAGTGAGGCAGCCCGAGAATCGGCTCGGTTGGCAATGCGAAATCGTCGAGCGATCAACAGAGATCAACATGTAGATAATTTTCGGCGCACAAGAAGATATTTATCACGTGATGGTTTGAATTGAGCACCGTTTAGATACGATTGACCATTAAGAAATCACAAGGCCAACCCTTGAAAGTTTGTGGTTTAAATCTGGAATATACATGTTTTTCACATCGTCAGTTATATGTGGCATGTTCACGGCCGGACGATGTGGCCAAGCGGTTCTAGGCGCTTCAGCCTGGAACCGCGCGATCGTAGCGCAGGTTCGAATCCTGCCTCGGGCATGGATGTATGTGATGTCCTTAGGTCAGTTAGATTTAAGTAGTTCTAAGTTCTAGGGGACTGATGACCTCAGATGTTAAGTCCCATAGTTCTCAGAGCCATTTGAGCCATTTTGAGCATGTTCACTGGTCGGAAGACCCCCTGCGTTGTTTGTTTTAGCGCCTGATAATAAAACAAAAAATGTCGTCTATCACAAGGTACTTAATTGAAGAGTGGAAGCTATCCACCAAAAATATAAAGAATAAACAATCATTAAAATACTTAATTTTTTATTTGTATTTCCTAATAAAAAATTGAACTTAACATCCAAAATCTGATTATTTATTGGCTTTAAGGCGGAACAGAGTTCGCCGGGTCAGCTAGTGGGAAATAAATATCTGGTTATGATATCTCATCGAAGACTGTAACAATATGCCGGAGAAAGACTGGAATCTAGAAATAGGAATTTTAGTTTCACTAGAAAAATTTTTGTAGACTGACGTACCTAAGCACGATTCATAACGGAAAGTAAGAGCTGGCCTGTGAGTTTTATCTCAATAGTTGGCGATAGCAGAACGGTGAAAATCAACTGTCGTGGTTTCAGATCGAGCCGAGACACAGTTTAGATCTACATATACACGTGTACCACCAAATGATGTGTGGCAGAGGGTACTTTGTGTGCCACTTTAACTTCCTCCTTTTCCTGTTCCAGTCACAACTGGTATGCGGGAAAAACGATTGTTGATAGGCTTCTGTGTTAGATAGAATCATTCCTATTTTATTTTTAAGGTAATGGTCTTCTCTGAGCGTATGCACTCGGGATTTTAACAATAAATCACGGCGTGATGCACAACGCACTTCTTGTATCGACTTACCTGCAATTGGGTGAGTGTCTTCGTAAAGTTTTCGCGCTTACTGAACAAATTAGTGACGAAATGTACCATTCGTCTTTGGAATTTCTCTACTCCCTCTGTCGATTTTTTCTTGTATAAGTCGCAGACTGACGAGCAACGCTCAAGAGCGGTCGGGAAGTTACACATCAGCACGCACTCCAATGACGTGTGGAGGACTCTGTGTATCCGATTTTCTCGGAGTCCCAGGTCGTTATGGGGACAGAAGCTACTCAATTTCCTAGCGTGCTAAGGCGGACAGTAAGACAGGTGAGTGTCCTGAGAAGTCACGTTTAACGTTTCACCAGAGACTGCTGCGGCGACACAGATTCTTTACGCCGCTGAATACCACGAGGCACTATTTATACGCGCCAAAGTACTGTTATTAGTATCGCGCGGAATTATTTCGCAAATGGGGGCTTTAATCCGCGCGGCAGGGCGTAATCAAAGGTTTACTCTCGGCGGGGCGACGCGGAAGGCTGGCTGGAAGAACGCTGCCCGCTTAATTCGTGGGGATTATCGGATCGCCGAACAAAGAAAATTAGCAAACTGTTTGGCGACGGCCTCCTCTTTCCGTGAACAGAGGTGCAGGTGAGATTAGGTACGGATAAACACAACAAAAGGCTCCGCCGGTCAGTAATATTCAGAGCCACACTGCCGCAGTTATGAGCAAAAGAGGCGCTGCCTGAGCGAAAATCAGTTTCTTTAGAGGGATTTGTGTAAGATCCCATCTCCGAGCCTACCTGTTATTTTATCCTCAGTGGATAAAAAATCTGATCTTGCTCTCCAACGATCTCGTCATTCACGGGGCGTTATGATGTAACAGGAAATGACGGAAAATGGTTCAGATCGTATTTCTCTGACGGAAAACAAGGGGCTTCAACAGGAAAGAATTTGGCATTAAGCATTCAACTGCGAACTAATTACAGATTGTATCCCACAAGGTTCCATCTTAGCGCCCATATTTTTCTTGCAAAAATTAATGACCTTTCATTTTTGCGTTTCCAGATGCCAAATTCGTTTTCTTTGTAGATGGTCTAAACATTGCAACAAATACCTATTCAAGCATAATTTTAGCAGAATCTGTTTACAAAATTTTCATAGAAATTACTAGCCAAGTCTTTGTCACAAATCTTTGGAAAGAAACACCATGTGCAACTTAAAACTTGTAAAATGTTTCGTCTCATTACCTGCCTAAAATATGACGACAAGCAAAGAGAAGCAGATAGTGTTAAATTCTAGTTGTTATAACTTGGTTAGAAAATCGAGAGAAGCATACCAAAGAACTGATGAAACACATAAATAGTTTTTTATTTGCAATACGGATGTCACATACAGGTACTATCAAAATCAAATTGTTCGTAAATTTGTCTTCCTTTCATTCCATAATTCCATGCTTGATCTTTTTTTTGTGTAATAAATCAAGCCAGTTTAAAGTTTTCCGACTCCAAAAGACTGTAAAAGAACATCTCATTAATGAAATCTGTCATAAATAACACATCCCTTTTTCAAACAGGCAGCTCAGTTCTTGGAATCAATACTAGAAATAAAAATAACCTTCATAAAGTCACTTATTTCCTCTAGAAAGGTGACCACGATTCCGAAACACACAGTTTCAATAACTTGATTTAACAAGTAATAACGCTCGGCTTAAGAAGAGCCTAAGGCATTGATTGGTGGTTAACTCCTACTCCACTGACGAATTTCTTAGTAGAACCGATTGACGTGTGGATATCGTCAATAATTTCAAGTAACATGAGTTATTGGCATCTGATCTGCATATCCTCAGTGAGACCATGCGATTGTTTGTTATTACCTCTCAAAGGAAATAATGTATAAGACATTTTGACCCATATGATGTCTGTGGAATGGACGTAAAAGTTTCTTCTATTTTTGTAAAAAAGTATTACGTATTCTCGTTTTATTACATGTTCTACATCCTTGAATATCCCCTCGCTATGGATCTATTGAATAAAAAGTATATCTAATCCAATCAAAAATGTAGTCTGCCTTCCGTCCTCCCCTCCCTCTATTTTAACTTGGGTGGGAAGTACTTTCACTTGTGGATACGCTAGTTCCGTTTGTTTTGTGTATTCTTGTTTCCAGGCCTTTGTGTCTTGTTAACAATTTTTGTCTCGTTCAGTACACTACAGTCTAGAACAGGCGTCGTCAAACTTTTTTGTTCGAAACTCAAAGCAGAGATTGAGAGGCGGCACCTGGGGCCACATGTATACCTATCTTAATACTAATTAGTAACCTACATAAATTAGTAAGTTACGAGTTAATTTAATTACAAATAAGTGCCACATTTGAAGACGACCGTCTCTGTAGTGCACATTCATGAATCCATGTTACTTCCGTTTCAAAAGTTATACCGTAGCAGCTGATTGGTACGAGTCACGTACGTCCTCGAGTTGTCAATGCTGGTTTCCCCTCCTCACATGCTCCCAACCCCAGTGGCAGCGCTTCTTACTCCGCTGCCCCCCAAATGTAAGCTGCCAACTTCACTTAAGCTCACGGCCTATTCACCAGCAGTAATTAAAATTAGGTACGTCTTAATATATTACTATCTCTGTATTTTTCATTGTTACTGAGCAGAAGAACTATATTTTTTATTGTTACTGAGCAGGAGAACTTCACTCTTAAGAAGCTCTTTCCTTCAGTTAACTTTTTGGATTCGGTCGTTAGTTACTAGATGCGTATTATTATAGAACACGGCTTAAAACCACGGGCCGCAAGAACATTCGATTCGAGCCGCATGTCTAGAATATGAAAAGAATTTCTTTACGAACGATTTCTGAAAATACATAAACGTAAAACACGTTACTCTTTCGTAGAGCTATGAACATAATTTATTAAGTTATATTCTAGACGGATAGGACAACGAGTTACAATTTTTTAAAGACACCATTATTGTTTTCCGTCAGAGAGCTGATGAACTATGTGGAAACCGATTTGGATAAAATTTCTCTCAGTCTTAGCAATGGAGCTAGAAACGCTCAAGGTTTTAGGAGTGGATGCAAAAAGCTGCTCTTAAAGCTGCTGGTGGCAAAAAGTGGCAACTTCCTCGATGGGCTGTTTGAAGCCATCTGTGGTCGTGGTTTCGGTAGAGAGTGACGTTTCTTACAATTACCTATCTAAATAAACTCTCCTCACACTTCCTGCTTCGCACGTTACAGAGAAAAGCACCTTATCTTGAACACCTGCGTATACGGAGTATTAAACAATTTCTATTACAGGTTTCTAGTGTTGTAAAAGAGACCTTAGATAAACTTTTGATACGGAACTGATGTCCAGAAATTTACCGTTTCGATTATTATTATTATTATCATCGTATGCATGAATACACATTTAGAAAAACAAAGAAATATATATAAAAATGAACATGTGAAATTATATACAGTACACAAGTTTTAAAACGGCTCAGAGTACACTCAGATATTGATGGACTCGATCCAGCGGAGTGCCTCGTGGGGTGGACATTCAATCACAATGTGGCTCGTTTTTTGGGTGTCACCACAGTCACACACACTATCACTTGAAAAGCCCTACTTGTGCATATTGTATTTGCACCTATCCTCTTCAGTCCGATATCTGTTTATCTGCACCCACACCTCCCTTGGTTGGTGGAAGCCAGGAATTGGAACTGTTGGATTGTCTACAAGTTCGTGGTTTCGGGTTCTTGTAGCTTGCCACTCACGTTTACACTTTGCGTCGTGGTCGAATCCTGTGGATAGCATTTGGGCTCCCATTTCATATGCTGGTCTTCTTGATTTGAGGCGTTTCCTGGGCAGTGATAGAAAATCGTCATGAAGAGGGGTTGAGTTGTTTTCAGAAACTTGCTGATAGAATTTGTAAAGGGCAGCCTTTCGACGGAGGTCTGGTGGACAGATGCTTGAAAGCACTGGTAGCCAGCAAGTAGGTGTAGACCGGACTGTACCACTAATTACTCTCATAACTGAGTTTAGTTGGACCTCTACTTTCACTACGTGTGCGCTTTGGAGCCAAAGTGGTGCACAGTATTCTGCTGCAGATTATACCAGTAAAAGGGACGCTCCTGATGTGGTTGCTCCCCATGTACTGTCTGCCAGCTTTCTCACAAGGTTCACTCGTGTTTGTATCTTCTTAGACAAGTTGGAAAGGTGTTTTTTGTATGTTAAAGGTCTGTCCAGAGTGACTCCCAGGTATTTTGGGCTTTCGTTGTATCTGACTGTGCCAAGAGGACCGAACTGTGGACTGATCTTTGCTGATGAAAGGCGATTGGAGAGGTGGAAGAGGCTTACCTCGGTTTTAGAAACATTTGGACTCTGTCGCCATGTCTCAAAATACTCATAAAGTTTAGTAAGACTGTTCGTTAGGTGTTCTTCACATACAGAAAAGTCTTCACTCTTATGGGAAATTGCCAGGTCATCTGCATATTGAAATTTTCGGCAGGTCAAATTCGACAGGTCAGCCGTGTAGAGGTTGAATAACACTGGAGCAAGGATAGAGCCCTGAGGTAATCCATCATTGAGAACGTCATGCAGGACCTTTCTGATGATAGTTCCGCTGCTACTCTCCGAAGGGTCCGTAATTGACAGGCAGAGATCAGGTGTGCTCTCTGTACCCCATCTTCCAGACCTGAATATGCCTTTTCCTTTTGCATCATAATGGAGCTTCAAGTTGTCTGCTTACATCCATTCTGCCAGACTTCTACCATTTTCATCCTCTTCGGCATAGCCCCACTCATAACTATGGCTGTTAAAATCGCCTACATATATTGCAGGATGTTTTAGCACTGGGAGTTTTTTGCGTCATGTGCTATTCGGTGGTTTGTAGATGTTTGCTATTTTTATATTCCCGATCTGAATCACGGCTACCATCACCTTCTCTTTGTCTGCTTTCTCCTCGAGAATAACTGAGACATCTTTTAAGTTGTTGCGGACAAAGCTGGCAACTCCATATTGGGGGTGGTTAATTCGCGACACTAATTTATAGCCTGGGATGCGCCGTTTCGAAAAATTACTTTCAAATCTCCTGCTCCACGGTACGGACATAATCGTTATCAGTCCCTGTTCTAATTGGTACGTTCACAAATGGGGGAGCTGACTGCAGTGCTCCACGGACGCGCGACACTCTCTACTTTAAAGAGAACATCTTTCGCCACGTAGAGGAGAACGCAACGATGGTATCGCAAACCGGGTATACTTTGACCGACTGTCAGATTCAAATATGATTATGATGAGTGTTTTTTAACTTCCACCATATTTATGTTGGCGAACGTAGGAGCCTGTATGAAAGGACTAAATATTAATTAGTACAATACATTTTCTAAAATGCAGAGAAAGTAATCAAAAAAAGTCGTTGGTGAAAGTTAGCATGGATCTGGAGATACATTCACCGGCCTGTACTTCCACCACAACTGTCAGCTGCCATTCCATTTGTGGTCAGTATTTCATAAACGCAACGAAATTTTGACTATCCACATATAAATACATTGATCTAAAGTTTTCTAAAGTGCTTTATTAAGCCTCTTAAAAGAAAAAAAAGTCCTAGTACGGTGCATAAATTAATGTGGGCTATTATAAAAATTATGAATATCGTGAAAGGTACTAAAATGGAATACCACACACATAGCTCCAATTTCATCCACCTTAGACCTAAATCATCGATTCAAAACATCCATTCCTTACGTCATGAATGCTTCCTTGATCGTGGTGCAATATTTTTGTTTCTTGTTCCCAAGTTGCTGAGACGGATGCATGGCCAATAGGTGAAGCAAAGATCTTTGACAAATCATCAGCAGACATCAGATATCGTTGCGCTACGCCCTACCCTGGAGCACTAAATGCCTTACGATAACGTAGGAAAACGATTTCATAGGGGAAAAGGTGCCGTCATCGTAGTGACCGCGCACTATGAAATACAAACTATTCAGAGTGCAAGCGTGTTTTTTCGGGAAGCTGCCGAGGCGGAAGAAGTTAGACAGGGCCTCCAAAGGGTGAAGCTGGGCAATACTACAACTCTGGCTAGGCTCCTTCAGGAGCGCACCGAACAAAAAGAGAACGGATGAAGTCTCGCCATCCAATGGTAGCACCCGGCTGCTAAGGCCTGTTGTCTCTTCCGGGGTTTGGGGTGCTGATGTTGGAGAAGCAGCGATGGGAACAACCGAATGAAAACAATCGACCCATTCGGTTGTAGTTATCTTTATCAGTTGAATTATTCATTCATTGATTTGCGTGAAACTAGTCTGTAGGAGCAATAATAATAAATGCAAACTATCACTTTAATTCGTTACAAAAAGTACATTAATTTATATTTTATTAGTGCCTTCTAAGATGAAGAAGTGCGAGCAGGCACACGGTATTTATGTGCTGTAAATTTGCTCCAGGGTGTGTGTATTCTACAGTAGCCTTTTGGAAACATTTAACTCAAGTTTCACAATAATTCACTAATAACTCACTAACATTGCTTATGTAGTTTCTACGACCAACTGTGTCTTGTCATTGCTCCATACATTACTCATTTGGGAGAATACCCTTTCAGTAACAGCATACTGATAAAAGTGAAATAACATGCAATTCGTGGTAAATCGTTTCATAATTGTTTAATCCGGGACAAATATGTGTCCCGAACTACTTTTGAAAAAAGAGCTAGAAGAATGTTGACTGTTACAAAAAAAGCAGTGACGCGGGGATGGACGGTTGACTTACATGCGTGCGCCCTGTGTAGCACACAGCGATAGTCTAGTTCCACGCCGTCCTAGGTTGTCTTCCTTAAAGCGTGCTATTGCTGCTCTGATGCGAGCTCACGGTTCGTGCAAGTCCCGTCCGTACAAAAACATGTAATGCGGTTCCGCAGGACCTGGTTGGCAGATATGGTCTGTACAAACCATTCCACACACTGTGCCAGCAGCTAGAAGGTGGTCACTCAACAACTAACACGGGAAAATAGCGAGAATTTGCTTTCAGGTAACTATTTTGCACAGAAAACTACGTCACCAGCTACACATGTACGCCCCCCGTTTTCAGTTTCACAGATAGTGTCATGGCTGTTAAATATTCACAAGCAGAAATATGGCATTAGGAATCTGTATGGGGCTAGAAGAGATTATTTAATATTTATTAGACCTTTTTAAAACCGTGATATATTTTAAGGTTTTTCTATTTAAATAGTTATTTTCTGCTTTTTAGTCTTTTCAGTTGATCTCAAACATTCTGATGAGATTACAACAGGACATGTGGCAGACTTCAGGTTTATTTCAGTTTCTTTCCAAATGAGTCAACCAATATATTGCTCCCTCATAGGAATATCTCGCGAGAAGACTGCGAATGTGAAAACTGGGGCGAGTCGAGCTGACAGGGAAACTTAGAAGAAATTTCGCGACTGGAGCAGGAAAAGAGGAAAACAGCAGTGGTACACCAAGCCTCCGCCACACACCAGCAAAGAAAGCGAGTTAACATTGCGTTGTCACCCAGTTCTGAGCTAAGTTTTCTGAGCTAAGTTCAAAGTTTCAAGACTAAAGCTTATCGGGAAGTCAGTTTAAAATCAGTTGCAAAATTTGTACCAAACGGACAGACCGACCGAAAAATAACGTACCCTTCACCACACACGAGACTCGAAAGTGAATTGCAGTGTCATCCAGTTCTTACACCATGCACCTACCTCCCGCCACACACCAGAAAAGAAAGCTAGTTAATATCGCATTGTCATCCAGTTCTGAGTTAAGTTGAAAGTTTCAGTTCTTAAGCTTATCGGTAATTTAGTTTAACGTCAATTTCAAAATTTGTATCGAACAGAGACAGACAGAGAGAAAAACAAAGCACCCTCCGCCAGACACCAGACTCAAAAGCGAGTTAATATAACAGTATCATCCAGATCTGAGTTACGTTGAATGTTTCAAGTCTCTAGCTTATCGGGTATCTAGTTTAAAATCAATTGCAAAATTTGTACCGAGAAAAGCAGACAAGAAACCGATCTCATAATAAATTGTTGAAAAGTGATTGTTGCTTTATATATACACAAGTTTACAATGCAGCACGACATATTAAACTTTTAAAACCAATAAAAAATCTAAATTTATGCAGAAGTACGAAAATTGGTACCTGAGTAGGTAAATACATACATTTTGAATGTACTTCATTTTTAGAAATGTACCTTTTATTCACATCTCCTTGAAATATGATACTCTTATTTGTCTCTAAAAAAGTTGTCAGTCCTAGTCACGTTTGATGTATAACTGAAAATGCTGAAAAAGTAAATAAATAAAATCACTTTAGCCCGGTGAGTGACTGAAAACATCATATAACGAACGGCTGAAACAACGAAAACTTGCTTGAGTCGGTTGTCTCGCATTGAGTGAAACCACTCAAACCCAATGAGCGAGTGAAAACATTCACATAACGGCCGCAACCGACGGAGACTTGTTCCAGTCGGTGGAGTCGCACTGAATGGAAATACTCAAACACGTTGAGTGAGTGAAAACATTCATATAGCTGATGTGGCCGCTGAGACTAGTTTCATTCGATTGTTTCACTCGACTGTAAAAAAAAAAAAAAAACGGCCAACGAAAAAACAATCGACTGACCAATCGATTGTTAAAAACAGTCGGTCGTCCCATCACTATGGAGAAGTACCGGCCATCACACTCTCACGAATACCACCACCCCACTTCAGGCCTCAATCTCAGATGTACTCAGATGTTCTCAGGTGCTCGCCGATATTCTCGGTACACTACCGCATCGAAGTGTGTACGTTATCCCGACACTGCCAGCGGACGCTGACATTGAAGTGGAGACTACTGCAGTGACAAATGAAGTATATCACGTGTAGACGACTTAGCACCTTCACAGTTTGTGTCTCCTTCTGTATGACTACCTCCTGCCGGCGGTCACCGCTTTAGTGGGGCGCCTGTTCGAAGCCGGGTTGGGGAGTGGCTCTCTCTTATGCTGTGTACCGGTTCCAGTTACCGCCACCACCCTCAACCAACCTCCCAGCGAAGGAGGTCTCGCATAGCTGGCTCCTCTGCCACAGTAGAGCTCCCATTCATGGCTACTACCGTGCAGTTAAAGGCGCTGCAGTCTGGAACCGCAAGACCGCTACGGTCGCGGGTTCGAATCCTGCCTCGGGCATGGATGTTTGTGATGTCCTTAGGTTAGTTAGGTTTAACTAGCTCTAAGTTCTAGGGGACTAATGACCTCAGCAGTTGAGTCCCATAGTGCTCAGAGCCATTTGAACCATTTGAACCATGGCTACTACAATATCAACAGACAATTCATCACAACCGGGAACAGCGCCCGTTTTCAAAGCATCAACGGTATACTTGACTTCCGAACAAAGTATGTCAGGAGCTTTCGATGCGTTGTGGACGACAGGCAGCATTGCAGTTAGACTTTTTTTGCGTACAGGTGACCGTAAAAAATTCTGATGAAATTTCAAATTTCCACTTCATTGGTAAGCCACCATTGTCTCCATCCAGTGCAACAATCCGCTTCTGACCAATCATGAGCTTTCGTTTAGCGGTATTCAAGCTTGTTTTTTCTCTAAATTAGGTGTTAGAATGGCCTCGTTGCTTTCCTGTAAATCAGCCTTCATTTCTTTTCTTATGGTTTTCCGCAGTTTGAATACTCGCGACCAGACTGAATTTCATTTTAAGCAAATTTCTAGTTTCATCCGTAAATTTTCTAAGCTTATCTTTATTCTTACGTGAACCACCTACCTCTTGTGAACTTGCAACATTTGTTTCTCGCAGATCTTCTTTTGCCGAATCTTGAAATATCAGCTTTAGGAATTGGTGAAATTAGTAATATTCCTCTTTAGTCTCAGAAACTGTAACATTTATTTCATTGGATTTATCGCAGTCATTGCTCTTACTATTTGATGGTCACTGCAAGTGTTGAAGTTGTTCAAAACGGAGACGTATTTAACAATATGAGGAGAATTGTAAAGTCAATCACAGTTTTAACATTGAAATCTATGTCCATTTCCGGTCAGGATTTCTCAAAAAACGTGTGCTTCAAAGGCATTTCAGGAAATTCTGCACAAAGATCACAAAGAGTTTACCTAATCTTCAACACAATTAGATAGTTAACCATTATTATTAAGTGAAAGCCAAGTTGTACTTAGCTGATATTAGTGACAATTTCCTGCAGACGCATTTGAATTCGTCGAGGTTAGGTGCACGTCATCTCACATGCATCTGCAGGAATTCGCCAAAGATTGCCATGAAGAACAGTTACGTGGAAGATGCCTTCCACTTGATGAAGATGAGGGCTGACCATCGAAAAGCGTTTTGGATGAAGTAAAAATATGACTATCGATGTACGGAGAGGCACCATTGTACGACATAACATTACATTGCCACACTGTACGGAAGCCTTTGATGTTTGCGATCTAGATTAATACTTTCCTTAAATTTGGCACACACACGAATTTGAAACCGGCAAACACGCAGTTTTTGTTTCTTTTCATGTGTAAATCTGTCACAGTTTGTCTGCTGGACGCCAGAACAAAAGAAGCGATCTGCGCCAGCTACGTGGCTCTCTCGAGCTGCCTGCAGGTGCTGGGCACTGTGCACAAATTAAACGCGAAATGGAAGGAAAACATTTAAATAGTAGCAATCACCAACGCGCGCGAGTGCGGCAGCTACACGGCGAAAAAGAGCCGGCCACGAACACACGTTTGCTTTAAACCCGCGCCAAGCGAATGCAATTTACATTTGGTTGCGCGAAACAGAATACGTGAACAGATGAAAAACGCAACTCCACCATACTGGCCTGCATGTACGCTTCAATACTGGCGTTATGTGTGTATAATACACGATGTATGAAAGAGTGCTGCACATGATTACATGGTCATCTGATATTAAAATGACGTGGTCATGCTCATTTAAAGTTATTTCTCTTGAAAAAAATACGACAAGGCTTCCACATCAAATAAAGCTCCTCCTAGTTCTTTTAGTTAGGTGTAAATGATAGCAGACCCTAACCCAGATCGCGTAATACCGTAGTTGGACGAAATGAGTGGAACATCGTAAATAACCAAGTGCAACCTATTGTATTAGAGGTAGCGACTACACACTATATGGATTAAATATTTTAACTACCTTAACTACACGACACATTTTGTTTTATGATACGTTTTGGTCCCATCTCATGCAAGTGACACATTATGCCATACAGTATTTGAAATGTCTTATGTGCCTGACACAAAGGCATACATATCTCCTGATGCAGCCTGTCCGATTGAATAACGCCATGCATGTTCTTTCATTTCTATATGTTTACTGCTTCTGTGTAGCATCTATATTCTAGGCTTTTTGATTTAATCACAATGATTTTAATACCTATAGCTATCTATAGCTCTTGAATTCTGCTAAGGTTTCAATACCATGCTGGTCACACGCACATGTGGGAACGGTTCAGTCTAATACAATACATGATCATTTTTCAAAAAAAGTATAGATATTCTGATGCTGTACACTGAACAGTATGGCAAATATGTTACGCCAACACCTTCCTGGCAGACTTCACAATCTGTGGGCGGATGGGCCAGCATGCTGCCTGCATAATGGGTAGAAAACAGCTGAGCCAGCATGGCATAAGCCTCTGCTCCATCACTATAGCGAGTGGACTACCACATTGCCGCACCCTGAAGCCTGGGCTCTGTGTGTGACGATAAGTGTCTCCTTTCCTTAATAACACTGGGAAGATGGCTCAAATGGGTCTAAGCATTATGGGACAACATCTGAGGTCATCAGTCCCCTAGAACTTAGAACTACTTAAACCTAACTAACCTAAGGACATCACACACATCCATGCCCAAGGCAGGATTCGAACCGGCGACCATAGCAGCAGCGCGGTTGCGGACTGAAGCGCCTAGAACCGCTCGGCCACAGCGGCCGGCCAGTGGGAAGAGCCCGTATAAATAACGGATACTCCGGCCATGCAGTATCCGTCGTCGACCATTGCTTCCACCGGGAACTACTTCACACCAGCAGTCAACCCAATGTGGGTCATCCATTCTCATCTGCAAGTAGCTGTCTATGGGCTGTACTTAGAACTGGTACCACTAAGGCCTGAACTGGTGCCTTCCAGCAAGAGTCTGTTGCTGGCCAACATCAATCAAGCAGTGGGTACCTCCAAGGGGTCTTTGGTTTGCAGACAGCACTGATTTGTCATTGCACCTAATCCACTGCGAGCTGCGAGATGGCTGCTACATTCATGCCAGATAGCATGGACGATCCCTCTGCAAAACTACTGCTGCTGAGCGCCTGATGTCTGCAGGTCTGGCGTAGTTGCACACCTGCTGAGCCACTGATGCTGCTTTTTTACTAAAGCTGCTTTCTGGCCTGGCAACATTGTACTCGTGGCCATGTCACACAGCCGCGCGCAGAACTCGTCAAACACCGTTGCCCAATATCAATGAGCCGTGTTGCGGCTCGCGTTGGTGCCAGGTTGGCATCGTGTAATAGGGATAGTGGCGTCTTCTTTTCTTCTCGTGTTTACTGGCGCCACTATGTTTGCTAGCGTTGTCTGTCCATGAGTGGTAGCAGCAGCAGTTATCGATATCTAGTATGATAGTACTATCTTTGGAGGGACGTCAAGTGTTTTTCGGGTCGAGGTGTGTCAGCGAGTTCGGTTGGGACGGAGCAGCAGTGATGCCCGGCAGCGCGAAGATATGCCGGGACTGCTGGCGGCACGCCGGCACTGCAGGATCGAGGGGCTGTAGTTGACAGGGCCGCTACCTCGTTGTCCACCGGACCCAGGAGGTTTGAGTTGAGTGAACATTAACCCAGTACTGAAACCTCCACTGTTTTGAGATCACGGCTTTTGTTCACGCATTGCTGCTTGCAGGGTAGCTGAGACAAAGAGCGACGAGTAGAGTGTTCTGAGTTGGCGAAATTAATTAGCTGTCCTCCATTTCTAATTATTAATAACTGAATTCCCTATGTTATTATTGGTGAAGTTCAACCAGCGGTATTTTTCTGCCTAGTGGCCGCTAACGCCCCAGTTACCCACCCTGAAGGTTAGCGTATTTTCGCGACAGTGTACCTTTTCTCGCCATGCCGCTGCTGTCCGGTAAGGCATGTGGTTCGACAGCCTCCTTGATTGTGGTTCGGATATTTTGTTTCTTTCGGACTACATTGGTCGTAGTGGTTCCTTCTGCTTCTGGATGTTCTAAACACCGGATTCTGAAGACGCAGCGCTGTCCGCCTGTTCCGCCTTGCCTAGGTTATTCCATCATTGTATTGGTTATCAGATGTTAAGTAGATTTTGCAAGAGTGTTGGTCTGTATTTAAACTGTCAGTAGTTTGAGTTGCCATCCGGTTAAGTGAATACAACTCTTAGCTGCCTGTCTCATAGTTTACAAAGTTGAGCGACTTTCCCAGGTCAATCCTTGAAGAACTGTCTGAGGCCACTTCTCTCCTGATTTGGTCAGATTGTGATGATTGTCTTTTAAAAAAAATTAATTTTGAATTTTTACTGTTTGGGCCTTCAGCCGACAAAGAGTTTGAATTTCTTGTTAGTAAGGCCTTCCGCCGTGAGTGTAAGTTATCTTAAGAAATTTTAATTAGACAAAATATCTTAACACTGAAATATTGATGATTGTTCTTGAAATATCTCTCGAAGACGTTTAGCTGCGCGGGGTTAGCCGAGTGATCTAAGGCGATGCAGTCATGGACTGTGCGGCTGGTCCCGGTGGGGGTTCGAGTCCTCCCTCGTGCATGGGTGTGTGTGGTTGTCCTTAGGATAATTTCGGTTAAGCAGTGTGTAAGCTTAGTGACTGATGACCTTAACAGTCAAGTCCCATACGATTTCACACACATTTGAACATTTTTTGAAGAAGTTTAATTGCTTCTCAAAAATTTGCTATCCAGGCCTTCAGCCGTCAAATTGTTTTTGAGTTATTACTATTGGGGCCTCCAGCCAACAAATAATTTGAATTTCTGGTCAATAAGGCCTTCAGCTGTGAGTGAAACTTGCTTAAGAATTTTTTTAATTAGTCATTGTGTCTAAACAGTCAAATTTAATTATTGTCAACTTTATTTGCAATTGTTTCCAAACAATGAGTACATGATTTTTTTAAGAAAATTGAGCAACCGACGGTAACTGATTACGGCCTCGTCCACATCGAATCGTGCCTTTCCCTAAGTACCAGGTCTCAATCATCACATGCCACTAAGATACCCTCTGCTTCGGCTGTATGAAATCCGCTGAATAAATATGTTGCTGTTATCACTGCATTCACGACTTTATCACGTCAGAGGGACTGGTTCTTCGCGCCTACTGCCCAGTCAACTATCCTGACCCACAATAAATGAATAGTTGATACATTTTTGGATCAAGTTGATACCCATTTGATGCATATTCATACAACTTACGTGTGCACCCAACATCAAAAAGTTACATACAATATTTGGCACACACTGTGCACACACACTGATAGGGGAGTAAACTCAGTGCTACCCGTCCTAGAGTATTGTTTAAATGAGTGGGATAAAATTAATAGCACTTGCTAGGTACTATTACAGAATTTGGACTTCCAAGGGAGTAGCGCAAACTGGGCTTCGTTTCCTAGTGCTAGTACTCAGTACGGTAATAACAATTGTCTTATTCACTTCATCTGGCATTGGTAATGATTCTAATTATTGTAGGCTTTAATCTGAATAATCTAAAGTAATTGACGCATGTATCACGTTCATACATCATCAAAATCAAAATTAATCTGAATAGCGACTATGAAAGTCCGTCGTTCCAGATAAGAACATGAAACTGCAAATCAAATTTACTTTGGACAGCCTTATTCAGATTTTAATCCATTTCCTTTTCTTAAATAATTCAGTGACGACGATAAGTAAATATATAGTTAGTAGGAATTATCTATGGCGTCATTTTGTAACCTCAGAGTGCATTTAGCTATATCGTAAATATATCCAAATTCCACTCCTACTTCTCTCCTACTGCCGCCCTCAGTAGTTGTCTCAGCATTAGGCGTGCGCTGGGCTATTGCTTTTGAATTGAAATATTTCTCAACGTACGTATATTAACTGATGAAGTAATTCTTAAGCAAAATATGTATATTAACAGGTGAAGTAATGCTTAAGCAAAATCCATCACAGAAGTGAGTTTTCACCGAAATGAACTCTAATGTAGTAGTGAGACTCATAAAATGGTTGCTACTATTTATCTAAAAGACAGCGTGTAGGACTAAAATGACAACAGACATGTGTAAATCATGCGTACAAGCGTCTCTGGAGACTAACTCGACCGACAGTCAAACATACGGAAAGCGGTAAAAATGACTCGGAATAAAATTATGTCTTATACAGATGTATACCAGTCAGACGATCGGGATACGATGAACGTATACAAAAAAGCCAGCAAGAATGGACTCAGTTTTGTTTTATCGATGTGAGATTGTCACGGAGACGCTTGAAGACGCCAACTACCCCGTGAAAGATTACTAACAAACTTTCGAGAAACGGAATTAAGTGAGGACTAGACTGCAGTCCCCGACGTATCGCTCCCCTAGGGAGTACGATAACAAGAGCAGCCTGGTCAAATTTTATATCCATGTGTATCCATAGTTACGATGTCGAATATCACTTCTTATTTGCCGTAACGCAACAATGAGTTGGTGCACTAGACACCTTATTTTTTGGCCATTTCAGCATCTGTAGAACAACAAATCCGGGTAATGACGTAAACACATTATCTATGAAGTAATGAAATGTAAGGTCAGCAGCAATGTTAACATGTCTTCAATTTCGTATAGTAATTAGGGAACAGTTATTAATACCACTTTTTCATCTTATTTGTGTTACTGGGAAACGGAGTTAGCAACACTATCTCATATGTAACCGGCGCTGCAGCACGCCTCTTGTCTGCACCTGTAACAGCTATGTTGTTCCCAGAAAGGCCTACAGTGCGAGGTCCGACCAGCCCCGACATTGATCGACACAGAAAGGTAGCGGTTAGTCAACCAGGCAACGAATGCTTTAGCCAAGAACTAGTGTCAGATCCTAAATAGTATAAATACTTGTTTTGTTAGGTGTTTACGGAGAGAGAGAGAATATGTACATGGTGGAGTGATAGTAGTGTCCTCAATGACCTTCTTTCACCACGGCGACCAACAAACTGTTTAGCAACAATACGCAACTGACTGGCCCCAGTCAACATCAAGACGCAGCAAAACAGCGCGCCAAGACGTGGAACGAAGCAAGCAGCAAACGGAGGCACGTGGCAACTCGCTACGCGGAGTCGGCTTTCCAGGAAAACCTACGCACAACAAATCTCGAGCTGCGAGTATCATCAACGGGCAAGGATCGTGAGTGTGGACGTCAAAAGATCTCCCACGGGTGAAACAGAAATATCCTTTGTGACATTCTAATTTATACCTTTTTTTAGTTATCTGTTTCACACAGATGTTCTGTCATTACTGTGTCACAACATCTTGTAAGCTTCCTAACTAGTCTTGTAGAATAAAAGATGTTTGAAACAATTATTAAATAATTTAACGTAACATTGGAAAATCTACTTTTACTTCACTTCTCATTTATTGTTACCAAACACACTCAAGACGCTCAGCTTGCAGGTAGTATCTTCGTCGGACAGCATATGGTCAACAGCTCACGTAGCCTCTAAGTAGCCTCGTGAAAAGCAACAAGCGGCGTTTCACAGCCCAATAAGTAGATGATTAACCTACTTTTACTGTCGATAGTATTACGTACCTGTTGTTCAAAATGTGTTTCGAGTCTCTTCACCCCATTATCAAGTTCTTAAAATTAATGTGACGTCAGGCTGAATCAGAAATAATAAGCGGTTCATGTTTGCTACTTGTTTATTATATTTGCGTAGCGCCGTATTCATTTTAAGAAGTTGATTATGCATGTTTTCTGTTTCCGTATTGTATTTCAATGTGTGCAATGGCATATTAATTTTAAGAACTTGATAATGGGATAATGTAATCCCGAGACATGCGGTATTAAATAAATTACATGTTTCGGACCACTAGTGTGTAATAATATCCTTACAGATGTCGTGATAGCAGTTGTACAAAGGCTTCGCAAAAGATAACATACCGTGAGTATAATAATCGATGTAGCTAATCATTTTGAGTAGCGAACGACTGTATGAGTATTCTGACTGTGTAGATGTTTACACAGTGAGTACTGGATACAGGCTAGCTACGAACTGATTAACCTAGTAACTTCACTCTTCGAATGCTGGCTTCCGAATAATTCTAGCTGTGTGTGAAACACGCATGAGGCAGATATTCCAAAATTTTAAAAGTAAAACCTATTACGATTAAATATAAACATTTGTTTGGACTGTTTAGTTTAACTGGTGTATGGATATCTTTAAATGATCTAATAAATGACAGTTCTGTTTTATATGGCGGAAGTTTGGGCGCGCACTTGGATGTTCAAAAGCCCGTCAAGAATTTTATGCCAAGTTAAATTTTCTGGTTGAAATATTTCGCAAACTATCATGTTATTCTAGTAAAGTCATACATGTGAGGAATCAGAAAAACTAGAGCTACAAAGCTAACAATGAATTTTGGACCGGATACGAACATTCTAGAAATCGACAGTTTTCAATAGGAATAACTTTTGCATCCCACGATTTTCAGAAAAGGTAATACGTTGTTTAGATAGATGCGAATGACGTCTTTTAAACAAGGTATGACAATCTTAAAAGAGAGAATTTATAGCAGGGTCGAATTCCAAAGCGCACGCGGTTTTCGTGAACTGAAAATTTAGAATTTTCTTCTTACGCTTCTTTTCTCATCATGGTCTAGGCCACACTCTAATAAATATTTGGACGGACATAGGCTCAATATCTTTTAACGTGTATAACATGTAGATATATAGAAAATATATAAAGGAGAAAAATTATCAGTAAAGGCTTCAAAAATTATTGACAGATATCGGCTGCATATATTTTTAAATATGCATAATATGTAATAGGCGAATGTTGCTAGCAAAAACTCGAAAAAATACTATGAGAAAATTGCTGTGCTGTGCTGTGAAAATGTGTGGCTTCGATATCTTTACCGCAATCGGTTTTAACTTACGATATCGGGGAATTTAACACATTAGACAAATTGTTTTTCCCATATTTATTTTATCCTCATATGTGATTACAAACAAAACTTGTATACACAACAATGTGCTGTCTTGTTTTCTTCTTTGCATTCGGTATTAATAGAAAACTGGAAACTTATACTTATGGCTTATCAGCTGATGATTAGAATACTACTACAGAGCCTAAATCGTCCAAAACTTTGTAATCCTACATGTTCGCAGTCTAAAACTTTGCGAAATACTGTCACTGAAGCTGCTATTATCACAGATCCAGCGACTGACAATGCCTCTCTCATAGACCGCATACCAATGATCCCAGATGATGCACCCATTCATTTCCACCGACTTCAATTCCAAATGGACGTATCGTTTGCAATAACTATAAACAAAGCTGGAGGTCAGTGGGAGAGTTGTAAACTGATGTAGAGAGGGGAAGGAGGAGCTGGACAGAGAGGAGGAGGAGGAAGAGATGGACAGAGAGAGAGGGGGACAGGAGGAGTTGGAAAGGAGAGGGGGGGAAAAGAGATTGAGAAGTGCACCCAATTCCCATACATAATTACCAATTATCAGGCTTTGTCATGTTCGCTAGTAGTATACCATTCCAAGTTCTGCTCTTATTTCTGCGATTAGTCTATCTGATCTTGTGCAGGGATTCCAGTTTCTTTCGTTTTAGTAGTTATCCTACGTTCACTCCAAATACCAATGAAAGGGCTGCCATAACCTTACAAAACTTTATTTTTGTGTCTTATCTAACGTTATTTTCTATTGATAGTTCCGCATATCATTTGATATTTCTGCAGTTTGTTGTCCATCTCGAATACAGTCTATAACACACCGCCGAAAGTTACTTTCGCATGATGCGTCACTGCCAAGTAACAGAGCTGGATGAAACTTGAACAACGGAACGAAAGGCCTGCTACAGTATAGTACATAAGATAACTGAAATAAAGATGCAGGGAGACGAACAGAAATGAGACTTTTATTCAAAGAGAATAACTACAAGGAAGTCAATGCGATTTCAGTGGTCACCTGTATATTACAAAAGGTAGGACGTGGTTCTTAATAGGATATGCTGTGTCCACTGACGGAAATGGATGATCTGCAAACGTGTCCCTATGTTGGCCACAAGTCTGGAAATGAGTTCTTGTCGTAGGGCGTTCTATTTCTGAATCAGCGGGGTTGACAACTGCTGGTTTCTCGTTGGTGCATTCGGATGTGCTGAAATAAGTCTCCGAAATATATGTCACACGTACTCGGTCGTATCTGAGTCGGGGGAATGAGCAGGCCAGTACAATCGCCGAATATTCTCTCACTCCAAGGGCCTTTCCACCTGCGTGTTAGATGTTGTCTCGCATTGTCATCCACAAAAATGATGTCAGGGCTTAATACATCCCTGAAAAGACGCACATGTAGAGGAGTACAGTGTCACCTTCGCCCGGGTTGTGTACCGTGTTCAAAGATCTGGAGGCCGGTACATCCATGCTACAGTATGCGTCCCTACACCATAACACCTGGACATCAAAATGATCATGTTCGGCAGTGTTCCTGGGTGTGTTATGTACCCTCATATGGCTAGACACGTAATGAAGCCACGAATATTTATGAACGTGGTCGTTTTGGTGGCGAACCCGGTACACTCATTGGTCAGCGTTATTGTGACACTGAATTCCTTCTCCATGTCTTGACCTTACTTTTATGGAGACAAGGCGCGAACGCATCGAACTGAGCTGGTGGAGCAGCTCTTGCAAAGAGAGGAAAGTGGGCGAAAGAATTGTCCTGCCCGTTCCCTGGAGTTAGGTTCCATCGAGCACTGCGCGATACGTTGCGAAGACGTATTACCGCTGAAGAGGGCGTCCTATTTAATTATGCGAAAAATGAAGCACGTGTTTTTCAGTAGTGGGTGTTATTAGATGTTCGGACATACTTTCGTTCTCAAATTTTTAGTGTTTGCTGTTATTCAGTAGTCCGCAGCTCGTGGTCGTGCGGTAGCGTTCTCGCTTCCCGCGCCCGGGTTCCCGGGTTCGATTCCCGGCGGGATCAGGAATTTTCTGTGCCTCGTGATGACTGGGTGTTGTGTGATGTCCTTAGGTTAGTTAGGTTTAAGTAGTTCTAAGTTTTAGGGGACTGATGACCATAGATGTTAAGTCCCATAGTGCTCAGAGCCATTTGAACCATTTTGTTATTCAGTCCATAAATCATTGTGATTACAGAAGGAATAGATTCATTAAACGCTTAACATAATTCTGTCGTCATGGAAAGGCTTGCATGCTTCAACAAGAAAGATTTTTTATCACTTTGCATACCGAGCGAGCGCTAAAGGGAAGCAAGAAAGAAGTCTCATACGAAATTAATGGTGATGGGAAATGAGTTTTTCCAGTCACACTGCAATCCTGTCAGAGATGGCAAGGGAGCTTGAAGATCAGTTGAACGGAATTCATAGTGTCCTGAAAAGAGATTAGGGTGAATAGCATCAAACGTAAAAGCATAATGAAAAGTAGTTGAATTAAATCAGTTGACGCCGAGGAATCTTTGCAGGTTAGGTAGCAAATAACTGACGATGGCCGAAGTAGAGAGGTTATCAAATGCAGACTGACAACAGAAAGAAATCGTTTCTGAAAAACAGAGATTTGTTAAAATCAAATGTAAATCTAAGTTTTTGGACGTCTTTTCTGAAGAGTGTATGGAGTTTAGCAGTCTCGTACGGAAGTTGCTGTATCCTACGGGGAACAAAGGCTCCACGCAGTACGGAAATGTTGTTTGTGTTGCCTGCACAGCAGGAGTTAAGAAGAGAGACGACTTGCGGCTACAGCAGTATTTCCGATTTGGCCTAAAGAGGGGAAAACAAGATCCCTCACAGTTGCAGTGGGCTGGGCGCGGCTACCTTAACCAATCACGTAACGATTTTGTAAGCGTTTCTATGACAATGCCTCAGTGCTGCCGGATCTCTGTAGATGGCTATTGTTTTCGGATGGGGCTGTTTGCGCTTGGCAATTCAAAACCGTTAACAGCGCTGCCAGTTGTCAGGGGGCTTCTTAAGCCGACTCGACAAGAGACAATCTTTGATGGCTGCCACTCATCCAGCCGTTCGTTGCAGTTTAGTAGAATTTCTTGGAATTGTCTACCAACTGGTTTAGAACTTTTATTCAGAATGCTGTTATTACTGATTCAGTGTGACCTTCGACTCCGACTGACTGGTAGCCACCTTGGTAGAATCTATGTAATTGCTTTTATGTGTGTTAAGTGTTGTAGTATGCTGAAGCCTAACAAACTTCGTTGCTGAAGTGTATTCTACAACAGCGCAAAATAAACGAGAAGTGAACATAGGAGATACACAATTCACACAAAAAGAGAAAATAAGCATTTGAAATGTGGTGATGAACACAGAGGACTATTTTGTGGACTGGATAACTAATGAAATTATACTGATCGAACCAGAAAGAAAAGTTATGGTGAAAAGAAGAAATCAATTGATAAGGCACATCCTGAAGTCTCAAGGAACAGCCTGTTTGGCAATGGAGCAAAGTGTGTGGCTCAAAATTGTAGGGGGAAGGTTCAAATGGTTCAAATGGCTCTGAGCACTATGGGACTTAGCTTCTGAGGTCATCAGTCCCCTAGAACCTAGAACTACTTAAACCTAACTGAGCTAAGGACATCACACACACCCATGCCCGAGGCAGGATTCGAACCTGCGACCTAAGCGGTCGCGCGGTTCCAGACTGAAGCGCCTTTAACCGCACGGCCACACCTGCCGACGTAGGGGGAAGGTTTAGACTTGATTACAACAAGTAATTTGAAATATATTTGGGTTGCGGTAGCTATTCAGATACGAAGAGGCTTTCACAAGATGGAATGGGAAGTTCCATCAAACCTGTCTTAGGACTGAAGGCCGCATTGTCAACAATACACGTTGCACTGTACAAGCCTGCCTCCTTGAGACATAAATTGAACTCGTTAAAAAGGCAAAAAAAATATAGCAAATATTTGCAAATATAATGAGGTTAACATGGGGTGTGCCCTGATATACAGGAGACTACATTTTAATTATAATAACAATATTATATAATTACAATAACAATATTATAATTAACAATATAATAATTATAATAACAATATTATAAATACACTTGGTGCGGAACATTACAGTTAAACATGATAGGGATAGCTGACGGATCTAGTTCCCTGCAATTCCTTGTTACAAGTGAACCTACGCGAAAGAACTTGCTCCCTTCTAACAGCCGTGTACCGCAAGTCTCTAGAGGAACGGAAGGTTCCAAATGACTGGAAAAGAGCACAGGTAGTCCCAGTCTTCAAGAAGGGTCGTCGAGCAGATGCGCAAAACTATAGACCTATATCTCTGACGTCGATCTGTTGTAGAATTTTAGAACATGTTTTTTGCTCGAGTATCATGTCGTTTTTGGAAACCCGGAATCTACTATGTAGGAATCAACATGGATTCCGGAAACAGCGATCGTGTGAAACCCAACTCGCTTTATTTGTTCATGAGACCCAGAAAATATTAGATACAGTCTCCCAGGTAGATGCTATTTCCCTTGACTTCCGGAAGGCGTTCGATACAGGTCCGCACTGTCGCCTGATAAACAAAATAAGAGCCTACGGAATATCAGACCAGCTGTGCGTCTGGATTGAAGAATTTTTAGCAAACAGAACACAGCATGTTGTTATCAATAGAGAGACGTCTACAGACGTTAAAGTAACCTGTGGCGTGCCACAGGGGAGTGTTATGGGACCATTGCTTTTCACAATATATATAAATGACCTAGTAGATAGCGTCGGAAGTTCCATGCGGCTTTTCGCGGATGATGCTGTAGTATACAGAGAAGTTGCAGCATTAGAAAATTGTAGCGAAATGCAGGAAGATCTGCAGCGGATAGGGACATGGTGCAGGGAGTGGCAACTTACCCATAACATAGACAAATGTAATGTATTGCGAATACATAGAAAGAAGGATCCTTTATTGTATGATTACATGATAGCAGAACAAACACTGGTAGCAGTTACTTCTGTAAAATATCTGGGAGTATGCGTGCGGAACGATTTGAAGTGGAATGATCATATAAAATTAATTGTTGGTAAGGCGGGTACCAGGTTGAGATTCATTGGGAGAGTTCTTAGAAAATGTAGTCCATCAACAAAGGAGGTGGCTTACAAAACACTCGTTCGACCTATACTTGAGTATTGCTCATGAGTGTGGGATCCGTACCAGATCGGATTGATGGAGGAGATAGAGAAGATCGAAAGAAGAGCGGCGCGTTTCGTCACAGGGTTATTTGGTAACCGTGATAGCGTTACGGAGATGTTTACCAAACTCAAGTGGCATACTCTGCAAGAGAGGCGCTCTGCATCGCGGTGTAGCTTGCTCGCCAGGTTTCGAGAGGGTGCGTTTCTGGGTGAGGTATCGAATATATTGCTTCCCCCTACTTATACCTCCCGAGGAGATCACGAATGTAAAATTAGAGAGACTCGAGCGCGCATGGAGGCTTTCAGACAGTAGTTCTTCCCGCGAACCATACGCGACTGGAACAGAAAATGGAGGTAATGACAGTGGCACGTAAAGTGCCCTCCGCCACACACCGTTGGGTGGCTTGCGGAGTATAAATGTAGATGTAGAACCTCTGACCTCTCACAGATTGTACTAAGAGGCCGAAAATATGTGGGTCACATGGGGAGATATCGGGACTGTAAGGAGAATGATCCAAGATCTTCCGTCAAAGTTTCTCAAGGAATCTGAGGGTCCTTTTGGATTAAATTATTTTGAGTATTGGGTTGTCATTGAAACTACTGAAATAGTCAAATTCCCAATGTTTTGACTGACTTGCGGTCCTCGTCAGGGCGGTTCACTGTTGTTTACTGGTGAACGTCTTCCTTTATACACTACCTTTCCGGTTATCTGGTCACATATCTGTGGCACAGGAAACAGACAGACAACACGCTGCCCTGTGCCAGTCACCTGCTAGAGTCTCCTTCCGGTCAGCCATCAGTGTACCGTACAAAATTTTCCAGTGACATTTAAGGTGTGTGACGTCGGTAGCAGTCAACCGCCCTGAAAAGGACTGCAGCAACTCGGTCGAAACGACGGTAGCTTAGCTGTTTTGGTAGTTACAATGACGCTGCCCAATACCCAAAATGAAATTAGACTCAATGACACCGGCCGTGGAAACCTACGAAACTAAATCCGAGGACCTTCCTGGCCACACATGGCCCCCCTCATAATGCTGACACCACCGAAATATTGTGCGACTTGCGAGACAATGCTCCCTGTAAATTTCTTTCATACTCCGATAAATTTGTAGAGCACGCACTCATAATGCGCGAAGGAATTGGATATCCACTCTTTGTGTTGATCAGGAGGAACCCATTATGCAACGAAGTGCGGAAAAACTCTCCAGAAGAGAGGAAAGTGTGGAAAAGCCTTTAATATTCCTTGTGCACCAGGGAACGCAACTACACAGTCCCTCCGTAAACTCATTCACTCACTGCGATTACATACAACGCCACGAAACTGAAAGACACCTTTTCAATTGGGCATTTCTTGTATACGGGGGGTGTTGAATAAGGAATGGAAAGCATTTTTTTGTCGGCCAATTACGGTTGATGAACAATCGGAAATTGTTGTGGGACATCGTGGAATGTTCCCACTCCTGCCAGTACAGTTTCATGAAGTTCCGATGAATGGCGGCGCTATATGTACTGTTCAAAATGCCTTCTGTAAAGGAGGTGCGTTCCAAGCATAGAGTTGGCTGGTTCAAATGGCTCTGAGCACTATGGCACTTAACATCTGAGGTCATCAGTCCCCTAGAACTGAGAACTACTTAAACCTAACTAACCTAAGGACATCACACACATCCATGCCCGAGGCAGGATTCGAACCTGCGACCGTAGCGGTCGCGCTGTTCCAGACTGTAGCGCCTAGAACCGCTCGGCCACCCCGGAAGACAAGCATAGGTTTGTCACTGAGTTTCTTTTGGCGGATAATAAGAGCATCTGAGATATTCACAGGTGCTTGGAAAATGTGTACTGAGACCTGGCAGTGAATAAAAGCGCGGAGAGTCGTTGGCCAGGTGTCTGTCATCACCAGAACAAGATCTCGCACGTGCTGGCCGGCTGTACACAGCTATGATTGCTGTAGTGTTGGAAAGTGCTGACAGTCTCATTCCAGCTGATCGACGGATCACAATCAAACACCTCGCTGCACAACTGAATCCCTTTTTCGGTAGTGCTGACACACTCTTCCACCGGTTGGGGTACCCAAGGCTACACCCCTCAGCCTGGATAGTCGACTTCTATCTGTTTGATCTAATGAAGGATACACACCATAGGAAGCGGTACGTGGATGAGGAGGCGTTATTGAGGCAGCAAGATGTTATTTCCGACGTCGATCAGTAGGGTGGTGCCATGCAGGCATGTGGGATCTCCCATTAAGGTGCCATAAGGCCATCACATTGAACGGAAAGAGTGTTGAAAAATAGGATTTTGTAGACATGAATGGGGAATGGAAATGGAAATGAGCGTTCGGCGTCATTGGCCGGGAGGCCCCGTACGGGGCAGGTCTGGCCGCCTTGGTGCAGGTCTTATGTGGATGAAATGATTATGAAGACAACACAACACCAAGTCCCTGAGCGGAGAAAATCCCCGACGCAGCCGGGAATCGAACCCGGGCCCATAGGACGGCAATCCGTCACGCTGACCACTCAGCTATCAGGGCAGACAGGAAGGGGGATAATATGGTGTATTAGAACCCAGAATAATACCAGCATTCTTACAGAAAAAAAATGTTGCAGCAAGGACCAAGCAGTGTACGTAGTACAGGGAGAATATTCAGTGAGAGCTATCAGAGTTAATTTCCATTTCGTGGTGTATTACTTTCACCAGTCGGTTATGCTCCGAGAAAGAGGAAGAAATTGGTAATTAGGTTGTGCGCAGTAGTAAATTAGAGAAGAATGCTGGAGCTGCCGGCGTGGCAACAGCGGGGACGGAGCGGTGGCCCGGGGCTCGGCGCCAGAGGATGAGTCTTGTCCCGCTCCACAACAAACAAGTAACTAACGGCAGCGCCGTCGCCGGCGTAATCGGATTTGCAACAGGCCCGTCCGCCAGGTTTTTGTTTCTCGTTCTTAGCAGAGAAGTTCCGCCTCGCAGCAGAAAACGTGGGAGCCGCCTTTTAATAAAAACGCCGGCCTGTTTTAATGACGTTTGCGAAGTCAGGACGGAGCCCTGTTAATTTTGCTCCGGCGGCAGCTTTATCGCCCGGAAATGGAGTGCCGCGCTGGCCAACTGCGCCCTGTGGCTGGCGACGCAGTGTTGTCTCAGCACTCGAGTCCTAGGCCAGCGTCTTCGATTCTCGATTAGCTACAGTGTTTCCAAGGCCTGAATGCGCCCTCTAAAGGCTGGAGCTCTCTCAGAATTATAAAGATCCTAGGGCAAAACTGTCCCACGCGGTAGGCAACATATACATGGCGATTCAGCAGCCCCTACCTATGTGCTTTACGCAACCCGCGAAGCCTTCAAAAACCACACTCGAGATTTTCATGTTCTCTCGACCGCTACACGACAACTATTAGTCCTACAGAAAAACGAACACAACTTCTTTGTAGGAAATTGAATGTAGAGAAAACATATCCCAGTACAAAATTTGACTACATTAAACTTTCCACACGAAGGACCTCTTTGTAGGAAATATGATTAGCAAAAACATATTCCAGAACATAATTAACAAGAACTAAATTTCCTACAAAAAGGCATGGTTCTTTTTTTCTGTAGTACTAACAGTCACCGTGTAGCGAGTGAAAGAATGTGAAAATCTTGAGTGTTAGGTTTGAAGGCATTGCAGATTGTATAAAATCCATATCTAGTAGCAGCTGAATCGCCCTGTGTAGGACAGGCGAAACGTCTCAGACTCGGTGCCATTGTGGCTTCACACAAGAGTTTGATGAAGTGTGAAGCCATAATGGCACCAACACTAATCAAGAATGTTTTATGGTGTGTGTTCTGCAATTAACTTGTGTATAGATTCTTGAATCATGCTACAATAGTGTGTGTAATTCTGTACACTGTTGTATGTTGCTACCATGAGAAAAAATCTGCTTTATGTCATAGATCTGAAGAGGCCTAGATTGTTACCAGAAACTAGGAATCAATACAAATAAAGGATATTTCTCATGCGCGATCTTGGCTTCATGGTTTTTTCAATCCCTAACATAAATAATTCACAACAGATCGTATGTCTCCTCATTGACAATGTCAACAAAGTTGACAAATTAGATGAAACGTAGAAGTAATACGAAAACTAATGCAAACAGCCGAAGTAAATTAAGAAAACGAGTGGCCAAATGGAGTACGGTCGAGAGCAGAGAATTTAGTGACTGGGAGAAAACAGAGAAAACAAACAACATAAATTATGAATAAGCCGATGAAATGCTGAACATGAAAATCATTGATATATCAGTATTGTGAACGGGTTTCTAAAGAATGGTGGTGAATCAAGCAAAAGTGTAGGTATAAATCGATAGAGAGGTTCAAGCAGTGAAGCATGTGTCGTCAAAGTGTAGTCATAATTCAACGAGAGAACTGAGGTAAAGAATTACTTACGCTAATGCACAATGAAATTTGAATTGAAACCTATAATAACGGATATTAAATGAATATAATGAAACAACGAAGAAAGATGCTTTTAATTATGCAAGGTTATGTTCTCATTATTGCTTTACATCTTCTACAATCACTATGAAATATATACACTTGTATTCAACACGAAAAAACACAGGTTGCCATGACTTGAAGTCAATTAAAATATGTTAGCAAACGTTTACGCTCTCTGTAATGGACAATGATAACGTACTAGCTGAGAAGCAATGTAAACGTTGTACAAAGATGTAAAACATTTCTTCACACATTACAGAAGTCTTAACTGTCATCTATAACGAAGTCATTTAGTACGCCATGTTGTGAGCATTTAGAATGTAATTTTGCTGCTGGGTGCTTCTTCAACAGTTACGGAACATTCTATTCGAAACAATTTCCCACGAGATATATTGATAGATTTCAGTTCCTTAAATTGACAAATTAAACACGATTTACATGTGTAAGATTTGAAGAGAAAAAATTTAAAAAGTAGGTTTATAAATAGAACGATGGTATAGATTCTTTGCAAAATAGTTTCATATTCATATTCTGCGCGTTGTTTCGCTAACAATTATTCAGTTGCAAATAAGTTTTCGGCTTATTAGGCCCTCGTCGGACACCATACTTTACGGGGACTAACCAGTTTTAACTTCTTTGTTTGGACATGTTTATAGCACACTATGGTAAATTGGCAGAGCTAGTGAATCTACATCTTCATGTCTACATCTACATGGATACTCTGCAAATCACATTCAAGTGCCTGGCAGAGGGTTCATCGAACCACCTTCACAATTCTCTATTATTCCAAACTCGTATAGTGCGCGGAAAGAATGAATTCCTATATCTTTCCGTACGAGCTCTGATATCCCTTATTTTATCGTGGTGATCGTTCCTCCCTATGTAGGTCGGTGTCAACAAAATATTTTCGCATTCGGAGAAGTAAGTTGGTGATTGGAATTTTGTGAGAAGATTCCGCCGCAACGAAAAACGCCTTTCTTTTAATGATTTCCAGCCCAAATCCTGTATCATTTCTGTGACACTCTCCCATTTTTTGTGATAATACAAAACGTGCAGCCTTTCTTTCAACTTTTCCGATGTACTCCATCAGTCATATCTGGTAAGGATCCCACACTGCGCAGCAGTATTCTAAAAGAGGACGGACAAGCGTAGTGTAGGCAGTCTCCTTAGTAGGTCTGTTACATTTTCTAAGTGTCCTGCCAATAACACGCAGTTTTTGGTTAGCCTTCCCCGCAACATTTTCTGTGTGTTCCTTCCAATTTAAGTTGTTCGTAATTGTAATACTTAGGTATTTAGTTGAATTTAGGGCTTTTAGATTGGACTGATTTATCGTGTAACCGAAGTTTAACGAGTTCCTTTTAGCACTCATGTGGATGACCTCACACTTTTCGTTATTTAGGGTCAACTGCCACTCTTCGCACCGTTCAGAGATCTTCTCTAAATCATTTTGCAGTTTGTTTTGATCTTCTGATGACTCTATTTGTCGATAAACGACAGCGTCATCTGCAAACAACCGAAGACGACTGCTCAGATTGTCGCCAAAATCGTTTATATAGATAAGGAACAGCAAAGATAACACTACCTTGGGGTTAGTCCGAAATCACTTGTGTTTTACTCGATGACATTCCGTCAATTACTACGAACTGTGCCCTCTGACAGGAAATCACAAATCCAGTCACATAACTGAGACGATATTCCATAAGCATGCAATTTCACTACGAGTCGCTTGTGTGGTACAGTGTCAAAAGGCTCTGAGCGCTATGGGACTTAACATCTGTGGTCATCAGTCCCCTAGAACTTAGAGCTACTTAAACCTAACTAACCTAAGGATATCACACACATCCACGCCCGAGGCAGGATTCGAACCTGCGACCGTAGCAGTCGCGCGGTTCCGGACTGAACGCCTAGAACCGCTAGACCACCGCGGCCGGCAGTGTCAAAAGCCTTCCGGAAATCCAGGAATACGTAATCGATCTGAAATACCTTGTCAATAGCTCTCAACACTTCATGTGAATAAAGAGCCAGTTGTGTTTCACAGGAACGATGTTTCCTAAACCTATGTTGACTGTGTGTCAATAGACCGTTTTCTTGGAGGTAATTCACAATGTTCGAACACAATATATGTTCTAATGTCCTGCTGCACATCGACGTTAACGATATGGGCTTGTAATTTAGTGGATTACTCCTATTACCTTTCTTGAACATTGGTGTGACCTGTTCAACGTTCCAGTCTTTCGGTACGGATCTTTCGTCGAGCGAACGGTTGTATCTGATTGTTAAGTATGGAGCTAATGCATCAGCATACTTCGGAAGGAACCTAATAAGTTTACAGTCTGGATCAGAAGACTTGCTTTTATTAAGTGATTTAAATTGCCTCACTACTCCGAGGATATTCGCTTCTACGTTTCTCATGTCGGCAGCTGTTCTCTATTCGTATTCTGGAATATTTACTTCGTCTTCTTTTGTGAAGGCATTTCAAAAGGCTGTATTTAGTAACTCTGCTTTGGCAGCACTGTCTTCGATATTATCTCCATTGCTATCGAGCACAGAAGCCATTGATTGTTTCTTGCCGCTAACATACTTCACATACGACCTAAATCTCTTTGGAATAAATGGAAGTCACTTGTAATGCAACTGACACCTAACATTATTTAGTAACTTTTTGTTACTATGCCCCCTTATATAATCAGCCATCACTAATTACATATGTAATCTCTGTAACTTTCTAAGTTCGGTTTTCTAGCACATTAGCATCAGTTATTACCTGACATTGCCACAATAAGCAGAAAATAATTTACAACAAACAAACGTCAGTGAAATAAAACGTAGTATGTGTGCTTCTCACCCTCGAACATTTACGACTGTTTGATTCAAAGTACGCCTTGCAACGTGTGAGATAAAAAAAGGACAGTCCATGTGTGCTGCCCCAGATTATTCTCACGCCGCAGCGAAGATGAGTGATTGTAGATGTGAGTGGTGTTGAGGAACATGTGAAATCACTGACAGTGAACAAGTCTCCAGTGCCCAATGGAGTCATCAGAGCCCACACCGAACGTGCAACTGAATTAGGCCCCTTTTCTAAGCACAGTATATTGTTGATCTAAAGAGAATAAAACCGTGCCCAGTAGTTGAAATAAAGCATAGGCCACATCCGTCTGCTGGGAAGGTGGCTGAAGTGATCCACAAAACCATAGTACATTATTCTTCCATTAGTTGTAGAATCGAAGAACATATTTATAACTCAAGTAAAATATTTCAAGAGACATCTTGAAGAGATTAATTTCTTCCCTGCCAAGCAGCATAGATTCCGATCGATTATGAGAACAATAATTCTCAGTTTTCTCCCATGACATCCTGACAGCCTTAGATTAAAGCAAACATCTTTATGCAGTATTTCTTGAGTTCCGAAAAGCATTTGTCTCCATATTACACCTAAGCTTATTATCAAATCTACAAGAGTATGGAGTATCAAGCGAAATTTATGTCTAGATTGAGGATTTCTTGACAAGAAGCACTCATATTATTATCTTGGCCGCAGAGTCATTGACGGATATAGAATTAACTTCAGGTGTTCCCCATAGATGTATTTTGAGACCCTTGTTCGCACTGTAGATTACCTTACAGACAATATTAGTATTAACTTCAGATTTCTCGCAGCTGATGCTGTTATCTGCGCTGAATTACTGTCTTAACAAAACTGCACAAATATTCATTCGGATCTTGGTAAGATTTCAAAAGGGTAAAAAGATTGGTAACTTACTTTACTTGTTGATAAATGTAAAACTGCGCACTGCAGAAAATAAGGAACGTAATATCCTGTCACTACAAAATCAGTGCGTCACAACTAGAGTAGGTCATCTCATCCAAATGCCCGGGTGTAATATTTCGTAGGGATATGAAATGGAACGACCACGGAGGTACAGTCGTAGGTCAAGCAGGTGAAATCTGTCCACCTGAATATTCGCTTAACGATAACCTTGGGAAAAGGAAGGCTGTCTTCTCTTCCTTGATGTGTTCGGCAGGATAATAGATGATACATTGGGACTAACGGTTTATAGGAAGACAACTCACACTGATATGTATCTGTAGAATGACAATTGTAATCAACTGACACAGCGTGAAAGGGATACTTCGCACATTGTTTCATACGGTCTCGGACCCTGAAAGTTTGGCTGCTGAGTTAGACCACCTCGAAGTCAAGTTTCAGCAGTATAGTTATAGTGAAAGATAAAGCATATATGCGTTGCGCTATCGACCAATCGTGAATCAGATGAGTGATAAAAATTACGAGATGGCACCAAAGTCTATTGCCCTTTACCTTTACGCAGATAGAATATCCAAGAGGATTGATCGTATTAAGGGGAAAATCTAAAACTGAGGTCCTTTTAGGCTCTGTGATCGGTGATCATGGTTTGCATAAGACGGGAATCTTTCAGTTGTGGCATGTAGTACGTTGCTCAAGCCATGAGGACCGTGGAGGACCGGTGAACAGGGCATAAGTATCACACACGCTTAAAACACACGAGCAACTCCGCTGATTCAGTGCACAACCTTGACGCCGGTGCTCCCATGGAATGGATCTAATAAGCGTGCACTTTCAATCACTGAGGTAGTGGTATTAAGGAGTCGGTTGAGATTAAATTAGCAAGTGACCTTATAACTTTATAAATAGAGACGGGGGTATTTGCTTAAATTCTGGCTGGAAACCAATTCTCTCCTTCGGCAAACAACAGAGGATGTGTGTGAATGTAGACTTTCCGGCGTAAACCGTTGATGAATAGCTCCCGGTTTTCCAGCCGGGTGTCAGTGTTAAAATACCACGACTTTCGAAGAGTGTCATACTTCTCATCTTCCTCTGAAGTCTTCGCTAGTGGATGATAAGTATGACACTTTTCGAAACGTCGCGATATTTGAACACAGACACCCGGCTGGAAAATCGAGAGCTATTCATCAACAGAGGGATAGTGTTAATGCTACCTGTTCATCCTTTGGTAATTAATATTCACTGTTTATAACTTCTCACGTTGGTCATCTCTGACTGTGTGGTGACGCTGTCTGTTTACGGTGTGCGTGTGCTGTCTTTCAGCGTACCGAGATTTTAAGCCTCCTTGCACTGCACTCTCTTGTTGAATCTGAACCTTGAAAATGGTTGGTGTGCACGTGTAGAATATAGGCGGTTATCGAAGTCATCACCCGCCAGCAGAAATTCAAGTTTCACAAGGTTAGACTAATTACAGGGGGCAGATCTCTCTCATTTCTCCGCGCTCCATACAAGAACGGAATAGGAACAGTCCTAATAACTGGTACAATGGTAAGTACCCTCTGCCACGCACTTCACAGTGGCTAGTGCATGCAAGTAACTTTAAGCAGAAAACCAAACGTGTGAAAAGTTGTACTATGCCGTGCGCCCGCGTTTAATTTCGCGTAATTCCTGCGAATTTGGAGTCCGTCCGGCCGCATGAGCGCGTGGAGCGTTACTGTCACCGGTAGAGGGCAGGACAGAGGAGAAGATAGTAGAGAGCCTGTATACAGAGAGAGTGGCCATAGGTGAAGTTGCCTGTGATTAGTTAATTAGCTTTGGCGCCATTTTGTGCCAAACGTCTCTCGCGCTTCCTATGTTCGCCGTGCTTTTGAGTTGAATTGAAGTTCAGAGGACTTTAGGGAACGATTAAAAGGTATTTGAATTATTGAGAGACTTGTTGTGCATGCATGTTCGATTTAGTTGTATATCGTTTTTAGTACGTAATTAGCGTTTCCGATCATAAATACGAGTTGAAATAAAGAAGCGTTTTGTGATGAAGTCGGTAGGCCTACATGTATGAAGTAAACACGTTAGTAATTGTTCAGTATTGTTTTTGACATCTGTAATTCGTTCTGCAGACGTTCGTAAACGATGCCAGGTTGCGCTGCATTTGGTTGTTCCAATAGAGGCGAAGGTGGATTTCACATGTTTAGCATTTCTACGCAATGAAGAAAGACGAAAGCAGTGGACAGTTTTTTTTAATATTTTTAGTCACGCAAAACAGGTAGGCCTATTACAATTTACTGCATTTTAAGCTCTTAGTTCTTTAACAGTTCGTGCATACTGGTAGCATCACAAGTTTTTCTGAAGCCAATATCTGACAGTCCTTGCTGGAAACGGAAAGTTCCTGTAATTGTTGTGCCATGCTCATTCGACTTTATAGCGTCAAACTTAATTTCGTTCCGAATCAGAACACTAGGCATTATTTTGGTTTCAGTATTATTGCCTGACTGTTGGCGCAGGCAAGTTGTAAGCACGTTTTCCGCAGTACGTGGTTGCTGAAACATTATTCGTAGTAAATAATTGTAGGTACTCTTGAAGACAGTTTTTAATAGGCCTAGTTACTGTGGGGTAGAAGGGATACTACGCAGTTGTTTACTTGTGACATGCAAAAGTTTGAAGACGTGACAAGAAGTACTAATACGTCTCACACTTTTTGCATGGCACAAGTAAACAACTGCTTACGACTTTCATTCATCTGACGTAATACAGGTACGTTAAATCTTTAGCGTTATGCACTTCCTATACAAAACAAGTGCAATACACTATATTTTTTTATTTACGTTACTTTCATTGCAATATGTCTAGTAAACGAACTTTAAAGACGATAAATGCAAGAAATGAATAATTTTTACAGCCACTGTATCAAATTTTCCTGTGCTGTACGTAGTAGGCTACTGTTGTTGTTGTGGTCTTCAGTCCTGAGACTGGTTTGATGCAGCTCTCCACGCTACTCTATCCTGTGCAAGCTTCATCTCCCAGTACCTACTGCAACCTACATCCTTCTGAATCTGCTTAGTGTATTCATCTCTTGGTCTCCCTCTACGATTTTTACTCTCCACGCTGCCCTCCAATACTAAATTTGTGATCCTTTGTAGCCTCAGAACATGTCCTACCAACCGGTCCCTTCTTCTTGTCAAGTTGTACCACAAACTCCTCTTCTTCCCAATTCTATTCAATACCTCCTCATTAGTTATGTGATCCACCCATCTAATCCTCAGCATTCTACTGTAGCACCACATTTCGAAAGCTTCTATTCTCTTCTTGTCCAAACTATTTATCGTCCATGTTTCACATCCATACATGGCTACACTCCATACAAATACTTTCAGAAACGACTTCCTGACACTTAAATGTACACTCGATATTAACAAATTTCTCTTCTTCAGAAACGCTTTCCTTGCCATTGCCACTCTACATTTCACATCCTCTCTACTTCGACCATCATCAGTTATTTGCTCCCCAAATAGCAAACCTCCTTTGTGTCTCATTTCCTAATCTAATTCCCTCAATATCACCCGACTTAATTCGACTACATTCCATTATCCTCGTTTTGTTTTTGTTGATGTTCATCTTACATCCTCCTTTCAAGACACTGTCCATTCCGTCCAACTGCTCTTCCAAGTCCTTTGCTGTCTCTGACAGAATTACAATGTCATCGGCGAACCTCAAAGTTTTTATTTCTTCTCCATGGATTTTAATACCTACTCCGAATTTTTCTTTTGTTTCCTTTACTGCTTGCTCAATATACAGTTTGAATAACATCAGGGAGAGGCTAAAACCCTGTCTCACTCCCTTCCCAACCACTGCTAACCGATTTAACAACTGCGCCGTATTCTGCCTGTTTACATATCTGTGTGTTTGAATACGCACACCTATACCAGTTTCTTTGGCGCTTCAGTGTATTTTCACAGTACGTGTATAAGGAGCAGAAAATGAAAACGAGACAGATGGGCGAAAGTATCTAAACCGTTTATTATTTCAGAATTAATCGCCTCTCGACTCTTATAACTGCCATCTGCTTTCTGTACAAATTGTAAATAGCCTTTCGCTCCCTGTATTTTACCCCTGCCATCTTCAGAATTTGAAAGAGAGTATTCCAGTCAACATTGTCAAAAGCTTTCTCTAAGTCTACAAATGCTAGAAACGTAGGTTTGCCTTTCCTTAATCTTTCTTCTAAAATAAGTCGTAAGGTCAGTAAGTAGGTATTCATTTAATAATTGTAGTATGAACTGGAATAGATTTACTGTATTCGCGCCACTTTTGCACAGGTCAGAAATTGCAGCTGCAGTATGTCGAGTGTTTGGAGACGAGACGCACTTGGCTGCAATTGACATCTTTTCAGTTCATATACGGCCTGTCTGGCGGTAGCTTTTGGAAGAAGCAATGATAACGGTTTATTGTGGCGGAACGACAGAAAATTAACGTGTTTACATGGACATATAATGCAGGCAATATCTCTTAATTCCAATAATTTAGTCAATAGTGTAAAATATATCAATTAGTTCATGTCCTGAAATGCTCAACTTGCAAAGAATAATTTTGGTTCAAATGGTTCTGAGCACTATGGGACTTAACTTCTGAGGTCATCAGTCCCCTAGAACTTAGAACTACTTACACCTAACTAACCTAAGGACATCGCACACATCCATTCCCGAGGCATCATTTGAACCTGTGACAAAGAATAATTTTTTTACGCCTTTTCAGTTGCTCTACTTATGAGAAATCGTGTGAGTTACTAGGACCATACTGAAATCATGAGGAAACGACTGTTAAAATTCTAATTCCAACAATGTAACAAAAACGACTGCAAGACTGTACTCCAGACTTTACATCTCGTGTTGCCATATTGTGAGGACATTAGCATCTGTCCTGTGACAAGAGGCGGTACTTACAAAAAGGCCGACATCAGTGTTTCGTTTCGACCGCATGCTGACACTGAATTCCTTGTTAAGGAGGGAAATGTGCCGCTGAAATTCACCTCAGATTTCAGCGTACATATGGAGATGTCTCCACGGACGCCAGCGGTGCTATGAGATGTGTGAAATTTAAAAGATCGAAACAAATCCAAGATAAGTCTCGCAGCTGTCGTTCTCGAAATGTCTTCACGGAACCCAACAAGGAAAGATTTTCATTGATTCTGTTTTACCTGCAGAGACCATAAATGCAGCCGGTTTTATCCAGAAACTTTTGAAGCTCCGTCATGCATTGCGTGATATCTTCTTTGGGAAGAAGATCATCTGGTAACAGAATTACGTGTATCCCCTCACTGCTCGTGTCACCGTGGAGATGATGTTGACATTAGTGTGGGAAACTCTTCCACATCCTTCCTACAGTGCCGACTTGGCACCCTCCGACTAACATCTTTTCGGTTCTATTAAAGAACAGATACGAGGCCAACGCTACGAGACGGTGGAGGATGTTCGCCAAGCCGCACAATGTCTTCGGGAAGCTGTAACGGTGTTCTATCGCAGGGGTATTAACAAAATTTCAGAACGATGGGATACATGTGTTTAAAAAAGTGGAGATTATAGTCACTTGAAACTTTCGAGCTGATACCCATGGTCGCTGTATAAAACTCTCCCCTGACGTTTCGTCCTAGACTGCGAGAGACATCCTCCTAGGTAAAACGGCGAACTGCAAAGAGAACTCGAGGAAGCAGTTTGCCGTTTTACCTCGGAGGTTGTCACCCACAGTCGGAGACGAAACGTCAGGGGAGAGTTCTATACAGCGACCACGGCTTATCAGTTTTAAGTGACAATACCGGCCGTGAAAGCCTACATTGTATCATCAAATGGAGACTATTATGACATGTGACAAAGTATGTTGATGAAGATGTTGTACTTCGTTTGTCTGAAAAATAAAAATTATAAATTTTATATATTGTTGCCCATTACTTTTAGCATGGCCTTGTACTACACTGAAGGGCTAAAGAAACTGGTACACGTCCCTAAGCCGTGTAGGGCCCCCACGAGCACGCAGGGGTGCCTCAACACGAATGAGGCATGGACTCGACTAATGTCTGAAGTAGGGTTGGAAGGAACTGACACCATGAATCCGGGCAGGACTGTCCATAAATCCGTATGAGTACGAGGGGGTGGAGATCTCCTCTGATCAGCACGTTGCAAGGCATCCCAGACATGTTACATAATGTTTATGTCTGGGAAGTCGGGTGGCCAGCGGACGTGTTTAAACACAGAAGAGTGTTCCTGGAGCCATTCTGTAGCAATTCTGGACGTGTGGCGCGTCGCATTGTCCTGTTGGAATTGCCCAGTTCTTCGCAATGCACAATGGACATGAATGGATGCAGGTGATCAGACAGGATGTTTACGCACTACGTGCCACCTGACAGAGTCGTATCTAGAAGTATCAGGAGTCCCATATAACTCCAACTGCACATGTCCCACACCATTACAGAGCCTCCACCAGCTTAGACGGTATCCTGCTGACATGCAGGGTCCATGTATTCATGAGGTTGTCTAATTACTCGTACATGTCCATCCGCTCGATACAATTTCAAACGACACTCGTCCGACTAGGCAACACGTTTCCAGTCATCAATAATCCAATGTCGGTGTTGACGGGTCCAGGCGAGGCTTAAAGCTTCGTGTCGTGCAATCGTCAAGGGTACAAGAGTGGACCTTCGACTCCGAAAGCCCATATCGATGTTGTTTCGTTGAATGGTTCACACGCTGACACTTGTTGATGGCTCAGCACTGATATCTGCAGCAATTTGCAGAAGGGTTGCACTTCCGTCAGGTTGAACGATTCTCTTCTATCGTCTTTAGACCCGTACTTGCAGGATCTTTTTTCGGCCGCAGCGATGTCGGAGATTTGATGGTTACCGGATTCCTGATATTCACGGTACACTCGTGAAATAGTCATACGGGAAAATGCCCACTTCATCGCTACCTCGGAGATGCTGTGTCCCATTGTTCGTGCGCCTACGTCAACACCTCGTTCGCCGGCCGGTGTGGCCGTGCGGGTCTAGGCGCTTCAGTCTGGAACCGCGTGACCGCTACGGTCGCAGGTTCGAATCCTGCCTCGGGCATGGATGTTTATTATTTTTATTTATTTATTTATTTATTTATTGTTCCCTGGGACCACATTAAGGAGAAGTCTCCATGGTCATGGAACGAGTCAATACATGAAATTACAACACGATTGTAGAAACAGATAAAATGAAATATAAGAAACATATTCAGTTGTAGATTGTAGAAACAGATAAAATGAAATATAAGAAACATATTCAGGCGACACGTCGTTAGTTTAAATAAAGAAAATCAAGAATGTAACACTGGAATTTGCTTAATTTTTTAGCTCTTCCAGGAGCTCCTCGACAGAGTAGAAGGAGTGAGCCATGAGAAAACTCTTCAGTTTAGACTTAAAAGCGTTTGGGCTACTGCTAAGATTTTTGAGTTCTTGTGGTAGCTTATTGAAAATGGATGCAGCAGAATACTGCACTCCTTTCTGCACAAGAGTCAAGGAAGTGCATTCCACATGCAGATTAGATTTCTGCCTAGTATTAACTGAGTGAAAGCTGCTAACTCTTGGGAATAAGCTAATATGTGTTAGTTAGGTTTAAGTAGTTCTAAGTTCTAGGGGACTGATGACCACAGATGTTAAGTCCCATAGTGGAGCCATTTGAACCATTTTTTGAACACCTTGTTCAGACTCACTTGAATCTTGATAACCTAGCATTATAGCAGGAGTAACCGATTGAACAACTGTGCCAGACACTTGTCTTACATAGGTGTTGCCGACAGCATCGCCATAGTCTGCCTGTGTACATAATTCTGTATTTGAGTACGCATGCCTATACCAGTTTCTTTGGCGCTTCAGTGTGTTCTCACAGTACGTGTATAAGGAGCAGAAAATTAAAATGAGACAGGTGTTAAAAAGTAACTAAAGCGCTTATTATTTCAGAATTAATTACCATTTCTGTTAACACATCTACCTCACTATGAGGAAAAATGTTTGCGCTTGCCTACGGAACCATGGTTGTACACCTCTTCGTCTGTAGCGAATCGACGGCCAGGAGTGTCTTCTTTTAGGGCTCCAAAAACATGGAAATCGCGTAGGGAGTAATTGGGACGTATGGAGGATGTGTAAGGGTTTCCCAGCGAAACTTCTGCAGTGTGCTCGAAACAACCTACCAACAAAATTCCCGGCCAAATGTTGCCAAGGTTGTTTCGAATAGGTTGCAAAAGTTTCTCTGGGAAGCCCTTACACATCCTCGACACAGTTCCAATCTCTCCCTACGCGATTTCAATATTTACGGGGCCCTGAAGAAACACATTCGTGGCCGTCGATTTCTTTCGGACGAAAAGGTGAACGCCTGGATACCATCATGACACCATAGGCAACCGCAAACATATTCCAATGAATGCATTGACCATCTTGTCTCTCAGTGGGGTAAATGGATTAACAAATGTGGCGATTATTTTTGATATAATAAACATTTTACTTACTTTTCTTCCCATCCGTCTCGTTATCATTTAATTCCTTCTTATGCGTGTGCGGTATTTTAATTGTGAATTCAGTGTCATGGCTTATACTGCAGACCGAAAAGTCGTATACGAGTGTAACAAGGCTCGAGATACACAACAACGAGTTTTGTATGTGGTAAAGCATTTGGTCGTAAACAAATCTCACGTACTCATAAGAATAATTTCAGAACAGGATATATGCACAGTAACTCTTGCTTTAACTCTTTGCATAATACAAAATTTATGCAGTTGTCTTATTCACAATAACTTACTGTCTTTGTGGTCAGCCTTATCTTTGAATTCATGCTGCGGTACGAAACAAACTCCACTGGATTATTATCGTCTTCCGCTTACACGAACATTTCCTAAGACTCATTGCTTTTTTCCATGGCAATTACACGCTCCAAAGGTCCGATTATCTAGATCCAAAAAATGATGTGAAAAAGTGACAATTTGTTTTACTGTATGATACAATTTCACCTCAGAAAGTAATTGCAAATTAACTATAGCAAAGGGATTTAATTGATTTCAAAGAGATTCACTAGATTTAATGAAATTACGTAGTGAACCAACGTTAAGCATACCATAATTTGTTTACAAAATTATACAGGTGAAAGACCTCATACTGTTTTCTTAACTTCATCTTCTCCTCTTTGTGGAAAAGCTAATCCGGAGTTAAATTTTAGCCTTTACGTTTATTTTCCTTAGGAAAAAATCTCCATGTACATCAGTAATAAGAGGCTTCAGCAGCGAAATAAAAACAAAATTAAACTGCAACAACTGAGTATAATAGCAGCTATTAAATAACAACGGAACCTACTGAACGAAGCTCGATTTCAGATTTCGGTCACTCTAGGTCGTGCAGCCACGTGCGACATTGCTTGGACGCTGACGTGGAACAGTTGATGTCTACCAAGGGGCACCGCCATGAAGTGCCATCGGTGAAGTCCTATGGCGCGGTTTATAGCAGGCAGCAAGCCTCTGCGAAAAGACGTGGGAAGCGCGTCTGACGTCACACACTCGACGGAAATAGGCACGCCGCTCCGAAAACACGGCCAGCGTCCTGTGGTCAGCCATATTCGTGATTGCACACGTGTCCTCCGTTAGTGCAACGAAGCGTTAGACAGTAATCATACTACTGATATACATTAATTAACACTTCACTCGTTGTATGTTTTCTACATTAACTGATTATTTTTCACGACTTAATGATAAACTGTGCTGCAGAATAACGACGTAAAGTCTGATAACTAGATACGCTACGTTCTTTTCAAAATATGCAGATAAATTTATTGAAACTAGCTGTAATCGGCCACATGTAGTTGTGCCTCAGTCTGGTTAAATGGAAAATAAAGGAAAGAGAATGCATTCGTTTCTTATGTGTTTTATTTCACAATGCTTGTGATATATAGTGTGTCGAAGCTGTGCGGCTGTAGGAAGGTACAAGACGACACAGATAAAATTTCCAGTTGGTGTGATGAATGGCAGCTAGTCCTAAATGTGTAAAATTGTAAGTTAATGCGGATGAGAACGGAGAACAAACCTGTGATGTTCAGATACAGTATTAGTAGTGTCCAACTTGACATAGTGAAGTCGTTTAAATATCTGGGCGTAACGTTGCAAAGCGATATGAGGTGGAACGAGCTTGTGAAAACTGTGGTAGGGAAGGCAAATGGTCGACATCAGTTTATTGGGAGAATTTTAGGAAAGAGAGGTTCTCCTATAAAGAAGACCGCATATAGGACGCTGGTGCGGCATATTCTTCAAAACTGCTCGACTGTTTGGGATCTGTACCTGTTCGGATTGAAGGAAGACATCGATGCAGTTCTGAGGAGGGCTGCTAGATTTGTTACCGGTAGGTCCGAACAATAGTGAGTGTTACGGAGGTGCTTCGGGAACTGAAATGGGAATCCCTCGAGAGAAGGAGGTGTTCTTTTCTGGAAACACTGTTGATAAAATTTAGAGAACCGGCAGTTGAAGCTGACTGCAGAACGACTGTGCAACCGCCATCATACACTATGTGATCAAAAGTATCCGGACACTTGGCTGAAAATGACTTAAAAGCTCGTGCTGCCCTCCACCGGTAATGCTAGAATTCAGTATGGTGTTGGCCACCCTTAGCCTTGATGGCAGCTTCGACTCTCGCAGGCATACGTTCAATCAGGTGCCGTAATGTTTCTTGGGGAATGGCAGCCCATTCTTCACGGAGTGGTGCACTGAGGAGAGGTATAGATGTTGATCGATGAGGCCTAGCACGAAGTCGGCGTTCAAAACATACAAAAGGTGTTCTGTAGGATTCAGGTCAGGACTCTCTGCAGGCCAGTTCATTACAGGATATTATTGTCTTGTAACCACTCCACTACAGGGCGTGCTTTATGAACAGGTGCTCGGTCGTGTTGAGAGATGCAATCGCCATCCCCGAATTGCTCTTCAACAGTGGGAAGCATGAAAGTGCTTAAAACAACAATGTAATCCTGTGCTGTGATAGTGCCACGTAAAAGAACAACGGGTGCAAGCCCCCTCCATGAAAAACACGGCCACACCACAACACCATCGCCTCCGAATTTTACTGTTGGGGCTAAACACGCTGGCAGATGACATTCACCGGGCATTCGCAATACCCACACCCTGCCATCGGATCGCCACATTGCGTACCATGATTCGTCACTCCACACAACGTTTTTCCACACGAGGAGTCGTTTGGTATTTACCGGCGTGATGTGTAGCTTTTGAGCAGCCGCTCGACCATGAAATCCACCTGTCATAAAAGTTGCAGTGGATCCTGATGCAGTTTGGAATTCCTGTGTGATATTCTTGATAGATGTCTGCCTATTACACATTACGACCCTCTTCAACTGTCGGCGGCCTCTGTCAGTCAACAGATAGGTCGGCCTGTACGCTTTTGTTCTGTACGCGTCCCTTCACGTTTCCACTTCACTATCACATCGGAAACAGTGGACTCAGGGATGTTTAGGAGTGTGGAAATCTCACGTACAGATGTGTGATGCAAGTGACACCCAATAACGTGACCACGTTCGAAGTCTGTGAGTTCCGCGGAGCGCCCCATTCTGCTCTCTCACCATGTCTAATGACTACTGAGGTCGCTGATATGGAGTATCTAGCAGTAGCTGGCTGCGCAGTGCACCTATTATGAAAAACGTATGTTTTTGGGGGTGTCCGGATACTTTTGATCACATAGAGTACACAGCGCGTAAGGACCACGAAGATAAGATACGAGAAATTAGAGCTTTTACGGAGGCGTACAGACAGTCGTTTTTATCCTCGCTCTATTTGCGAGTGGAACAGGAGGGGAAATGACAAGTAGTGATACAGGGTGCCCTCCGCCGCGCTCCTTACGGTGGCTTGCGGAGAATCTATGTAGACGTAGACGTAAATACAACATCTTACGTTGTGCCATTATCTCTGTAGATACAGATACTGTTGTCTGGTTTGTCGGCTCTAGAAAACGTAACACACAACTGTCCTTGTGTGAAGCTATCCGTGTCTAGATCGAAAACCGCCCTGAGCTTTCTTAATGATGACTGCTATAGTGCATTACCGAGCGATGTGGCGCAGTGGTTAGACACTGGACTCGCATTCGGGAGGACGACGGTTCAATCCCGCGTACGGCCATTTTGATTTAGGTTTTCCGCTCCAGGCAAATGCCGGGATGGTTGTTTTCAAAGGGCACGGCCGACTTCCTTCACCGTCCTTCCCTAATCCGATGAGACCGATGACCTCGCTGTCTGGTCTCCTTCCCCAAAACAACCAACCACCCTACAGTGCATTCATACCAAACATGAAGTCTGCATCTCTGCAATGCTGTTCCCATGCCGGATGCTTTGGAAATGTTGGACGTGACAGTTTCAATGAAGTACATGGTCTGTGGCAACTGTTACGCGCAATTTGCAGTTCTGCAAACTGGTAGCAGTGTCGCAGCTGTTCTGGATGACGCTAGAGCTGAGGCTATGTCATTTTGGGGTCGAATTACTGTCAGAATAAATGTAATTAGAACGTTTTAGCAATTCCTCCGGATGCATCTAAGAGAAAGATTCTCCATCCCATCATTCACAGTTTGCATTATTTGATCGTAAATGCCTTTTTGCTCAAGGTTTAGCTTGGGAATATCTGATTGCACACATGACAAAATCTCACTAGTATATGTAATTTTGTCCACGATGCTATTCTACATCGAACGAAGTAGCATAAGGTCAATTCGGTGATGGCATTCCTAATTGACTGAGGACTTTCTTTCTCTTTTCCAAGCACAAATCTTCAGTCATTATGAACGCTTCGTCGTAGATTTCTACTGCGAAATCCATGTTCATATTTGAGTTTTCCTCTCTTATTCGACCAAATACACCTTCACTCATCTGAGATTTATTTCTCCCATTCGGTAATGTGGAACTAAACGAATCATATCAGCGTGCTACAACAGTGCATACTGACCATAATTGTGATTATAGCAAGATTACCGATACTGTCTGCAAGAGGACTATTACTGATGAGCTTGTGCCACAACACATCGACTCTATTAAAGTTAAGTTTCCAGTCAATGTAAATAAAGAACTGCATTAATCCACGTGTGCATTTGTGATGTAGAAAGAGAACACTGGCCATTCACAATATCCTCTCCCTTGCTTTCATGCGGTACAAGAGTGTACATTTTGGACCCAATAGGTGTAGTAAATATTTTATAACGCATGTTAAATTGTAATGATGAATAGACCGTAGTTATAAGTTTTGTATGATAAAGGTCGATTACGTCAAGATCTATTCTTCTTCATCGTAAATAGCGAATTTTAAAAAGGTGAAACAACGGAAAAAATAAATATTTGTGGGGCTATTTCAAACGTAAATGGTGCTACGAGAGTCGTTGTAAACAGTCATACAGTTACACACAATATAAAATATTACAGTAGTTGTTACATGCATTTCCCAAGAGGAACTGATTACGATCAGCAGCGTCCACACAAACTTCGTGAAACCTCACCTTGCACTTATCACATGTGATCTATTCTCGTTTCTTCACACATCTAGGATCGTAATATTTGATATTGCAGAAACTATAAGGTATGTTTTTTTCTTCTGATTCAGCTGCAGGTTATGATTAAGATGGATCCTGTTCTTGAAGATATGAGGGGTACTCTTGACCTCCCAGAGCATTTCTGCAACCCTTGACCTTTCTTTCGTAGGTTTAAAAATGCAGTTTTCTATTCCCTCTTGTAAGACTGAAATGTATTGGTGAAGTCAGATGGCTAGCTGAATTTTTCTCTCTCGTTGCATGTGTGATGCCGGTGACTTTCTTTGAGGTTGGCAAAACAGAGTAAAATGGTTATGATAATGAAGGTGCCGAGCTCTGGCTTTACGAATTTCTTGGTTGATTGGAATGGGCTGCAGCGACTGAATTTACATCTGATGCTGTGTTAACAGAGTGAGACTCCCCATTCACGAATGTGGACGAAGGAAGGAATGTGTGTGATGGTATTTTGTCCAGACTGAAAGGGAAAATTCCTGTACTCTCAAATACGTTTATAGCATTCTCTATAACAGCTCCACGTCTCGAGGTGACGTTGAAATTTTTACCAAAACTAAATTTTGTTATGCAGGCTGAATGATTGTTGTGTATAATGAGGCTACATAAATATCTTAACATAGAAGAAGCAACACATATTACATACCGATCCAAAGCCCCACGAAGACTGATCACATAGCCCCAGTCCCGTATTATTTGTTAAATCTAAGGAGTTGCTCAAATTTGTTGCAGATACCGCTAGTTGTTCTGTTGACTGACCTGATGGCGGAAAGATTTATAACTAGCATTCATATATCTCAACTACATACTTTATTTTAAGCAGACTTCAATTGCATGGCGGACTGTTATAAGCAATACTGTGTTACCTCTTACATTTCATTGTGGATGACTGCTGTCTGGATTATATATACTTGGAAAAAGCTTCTTGCCGTTAGTGTACGACTTGCCTAGCAACGGTTCCGTAAAATAATTAAGTCGCAGCTGCGTGCAAGAGCTGAGCAGTAAAATATTTTCTTCTTTCTACCCACATAGCCCCATGATTCAAAAAGCCATATCCTACCATAACTCTGTTGGAGATGAGGGAGAGGAAGTGGTCAATATGACTCCAGACAATGCACGACAGAGTTAGACGGCACAGTGGTTAGCACACTGGACTCGCATTCCGGAGGACGACGGTTCAAACCCGCGTCCAATCATCCTGATTTAGGTTTCCCGTGATTTCCCTAAATCGTTGCAGGCAAATGCCCGGACGGTTCCTTTGAAAGGGGACGGCCGACTACCTTCCTCATCCTTAAGTAAACCGATGGGACAGATGACCTCGCTGTTTGATCCCTTCCCCCAAATCAACCAATCAACCGACAATGCACGAATTTGGTTTGGATGTGACGTATTGCACGCGTTATTGATGCGTACATCCCAGTATCGGTCGTTCTCCAATAACGAAGAGCTTGACATGCACTGCGGAAAGTGGCATGTGTAACGCCGTTGACAATTCTTAAATGCCAGGGCACATTTACCAACCGCATGCGAAGAAAGAACTTATCATCATGACTGGGATGCATGGTGTACGGTCTGCTTATCGCAGTTGTTTTGAATATGCCAGGTAGTCCGTCGACTCGCTCTCCTCGTTTACGTTGCTCATACTATTTTCTACACGCAATGGATGTGTAATACGTAAGTGTTACGAGGTAGCAACGGTCAAAAACTACTCTGTCCGGCATGAGCAGTGTGGAGTATTGCGTGTGCTGTTGTTACATTCAACATATGGTGCTCAAATAGCTGTATAAAGAAACGCGCGCATTCGAATGCAACATTCCGTCAAAATTCCAAAGCAATCGGTGATATAAGATTTTGAACGAACGAACATTTACATTTTTATTTACAGATATGCAGACATCTGTTCCGTACACAACCGCTTAATCACCTTAAAGACTGCATAATTGTGCTCCCACATTGAATTCCTTGACAGCATTTTGTTTTCTCTTCAACAACAAGTAGTGGCTATGGCTCTGAGCACTATGGGACTCAACTGCTGAGGTCATTAGTCCCCTACAACTTAGAACTAGTTAAACCTAACTAACCTAAGGACATCACAAACATCCATGCCCGAGGCAGGATTCGAACCTGCGACCGTAGCGGTCTTGCGGTTCCAGAGTGCAGCGCCTTTAACCGCACGGCCACTTCGGCCGGCAACAAGTAGTAAACCAATATTGTGGGGGGACGTCGTCACGGTCACTGTAATTTTGACTTTAGCTGCCGAGGCCGTACGTTAAAACAGCAGCACCAAGAAAGATAAAAATAACCAAATTTTACTTGTTAGACTTATGGCGTACAGCAGGAACACTACAAGACTAAATTTGCACGTCATTTGGGTGCATGCGGGATGCGAAACTGCAGTGTACCCTCTAGCTGGAACAAGAGCGTTAACACAGCTGGGAATATAGTCGATGTGAGTTTGAACTCTATGCCAGATTTCTCAAATAGTAGTGGCTAACGGGTAGTGGCGTGCCAGTCTCTCAGCGAACCGTGATCAGATAACTTCACTGGGTGAGGCATCTGGAGACCGTGGCCGCTAGGACAACATTCTGGCACCCTCTTTACCAGTATAGGTTAAGACAGCATGAGGTCTTGCGTTATCTTGTTGAAAGATGTCACAGTTTTTAGCCTTAACGCTAGAGAAACGGGAAGCCTGCTGTCCAAGTTATCTACCAGCTGTGCGAGTCGCAGGTGATCAAATTATATACGCAAAGTCACCCCCTACCACAACATCAGGTCCTGGGCCCGTAAGAGTATGACGGACGGTCTCGTTTGAAGCGTGACGTGGTGTCGCTTCTGCGTCCACTGTTGTCGCTGGGCGAACAGCTGTCGGCGCGTCCTCTTTCAACCGCCACGTCAAGGGAAGCCAAAACAATTGCTGCCGGCGTGCTGTCAGTCTTTGTGAACGCTCCAGTCGTCACGCTGTCCGAATCTTGCTGAAAAAAGGTCATGCACAGTGGTTGCTATTCGCTAGGGTCTTTGAGATCCTGCTTTGATTAGGGCGCTCCTGAACTCATCAATCCCGTATTCTCAAGACAGTCGTTTGACCCCGACCAATGAGATCATCAGTATCGCAGGCTGATAAACTATCGATGCCGAAATCCGACATGTGCTGGTAAACACCTTCGTTCCCTGAAGGCACTCACGACCTTCTCACAAAAAACCAATATATAGACCTATGTTAGGTTAATGGGATGAGAAGTTCCGCCTTATGCAAGACACCTTTTTCTTTTGTTTCATCCATACATGTTTCAGCACTTTTGTGCTATCATCAGTGGGTTCTATTTTTATTTTTAACTGTAAATTTGTTGTTAACATATTAACATTTTCGTCGTTTACAACATTATGTAAAAGTTGCATTTATAACTTAATTGGCGAAAAGTAACATACCTTACATTATATTATTGTCCTCTTGTTTTGGTAGCTGTTATGCTAGCTGACATTTTCCTCAACCAGATAGAAAAACAAATCTTTGACAAAATAGTACTACCAAAACAGTACAAAATAATATATTGGTACAGATACGTAGATGACATAATTTGCTTAATAGATGAACCACTCTCCCGCATAAAAGAACTTCATGATAACATAAACTCCATCCACCCACAAATACAATTCACCATAGAAACACAAACAGATGAAAAACTTAATTTCTTAGATCTCACTATACACAAGAGAAACAACAAACATGAATTCACAATCTACAGAAAACCCACACTCACCAGCACCATTATTCATAACCAATCCAATCACCCCATAAACCACAAAGAAGCCAACTTCAGATATTTACTTCACAGGCTGAACAAAATACCCATGAATAAGCATGACTACACACAAGAACAGGAGAATGGATATGATGCAAAGAGTGTAGACAAAATAAACCACAAAATACAAAACAAACAGCACATAACCATGAAACACACACACATACAAACACAACTCATCACACAACAAATTGGCAGACAGTAAGCAACAAATGGCACATAATGACTTACAACAACAAAGTCACACACAGGGTGGGTAATATACTAAAGAAACAAGGACTCAACATAGCATACAGAACCAACAACACAATACAGAGCAGACTTGGAAGAATTACCACCAACACTGACAAATACAGCCAGTCTGGCATCTACCAACTTACTTGCAACTGCTGTCAATCTGTATATGTGGGCCAAACATGCAGGACCTTCAGAACCAGATATAATGAACACCTCAGAGCACTGAAAAGCAATAGCACACACTCAACATTTGCAGACCACCTGGTAGCACACAACCACCACCCAACAAACATTGAAACTGACCTTCACATTCCAAAAACTAGCAGCAGCCTATACCAAAAATTAACTATAGAAGAAAACTACCACATCCAAAAATCAATAGCCCAAGGAAAGAAAGTACTCAATGAATACACATCACTGTGCAACAAAACTCTCTTCGCCACAATAGAAGAACTTTACAAGTAAAACAACCACACACACACAAATCCTCTTTTCTTTCTTTCTTTCTTTATTTCAGTCTCTCTCTCTCTCTCTCTCTCTCTCTCTCTCTCTCTCTCTCTCTCTCTCTCTCTCTCTCTCTCTCTCACACACACACACACACACACACACACACACACACACACACACATACACATACACATACACTCTGTCTCTGCCCCAGTACTCATCACACACAGGCAAACCCACATAAACCACACACAACTAACACCAAATACAATTCAAACTCGCGCGCCTCAGCCAGAAGAACACGCTACGAAACAAATGAACGCCACACAGCCACAACAACACGTAATGGTAGCGAAAACTCCGCCTATGTTTTGAGTTATCGAAAAACTGCATTACCACACGAACACAGTCAAAGAAGTAAGCCCATTTACTACGGCAACAAAACAGGAAAACGTACCACAACTTCAAAACTGTAAGTTACAGAAAGAAAACGTGATTGTCTCATTTCCGTTCGTAAATACATAACAAATAGAAAATAAATTACGTTTTGCTGTTTGCAGATGACATGTTGTATATTGTGTAACATAACAGCTACCAAAACAAGAGGACAATAATATAATGTAAGGTATGTTACTTCTCGCCAATTAAGTTATAAATGCAACTTTTACATAATGTTGTAAACGACGAAAATGTTAATATGTTAACAACAAATTTACAGTTAAAAATAAAAATAGAACCCACTGATGATAGCACAAAAGTGCTGAAACATGTGTGGGTGAAACAAAAGAAAAAGGTGTCTTGCATAAGGCGGAACTTCTCATCCCTTTTTCTTAGCAAGCACGGAGACAAGAAGAAGAACTGCACCACAAGATGATTATGTTAGGTTATGTTATGTTAACTGGGGACCCAGAAACGACGGAGAGGCTCCGTCCCCGCCGCAGCCGCAGTGGTCCGCAACCCCACGACGACTACCGCAGCCCACTTCAACACTCGCCGCCCTACACCGAACCCAGGGTTTATGGGTTTATGTGCAGTTCGGCACCCGGTGGATCCCTCCCCCCCCCCCCCCCCCCCCACAGGGAACGTCTCATACCAGACTAGTGTAACCCCTATGTTTGCGTGGTAGAGCAATGGTGGTGTACGCGTACGTGGAGAACTTGTCTGCGCAGCAATCGCCGACATAGAGTAGCTGAGGCGGAATAAGGGGAACCAGCCCGAATTTGCCGAGGCAGATGGACCAATCACAGACTGGCCGGCTCACCGGACCTCGCCACAAATCCGCCGGGCGGATTCGTGTCGGGAACCGGCGCTCCTTCCCGCCCGGAAAGCCGTGCGTTAGACCGCACTGCCAACCGGGCGGGCTTATAGAGCTCAAATTTTTGGCTGACTAATCTGGTGCGTAACCGTCACATTTCACTCCAGTATGAAGTTCCTTGTGCGCCGGCTTGACAGACTTGCAATTTTTATGGCCAGCAGAGTAAATTACTTTCTGGATAACGTCAGGAGCTCCATGAATTTGTTGTCTGTTGTATAAGAGAAGTACGAACGCCCCAAAACTTAGCGAGATTTTGAAAGACCTGCCGACTCATGGTGTAGAAACAAAGTTTTCGCTCAACACAAGTAGTTGGTAGTAAATTCGTGTAAAGACTCATTATTGTTCAATTATATGAACTGCGATCAGCAACTGTAAAAGAGATATACGTCTGGGAACGCCATATACCATGATGATGATGAGGTCCCATACTCCGAGGAGCGTAGGGGACAATGCAGGAGCCCCGCACCGCTGTACTAGGCAGTGTCCTAGCGGAGGTGGTTTGCAGTTGCCTTCCTCCGACCGTAATTGGGATGAAGGATAATGATGAAAACGACAAAACAACACTCAGTCATCTCGAGGCACGAAAAATCCATGACCACTCAGGGAATCGAACCCGGGACTCCGTGCGCTGGAAGCGAGAACGCTACCGCAAGACCACGAGCTGCGGACCATATACCATACTGATCACATAAAATTAGCCGTAGGAAAACCAGAAGACCGGCTGGGTAATTAAATATAATTAAGGAAATGTAAAGCACGCACCAAAGTGCTAGTTCAGAAAACAAATTCGTGAGTGTTGTTTGTCGCTCTGTAACCTTTTCCAGGCAAGATTAATAGGGAAAATCGTGAAGATCCAAACAAAGAGCAGCACGTTTGGCCTCTCGTTTTGTGAAAGCGAGAGCTTCACACAGACACTCATTAGATTCCAGTGGCAGAGATGCCGCGAGAGAAGTGTCGTACATTACGAAGAGGTTGACCATTAAAATCTCAGACAGGAGTCATGTTTCTTCCTCTCCAGCCATTTCGTGAAATAACAAGCTTGTAGCGGATATTACTGCATTTGTTTGAAAAAAAAAACACTTGATTCAGTCTTCAATAAACAATAGCACTTTGGTGGGACAGTACACCCAGCAGTGCAGTGGAATGTCAGTTTGGACTCTTAGTGACTAACAGACAAATGTGTACTGTACGCATGTACGGTGTAGCAACTATTCAACCATATGAAATAAAATCGTGATAAATTCTGAACGGTTTGCATCAGGTGTTTCAAACGGTACGGTTAGTCGTAGGGTATGATAAGAATTAGTATCCGCATGGTTGATTGGTTTAGCGACGAAGCTCACTTCCATTTGGATGGGTTCGTCAATAAGCAAAATTGGTGCATTTTGGGAACTGAGAATCCGCATTTCGCGATAAAGAAGTCTCTTCGCCTCAACGGGTGACTGAGTGGTGGGCAGTGTCCATTCACTGAAAAACCGATTCGATATTCCTTGATGGCACGGTGACTACCGTACGGTATGTGAAGGTTTTGGAGAATGATTTCATCCCCATTACCCAAAGCGACCTTGATTTCGATAAGAAGTTGTTCATCCCAGTCAGAGCTCGACCCCATCGAAGCAGGAGAATGTTTTATGTCCTGCAGGAGCACTTCGGGGACCGCATTCTGACTCTGGGGCACCCAGAGGCCACTGGCATGGGCCCCTATTGGCCGCCATATTCTCCGGCTCTGAACAAATGTGACTCCTTTTTGTCGGGCTGCGGTAAAGGCAAGGTGTACACCCAAAACCATTGCTGAACTGAAAACAGCCATTCAGGAAGTCATCGATACCACCGATGTTGCGCAACTTCAGCGGGTCATGCAGAATTTCGCTATTCGTCTGCGCCACATCATCGCCAATGATGGCAGGCATATCGAACATGTAACAACCTAATTCCGAACATCTGTAGTGACGTTTACATGTTGAATAAAGTTGTGCACGCCGTAGTTTGTAAATAATTTAAGTTTTTTCATACAGTATAATAATTGTCACCATGTAGAAGTGAGAGTCACCCTTGTTAGATTTGTGTGTATTAAAACTGTATACGTATGAAGAGTTGAAATGTAAAAAGGTTCTAACTGGCATATCCCAAATTTTCCAGGAGATTAAAAAAGCTGCGTCTCTTTTTGTACATAACTCATTTGGATCCAAAAAGTTGAGATGGTACCACAGAATTATGCTGCTAACTTCACCAATGCCAAAAATTATGAGCCAAATTTGAAAATAAATAATTTATTAAGAATGTTCTGAATAGCATATCAGGAACTGGGTCTAAATGCCAATAAGAGAAAAAATGACTCTGAGCACTATGGGACTTAACTTCTGAGGTCATCAGTCCCCTAGAACTTAGAACTACTTAAACCTAACTAACCTAAGGACATCACACACATCCATGCCCGAGGCAGGATTCGAACCTGTGACCGTAGTGGTCGCCCAGTTCCAGTCTGTAGCGCCTAAAACCGCTCGGACGCCCCAGCAGGCCCAATAAGACAGTCTTTGTTTCAAATGCCATTCATGTAGAGGTAACACGTTTTATTTGTAATCGTACCAGTGCAGAAATATTTCAGCTAATAGAACTGTAGTAAAAGAAAAAAATTCTGATTTATTTTAAATTTTTTACGAGAGAATAACAAAAATTAAAGAAAAAAAAGTCTCTCAGCCTTAACTTTTGTTTCTTGCACAACTCCATTCTTGGGATCGGATGATGCGAAGTTTAATGTAATACTTTCTATGTTGTGGAAGAAGAAATGGCAACATCACCAACAGGTCTTTCCGTTTTGCAATTGATAAACGTGGCTGGTCGTTCCAATAAAGTACGGCATGACATACATCTACTATGACCTTTTCTCTTTTGAATATATTAATGTTTTTCCATTCTTTCGTAACACAGTAAAAATTTTTAATAGCTATTTGAGATTCATGAGTATGGCACACTTTGATCACACTACATTTGAAGACCTTCCACTCCTGCATTGACAACAATGTTTCAGCGCCATCTTTAACATCAAAGAAGAGAGTCGAAAGTATTGGAACTATATGGGATGGATTCACAGCTTGTGTTGACTCAACAGTCTTGTGTAAATCTTGCAGACGAAAGGAGTTATTTGCCTTTCTCCGTTTCTCTGTAATTGTATAATCTCTGCCACACCTAAAAAAAAAAATGTGTCCACGCAGCAAATATTTGTGTGTAACCTGTTCATCTCACCGCGGGCTAAATGGGAATCTGGATGCATGGCACTTGGAACTCCTGAGGGAAGTATTGCTTGGCACAGAGACTAGCAGTCACCTAGTAATGAATGTTTGAATCATTTCCTCCGTGATTCGCCACTTGCAACAATTCTAGGGACATGTAGCAGAGCTCCTAGATCACAACAGCACTGAAAACGCGTTTTGTGAAACAAACTGCGCTTCATTTCTATTTCCAGTCTTATGTGTACTACCGTATGTAACACCTTTATGCCTAGTGTATTTGTAATTAATTCATGTAGATACTGCAACTGACAGTAATTACGCGCTTGACACCAAGAAATCTCCCTCTAAGCTGACGTAATGCTATTCATGAGTATCTGCTATAGACAACAGATCACCTCAGTTATTTTGGCATATAGTATGTCTTACATACTTTTTAACGTTTAGGTGGCTTGAAGGTGGTCACTTGACTGAAAGTGGTTGTCTGTCCGTAGATAAATGCGTATTACAACAGTTTTTGGTGGTTTCATGATGCTGTTCTCTCAATCTCCGAAGATTTCTTTAATGACAGTCTTTCTTTCCTGGCAATTAATACAGCTTATTTTTGGGTTCAAAAGTGACATGCACTCCCCTATCCTAGATTTAAGAGTTATTATTTTCTGTGTACAGATGCCACTCCTGTAACTACATAGTCATTTATCCTCAGGTGGCAGAGAAGTCTACTCAGGAAATAAAAGTGAGAAAATGCGGTAATCGCTCTCTAGAGACATTTAAGGCACAAATTAACCATGCTCAGTGGTATACAGGAAGGTAGTGAACTGTTCGTGAAAAGTGCAACGCCGTGAGGGGTTTAGGGATATCCACAGACTATATACATATCTACGGAGTGAGCATAGTCTACTGCGCATGTTCTCAACGTCAAACCAGGCCAATCATGTGATTTTGGGACGACGGTGTTTATCTACAATTTGCTGTAATCTTGTTCTATATTTGTTTCTGCACGTTTGAGTTTTAGTAGTACGTCATTGCTACGTATGTGAAGAGAAGTATGTGAAAGGTGGACGAGTTACTTTTCATAGATATGTACAACAGAGGTATAACTGTAAATACCATATTAATATGAGGCATTTTATATGAAGATAAAATTTGTGCGTGACAGTCTGTTTTATTTTCTCCAATTTATGCAGATTCTGAAACTCTTCTGTGTATCAGAGTATTTCTGCATGAGACAGTTCCCTACACAATGTCGTTGTAAGATAATTAATTAGAACAGATTACACATCAATCAGTGCAACAGAAAACCTAAAAAAAGATTTTTGGCTTTCACTATTTTTATACTCCAAAATTCGAGCGATTATCTTGTATTTTTAATTTTTGTTCATAGTGTACAGTTATATTTTTCTGATGAGGTGGAAAAAATGTTTTAGATATTTTAATGTCTATGAAAACCGGAAGTGTAAATGAAGGAAAACTGAAAATAATAATGGACAAGCAGTTGGTGTAAATCGCTTACCATGTTTACTGTAACAGTTCATGATTTTTTTTCTTGCCACTTCGGCGCCGCCTACAGTGTCATTGTAACGTTATTAATTATAACAGTGATTCAGCAGTATGCGTATGTGCAATGTAAATCGTAAAAAATTATTGTTGGCTGCCACTCCTTATCCCGTTACCAAAAAAAGTAAATGAAGTGGACTCTGAGCTATGATACTGTGGCGAAAGTGCACAATACCATATCTCTCCACATCTTTGAGTCGGCTTCAGGTTCTTGCAACAAGTTGTTAAGATGTCTGCAAAACCTGTGTACAAAGCTTCATTGTGCTCCTGAAGGTGATATATCTGTAGCAGAGAAGTAATAACACTCAAAATACGCTACCCGCTAAAAGCACCGTCCCAAAATTGCAGGACTAGAGCCTGCAGCAGATGTTGCGAACAGGATTGTCATTCTGCATAACCGAATGCTCAGACCATAGACATTTATACTCTATGTGGATATCACAAGACCTGTCATTCCATCTATGAAATGCATATGATTATAATTACAAAGCTGTAGCTCTAGTGTGGGCAGAAGAGTTTACTAATGTCTTTGTTAGACATGCTTGTGTTCAAAGGGCTGCACAACAGTGTAGGCCATTGTTTATCGTACTGCTCAGCAACGCGTACTGGTTACGACGCCAGGGTGGCACGTGGCAGCACTGTCGTGTTTACGCCCGAGAAGTAGGGAGAGGAAGTCGTAATGACGTACACTCCATCACTCTTACCCAAGGAGCACTACGCATCTGTAAGCAACATTAAATGAAGTGACCATCTACAAGAAGAACTGATACAAGACGTACGTCACATCTCCTCGGCCGTCCACTACGTATCGCTGGCAGTACCCGTAAGACTACTTTTCCCGGTGATGTCGCTATTTTCCAGAGCCGTGTATGCCGACTGGCTGACTGCTGTTTCATTCGCTAGTGATAATCCCTATCTTCGATCAAATCTATGACGGCTATTCGGAAAGTAAGGTTCGATCGTTCGCGGAATGGAAACCTCTGTGAAAATCAAAAAAAAATTTTATTTGCAACAGCTGCCTACGCCTTTCAGCTATACTACTGGCCATTAAAATTGCCACACCACGAAGATGACGTGCTACAGACGCGAAATTTACCAGACAAGAAGAAGATGCTGTGTTATGCAAATGATTAGCTTTTCAGAGCATTCACACAAGGTTGGCGCCGGTGGCGACACCTACAAAGTGCTGACATGAGCAAAGTTTCCAACTGATTTCTCATACACAAATAGCGGTTGACCGGCGTTCCCTGGTGAAACGTTGTTATGATCCCTCGTGTAAGGAGGAGAAATGCGTACCACCACCGCATCGCCTATCGCGATTGCGGTTTATCGTATCGCGACATTGCTGCTCGCGTTGGTCGAGATCCAATGACTGTTAGCAGAATATGGAATCGGTGGGTTCAGGAGGGCAATACGGAACACCGTGCTGGATCCCAACGGCCACGTATCACTAGCAGTCGAGATGACAGGCATCTTATCCGCATGGCTGTAACGGATCGTGCAGCCACATCTCGATCCCTGAGTCAACAGATGAGAACATTTGCAAGACAACAACCATCTGCACGAACAGTTCGACTACGTTTGCAGCAGCATGGACTATCAGCTCGGAGACCATGGCTGCGGTTAACCTTGACGCTGCATCACAGACAGGAGCGCCTGCGGTGGTGTATTCGACGACGAACCTGGGTACACGAATGGCAAAACGTCATTTTTTCCGATGAATCCAGGTTTTGTTTACAGCATCATGATGGTCGCATCCGCGTTTGGCGACATCGCGGTGAACCCACATTGGAAGCGTGTATTCATCATCGCCATACTGGCGTATCACCCGGCGTGATCGTATGGAGTGCCACTGGTTACACGTCTCGGTCACCTCTTGTTCGCATTGACGGCACTGTGAACAGTGGACGTTACATTTTCAGATGTGTTACAACCCGTGGCTCTACCCTTCATTCGATCCCTGCAAAACCTTATATTTCAGCAGGATAATGCACGACCGCATGTTGCAGGTCCTGTACGGGCCTTTCTGGATACAGAAAATATTAGACTGCTGCCCTGGCCAGCACATTCTCCAGATCTCTGGCCAACTGAAAACGTCTGGTCAATGGTGGCCGAGCAACTGGCTCGACACAATACGCCAGTCACTACTCTTGGTGAACTATGGTATCGTGTTGAAGCTGCATGGGCAGCTGTATCTGTACACGACAGTCCAAGCTCTGTTTGACTCAATGCCCAGGCGTATCAAGGCCGTTATTACGGCCAGAAGTGGTTCTTGTGGGTACTGATTTCTCAGGATCTATGCACCCAAATTTCGTGAAAATGTTATCACATGTCAGTTCTAGTATAATATATGTGTCCAATGAATACTCGTTTATCATCTGAATTTCTTCTCGGTGTAGCAACTTTAATGGCCAGTAGTGTACTTCTCCACGCGGTCGCTGTTACGTCTTTCGCGTTTGTCGTAGCATTCTACCAACTTTGCAATTTCCTTGTCAAAGAAGGCAGTCGCCTACACTCTCCGCCAATTCTCGACGATGGTCTGTAGGTCGTTGTCTGTGCAAAACTTGGCCTTCGTAGCCAGCGGTTCATTTGAGCAGAGATGCAACTTAGGGGCAGCCAATTATGGGCTTTATTGTGGGTGATCAAACACTTCCTATCAGAGATACTGCAGGAGCATCCTCATCGCGTCTGCAGAGTGCAGACGAAACGTGTCATGAAGTAGAAAACACATGACAGTTATGTTATGTAGGCTGCATGGCATCAGGCGCAATATTTCTCCAGGTCGTCATACTTTGCAATGCAGGCTGTTTCAAGGGGCTGTGGACTGTGGGCTGTGGGCTCAGAAATGAAGAGAGGGGCATGATGCGATCGACGGGCACTGTCTAGCGCATATCGGTAAAGCTTCATCGTATTGTCACTGTGGATTCCATTCCGCACCCGATCGGACCTGACTTTCCGAAGAGCCTTCGTATACTAACCGATTTTATTTATTTTCAGTTTACTCCTCCATCAGCCTCTCCTCCAGTAGTCATTACATACGTTTTCGACTTGATACACAGCCTTTCGATTCCTGTAGTGCCGCAATAGTAAAAGCTAAGGCTCGATGCACAGGAGCGAATAACAACTGCTAGTGCTCGCAGTGAGATCGGCGTCATACTCCCTTTGTCAGAAAAGTTCCAGGAGAAATTTGTGTTTGAGTTAGTAATACTAAAAAAAACAAATGTTTTTTTGTTACCCGGTATATGTGCGTCCTAGAAATGCCCTTGACCATATTTCCGCGGAAACTCACTAGGTGGCAGGTACTTAGCGATACAGCTTTTGGGTTTTTGACGCATTAGTTACGGTGACACAATGGTGCTGATTGTGAACAAAGAGTGACGATTAAGTTCTGCATTAAGCTCGGGAAAACCCCTAGCGAAACGTGGACAATGATTAAGCAAGCAAATGCAGGCGATGCACTTTAAAGAGGTCGTGTTTTCGAGTGGCACAAAAGGTTTCTTGAGGGCAGAAATTCAGTGCAAGACGATTCCAGAGCTGGTCGCCTGTCTACAGCACATACCGATGCAAACGGGGTGCGTGAAAGGCGAACAGCAGCTACAATACAATGGACTGGTCGAGGCAGATGGCAGTCTGACTGCAGTTGTGACAACACACACACACACACACACACACACACACACACACACAAATACACGAGACACTGGCGAGGCACATGTCATTTCAGAATTCATTATTCCAGCGCGTTGTCTCGAGTCATTCTCTTCAGTGTCACTAACTATCAAGGACGATCCTGGCTGCTTCAAAAAGCTTATAGTTTCAACAACTTTAACTACAACAGAGTATTAGGACGTCTATTTTCAATGCTCGTCCGCTTACTGTACGGGACTTTCAAGACTTCTGGACGATTTCTCTCCACACCATATACTTCGCACCCGTAATCATGTGACATGTCAGCGTCTGAACATGTGTGGGATTCTATCGACAGATGCTTTTCTCGTGACTCTCATCTAGAAGGCAGTACACCTGAAATTTAAACTCTGGAAATAGTCGTTTGCAACGTTCTTCCTCAGACATAAAGTCAAACGTTGTCCGACGCGGTGTCACAACACGACGACGTTCGCGGCGGCGGTTGTAGTGGCTACATTGAACACTACGCTTAGTCATATAGTGCTGACGCTCCTCGCATTCGTCAAGTCCTACTTGTCTGGCATTGGGTCTTTTCAACTTTTATCTACATTCTCTCGTTGTATCAAATGTTGTCATAATAAGGAAAGATAAGAACAAAGCAATCAGTCGCAATCCCACTGATTTTTATTATTCTTGCATAATAGAGTTCAGCTATAATTAGCCACATTCAGTGCTAAAATACAAGGAAGTTTAGGAATCAGAACTGATTTATAAAAAAAAAATAAATAAAACACCACATAATGCAATAGCAATGATCCATTCTAGTCGAACACCATTTGAGTCAGTTACTATTCAACAAACACGCAGCAGTACATGTCCCATATTACTTTACTGGTGTATAGGCCAGCGAGGTGGCTCAGTGATTCGCACAATGGACTCGCATTCGGGAGGCCGACGGTTCCAAACCGCATGCGGCCATCCTGATTCAGGTTTTCCGTGATTTCCCTAAACCGCTCCAGGCAAATGCCGGGATGGTTCCTTCCCCATCCTTCAATAAGCCGAGACTGTGTCCCGTCTCTAATGACCTCGCTGTCTTTTTTTTTTTTTTTTGGTCATCAGTCTACTGACTGGTTTGATGCGGCCCGCCACGAATTCCTTTCCTGTGGTAACCTCTTCATCTCAGAGTAGCACTTGCAACGTACGTCCTCAATTATTTGCTTGACGTATTCCAATCTCTGCCTTCCTCTACAGTTTTTGCCCTCTACAGCTCCCTCTAGTACCATGGAAGTCATTCCCTCATGTCTTAGCAGATGTCCTATCATCCCGTCCCTTCTCCTTATCAGTGTTTTCCACATCAGTGTTTTCCTCTCCGATTCTGCGCAGATCCTCCTCATTCCCTACCTTATCAGTCCACCTAATTTTCAACATTCGTCTATAGCACCACATCTCAAATGCTTCGATTCTCTTCTGTTCCGACTTTCCCACAGTCCATGTTTCACTACCATACAATGCCGTACTCCAGACGTACATCCTCAGAAATTTCTTCCTCAAATTAAGGCCGGTATTTGATATTAGTAGACTTCTCTTGGCCAGAAATGCCTTTTTTGCCATAGCGAGTCTGCTTTTGATATCCTCCTTGCTCCGTCCGTCATTGGTTATTGTACTACCTAGGTTGCAGAATTCTTTAACTTCATTGACTTCGTGACCATCAATCCTGATGTTAAGTTTCTCGCTGTTCTCATTTCTACTACTTCTCATTACCTTCGTCTTTCTCCGATTTACTCTCAAACCATACTGTGTACTCATTAGACTGTTCATTCCGTTCAGCAGATCATTTAATTCTTCTTCACTTTCACTCAGGATAGCAATGTCATCAGCGAATCGTATCATTGATATCCTTTCACCTTGTATTTTAATTCCACTCCTGAACCTTTCTTTTATTTCCATCATTGCTTCCTCGATGTACAGATTGAAGAGTAGGGGCGAAAGGCTACAGCCTTGTCTTACACCCTTCTTAATACGAGCACCTCGTTCTTGATCGTCCACTCTTATTATTCCCTCTTGGTTGTTGTACATATTGTATATGACCCGTCTCTCCCTATAGCTTACCCCTACTTTTTTCAGAATCTCGAACAGCTTGCACCATTTTATATTGTCGAACGCTTTTTCCAGGTCGACAAATCCTATGAAAATGTCTTGATTTTTCTTTAGCCTTTCTTCCATTATTAGCCGTAACGTCAGAATTGCCTCTCTCGTCCCTTTACTTTTCTTAAAGCCAAACTGATCGTCACCTAGCGCATTCTCAGTTTTCTTTTCGTCGCTGTCAACGGGACGTTAAACACTAATCTCCTCCTCCTCCTGGTGTAAAAGTAGAAGGGAACTGAGACTGTAGTATACAGGTACAGCAGCCTCAGTTTGCGTCATATAGCGTAAGTAACGCCCTCTCTATTACATAAATCTCAACCCAGTTTCACTCCGACATAGTAGTCTAGAGCTCTGTTTTTATACACAAGATCAGCAAGTATATATGCATGTAACCTTCAAAATAGATCAAGAAATGACGACATACAACGTGTTTGGTCACGTATTAGGCCCCTTACACACTGGCGATTTGGCCGCGCGACTTGCCCGCTAGGCGGAGTCGCTTCCGTCCTTTAACACGCAGTTCCCATAAGGCCTTCCACAACAGCGATCTGGCCGCGCACCCGCTGTGCGCCCGCCGGTCCCCGCGACTGGTAGCGGCGATTCAGCCGCGTTTGACCCTTTCACACTCGGCGTCCTGGCAGCACCTCGCCTCGCCTCGACAGTGTGATTGTTGACTTGCATGCTATTGTGCTAATTTTGCTACAAAAATAACTTTCGACGTGGAACTTTTCATCATTGAAGTAGAACGTCGCCCTGTAATTTGGGATTCAAGAAACAAGGATTACACTAATAAGATCGAAAAACGTAATGCTTGGGAGGAGATGTGTAAGAAATTTGTTCCTCACTTCGAAAATAAAACAGTATCGGAAAAAACGAAAGTGCAAGAGAAAAGCCACAAGAAGAGGTTCTTCTGCAGAAACTCACAAAAATATGTATATTTCGATATGCTTAATTTCCTGTCACCTGCAACTGCCACTAAACCACCCGAGTTGGAAGAAGCTGATGCACATACTGATGAGGCAAATAATTCTGATGTGCAGGATGGAGTTGCCTGCGCTTCCCCTTAGGGACAAACGAGGAGAAATTGCCAGCCGAAGTGGCCGTGCGGTTCTAGGCGCTACAGTCTGGAGCCGAGCGACCGCTACGGTCGCAGATTCGAATCCTGCCTCGGGCATGGATGTGCTTGATGTCCTTAGGTTAGTTAGGCTTAACTAGTTCTAAGTTCTAGGCGACTGATGACCTCAGAAGTTAAGTCGCATAGTGCTCAGAGCCATTTGAACCATTTTGAGGAGAAATTATTTCAGGTACTTGCAGCAAATATCAAGGAAAAAACGTATCAATGGCCGAAGCAGATGTGTGGTGTCACCGCCAGACACCACACTTGCTAGGTGGTAGCCTTTAAATCGGCCGCGGTCCGTTAGTATACGTCGGACCCGCGTGTCGCCACTATCAGTGATTGCAGACCGAGCGCCGCCACGCGGCAGGTCTAGAGAGACTTCCTAGCACTCGCCCCAGTTGTACAACCGACTTTGCTAGTGATAGTTCACTGACAAAATATGCTCTCATTTGCCGAGACGATAGTTAGCATAGCCTTCAGCTACGTCATTTGCTACGACCTAGCAAGGCGCCATGTTCAGTTATTATTGATATTGTAAATAATGTACAGACAAGAGCTACGCTCAACATTAACAGATTAAAGTTAAGTATTCCACCAGTTACCTCCTTTTTTCTGAAGTCTAAATTCCTTGTCCTGTACCAGACCTCACGCCAGCCTGCGTGAGCTTAAACGCATGCCTTTCGGCTTCCTCTCAATTTAGTGGGTTGGTCCCCTGCCAATCCACAACATTTTGGCGATGAGGCCAAACTGCGTTCGTACCTATACTGCACTGATTTACTTGTGTAATGGCTTCGCCACCATCTCCAGAGGTACTGTCCGAATTTTATCGCTTACAGAATCAGCAGACGCAGGCCTTACGGGATGCCCTTGGACAGCTCGTCCAGTGTCAACTTGCAATGCAAAACGATGCGGCGGCCGCCGCTCCAACGCTAAAGCAGCCACAACACGCTGTTGCACCAACTTTTCGTCCTTTTGATGCTGCACTGGAAAGCTGGACGGAGTGGTCACGCCAATTTGGATTCCATCTCGCCACCTACAGAATTCAAGGTAATGAGCGGCAGCCTTTTCTCCTTTCCTCTGTAGGCGTCCCAACATACCGTGTGATAGTGAAATTATTTCCCCAACGCGAAATAGCAACTCTGTCCTACGACGAAATTTTGTCTGCATTAGATGCATATTTCAAAGAATCAGTCAATGTAGTTGCAAAAAGGTATACCTTCTTTCGAACAAAACGTACGGCTAGTCAGACTAATAGGGAGTGGGTTGCAACCTTGCAAGGCCTTACTAGAGATTGTGCTTTTGCGTGTCAATGTGGACTCCCTTATTCAGATACTATGGTACGTGATGCAATTGCACAGAACGTTTCTGATGTTCATATATGGGAACAGATTTTGAAACAAGTCAATCCCTCCCTTCAACAAGTGATGGACATATTGGATCGACAGGACACACTTGACTTTGCTCAGGAATCACTTGAAACTTCACCAGCTGTGTCACATTACCCGGCCCGCCGGGCGAGCTGCACGGAACAGTAAACAGTCCTCGTGCCCGGCCGCGCAGCTGCCGTCTGCCTCTCAGCCACGTGTGCCGCGCAGGCAAGCAAATGCAGTGCTAAAATCATGCCCGCTGTGTGCTACTAGACATTCGCATGAGAATTGCCCGTCACGCCAAGCTATTTGCTTTTTCTGTAATAAAAAAGGACATGTTCAGAGTGTTTGCCAGAAAAAGCTCAGATCGGACACTCACAACCATTCCCGGCCCTTTGCTTTGCGCCAGAATCGGAATCGAACCAAGGATACTCCGGCTTGTGAAACTTCGCCCATGGAAATTCATGTAGTTCATTCCACTCCGCCCAGTGCCCGTCTCACTAACAGTGACACTGTTCGTCCCACAAATAGTGTGCGTCGACATCGCCGGAAATCCTGTCAAGTCACAAGTGATTTTGTACCAGTGTCAGTTCATGTTGCACGGGGCAGTCGCTCTTGTCGTCAACAGGGCAATAAACTTTTTGTAGACTTGGACATTAACGGCAAAGTGATACCATTCCAGCTCGATACTGGAGCTGCAGTTTCACTGATCAATCAAGACACGTACAAACAGCTGGGCACACCTCCGTTGCATGCCGCCAATGTTAAGCTAACTGCATATTCAGGTCACGGGCTCCCTGTGTTAGGACAGTGCAGCCTTCTTGCAACATACAAAGGACAAACAAAACTTGTGTCATTGTACGTCCTTCGTTCTTCTTCTGCAGTGAACTTGTTTGGTTTGGATTTATTTCAGTTGTTTAACTCGTCTATAGTCAATCAGGTCCTATCAGTGAACCAGACTGTGCCTTCAGACAGTGTTTCTCGTCTATGTGAAGAATTTGCAGACATTTTTGCACCGGGCCTTGGTTGCGCTAAGAACTATAAAGCACATTTGGAACTGAAGGTCAACGCGCAACCGAAATTTTTCAGAGCGCGCAATGTTCCCCACACCTTGCGTGATGAGGTCGCAAAAACATTACACGATTTGGAATCACAAGGTGTGATTGAACGTGTGCAGGCTTCTCTCTGGGCATCACCCTTAGTAATTTTGCCAAAACCTTCTGGAAAACTGAGACTTTGTGTGGACTTCAAGGCGACAGTGAATCCACAACTAGTGATTGCAACTTTTCCTTTACCCCGCCCGGAAGATCTTTTTGACAAACTGTGCCCGGGTAAATATTTTTCGAAGTTGGACCTAGCAGATGCGTACTTGCAAATACCAGTGGACGAAGAATCCCAGCGCGTTTTAGTGGTTAACACGCATCTTGGTTTGTATCGATTCAAACGACTGCCATTCGGGTGTGCATCCGCCCCTGCATTGTTTCAGCAATATCTGCAAACTGTTTGTGCGTCGGTCCCTACTGCAGAAAACTATCTGGACGATATTGTGATCTCCGGAAAGACGGAATAAGAACATATAGCCAATCTCAGAACATTATTTCAGGTCTTGCGACAAAATGGTCTTCGCTTGCGGAAGGACAAATGTGTGTTTTTTGCTCGTGACTTACCCTACCTGGGCCATGTACTCAATGCCCAAGGCATACATCCTAGTCCCGAGCACCTCCGTGCCATAAAAGACTTGCCTTCACCGCAGAATTTGAGGCAGCTACAGAGTGTGCTGGGAAAAATTAATTATTATAACAAATATGTGCCGCACGCCTCTTCCATTTCAGCTCCGCTTCATCGCTTACGCCGTAAAGGTGTTCCGTTCGTCTGGACGACGGAATGCGAACGCGCCTTTCGCCAGTTGAAATCGGCGTTGCTTTCCAATACTTGCCTTACGCCATTCGATCCCCAGAAACCCCCTTTGTTGATGGTGGATGCATCGGATTTCGGGATCGGTGATGTGTTTGCGCACAAAGATGGATCGCACGATCGCCCTATTGCCTTTGCGTCCAAATTGCTCTCGTCTGCGCAAAGACATTATTCACAGATCGAGAAAGAAGCATTGGCTCTCGTGTTTGGTGTTACCAAGTTTCATGATTTCTTGTATAGTCGTCACTTTACCATCATCACAGACCACAAACCTTTGACATCGCTTTTTCATCCGAACAAGCCTGTACCTCCACGTACAGCACAGAAATTCATTCGCTGGTCTATTTTCCTCTCGCAGTACCGCTACGATATCTTGTATCAGTCCACTGCTAAGCACGGAAACGCCGATGCGTTGTCCCGTTTGCCTGTTGCTGAGGATAGAGCATTCGATTCCTCCGAACTTGCTTGCATGTTCATTGATGCGGAAACCGATGACGTGGTCGAATCGTTTCCGATTGATTTTCGTCGTGTTGCTACAGCCACAGCTGCTGACCCTGTCCTTGCTACCGTTCTGTGTTTTGTTGCTACGCAATGGCCCTTGTCAAAGTCACGGATCAGGGATCCGTTGGTTCACCGATTTTTTGGTCACAAGGAGAGACTTTTTGTACGACGTGGTGTTTTGCTGTTGCGTTCTGATAATGATCAGTCCAGGGTTGTGGTCCCACGTTCGTTACAGTCCTCTGTCTTACGCCTTCTCCACCAAGGACATTGGGGTATAGTGCGAACGAAACAACTTGCTCGTCAACACTGTACTTGGTTCGGAATCGATGCTGCGATTACGAATATGTGCTCTTCTCACATGGTGTGTGCCGAACAACAATCCGCACCACCGAGGAAATTCTTTGCATGGCCAACAGCCACTTCCCCTTGGCAACGCTTAAACATCGATTTTGCTGGTCCATTCTGGAATGCTTGATGATTGGTTGTGGTAGATTCATTCAGTAATTTTCTGTGGTGTCACCGCCAGACACCACACTTGCTAGGTGGTAGCTTAAATCGGCCGCGGTCCTTTTAGTACATGTCGGACCCGCGTGTCGCCACTGTGTGATCGCAGACCGAGCGCCACCACAAGGCAGGTCTCGAGATACGATAGAGCACTCGCCCCAGTTGTACGGACGACATTGCTAGCGACCATACGGACGAAGCCTTCCTCTCATTTGCCGAGAGACAGTTAGAATAGCCTTCTGCTAAGTCCATGGCTACGACCTAGCAAGGCGCCATTAGCCTTACCTAGTTTGAGAGTTATCGTATAAATGTCTCAAGAACAACGTTGTAAACCAACAAAGAATAAAGTTAAGTATATTCCAAAGCTACGTATTTTCTTTATAGCAGTCATAACGTATCCTGTTCCAGACTTGACGCCAGTCGGCGTGTGTGTACGCGTGCCTTTCGGCTCCCTTCTCAGTGTGGCGTAGCTAGCTTGTTACGCCACAACAGATTGGCGATGAGGATTAAAGGATTGTGTTCTTTCTACTTGCTTTGCTCTGATTTATTTGTGTCATGGCTTCGCCAGATGTACTGTCCGAATTTTATCGATTGCAGAATCAGCAGACGCAGGCGTTCTTGGATGCCCTTGGACAGCTCGTCCAGGGTCAACGTGCCATTCAAACCGATGCGGCAGCTGCCGTTTCACCGCTACTGCAGCCACAACTCGCAGTTGCACCGCCTTTTAGGCACTACGATCCAGCGCAAGAATCTTGGACTGAGTGGTCCCGACAGTTTGGATTTCATCTAGTCGCCTACAGAATACAAGGTAACGAGCGGCAGCCGTTTTTGCTTTCTTGTGTCGGTGTGTCCACCTACCGTGTGATAGTGAAATTGTTTCCCCGACGCGATGTAGCAACTCTGTCCTACGAGGAAATTTTGTCGGCTTTAGATGCCTATTTCAAAGAAACAGTTAATGTAGTTGCAAAAAGGTATACGTTTTTTCGTACAAAACGTACGTCCGGTCAAACTAATAGGGAGTGGGTTGCAACATTGCCAGGCCTTACATGGGAGTGTTCTTTTGAGTGTGACTGTGGACTTTCTTATTCGCATACGGGAGCAAATTTTGAAACTAGTTAATCCCTCCCTTCAACAAGTGATAGACATATTGGATAGACAAGACACACTTGTCTGTGCTCAGGAATCTTTTGAAACTTCGCCAGCCATGTGTAACATTGACCGGCCCGCCGGGCGAGCTGCGCAGCCCGGTAACCTGCCCTCGCACACTTCGACGCATCTGCCGCATGGTGTGTGCCGAACAACAATCCGCACCACCGCGGAAATTCTTTGCATGGCCAACAGCCACTTCCCCTTGGCAACGCTTACACATCGATTTTGCTGGTCCATTCTGGAATGCTCGATGATTGGTTGTGGTAAATTCATTCAGTAATTTTCCTTTTGTTGTCCGGATGTCTTCCATGACGTCATCTGCCACCATCCAAGCGTTATCTGCTATCTTTTGCATTGAAGGTCTTCTGCAGACTGTTGTTTCCGACAATGGCCCACAATTCAGGTCTGCAGAATTTCAGTCATTCTGCAAGGCTAATGGTATTCAACATCTGACAACCGCACCGTTTTCGCCACACTCAAACGGTGCCGCTGAACGACTGGTCCGGACATTCCAGTCACAGATGTTGAAGTTAAAAGAGTCGCATTCTCGGGAGGACGCGTTATTGCTCTTTTTGTACTCGTATCGCTCTCAGCCCCGAGATGGTAGCTCGCCGGCTGAGGTGCTCCACGGTCGTCCTCATCGAACCTTGATGTCTTTGCTACGTCCGCCGCATCAGGTTCCTGTGCAGCGGGAGACACCTGCTTTTGCTCCAGGCGACGTTGTCTACTATCGTCACTACCGAGGTTCACGGCGTTGGCTCGAAGGGCGCATTCTTCGCTGCCTCGGCCGCGCTATGTACCTGGTTTTTGGGGCCTCTGGTGATGTGCGTCGGCATCTCAACCAGCTGCGCCTCTGTCGTCGCATGGGATCTGCCGCTCCCCGTCTGCTTTCAGCGACGGGGCCGTCCGGTCAGCGCCCTGGGGATCCATCTACAGGCTCGCCTCATCCCCAGGTGTTACCGACGCTGCCTTCCATTTTGCCCCATGGCGACGCGCCGCCGCCGCCGCCTGTTCTCCCGCCGGCGACGCCCGCAGTGGACGCGCCGCTGCAACCGCCGGGCGCCTCCCTGGGTCACGCGTCGCCGATCGCTTCCCGTGACCAGTTGTCCTCCGACATGGACCTCTTGCCCGCTCCGGACCATATGGCGTCTTCGCCCGTCGGGTGCCCCGGCCCGATGGAGGTCGACCCTTCGGCCCCTCCTGTCTCCACCGCGTGTTGGCGTGCACCCTGAAGCAGGTTTTCAGGCGTTTCCTAGCTCCTCTCGGACCGAATGGCAGGGTGCGGGTGGCACAGCCTCGCCTGTTGTTAGGCTCCCCACCTCGTCGCATACGTCAACATGGGGTCCTCCCCACGGCGGGCGGAAGCCTTATGACACCACCGTACGCCGATTTGCGGGGGAGGAATGTGGTGTCACCGCCAGACACCACACTTGCTAGGTGGTAGCCTTTAAATCGGCCGCGGTTCGTTAGTGTACGTCGGACCCGCGTGTCGCCACTATCAGTGACTGCAGACCGAGCGCCGCCACACAGCATGTCTAGAGAGACTTCCTAGCACTCGCCCCAGTTGTACAACCGACTTTGCTAGCGATGGTTCACTGACAAAATACGCTCTCATTTGCCGATACGATAGTTAGCATAGCCTTCAGCTACGTCATTTGCTACGACCTAGCAAGGCGCCATGTTCAGTTATTATTGATATTGATATTGTAAATAATGTACAGACAAGAGCTACGTTCAACTTTAACGGATTAAAGTTAAGTATTCCACCAGTTACCTCCTTTTTTCTGAAGTCTAAATTCCTTGTCCTGTTCCAGACCTCACGCCAGCCTGCGTGAGCTTAAACGCGTGCCTTTCGGCTTCCTCCATTCATACGGGTTGGCTCTCCTGCCAGCCCACAACAAGATGACCCTGACAAACATTTTCTAGTATCATTATTGGATGATATGAAATCTGTGCCACAAAATTTGAAAATGGACGCTATATTTGAAATAATGTCAATTTTGAGAAAGTCTTACAGTTCACTAGACAACTATAATTTTCAATTCACTTCACAAATACGAATGCGTGTATACTCAAATTCACCCATAACTGTACTTGCATCTAATCGTGATACCACACTTTCACCTGTATCATCTGATCCATCAGTGGTCACTGATTTATTCTCTGGGTAGCGAAATATCACAATTGTGGCTTAGTGTATTTTAATATTACACACTGGAGCAAATTACTGTTAAACATACTTTAAAAATAAAGGTATATGTAAAATAAGCATTTTATTTATCTTAAAGTCTTTCCTCTGGTGAAATACTGTTCCTCATTTGCGTATTTTGCTTTGTGAGATTTGGCCTCAGCATAGCACATAATTTATCAAAAGATGTCACAGACATTCTGAAATAGTTCATGAATTTTGCAGAGTTTTCTCTTAATTCGTAATAAATTGTGAAAAAATGTCCGTGTTTCTCTCGAGTATTCAATAGAGGATGAATCCAATTTTTCTTTGACGTCGGCGGCGTCTGTATTTCCTGCTCAACAACAGAACGAAATCCAAGACTTCCTCGTCAGAATACATTTCGCAACTGGCTGGCACAAGCACACATAGTCGTGCATTGCAACGATTGAAACGCGCGGCTGAATCGCGGCGACGATATCGCCAGTGTGAAAGCAGCTTTAGCGCAGAAGATCATTAATATGTTCATACAATTGTGCTATACAGAATAGAAACAAAAAAAATTTAAAAAAGTTTTGATAGCTGTCTCGATAAAATTCCTTGTGGAATCTAAGTTGATCAATCTTCAAAATAAATCGACTCAGGGGCAGTGGACGGGTAGTTTACTATAAAAGTATCCTCGTGCTCTTCAGCGGCACAATCAGTTTCGCAATATTTTACAAGTTACCAAATAAACATAAGCTATAGGTGTTTCATCGGTAATCACAATTCTTAGTAGAATCAATTTCTTTTTGCAATCAACACTTCTGTGTACATCAGTATAGTTATCTGCACGTTACCTCGATCATGTGCGACACGTGTCTGCAGGTTAAAAATCTCGATCGTTGTCGCTAGCAGTCATCAGTTACATTGTCCAAACTTTTGAACTGCATAAAATAATACTCTTGGCTGTTGTTTAAGAAAATCTTATTTTAGTGTCAATTCTTATTTGCTTATTCTATAACATTGCCTGTAATACCTAAGTGGTTATCTTTGCCGAATTTATTCTTGGGCTAGTCTCTGTCTTGTTCCTATCATTTGCAATTATTACTCCATCCATCCTTTCAATACTACATTTTTATTTATTCCACCAATTGCCACGTATTTCACTTTACCGATGTCAACGTTTTGATCGCACTTGTTCCATATCAGTTTTCTCGTCGTATATTTTGTATCCTCATGGGCTAGAATTAGCTGGTCATAGTGATCATCAGGCAAGTATGGTGAATCATGCCCATTGTTAATCCCCGAACACAACCAGAAAATTGGCGACATCATAATGTATTCTCTTAAGCTTTCTGCGCGGAACGCTTCGATCAGCTGCTGTACACGGATGCTGGAATGGTATCAGTTTTACAAGTTAAGGCTGATTTGTAGAGTACTGTCTTGCCTCCATTTGTGGAAAAAGTGGAAATACCACGGTGGCAGCTTGAACTAACAACAGCTGTAAACAATAGATGTGACGTGAGCAGGCAGTTTTACAGTAAGCAGTGCACGTGGGGCCGTAGGGTGCCAACGTTGCTGTAATGGGGCAACATCTCTAAATCAACTGTTCAAATCTCCAGAATGTTTTGAAGAAGAGAAAGTTTTTTAAAAGTTTGTCCCGTAAACCTTAACTCCCGAGCAAAAACAACGGCGTATGGATGGTTGCCGCAGCTTGATTGAAATGCAAAACCTGGATAATTCTTTTCTGAAAAGAAAAAAATCATAACGGCTTATGAAACTTGCTGGTATCAATATGAACCGATCACAAAACGACAAAGTGCAGTAACTGACACGAAGGGTCAACGCTTCGACGGCATAACCAACACTGAAGCTAGGTGCGCGTGTTGAATAACATCTCAAAGAAGGTCATTTCTGTAAGTTTTATATAGTTGTATGAACGTTCTGTGCGTCGTACTCAACTGAGAGGAGACTATTTGGAATACCTGAAGCGGCAAAATCACCATCTACATGTATTTATTATTAATACAATCATGAAGCTTTTTAGATTGAAGAGATAATCTACGGTCAGCCACCTCCGCATTAATAAAGAAACTCGTGACAATGTCAACCGGTCGAAGTTCGTTGAAGCATTTGCGAACATTCCAGGATGCTCAGTCACAGGTGTTAAGGACGTAAATCACTGGCTGTCAAATGACACTTGCAGTATCTGATGACAAAAATACCGCCGTTCGTATGTGTACAGACAGTGACATGCCGAAGTTGGCAACAATGCAGCTGGACTAAATAATGATTTATCTGAACTTCAGGCTCAACAAAATGGTTCAAATGGCTCTGAGCACTATGCGACTTAACTTCTGAGGTCATGAGTCGCCTAGAACTTTGAACTAATAAAACCTAACTAACCTAAGGACATCACACACATCCATGCACGAGGCAGGATTCGAACCTGCGACCGTAGCGGTCACTCGGTTCCACACTGTAGCGCCTAGAACCGCACGGCCACTCCGGCCGGCTGAATGCCAGGCGCCAGAAACTTCTGACGAACTAATTCTGGCGAAACGCCGGCTGGCATGATCGTGCTGCAAGACGAATTACGAATCTGACACAGAAAACGCTAATTATTTCAGTGTATACATCTCACTGTGACTGTTGTTTTAATATCTGATTACATTTTACGGGAAAATAACGTGCGAAGCATGTCCAGAAAGTAAATGTAGTAGAGTTTTATACATATATTTTTTAAAAAGGGTGTTTAAGAAAACAGGACATCGTTGCTACACGTGATGACTGTTTCTCCACATAATCTCCATCCGGTTGAGGTGAACTGCATGTGATGAGCTGTGGCACAAGCTTTTTTATGCGCTTCTCGAAGAACTCTTCCACCAGCTCCTTCCATTTCAGGACGTCTTTGTGCACCTCCTCGTTGGTTTGAACACAATTCCTCTCATGTGTGCTTTCGGGAAGGCGAAGAGATGATCACTGAAGGCGCCACGTCAGTGGAATATGGAAGGGGGGGGAGATCATACCATCCCAGCCAAATGCGTCCACGAGCGCCTTGATGGCTAACGCTGAGTGAGAACGGGTGTTGTCGTGCAACAAGCACACTCCTCTGGTTAGCATTCCACCCTTTTGTTCTGAATGCTTCTTTTGAGCTTTTTCAGAATCTCACAATATTGTTGTGCATTAACCGTTCCCCCTGTCGCGGAAATTCGATCAAAATTATGCCTTTTCGCACCAATTCATCAGTGAAAATAAAAGGTTCTCTACTCCTCTGTTCATCGTAAACGTTTGTTCTACCTGTTCTAAACTCCTTATTCCACTTACACATACTCGTTCTGTCCATAACTCATTCGACGTAAAGCGTTTTGATTCTCGAAAAAATTTCGGTAGGTGTTGTTCCTTTCGCGAGTACGATTGGTGGGGTTTCTTACCGACGTCTTTCACGCAACACGACGCTACAACGCAAGTTTAGGTGCTACCCTGTTCTGGCGACGCTCGTTCTGGTCAGGGGATCGTTCTCTACCCTTCACTGTTGCCAACCCTCGAAAACAAAAACCGCAGCCCGTTATGGTCGCAGTACACTTATGCCTATGTGTAATGGTGTATTTACGTAAAAATAAATAGAGTAAACTTCCTAACTATGTAAATGATTTACTTCGTAATACCTAAGGCATTGTTTGTCCTTAAGTAAAGAAGACCCTCTACACACAGTTCCAACAGTCCTCAACAATGGCAGGAATGTCTTCACATAGGCGAGATATTCTGGGCGGGAATATACGATATGCGTGGAACAGGAAATTTGTTGCTTGTTTTGTGGACGGAAAGACGACTTTTGCTGCGCTGATCATGGAATGCAAGTTCATTAGTACCAATGGAACATATAATATTAGTCATCGTCGTTGAAGTTAAATGTCTTATTACTGAACCATCCGCTTTGAAAAGCAACAACAACTCTTCGTTTCTTTCTTTCCTTATTTTTTTTTTATTTACACGTCAAGTTCCGTGGAACAAAATTAAGGAGCAAATCTCTTAGGTCATGGAACGTGTCAGTACATGAAATTACAACATAAAAGTAATAACAGATAAAAATAAATGTTTATGAATCCGAAAAAAGTTAGTCCATAAGTTTAAGTTTAAACGCAATCAAAAATACAATAAGAATCATCTTAATTTTTCAAGGAACTCCTCGACAGAATAGAAGGAGTGACCCATGAGGAAACTCTTCAGTTTCGGTTTAAAAGCACGTGGATTACTGCTAAGACTTTTGAATTCGAGTGGTAGCTTATTGAAAATGGATGCAACAGTATACTGCACACCTTTTTGCACAAGAGTTAAGGAAGTCCGATCCAAATGCACGTTTGATTTCTGCCGAGTATTAACCGAGTGAAAGTTGCTTATTCTTGGGAATAAGATAATGTTATTAACAAGAAATGACAGTAAGGTATATATATATTCCAAGTGAACAGGGGTCGACAAGAGGTTCGTGGACTTTCACCACGTATTGCCCAAACCGCCCGTTTCTGAGCAAAAGTATTCTTTTAGAATGGGAAGAGTTACCCCAAAATATAATACCATATGACATAAGCAAATTAAAATAAGTAAAGTAGACTAATTTTCGTGTCGAACGATCACTCACTTCAGATACCGTTCGAATAGTAAAAATAGCAGTATTAAGTCCTTGAACAAGATCCTGAACTTGGGCTTTCCACGACAGCTTACTGTCTATCTGAACACCCAGAAATTTGAACTGTTCAGTTTCACTAATCGTATGCCCGTTCTGTGAAATTTAAACGTCAGGTATAGTTGTATTGTGTGTTAGAAACTGTAGAAACAGAGTCTTGCTGTGATATAGCGTTAGTTTATTTTCCACAGCCCATGAACTTAGGTCATGTACTGCACAATTTGAAACCGAACCAATGTTTCACACAACATCCTTTACTACCAAGGTAGTGTCATCAGCAAACAAAAATATTTCAGAGTTACCCGTAATACTACAGGGCACATCATTTATATAAATAAGGAACAGGAGTGGCCCCAACGCTGATCCCTGGGGCACCTCCCCCACCCCCCCCCCCTCCACCACTTGACAGTACCCCACTCAGACCCCACATCACAGCCGTTATCAACATTGTGAATAATGACATTTTGCTGCCAGTTGCTAAAGTAAGAGGTGAACCAATTGTGAGCTACTCCCCGTATTCCGTAATGGTCCAACTTCTGGAGCAATATTTTGTGATAAACATAATAAAATGCCTTAGTCAAATCAAAAACTATGCCAAGCGTTCGAAAGCTTTTGTTTAACCGATCCAGTACCTCACAGAGAAAAGAGAATATAGCATTTTCAGTTGTTAAACGACTTCTAATGCCGAACTGTACATTTGATAGCAAATCGTGTGATATAAAATGATCAATTGTCCTTACATACACAGCCTTTTCAATAACTTTTGCAAACACTGATGACATAGAAATATGTCTAAAATTATCTACATTATCCCTTTCTCCCTTTTTATAAAGCGGCTTTATTACTGAGTACATTAATCGCTCGGGAAACTGACCATTCCTAAAGGAAAAACTACATATATGGCTAGAAACAGGGCTAGCATGTGCAGCACAGTACTTTAATATTCTGCCAGACACTCCATCATATCCATGTCTAAAACATTGGCTCCATTTATAACAAAATTTGCGAAGTAGGACAAGCCAAAAATGTGTTATATGAGCAACTGACGACTTTCGTGGAGTACTTGAGGTTTTGGAAGAAAAGTGGACGGTATATAAAGTTACTAAACATTTATCCATTCTATGGAATACTTTAAAAGACTACGTGGACCGCAGTTATGGCTACGAAGACAATGTGATCATTGGAAAAAAATGGATAGACGTTTATCCTTACGAGTAAATTGGAAGTTAACTTAATAACCCAAATGAACGGTTCGGCCTGAACGTTAACGGTATAATCCACTAACCATTGTTGCACAGAGAAATCAGTGTCTAAGGGAAAATAGAAGTCAAAGAACAAAATAAATAATAAAGTCTGTGTCGCTTGTGAAGAGAGCTACAGCCGTGGAAAGAATAAACGTGTTTGGATTCAGAGATGTTTTTGTGTGTTGGTTCCATGGACGTTGTCAGTCCATCGATTCACCTGATGCTACAGTATTTACACTCCTGGAAATGGAAAAAAGAACACATTGACACCGGTGTGTCAGACCCACCATACTTGCTCCGGACACTGCGAGAGGGCTGTACAAGCAATGATCACACGCACGGCACAGCGGACACACCAGGAACCGCGGTGTTGGCCGTCGAATGGCGCTAGTGGCGCAGCATTTGTGCACCGCCGCCGTCAGTGTCAGCCAGTTTGCCGTGGCATACGGAGCTCCATCGCAGTCTTTAACACTGGTAGCATGCCGCGACAGCGTGGACGTGAACCGTATGTGCAGTTGACGGACTTTGAGCGACCGCGTATAGTGGGCATGCGGGAGGCCGGGTGGACGTACCGCCGAATTGCTCAACACGTGGGGCGTGAGGTCTCCACAGTACATCGATGTTGTCGCCAGTGGTCGGCGGAAGGTGCACGTGCCCGTCGACCTGGGACCGGACCGCAGCGACGCACGGATGCACGCCAAGACCGTAGGATCCTACGCAGTGCCGTAGGGGACCGCACCGCCACTTCCCAGCAAATTAGGGACACTGTTGCTCCTGGGGTATCGGCGAGGACCATTCGCAACCGTCTCCATGAAGCTGGGCTACGGTCCCGCACACCGTTAGGCCGTCTTCCGCTCACGCCCCAACATCGTGCAGCCCGCCTCCAGTGGTGTCGCGACAGGCGTGAATGGAGGGACGAATGGAGACGTGTCGTCTTCAGCGATGAGAGTCGCTTCTGCCTTGGTGCCAATGATGGTCGTATGCGTGTTTGGCGCCGTGCAGGTGAGCGCCACAATCAGGACTGCATACGACCGAGGCACACAGGGCCAACACCCGGCATCATGGTGTGGGGAGCGATCTCCTACACTGGCCGTACACCACTGGTGATCGTCGAGGGGACACTGAATAGTGCACGGTACATCCAAACCGTCATCGAACCCATCGTTCTACCATTCCTAGACCGGCAAGGGAACTTGCTGTTCCAACAGGACAATGCACGTCCGCATGTATCCCGTGCCACCCAACGTGCTCTAGAAGGTGTAAGTCAACTACCCTGGCCAGCAAGATCTCCGGATCTGTCCCCCATTGAGCATGTTTGGGACTGAATGAAGCGTCGTCTCACGCGGTCTGCACGTCCAGCACGAACGCTGGTCCAACTGAGGCGCCAGGTGGAAATGGCATGGCAAGTCGTTCCACAGGACTACATTCAGCATCTCTACGATCGTCTCCATGGGAGAATAGCAGCCTGCATTGCTGCGAAAGGTGGATATACACTGTACTAGTGCCGACATTGTGCATGCTCTGTTGCCTGTGTCTATGTGCCTGTGGTTCTGTCAGTGTGATCATGTGATGTATCTGACCCCAGGAATGTGTCAATAAAGTTTCCCCTTCCTGGGACAATGAATTCAGGGTGTTCTTATTTCAATTTCCAGGAGTGTATTTGTAACACTTGCATAAATGTTGGTGACAGTGACTGATGCTGAAAATGAATGGAAAGTGCGTTAAATGAACATGAACAATGCAAAAGAAAATTATCCCGGAATTAAGCACATTATCACGAAATTAAGTACATAGTGTCACAGAACTAGGTACGCTGAAACGAAATTAGGTAGCATGGCCACGTTGTGTACTACATTTTATAACTTCAACAGTTTTTTTTATTTCTTAAATATTCTTTGTCATGGGTTAGTAGAGCAACGTATTGTTCTCTTACATGTAAAATACACAATATCTGGATTAAATACTTGTTTTGCTTTTTAATTTACAATTCTTAATACCACGAAGTTAGGTAGATTTATCCTCTAATTTGCACGTTTGTGGTATTTATCTACTTCCGTTTTAATTTCATAATACACTCTTGCTAAAATTTTTCATGATGAATCACACTGCTCCATTTTTACTTGACAAATCCTTTAGTTGGATAAAATCGTACACACGAGCCGGGATTCAGGATGTAAATACCACCTTCAGGCGCTACAGAGAGCAAGGAAAACTAAGACGAATTTTTCATAAAATTGATTAACATTAAAATGGACCATACAAATGTGAACATCAGGGCATATCTTGATTGCGTGCAAGAAAGTAGCCGCGTACAAGAAAGAAGCTGCTTGCGAGATCCCATGCGGGTGTGATATGAAAAGGTTTTCTGAGTCAGCCAGCAGCACACTGGGTAAACGGGACCTGACCAAAAAATAATTAAATGTGACAATAAATAAGCCCATATTGTCAGCCTAATATGACCTCTGAACCGACTGCGAACTACTAGACATACGACATGGGCTTAAGAAATTAAAAGTCATAAAGTGCCAATTTTCGAACCTCAACAGTAGCTCACTATGTAGGTGCCCAGCCCACCGCATAGCGTGGACGGACGCTCGGCAAGACCGGTCAACATACTCGTATACGTCAGGGAGTGGCCGCAGCCGGAATTAATACCGAGGGATGGAGAGACCACCGAAGAAGTCACAGCTAAAAATACGGCCACACCCCCACGTTTCCTGCCAAACGCCACCTGCTAATAACAGCGCTAATACCACCCTACTTATGCATCGCATTAGCTAAGATTGGCTTGTTACGGAGCAAACAATAAAAACAAGACGTGCAATGTATAATGAAATCGTTAAGAAATAAAAATTATAAAAATATATAAGGAAATTGTCAATAAATAAATTTAATGAAAGTATAGTTCGAAATGGAAAAGGGACCAAACCGACATACCACAAATTAAACATAATAGTAGAAGATATGTCAGTATACATAGGCTCTCTGCTGAATCGTGTCACTGCGGTTCACGCTGCAGTGTGTTGACCGATCTTCCGGGTGTCCACGACACTTATACGGTAAGCAACTTTTGAGGACCATAAATTGGCATTTTACGTCTTTTGGCCTTCATTTTAATTTCTGAAGCCCATATCACATGCCCAGTCGTTCTAAGTCGCTTCATGGGTTACATCAGAATGGCGATGTGTGCTCATTTGCAGTTACATTCAAGGTTTTTTTCGGTTAGGCCTCATTAACCATTGTGCTGCGGGTTGAGTCAGAGAACCTTTTAATGACTCACCCGCAAGGGATTTAACATGTAACTTGATAAACTTGAATGTTTTTCTTATTTTGTAGTGCCTGAAGATGCGATTCACATCCTGAAACCAAGGTTGCTGGATTACATAAAGCAGCACTCAGTCTTCAGGCCACAAGCGGCCCATCGGGACCAATCGACCGCCGTGTCCTCCTCAGATGAGGATGCGGAAAAGAGGGGCGTATGGTCAGCACACCGCTCTTCCAGTCCTTATGATGGTTTTCTTTGACCGGAGCCGCTACTATTCGGTCGAGTACTCCTCAATTGGCATCACGAGGCTGAGTGCATCTCGAAAAATGGCAACAGCGCATGGCGGCCCGGATGGCCACCCATCCAACTTCCTGCCACGCCCGACAGCGCTTAACTTAGGTGATCTGACGGGAACCGGTGTATCCACTGCTGCAAGGCCGTTGCCGCTGGATTACAGGACTGCAACGATTTTGTCGCATTCAAGGTATGACCTGATGTTCACATTTGTATGGACCCCTTTACTTTTTATTAATTTTATGAATAATCCCTGTTATTTTCCCATGGTTGGTTGGTTGATTTCTGGGAGGGGACCAAAAGTGAGTTCATCGGTCCCATCGGATCAGGGAAGGATGTGGAAGGAAGTCGACCGTGCTGTTTCAAAGGAACCATCCCGGCATTTGCCTGAAACGATTTGGGGAAATCACAGGAAACCTAAATCAGGATGGCCGGACGCGGGTCTGAACCGTTGTTCTCTCAAATGCGAGTGCAGTGTGCTAACCACTGCGCCACCTTATTCGGTACATTTCCATGTTTTTTTTTTTTTTTTTTTTTTTTTTTTTTTGAGTGCCTGAAGATGGGATTTACATCCTAAAACAAGAGTCGTGTGTACGATTTTATCCAAATAACGCATTTGTCAAGTACGACTGGAGCGGATCATGAAGAATCATTCTACTTTTTCCGAATTTCTGGATTATTCGGATTTTCGATAATCCGGTCGACTTGGTGTCCCACCTACTCCGGGTGTGCGAGGTGCCACTGTGCTCTAATCCAGTATTACTCACGACACGCGCTGTACAGTCGTCACCGCTTCCTCTATCCTCTATATGGTGGCTCGTGGTTCTGGGTGAGTTCTGAGCCGCGGCAGCCAGCAGTTTGAGTGTGTGCAGTGAGGACACGCCGGGCTAAAGGGCCAGCCGCCGCAAGGCGCGCTTATGAGTGAGTGCCGAGCCGCCTGAGCCGGCCTGCCTGTCCCGCTGGTATCAAAGGCGAGGCGCGGCTCTCTGAAGTCTCGCCGTAATCCATTAGCAGTCGGGGAGCGCCGCTGTTCCACTCCACCGGCCGCGCGGCCTCTCGCCGATGTAGACAGTGGCTCGGCTGCGCGACAGCGCAGGCCCAAAACAGAAATTCGTCAGTTTTCGACATCAAAAGATCATCGCCTGTCCTTATTTCCGAGATCACTATCGTCTGTCTGAGGACACCGCGATACTATGTCAATCTTTTAGCGAATTTTATACTGTTTGGCTATTGCTAAGAAACAGAAACATCGTTGCACACTATCACAGCCAATGATGGACGAAGTGGATCATAGTACATACTTAACAGATGGAGTAAGTATCTACATCTGCATCTACATCTACGTATACACTCCGCTAGCCACCAAGCGATGTGTGGCGGAGGGCACAATTCGCGCCAAACTCATAATTCCCCCCCCCCCTCCCCCCCCCCCTCCCCCCCCCTCCCCCTCTGTTCCACTTGCGGACCGGGCGAGGGAAAAACGACTGTCTGAACGCCTCAGTACGAGCTCTAATTTCCCTTATCTTTAAATGGTAATCATTGCACGATTTGAAAGTTGATGGTAATAATATACGCTCTATATCCTCGGTGAAGATCGGATTTCGGAATTTAGTGAGCAGCCCCTTCAGTTTAGCGCGCCGTCTATCTGTAAGTATATCCCACTTCAAACTTTCTATGAGATTCGTAACGCTCTCGCGAATCTTGCCGCTCTCCTTTGGACCTTCTCAATCTCTTGAATCAGACCCAACTGGTAAGGGTCCCACACGGAACAACAATACTGCAAGACTGGACGAACTAACCTATTGTAAGTTATTTCCTTTGTTGAAGGACTGCAGCGCTTCAGAATTCTACCAATAAACAGCAATCTAGAGTTTGCCCTACCCGTTACTTGCGTAAACTGATCATTCCAAAAAATGGTTCAAATGGCTCTGAGCACAATGGGACTTAACATCTGTGGTCATCAGTCCCCTAGAACTTAGAACTACTTAAACCTAACTAACCTAAGGACATCACACACATCCATGCCCGAGGCAGGATTCGAACCTGCGACCGTAGCGGTCACGCGGTTCCAGACTGAAGCGACTAGAACCGCACGGCCACACCGGCCGGCCTCTGATCATTCCATTTGAGATCATTTCGAATAGACTGATGTTACCGTTACCAAAGACTGATCATTTATTTTGTACTCGTACATTAATGGGGATTTTCGCCTTGTTATATGCAGTAGATTACACTTACTAATATTGAGAGATAACTGCCAGTCATTACACCACGCATTTATTTTCTGCAAATCCTCATTGATTTGTTCACAGCTTTCATGTGATACTACTTTCCTGTAGACTACAGCATCATCGGCAAATAGTCTAAGGCCGCTGTCAATACCATCAACCAGATCGTTCATGTAAATCGTGAAAAGCAGCGGCCCTATTACGCTGCCCTGGGGCACACCTGAAGTTACGCTTGTTTCTGTTAAAGTTACCCCGTTCAGGACGACATACTGCTCCCTGTCTGTTAGAAAACTTTCTAGCCAACCGCATACGTCATCGGATAGACCGTAAGCGCGCACTTTTTGGAGCAAGCGACAGTGCGGAACTGAGTCGAACGCCTTCAGAAAGTCGAGAAATATGGCATCAACCTGGGAGCCAGTATCTAGAGCCTGTTGTATATCACGCACAAAGAGGGCCAGCTGTGTCTCGCATGGCCGCTGTTTCCTAAAACAGTGCTGGTTTCCGCAGATGAGCTTCTCAGAGTCTATAAAGGTCATTGTGTCTGAACACAAAATATGTTCCATGATTCTACAACAAATCGATGTCAGTGAAATTGGCTGCTAATTATGTGCATCCGATTTTCTACGCTTTTTCCCGTGGAACTTTCTGCTGTTCCAATGATTTCTGATAGATGATGTATAAGAATGGTGCTATATTTGTAGCATAGTCCACATATAATCTTACGGAGATACCGTCTGGGCCAGATGCCTTCCTGGCGTCTAAGCATCTTAACTGTTTTACAATCTCACATACACTAAACACTATGTCAGCCATCCTTGCGTTTGTTCGACAATTGAAAGAGGGAATAGTGCTGCAGTCCTCTACCGTAAACGAGTTTTTGAAAGCTGGGTTTACAATTTCGGCCTTCTGTTTATCATCATCAGTTACATTACCCGTACTGTCAGCAAGAGAAGGTATTGAATTATTTGTAGCGTTCATACATTTTTCTTTATAACGAAATATGGTGCAGATTTAGCCACATGGGAAAGCAGGATAACAGACGCAAATAACACAGGTGAGACTCTTAACGTAAAGATCGATATCAGACTTTAAATTCAGAATATGCCTCCTCGGGCAATAAAGAACATTTTGCACCTGTTATTCATGGTGGCGACCAAACCGTTGAGGGGTCCTTGAGCGATATTGTCCCACTTCTCTCTCAAGGGTTTTTCAGTTCTTGCACGGGTTGGGGATGGCGTGTTCGTTGAGAAACACGTCTTACAAGAGCATCCTAGACATGTTCTACAGGGCTTAGGTCCGGCAAGTACGCAGGCCATTTCCGTACGTTCAATATCTTCACTTTCCACGGTGTCAGACACCTCATGGGTCCTTTGTAAGCGGACATTGTCGTCCATAAACAGAAACTCAGAACCTATGGCACCTCTAAACAGGCGGGCAATATCCATAATAACCTCCCTGCAATACCTCTAAGCTGTAACGATATCTCGCGCATTTCCTGCTCGCACCGTAATGCCTATGCCATACCGATAATGTTCATGGACATTCTGTGGTGTGTGACATGTTCCCCTCTACACTAACTAGTGGCTAGAGTCACTTGCCACGGTGAAGCGGGATTCGTGAGAGAGCATCACTCTGGGCCACTGTTGCTGACCCTAACCAAAATATTCACAACACTAACAAGCTCTTCCTCGATGATGGCGTGGTTAAGAGGAATGCGTGGTTAAGAGGAATGCGTGTAACAGGCTTTGGAGTATACAATGCAGCCAGATTTAATGTCGCAAAATGGCTGTGGAAGAGACATTGTGGCGAAGACACGTGTACCGGTAGCGGTTTCAAAGTCTTCACGGATCCGCTTACGAGTAAGTTATCTGAATCTTTTAACCACTATGGCTACGTGTTGAACCTCTTGCGGTATGAGCGTCCGTCTACTACCAACGGAATGCTTTCTCATAGCATTACCTCCTTCGCCGGTCTTTTTTGATGACGGGATGATACTTCTGGACACACCCATTACTGTGGCCAGAGTAGTGACACTTTGACTGCCTTCTAGCCATCCAACTGCTCGTCCGCGATGGTAAGTACTGAAATGATGTCTTGTAAACATGTTGCAGTATCACACTGAATGTCACACTAATCGCTTCCATAACAACCTTCATCATCGTACTGCATGAACTGTGAAATGCATACAGTGCCTTCGTGCACAGGCTTCGCTATCATTGGCCGTGTGCTCCGTAGCAACTGTCGATTGCCCCGTAGCAATTTGCAATTATTCCTTAGCAAAAGTCGATGTTTCTTAGCAGTTGTCTAGCAGTCTACATCTGCCTACCTCTACATACGAGGGTTTTTCGAAAAGTAAGGCCAGATTCCTTGCAAAGCGTACACCGTCAGAGATTTGTTTTAAAAACTGTTTTTGTTTGTAAATAACTTTTCTGCTACCAGTCACCATTTTTTTCATATTTTACATGACGGGTTTCGGTAAATGATTCCAATTTTCAAGTGTTTTTTCTCTTTGTACTATGCCATTTTCAAGTAATGTTTACGATGTGAGACGTGCTGCTTTGTTTTGTTGACTTTCTTACAATTTGTAGAAACGTACAGTTTTTAGTTAGTTGCTGATTTTTATATGTAGCTAGTGGCGAAATTTGGAAGAACTTGTATTTACAGTTTTCTTATAGTCCAAGACTCCATGTCCATCCCAAAACACGGTTGCCTTTAACTTGCATGTTGATATTGTCAGCTTGACGTTGACATTGACTGCCGATGTCGTGTGATGCCATTCCATTGACAGAAGTTTGAACTCTGGGATCACGTGAGAAACCTCCGGCTCGTCCCTCTGTGACAATGGTCTCTAACAATTAATCACCATCCTATCCCAATGCTATCGGTAGAAAAAAATCAAGAGCACAAACCATTCTTTCTATGCATTTTCTGTTTCTCAGTAAGCAGCCTGGGAACCCAGCGTGCGCACATTTTTCGAGACTGCTGCTTCACAGAGACAATTTGGCGCAAAGTTGTTCTACCCACATTCGACAATTCCGATGTTGAATCTGTCTATGTGAATCGCCAGTCTTCCAGAATTTCTTCTTCCACGGCTATGGCCAAATCTTCTGAGATCACAGATGATCTGCCTGATCGCGGTTTATCACAAATATTTTCCCGTTCATCTGCTAACGCATATTGCTGTTAGTCATCGCACTGGGGTCATACACCTCATCTTATCTGTCGATGAATTTCCGCTGCTACAACGTTCCTTGCTCTTGTAAACCGAATCACTGACCGTATTTCACAGTTGGTGAGCTGATAATTTGTTTCAAACATTTTGAACTGACACTTTAAATAGCACACCGCGACAATATCAATGCCAGTGGCGGCGTTTGGCGAGCAACACATGCCGGAGGTTGGTGCGCATGCGCATTTCAACGCCCGCGCGACGTTCAGTTAGCTACGGCGATTCGGACCTTGCTTTACAAGTAATCCTCGTACAAACTCAAGCACGACACGGTACGTAGCGGAGATTACATCGTACCACTCCCAGTCACTCCCTTTCATGATCCTGTTGCAAATGAAGCGGGGAAAAAGTGACTGGCTATATGATTTTTATGTGTCCTCATTTCTCTTGTCTTCGCCGTCATCATGAGATGTGTACATTGGCGGCAGTAGAGTCGATCTGCAGTCAGTTCTCAAAATTTTCTCAACAGTGTATGCCGAAAGGAACCTTCTTCCCAGGGATACCCATTTGAGTTCACGGATCGTTTTCGTAATACTCGCGTGTTGATTGACTATTCATGTAACAAATCTGGCGGAATCTCTTAATTACTTTAATGTGCTCCCTCAATCCCAAATGATGGGAATCCCAAATACTCGAGCAGTACTCAAGAATATACGCGGCTTCCTTTATAGACGAGCTACACTTTCCTAGAATTCTCTCAATAAATGAAATTCGACCATTCCCCTTGTCTACTACCCTTCTTTCGTGCTCGTTCCATTTCGTATTGGTTTGCTACGTGATGCCAAGACATACAGGCCGTCTTTCCTAAGAGTAGTTAGGGACCGCTCTGTCGAAAGGGCACGCAATATTCCGCATTGAAAAGTTTTTGTTTGCAACTGGAAACAAACCGACGCTTTCCGTCGACTCTTTGCGTTGCATAAAAGACTCGATGAGCGCTGTTACTCTGGGATGAGTCCAGCTACACAAAGCAAAAACGAAATTGCGAATATCTGCTGAAACAGCAGAGAAAATACGCCTGACGAGTCTGAGAAGAGACGCCCTGCGCAATCGACGTGATTTGTCTCAAGCAGCACCAAATTGAAACTCAGAGCGACACATATTTTAGACTAAATTAAATTAAATATATTCTCTGTTGCGATTACGATTAGACTTCAGCTGCGCAGAGGATTGGTGACATACTGACGAGCGAGTATTTTCGTTGATGGATACCTCATGGACATCGAAAAAACCGTCACTTAAGGCTACGTGCAACGCTGGATTTAAATTTTAGTGTGAGCAGTTGTGAAACATTTTATGAAATACTAAACCGAACCCCAAAATTAATGTTATTTAAAAAATAAATATATACTTCAGTTACTACCGTTTCTCTCCTAATTTCAATGCAAAACGACACCTTCAGTGACTCATTCTTAGTCCCAACCAACAACCACAAAAATGTCCTGCATTGACTTTTCATAACATTAATCATCTTGTATTGTATTGTATTGTATTGTATGTTAACCTTGGACCTAGAAACGACGGAGAGGCTCCGTCCCTGCCACAGCCGCAGTTGTCCACAACCCCACGACGACTACCGCAGTCCACTTCATCTCTCTGCCGCCCGACATCGAACCCAGGGTTATTGTGCGGTTCGGCCCCCGGTGGACCCCCCCAGGAAATGTCTCACACCAAACGAGTGTAACCCCTACGTTTGCGTTGTAGAGTAATGGTGGTGTACGCGTACGTGGAGAACTTGTTTGTGCAGTAATCGCCGACATAGCGTAACTGAGGCGGAATAAGGGGAACGAGCCCGCATTCGCCGAGGCAGATGGAAAACCACCTAAAAACCATCCACAGACTGGCCGGTTCACCGGACCTCGACACACATCCGCCGGGCGGATTCGTGCCGGGGACCAGGCGCTCCTTCCCGCCCGGAAAGCCGTGCGTCAGACCGCACGGCCAACCAGGCGGGCTTAGTCATCTTACTAAATCTTTACGAAAATACTCCCACTTAACTTCGAACATTTCACATACATTGACGGTATTCTATGAAATCATTTGGCGGACTCCGTAATCCAATGGAAACACGTGTCTCGCTCTGTGAACCTACGTTGTCGTTCTGCCTCGCTCTAACCGTGCTGCAACTCGAAGAGATCCACCACCGGAAGAGAAAGTATCTGCAAGTGTACGCGCTGCGTCTGCAAGATGATCAGAAACGGCGCATAATAAAGATTTATCTGTTTTCTTATCTCAGCAGCTCTGAAATACGTAATATTTTAATATTATTAAGAGCTGCGGGGCTGCATTTGTATAGTTCGGTACGAATAAGTTTTCACATATAGGTTGTCTCATTTGTGAAAACTGTATTTTCGGAAGCGCCTACCTAATTTACGTTTGAGACATTTTATTCAAGTTTTTATTGTGTTTTGAATTATATGTATGTATCTTACGGAACTATAGAAACTATATTTTTCATTTTCCATGTGACGGCTGATCACGGGGAGAAAGCGTGACGCTTTTGAAGACGGGCCGCGCTAGGGAATATCCAGTCGCAAGCTACAACGCGCCGAAAGCTGTCGCCTCTGAGAGCAAAAATCGCGTATTGTCCCTGCTTTTTTCCTTGAGACTTCTACCGTATTTTTTGTAACGTTACGTAAATGGAATTCGTTTTGAGTGGAGTGACAAGGACCGTGTTTGAATACGACTCGAAATCTTCGAGCAGTTTATATCAAAGTTCGGGAAATCTCAGATTCTGTTCGGTCTTTAGATCGGCCTGTTATCTAGTGAAACACGGAATGAAATATCTAAGAGGGTGCAGGTAATATGCAACAATGGCAACTAATAAATAAATAAATAGAACTGCAATCGTTATTCTGTCTAATTCTCGAGTTTTCGTTCCTCCCGCCATCTGGTGACTTCTGGTGGTACTTTGTTCGAGATGCGTCTAGATGCTGCAATTCATTCTCGCGATGGCCGTTAGTCATTTTATAACGATATTATGCGTTTAACACATGAATAATTTTCTTCCTTGTTTTTTCTTAATCTTTCCCTCTTCTTTTCAAGCATCTTAAAATCTGGTAACGTTTATACCCGTTGTTCTAATACGTGAATATGGATTGGACGCTCATTGGCACCATACTCGGTAAACTATTAGTCTCCGATGAACAAATAAAATAATGCACTACATTTTGTGCGTGTGTGTGTTGCCACAAATTTCCAAAGAACTTCGTTTTCATCTTTGCGTAATACTTTTAGAAATCTGCATAAATGTTTGTATGTCCGTACACACCGGTACGGACTGAAAGTTACCCCCTGGCACGCAGGCGTCATGCTCTCTTCCCAAGCAGGTGTGTCAAAGTGTATTGTTTGCTGTTCCACTGACAGTATGTCGAGAATATGTGCCTACAGGAGTTTGTGCAATGGTACGATGTTTTTTTTTCCCCTCGGCTTTACGAAATTGTCAGATTTCAAGCAGAGTCATAGCTTGTTGTTCTGGCTAGTTCGTATTTTCTCGGGTATCCTTCGCACCCACGCCGGGCGTCTCAGATGTCACAAGATTGTTCGAGTAGGTTCGGTAGGATATGGCAAGCAGTAGAAGTTCCCGCCGTGTCCGGCGAGCATTGTCTTGTTCAAATTAAGTCTAGGAAACCGAGCTCATCACTGCAGACAATTTCATTCCAGTAAATGAGATTGCAGGACGGAGCCGTATCTTGGGACATACCGGACAGCAGGGTTATAGCAACCTGACTGTCGCTAGCCATACAACTCAACAGCCAGGGCTGATGGTTTGGGTTCCCATTCTTTTCGCAGTAGCATCCCTTCGGTTATCATCCGGGGATTCATTACAGCACAGAGGAACGTCGACGATATTCTGCGTCCCGTTTTGCCGCCCTTCATGACAAACCATCCTGGGTAACAAGATAATGCTCACTCGCATATTGCAAGTGTTTCTACTGCTTGTCTTCATTATTGCCATACCTTACCATGGCCAACAAGGTCGCCGGATCTCCAATCAAAAACGTTTGGAGCATTATAGGCAGGGCCCTCCAACCAGCTCGAGATTTTGACGATGTAATGTTCCAATAGAAAAGAGTTTTGCATGAAATCCCTGTGGAGGACATCCAACAACTTTCTCAATCAGTGGCAAGCGGAATAAATACTTGCATAAGGGCCACAGACGAATCAACGCATTATTGACTTACTCAATTTATTAAGCTCTTTGTCTTGAATGAATCGTCCAATTTTTCTGAAATTGTACTCATTTGTTTGTATCTACATCTGCATCATTTCTGCCGATTTAGGTTCTGTTTGGATAATTCCTTCATGGTACGTCGTGTCTCTTTTCTTTTTTTTTCCTTCTTAGTCCTAGTATAAGTGCTGTCTTACAGACTCGAACAAGATGTGAGGATATGAGCATTTTTAAAACGGGCCATCGTCGTAATAAATTGATCGAGTGAAATAAATGACTGCTATGATTTAGGCACAGAAAATGTGGGAAATTGAATTGTTTTTAGCTTTAGTATCAGTTTCAAAAAAATTGATTTCATTGCATGTGGACTCAGATGCATTTGTCACAGAATTACGCTACTGGCCATTAAAATTGCACACCACGAATATGACGTGCTACAGACGCGAAATTTAACCGACAGGAATAAGATGATGGGATATGCAAATGGTTAGCTTTTCAGAGCATTCACAAAAAGTCGGCGCCGGTGGCGACACCTACAACGTGCTGACATGAGGAAAGTCTCCAACCGATTTCTCATACACAAACAGTAGACCGGCGTTGCCTCGTGATACGTTGTTGTGATGCCGCGTGTAAGGAGGTGAAATGCGTACCATCGCGTTTCCGACTTTGGTAAAGATCGGATTGTAGCCTATCACTACTGCGGTTTATCGTATCGCGATATTGCTGCTCGTGTCGGTCGAGATCCAATGACTGTTAGCAGAATATGGAATCGGTGGGTTCAGGAGGATAATACGGAACGCCGTGCTGGACCCCAGCGACATCGTACCACTAGCAGTCGAGATGACAGGCATCTTATCCGCATGGCTGTAACGGCTCGTGCAGCCACGTCTCGATCCCTGAGTCATCAGATGGAGACGTTTGCAAGGCAACAACCATCCGCACGAACAGTTTGACGACGTTTGCAGGAGCATGGACTATGAGCTCGGAGACCATAGCCGTTACCCTTGACGCTGCATCACAGACAGGAGCGCCTGCGACGGTGTACTCAACGACGAACCTGGGTGCACGAATGCCATACGTCATTTTTTCGGATGAATCCAGGTTCTGTTTACAGCATCATGATGGTCGTATCCGTGTTTGGCGTCATCGTGGTGAACGCACATTGGCAACGTGTGTTCGTCATCGCCATACTGGCGTATCACCCGGCATGATGGTATGGGGTGTCATTGGTTACACGTCTCGGTCACCACTTGTTCCCATTGACGGCACTTTGAACAGTGGACGTTACATTTAAGATGTGTTACGACCCGTGGCTCTACCCTTCATTCGATCCCTGCAAAACCCTACATTTCAGCAGGATAATGCACGACCGCATGTTGCAGGTCCTGTACGGGCCTTTCTGGATACAGAAAATGTTCGCCTGCTGTCCTAGCCAGCACATTCTCCAGGTCTCTCACCAATTGAAAACGTCTGGTCAATGGTGGCCGAGCAACTGGCTCGTCACAATACGCCAGTCACTACTCTTGATGAACTGTGTGGTATCGTGTTGAAGCTGCATGGGCAGCTCTGCTTGACTCAATGCCCAGGCGTATCAAGGCCGTTAATACGGCCAGAGGTGGTTGTGCTGGGTTCTGATTTTTCAGGATCTATGCACCCAAATTGTTTGAAAATGTTATCACATGTCCGTTCTAGTATAATATATTTGTCCAATGTTTATCATCTGCATTTCTTCCTGGTGTAGCAATTTTAATGGCCAGTAGTGTATTTCGCCATTTACCACGAAACTTACAGCACGGATCTGGGGTGCGCTCTCACGCCCAGGTGTTATAAGTCACAGAGGACTGGATTCCACGATAACTGGGTGCCCAGTGCAAGTGCACCAGGAAGATCCCTGCAGGGGGCCGCGGGACGCTGTGCGGTGCAGCGAGGACGTCTCAGTGGGACGTAATCTGGCCGGGGATCGATACGGCGGACAGCCGGAGCACAGGCACGCACGGCGTCAGCCGCAGCTTTCCCCCACAGCTGTTCCCGCGGACGCCGTCGAGCGCCCTACATCATCACCGCTACTCTGGTGCTGTCCTCAGTGCACCGGAGAGGTGCCTGCGTACTGCGTGTACACGTTTCAACCTGTGATATACACTGCTGGACGCTGAAACTGCAGCGCCAGTAAGGGTAGCAAATAATATAATTTTACACTACTGGCCATTACAATTGCTACACCAAGAAGAAATGCAGATGATAAACGGGTATTCATTGGACAAATATACTAGAACGGACATGTGATTACATTTTCACGCGATGTGGGTGCATAGATCGTGAGAAATCAGTACCCACAACAACCACCTCTGGCCGTAATAACTGCCTTGATACGCGTGGGCATTGAGTCAAACACAGCTTGGATGGCGTGTACAGCTACAGCTGCCCATGGATCTTCAACACGATACTATAGTTCATCAAGAGTAGTGACTGGCGCATTGTGACGAGCCAGTTGCTCGGCCACCATTGACCAGACGTTTTCAGTTGGTGAGAGATCTGGAGAATAAGCTGGCCAGGGCAGCAGTCGAACATTTTCTTTATCCAGAAAGGCCTGTACAGGACCTGCAACATGCGGTCGTGCATTATCCTGCTGAAATGTAGGGTTTCGCATGGATCGAAGGAAGGGTAGAGCCACGGGTCGTAACACATCTGAAATGTAACGTCCTCTGTTCAAAGTGCCGTTAATGCGAACAAGAGGTGACCGAGACGTGTAACCAGTGGCACCCCATACGATCACGCCGGGTGATACGCCAGTATGGCGATGACGAATACACGCTTCCAATGTGCGTTCACCGCGATGTCGCCAAACGCGGATGCGACCATCATGATGCTGTAAACAAAACCTGGATTCATCCGAAAAAATGACGTTTTGCCATTTCTGCACTCATGTTCGCCGTTGAGTACACCATCGCAGGCGCACCTGTCTGTGATGTAGCGTCAAGGGTAACTGCAGCCATGGTCTCCAAGCTGATAGTCCATGCTGCTGCAAACGTCGTCCAACTGTTCGTGTAGATGGTTGTTGTCTTGCAAACTTCCCCATCTGTTGACTCAGGGATCGAGACGTGGCTGCGCGATCCGTACAGCCATGTGGATAAGATTCCTGTCATCTCGACTGCTAGTGATACGTGGCTGTCAGGATCCAGCACGGCGTTCAGTATTACCGTCCTGAACCCGCCGAGTCCATATTCTGATAAGTCCTTGGATCTCGACCAACACGAGCAGCAATGTCCCGATACGATAAACCGCAATCGCGATATGCTACAATCCGACCTTTATGGAAGTCGGATACGTGATGGTACCCATTTCTTCTCCTTACACGAGGCATCACAACAACGTTTCACCTGGCAACGCCGGTAAACTGCTGTTTGTGTATGAGAAATCGGTTGGAAACTTTCCTCATGTCAGCATGTTGTAGGTGTCGGCACCGGCGCCAAACTTGTGTGAATGCTCTGAAAAGCTAATCATTTGCATATCGCAGCATCTTCTTCCTGTCGGTTAAATTTCGCGTCTGTAGCACGTCATCTTCGTGGTGTAGCAATTTCAATGGCCAGTAGTGTACTTATTATCGTCATTTAGTACAAAAAATATACGATCAAATGTACAAGTGATTTGGGGAACCATAGGGCGCGAAATGTAGTACATAGAGCTGCAACCTCTGGCAATAACAGTGGCTCTGGTCCGGCTGGACGTCGAGTCGATATGAACTTGGATGAGAGTTACGCGTAAATCATTCCACGCTGCTTTGGATCTAAGGCAGAGTTCCTCTATCGTAGTGGCTGGCACGTGATGGCATGCCAATTCCTCGAGAAGCCATAGCCATGTATGTTAAATGGGCGAGAGATCTACGTAGATAAGCTGCTGTCCATGGCAACAGCTGGACACAGGTAACATGCAGTCTTGCGTTATCTTGTTGAAAGATACTGTATCTGAGACCTCGAAGGTGTGACACAGCCACCGGACGTGAAACGTCATAAACGTAATGTACGTTGATTGCCCAGAAAGTAATGCACCGCATTTTTTTTCTGCAACAATTCTTTACTGAACATAATGAGAATTATCCACACGAAAGAATGGTGTTTTATCTACACATCCTATTTTTTCACATAATCTTCATCCCGTTCTATGGCCTTTATCCAACGCGAAATCAGAGCGTGTTTGCCCTGTCGGTATCAATCCTCGTGCTGCTGACGGAGACAGTGCTTCACTGTGTGAATCACCTCCTCATCGTCCTTAAAATGTCTTCCACGATGGCATCCTTTAATGGCGAATGATAACACCAGCTCGCTGCAGCATGTCAGGTGTGACAGCCGTGGATGGTCTCCCCGACCGCTGCAAACCGTAGAGCTCCGCCGAGCCGCTATCTGATGACCTTAGCCATGTACCCAGCGACTAACTGCGTTTCTGTCAACAGCAGATGCTCCATAGACCTTGCACAAGCGTTTGTGAATATTCCCCACAGTTTCTTTCTCTGCAGTGGGAAATTTCAATGAAGGCACGTTGCTTGTAACGTGCATCACCTACAGACTTCATTTTGAAACTGTCCTGCAGCTGCGCAACCTGTCGGAAGTGACGGAACCTCGGCGCGCTCACTCAGGAGGCTTCAAATAATTCATACGTGACGTCTCGCATTCGAACCATTGATTTCGGTTGAGAATAAAAGTTAAGTGCATTACTTTCTGGGCAACTCTCTTATTACGACTAAAACTGCGTTCTACCAAAGCTACGGTTCGCTACATTTGGTACAGGACATAGGATTACCGGTGGTATTGGTAGGGAAAGAAACGTAACTGAATGTACGATATTGCAGGCCTGTTTCATTCTGAATACGATGCAAATTACCTTTGGACATGCATGCATGCATCGTATTCAGGATAACACAGGCAATGCAAAATCGTATTTATTCGTCGACAACGGGCAAGAGGCTTTCCAGTAAAATGACTCTGGTATACGGGAATATGCATAATCGATGTACGAGTACAGGCTGTAGAAGCATTGTTGACGACATATGAAAGTTAGGGTCTTTCTGTGAGTCGTGAACGGATAGCCAAATGGGAACTCTGCTTTCAGCCTGTGAGCGGCGAGGACGTCTTGTTTACATCCCGTCCGCAGAGTCGCGAGCGCGCGTAGTGTGTTTACTCCGTCGTAGCAGCTAGTACTCGCGTCCGTTGACATTGAGCCGCTATGGCTCATACTTACAGATAAGCTACCATCAAGATCAGCTTCCAACCCGACTATGCAAGACCACGAGCCTTTGAAATCGAACGATTCATCCGTGACGAAGTTCAAACACCACCATACCACATCATCGGTATCCACCTATCCATCACAAGTAGCGTCGTTTATGTCAAAATGTTCAAATGTGTGTGAAATCTTATGGGACTTCACTGCTAAGGTCATCAGTCCCTAAGCTTACACACTACTTAACCTAAATTATCCTAAGGACAAACACACACACACCCATGCCCGAGGGAGGACTCGAACCTTCCCCGGGACCAGCCGTTTATGTCAAGATGGTCGATAACGAGTTATGTCACGCAGTTGTGAGCGGATGTGCAAACATTCTCAAGGTCAAACACTCCGATGGTCATATCGTGGAGGTTACCGCTGACCATGCAGAACTAGGATTATGCACACTAAGAGTCTTCGAACTCTCGTTCGATGTGCCACCGGACGTAGTTACCTCAGCTTTCCGCCCGTATGGGACGGTAATTAGCCACGAGACCGAAAAATGGAACACCTTCGAGACCTATCAGGTCCTCAGCGGCGTCCGGCAAGTCAAAATTGAATTAAAGATACACTTGCCATCCTAATTAGTCATAGGTGGATGTCGAGCAACAGCAATGAACGATGGACGGCCTCGTACATGTTCTGGTTGCGGTCAGGAGGATCATGTACGCTCGGCGTGTATTCAACGTCGGGTTACACAAATTCCATTAGATGACACGGCACCACCTTCTACGCTCACGGCCCTCCCCCTCAATTACGGAGGAGTGACGCGATCGACCGTCATGGCAGACGAAAGACCGCTTGGAAGACAGAAAGCGTTAGAATGCACACCTGTCGCCAGTCTTGGATTGACCAACAATATTACGGAGTCCACAGAGATTGCAGAAAGCCGCCCATCGACTCCGCAGGAAGATTCGGACGTCAGAATGGAACTCGACGCTAGGGTTGTACATCATCTGCTTTTCTGTCTGAAGGGGATGCGATGCGGGAACCACAAACTGTTTCGGAAACAGAAACTCAAGTCCGCAAACAAAGGTCACCGAGGAAACATAAAAAGCGACGTCGCGCAACCTCAGACAATTGCCTCCAGCGGACGTTTTCTGCAGTTGACGACCGGACGGCCAACGAGACGAGAAGAATGGATGACACAGGATCGACCTCACCTGTCATTTTGTCTGATTTCGAAAACCCGGTTTCCGCTCTCTCGGACAAACAGATCACAAGCACAGCGCCCGCCATTGATACAGAACTAGAAACAACTGCGGATTCACACTTAGTTCACAAGTGTTCTGCCGCAGCCACTGTTAACCTACGAACCTTGGGCGGACGACATTGAAGACGATTCTACGTCCGCTGTGGTGGATGAGGACTGAAGCGCTTCACATTCAAATGTGCCGCAGCATGTTAAGGTTGCTGTGTGTGGGCGGGTTACTCTAGTAACTGAAATTGCAGATCTGAAGATAGTTCTAGAGGAACCGAAACCGGTCATGTGAATAAACATTTTTGCAATCAAGACGGATTGTAAGTAACATTGTATAACCAGTGATTGCGGTATCCCTCCAGACATTGTTTGTTTTTGCAAAACCACTCGGAAAGTTAGACAGGTTTGCTGCTGGAGTCTTTAGCTCCGTCCTTCCTTATCCCCTACTGACGACGCAAGACAAACCCCCGCCTTTCTATTGCTTCGGTTACTTCTATATTGAACACAGTTATGTCCGTATCGCAGTACCACAGACGAAACAGGCATCGGCGCGGGATAGATACCATGTCCTGCAGTATGCGCTCGCCAAACATCGTGGAGGCCAAAAACCCTCAGGTTAATTGGAAGGTGGTGTGGCGAACGATACACGCGCTTACACTGGGCACAAACGTCCGATCCACATGGTACATCACAGTCTACGGTAAACAGATCACCCAATCACGCCTCCACAAGATAAATATGGTGGAATCGTCTCTATGTGCAGACTGCGGAATACCGGACACGGGCGAGCACCGTGTCACATGTAGCGCGGCAGAAGGCATATGGCGCTTGGTGCGACAAATTTTACTGTATTTTCTACGACTAACTCCGGAACACATCACACCTCGACTTCTACTATTTCCGGGTGAATAGTATTTCCCGCGCACCAAAACCAACGCAGTCACGTGGATCCATGGGCATACGGTACAATACTTATTTCACGATGGACCTAAAGATGTATTAAACTTTTGGAATTACCTACAAGAACGTCATTGCAAGATAGTACGGAACCCAAAATACGGACAATATAATTATTTAGGGAGTGCCGTACGAGACCCTCCGCGCAGCTGCACCATCAGCAGGTGGGAGAAGATACTTACTGATTGAGCTGACAAGACTATGTCCGATTATCGGTGGAATAACATACGATTTACGTGAAGACCTACCTGGATGATTAAGCGTAAGGAGAGTAGCGACACACCCTTCTGCAACGTGTACGAAGCACTTTTTTTTCGTTTTAGCCATATATATTATCTCGGTGTAGGGAAGTACCGAGATATTGTTTTGTTTACTCAGAGCGCGATGTGGTGCTAGGCACATTTATTTTTGTTGTGGTATAAAGTGAATACAAATTACGAATATATTAAAATAAGTAAATAAAAAATCATTAAATAAATAAAAATTCCACAATTGATCTCCCCTTAATATCCCTGATACCTTGCTGGGCGAGGACGACGACCCCTGCCCACTCTGCCCTCCTCGCTATTTCGCTTCGTTTATTTTGTTTGGTTGTATGTTTTGCACATAATTAAAATCTCACATCATTCATTGTTGATCCATCACAAAACATTATTGCATTCTGCAAGTAATAAAAATGAATTGATCGCATAACTTCTGCGCTTTAAGTAACCAAAGTAGCTACCATTGATGCAAGTACAGTTTACATGCTCAAATCTACAAAAATATGTGTACTTATTGTTATTTTGTATTTAACAGAACGTTATTCGTCATGATCAAAGACAAGAGTTTCCTGTTATTATTGATAACTGCGAAAGTTGTTTATGAACAACAGAAACATGTTTCATGTAAAATTGATATATTGAAGCTATGTTTGATTTGTTTTTTTTTGCTTTTTTTGCATTTTTTAAAATTTTACCTTTTTTGAGGGAATCGCGTTTTCTATCGCTGTATGACAAATTTGTGTTTTTTCTTTACTTTTACTATATCATCACTGTGTTTCACGTTACAAGTTAACGGATTTCGAATAAAACCAGAATTAATCATTGACAAACTCCAATTTTGCTATAAGTACTTTTTATTTTTAATGAAAGGACAGGAGCATTGCTACTGTATGTAGAACAATAACATTCTGTAGGTTATGCGGCCTTTCATGTAGGTACCCACACTCAGTTCACCACTTTGGTTTCTCAGGAAGTTTAGTAAGAGACTGATCGCATACACAAACAATGCAATCGAAATGAGGATATGTCTTATGGGTATGCAACACACCGAACGGACAGTTAATGCGGTTATGATCTTAATTCATCAACACCACTAGGAAGATAAATTGGTCTAAACTGGTATCCTTAGTAGTTTTAACAACTCTAATTAGTACATGTTTTAAATCAGATCTGAAGACGGTCATCGCTCATCAAAACTAATAGTCTACGGACCAAACAATTTTTTGATCACAGATGGAAATGAAAGGAATTGTCCTGGAAATGTAGCTGTTGTTCTACAAATAACCGAACATTTGAACTAGAGGTAATTGTGTCGTCACACGATAGCATCACACGAGGTGCTGGACCCGTATGATGATGCAGAATCAAATCTGACAACGTATTTTCCACTCGAAGTAGGGTCATTGAATAACTTAACTGTTTGTTACTGAGTAACAAGTATTCCACTAGTCTCAAGGTACCGTTTCGTTATTGTTTGAAACTTTTCGCTGTTCGCGATTTCCTTCGGCGCATTCAGCCTTTACCCGACTCAGGCCTTGTCGGTAGTTTTCGTAAACCTGCGTCTATTACCCTCAGCTGACTCGGCGTTACAGAAAAGTTTCGTTGCGCGCTATCTCGTATGAGCCATAAGTAAACATCTCGAATAATAACCGCGTTGTTCGGCTTGTAAATAATTTGACGACTGGTTTCGTAGCCTAGAAGCCACATCATTAGGTTAAATTTATTAAAATAGAAAAAGCGTTCGCTGTAATTTTATTCGAATTATACGATGATTGCCCAGAAAGTAAAGCGCTGCATTTTTTTCTCAGCCGAAAACAATGATACAAATACGAAACGTTATATATGTATTATTTGAAGTCTCCTGTGCGAGCGCGTCATGTGTCCATCACTTCCGACAGGTTGCGCAGCTGCAGGACAGTTACAAAATGGCGTCTGTAGGTGATGTACGTTACAAGCAACGAGCCTTAATTGAATTTCCCACTGCAGAGAAACAAACTGTGGGGAATACTCACAAACGCTTATGCAAAGCCTATGGAGCATCTGCTGTCGACAGAAGTACAGTTAGTCGCTGGGCACGGAGGGTGAGGTCATCACAAGGAGGTTCGGCGGAGCTCCACGATATGCAGCGGTCGGGGAGACAGTCCACGGCTGTCACACCTGACATGCTGCAGCGAGCTGATGTTATCATTCGCCATTAAAGGATGCCATCGTGGAAGACATTTTGAGGACGATGAGGAGGTGATTCACACAGTGAAGCACTGTCTCCGTCAGCAGCACGACTGGGCAAACACGCCCTAATTTCGCGTTGGATAAAGGCCATAGAACGGGATGGAGATTATGTGAAAAAATAGGATGTGTAGATAAAACACCATTCTTTCGTGTATGTAATTCTCATTACGTTCAATAAAGAACTGTCGAAGACAAAAAATGCGGTATACTACTTTTTTGGCAACCGTCGTAGTTACAATCAGTGGTGAGAAATACAGCAAATTATTTTCATGGTGAATTATGACGTTAAGGTTGGAACATGGTTAGGAGCGAACATTCCTTGTCTATGAATAAATGACGCAATTAGCAGATCGTCAGGTTAGCGGAACGTCTGGGTCTACGGTTCCTCAAGCTAGCTTAACACTTTTTTTGAAAATTGTAAGAGCGGTTAAGGAATACCGTAGCAGTTGCGCGGTTCCGGACTTAAGCGCCTAGAACCGCTCGGCCACCGTGGCCGGCCCTCCCAACTTAATGTGATAAAAGAGCAATTACTGGCTGGAACACCCGGTCAAAAATTAAAATTAAAAAGTAATGTACCGTATGTATATTTAGCGGTTAAGGTGTTATGTCGGTCTACTGTCACGCTTGAGGAATCATGGATGCCTACCTTCGGCTTACCTTACGATCCACTAATTGCGTGATGTATTCATAGACAAGGAATGTTCGGTCCTGTCCATGAAGCAACTTTAATGTCATGATTCACCTTGTAAGTAATTTGCTCTATTTATCACTACTAGTAGCAACTATAATTCGACGACAATTATAGCGAATGCATTTTCTAATTTAACAGATTTACCTGATGATGATACCTCTACGGTGCGAAACCGGTGTCTTTGAATAAATTACTTAGAAGAGCAGTCAAGCAGTTATTATTCGAGATGTTACGGTTTGTACTTGTCTCTGTTCCCTCACGTTTGTACCGGATCGTTAGTTTGCGTATTCCTTCTTTTATTTCTTACTCTCTGTGTAGGAAGTCGTCAGTGAGAATAAGCACCGAATACATTTTTCCACTCACCGTATTTCGTTCCTGTCCGTCTTGGACGGAGTCCGTTCTTTTCACACTCTACAATTTGCACGATACGCCAGATCGCCGGCTTCTCGATAACCCACAGCTTTTAAAGCGGTTTTAGCTGAGGCAATTGAGGCTAGCGACCATAAAAGAATAAATGAAGCATCGTTTCAAATCGAATTATGTCCATCAATCGACAAAATTGAGTGTGATAAATTTTTGTACAGTTTCCGAAGCAACCTTTCATGCTGTGAAGTCAGATTGCAACAAATCGTATTCACTAACATCGTTTAATACGTGCAGATCGTATTCAGTCCTCATTAACAGCTCATCCAGCTGATTGTACTGACAACGAGGGCACTTTTTTCGGTATGGCTACGTGTTCAATAGCGACAGCTGTCTTTTACTTGTGAACTGTGTGTGAGGGATCAGCGTTTTCCGCTCTTGGTGGAAGAAACCGCTGTCGCTGATCATTCAAGAAGAAGCCGAAAGAAGAGGGGAAAGAATACCAAACATAGCGAGAGCAGGCATTTCCTGCAGAGGACAAAGCGACAGTCGAAATTAAGTTTTTTGGAACAGCCACGAGCCGCACTGGGTAAGTTTTATTGACCGGTTTCACTTTTTGATGCTCTCGTGCGACTTCTGCTATCCTGGAAACCTTACTACCAAGCATGCCCATCAACTTAAATCGTCATGCAGTAGATTATGTTGAGCAAAGAATTTGCCGCATAAACAATTAGGCTTCTGTGCTAATATCATCGTAGGGCAATGAGGAAGAGGGAAGAAGAACAAGGACTGAACTAAATTTGAAGAGAAACCAACAGGACTACCATTCTGAACACTTTATAAATCGTAACGTGAAACTAGAAGATTAAGATTTTGGATTAAAAAACTGGTTCAAATGGCTCTGAGCACTATGGGACATAACATCTGAGGTCATAAGTCCCCTAGAACTTAGAACTACTTATGCCTAACTAACCTAAGGACATCCCATACATCATCGCCCTGGACGGGATTCGAACCTGCGACCTTAGCAGTCGCGCGCTACCGGACTGAAGCACCTCGATTTTGGATTAACAGTTCTGTTTGATAGTAATACAAAAAAGCATTTAAGAAATACAGTATGCCATTAAATAGTCACAGCAGAAAGACATTGTGAGCTGTATATCAAAATCGTTAATGTGAGTGAATATTTTTACTGTATAGTAAAGTGGTTTTCAATAATAACACGTTAGTTCGACGTGAACCCTTTGAACATTAATGCCAGATGGAAGGAAGCGAGACTTTATCGACATTGTATACATTAGAATGTCTATTGTGCAAAATTTAATTTTGTATTAAAAGTTAATGTTTTTCTATAACAATAACAAAAATAATTGGTTAGTTACGTTTTTGCCTTGTTTATGTTTTTTTATTTGTATATTTTACAAATTATTGGATCGAAGCATATTAAAATCAACATATTTCCCTTAAATTTGAAGAGTACAATAAGTGTAAAGTGATTTTACTTCTTCACCTTTTTATTAGTAAGCTTCAAACATAATAACTTCATATTTTACAATTTGTGAAAGATTTGCCAGGTTGGCAGTAATCAGTTTTTTGCTTCTCTTGTTAAATATTGTTGTTTGGAAATAATACGGACTGAAACGGTGCACCTCTTTGTCTGGGTACCTTACCACCGCAGAGATCTGCCTCATTACGATAGAACTACCAAGTCTGCCTGTTGTCGCCTGAAAGTGAGGCAGTGGCGTGCTGACTCCATTTGGAATTACTTCGGTGTGACAATTTCGGCTGTTACTATTAAACCTAATAACTGCCTATCAGAAGATAGAAGCGAAAAATCTGTTCCGGAAAGAGATCCCACTCAAATGATGCATTGAAGATGTAATAACAACAGCAACTCTGTACTATTGTACATATAAGTAAATTTTTTTTCCATCTGATTTTTCGATAAATTAGTGTAATCGATGTTCTGATTTCAATTCTTTTTTGTTTCATGCCATTATTTTCAATGTGAATATTAATGTTTATGTCAAATGTCAAACAATATTGTAATAGAATTGAAGTGTAACAAATGTTGAGACTGTTGTAAGATGTTAAAATTGTAATTGTGCGTCTGGTCCATACGTAGGCAATGTATTAGGATATGTAGAATGCAAAACCTCGGGTGAATACCCTGTCTGTAAGGGAGCGGTAAAAAGTGGATGGCAGGCGAGCGCGGGAAAATGCGCACGGGCGCTGCACGGCACAACGGGCTCAGCAGTAGTAGTTGGAGTTTGGCACTGGTCTGAGCAACACGTTCTGGAGCGAGGAGGCTCTCCTGGAAGACGTAGTTTCATTGAGCCTCGGGTATGCGTTCCAACGCCCATACAGCATGGCAAAATTCCATAGGCACTAAATGGAAAAGTATTGCGACGCTATGAAGAAATAAAGTGCCGATACGTCAAGAGCTATAGCTGTGGTTGTATGTGTGCTTTGTGCCTCGCCATCTCGCCGCCTGCCAACCGCCGCATCGATACGAACAGGTTGAAACTTTTAGTACTGTATTCATATGGACCAGTGTTACTTTTGTTCCATACTGTTCAATAACAACTTAAATTTTACCAGAACTTTCCTATCATTTAATTATCCTCACAACTAACCCAGATAGGGTCCTTTCCAAATGTTGTGCAATCCGAGTGTCCCGAAATGAAAAATTAAATTTTATGTTAATAACTACTTGCAGACCTAACTATGTTAGAATGGTGTTTAAAGAACTGTTTTGTTAATGAACCAATAAATGAATAACGAAGGTCTGATAAAGTTGGAGGATAACTTTAATATTGATTTAGTAATGAAGTTTAATTATTTCGAGACAGATATAAAGGTATTTAAATGAGTAGGAAATAAGATAAAGAGAGTAGTAACTCATATATTGGAAAATCTTGAGCGCATAATGGTGTCAGTAATTAATTTTTTTTATACAGTGATAATAAGTTTCAGGGTCCCCCTTTTTTTTATTCATTTGAATTGTGAAGTGCTCTAAATTTATTTGACCAGCAAAAGTTAAAGTCAATATAAAAGCCAAAATTTATCAGTGTTTTATCTTTATTAAAATTGACATTTTGTTTGTGGTTTGAAATTACTATTTCTAGGGTAACCTATGCCCGATTTTAATCAGATCAATAGACAGTACGAAGTTTAGTAGTATACATTATAGTGTAGTGTTATGTATTTATGGTTTTTCCATGTCAGTACAGAACGTGAAACTATCAGTTCAATAGATTTTCTGGTTCTAAAATTTACTATATTATGCAGTGTTATTACGTGTAGGTTTGCATGAATATACACCAACTTGTTCAGGAAAGAAACTCAGTTAATGCCTAATTAGGCTGGCGACCGTATTATTAACAAATTGGTAGCATCTTCTGTGTTGTTTCTTGTCCGTCCTGACGTGTAGTTGCATTTCGGACTTACTTGACGTATCATTGTTATTACAGAGTGGGTGTAAGTCTGATTTGCCACCATTCAGGTACACGCGGTCAATATCTACACTCCTGGAAATTGAAATAAGAACACCGTGAATTCATTGTCCCAGGAAGGGGAAACTTTATTGACACATTCCTGGGGTCAGATACATCACATGATCACACTGACAGAACCACAGGCACATAGACACAGGCAACAGAGCATGCACAATGTCGGCACTAGTACAGTGTATATCCACCTTTAGCAGCAATGCAGGCTGCTATTCTCCTGTGGGTACGATCGTAGAGATGCTGAATGTAGTCCTGTGGAACGGCTTGCCATGCCATTTCCACCTGGCGCCTCAATTGGACCAGCGTTCGTGCTGGACGTGCAGACCGCGTGAGACGACGCTTCATCCAGTCCCAAACATGCTCAATGGGGGACAGATACGGAGATCTTGCTGGCCAGGGTAGTTGACTTACACCTTCTAGAGAACGTTGGGTGGCACGGGATACATGCGGACGTGCATTGTCCTGTTGGAACAGCAAGTTCCCTTGCCGGTCTAGGAATGGTAGAACGATGGGTTCGATGACGGTTTGGATGTACCGTGCACTATTCAGTGTCCCCTCGACGATCACCAGTGGTGTACGGCCAGTGTAGGAGATCGCTCCCCACACCATGATGCCGGGTGTTGGCCCTGTGTGCCTCGGTCGTATGCAGTCCTGATTGTGGCGCTCACCTGCACGGCGCCAAACACGCATACGACCATCATTGACACCAAGGCAGAAGCGACTCTCATCGCTGAAGACGACACGTCTCCATTCGTCCCTCCATTCACGCCTGTCGCGACTCCACTGGAGGCGGGCTGCACGATGTTGGGGCGTGAGCGGAAGACGGCCTAACGGTGTGCGGGACCGTAGCCCAGCTTCATGGAGACGGTTGCGAATGGTCCTCGCCGATACCCCAGGAGCAACAGTGTCCCTAATTTGCTGGGAAGTGGCGGTGCGGTCCCCTACGGCACTGCGTAGGATCCTACGGTCTTGGCGTGCATCCGTGCGTCGCTGCGGTCCGGTCCCAGGTCGACGGGGACGTGCACCTTCCGCCGACCACTGGCGACAACATCGATGTACTATACGCCCTCGCTCAAAGTCCGTCAACTGCACATATGGTTCACGTCCACGCTGTCGCGGCATGCTACCAGTGTTAAAGACTGCGATGGAGCTCCGTATGCCACGGCAAACTGGCTGACACTGACGGCGGCGGTGCACAAATGCTGCGCAGCTAGCGCCATTCGACGGCCAACACCGCGGTTCCTGGTGTGTCCGCTGTGCCGTGCGTGTGATCATTGCTTGTACAGCCCTCTCGCAGTGTCCGGAGCAAGTATGGTGGGTCTGACACACCGGTGTCAATGTGTTCTTTTTTCCATTTCCAGGAGTGTATACAAAAATCCTGTCTCGTAAGGTGAACCTCACTCACCATAGTACAGGCTTTAATGAGTATTGTGTGCCCCACGTGCACGTTACAAAGAGACAGGTACAAGCTTCAACTAAAACAACGAAATCCAGTACGGCGTCTCTTCAAAACTTGGTACGACCACGAAAGTTGATAGTCATCCCAAACGCACAAAACTGGGCACGTTTACGGAGAGGTGTCACCGTGGTGAACCTAACGTCTCCCACAAAACGAAAGATGTATCGATCGATTCGAAGATAGATGACATCTGGTGAATACCTAGATAACTAAATATGTGTTGTTTGAACTAAAATATCAGAGGTGGCATTAGTTTTAACGCTATGCGGATAAAATAATTTCCCACTTTCCCTGGTACCAAAACATTCTTCAAAAATTTCCCCAGGGTTCCCGCGTCCCTATAAGGTGTGCAAAAAAATTTTTTCCCCAAAAATGCGGAAAAAACCCAATCTGGAGTCGCTGCGTGGCGCCTTTCCTGTGTCCATTGCTATAACTGGGCTCATCATTATCGGCCTCTCTGTAGTGCCGCGTCAAGGAAAGCCGCCACAGTGGTTGCCTTTCTGACAGCCCGTGGTGCACCGGACGTTGCACTGACCATGTGGTCACTTGCCTTCTACATCTACATTTTACATCTACATCCACACAGATACAACGTAAGCTATCTTACGGTGCATGGCGGAGCGTGTCTTGTACCACTTCTAGTCGTTCCCTTTTCTGTCCCACTCGCAAATAAAACGAGGGAAAAACGACTAACTGTATGCATCTGCATAAGCCCTAATTTCTCCCATTTATCTTCGTGGTCCTTACGCGCAATGTATGTTGGAGGCAACAGAATCGTTCTACATTCAGTTTCAAATGCCGGTTCCCTAAATATTCTCAATACTGTTCCTCTAAAAGAACATCACCTTCCGTCCAGATGGCTCCCATTTGAGTTCCCAAAGCATCACACTTGCCTGTCATGCGAACCTACCACTACTAATAAATCTAGCAGCCCGCCTCTGAACTTCTTCGATGTCCTCCTTTAATCTGATCTGGTACGGATTCCAAACACCACACCGTACACCACAGCGTCATGACCAAACAACCGCACGTTGCTGCCCATCCTGTCAGCCAAATCATTTATGTATATAGAGAACAACAGCCTTGCTATCACACTTCCATGGGGAACTCCTGACGATACCCTTGTCTCTGATGAACACTCACCGTCGAAGACAACATGCTGGGTCCTATAACTTAAGAAGTCTTCGAACCACTCACATATCTGTAAACCTGCAACGGGGCACCGTGTCGAACGTTTTCCGGAAATCTAGAAATATGGAATCTGCCTGTTGCCTTTCATCCATAGTCCGTAGTATGTCATGTGAGAAAAGGGCAGGTTGAGTTCTGCACGAGTAATGCTTTCTAAAATCATTCTAATTCGTGAACATAAGCTTCTCGGTCTGTATAAAATTTATTGTTTCCGAACTGAGAATATGTTCAACGATTCTACAGCAAAGGGGTATTGGTCTGTAATTTTGCAAGATGGAATTAATTTGACATTAGAATGAGGTTTCATTAATAGTTTTATAATAACAAATTATACAATTAATGTGACATTTGACTTTGAATTTCATAAATTAGTGTATAGGTTTCTATTGCCCCTCTTACACACAGGAGTCACGTGCGCTTTTTTCCAGTCGCTTGGGACCTCGAGCTGGGCAATATATTCACGATAAATGCAAGCTAAACAAGGGGCAATGCCATAGGATACTCTCTGTAAAACCGTTTTGGGATTTCATTCGAATCTGGTGACCTATTTGTTTTCAACTCCTTCAGTTGCTTCTCTACGCCAACCATGCTTATTACTAGAGACCAGATTATATACATTTGCATGTTGCATACGTATTTGCATATTTGACTCCTTTTCGCCGGTTATTGCATATTTTAACTAAAAACTAGTGACGATGCATATTTTCCATCTGTGTTTACAATATTTTAAAAATTTAGACGCACCGTCTCAAGCTCGATCTAGTTTTGATGTCTCACAGATTGATCGCGACCTAGAGCTGCGTGCAATCGCTAACCAATAGGCCACTGCCTAGCGAAATCATTACAGAAGAGGAACAGGAACAGGCAGACAGAATCATTGCACCTGCGCCCGCGCCCCCAGTTAATCCCCTCCGCTGTCATACCTTACGCGTCGCCAAAAATTAAATTAAACTACGCAACCTTTTAGTCGCACGTCCATTGTTTCAGTTTATCTTTCTATTTATTTGTACACAGTTGATCATGTTTACGACGTGTTATGTGTAATGTGTCGCGCGCCATGCCGCCCGAAAAAAGGAACGTCGTTTCGTGGATAGCTCACCATCCTGGAACATTTACATATGATGGAATTGTGGAGTTTGTGAGAAAAACGATTCGTGCAAAAAAAAAAAAAAGTTTCAAATAGACCAGCATGTATGACAAGACTTCATGTCGCAGGAATGCAGACGGAAGGACCATGACAACAACTTCTGACAGTAGCAAGTGCAGTAGCAGAGATTTGTCCAAAGGTAACCAAAAAGTGTTTAACATGGATATTCCTCTTCACAAACTTACAAACCCTATCCTAAAAGGCTTCCTGCGCAAATATTGCTTAAATCAAAATATACCAGTTGAATCACCACTTCGTAAAAATTACATACCGACAATTTACGTAAATGTTCTGGAAGAAATGCGCAATGAACTCAAGGACAGCATTATCTGAATTTCATTTGACGAAACTACAGACACTTGTGGCAGTTACATGGCAGATTTAATTGTTGGTGCTTTGAAAGAAGAGCCTTCTTCCCATTTAGCGACCTGCGAAGAACTTGAAAAACTAAATCATTCTGCGATCGTCAGATTTGTGGATGAGGGATTTAGAAAAATATTTCCAGAATCTTCTGCAGATGAAGGGGTGTTTGTGTTTATTTCAGATGCTGCTCCCTATATGATCAAAGCAGTAAAAGCCCCCCCGAATTTCTTATCCCAATTTGATTCATGAGACGTGCTTTGCTCATGGAGTACATCAGCTTGCTGAAGTACGTTCAAAGTTTGTGAATGTAAATAAACTGATTTGATCCAGAAAGAAAGTGTTTCTAAGTTCCTGCTCACATCAAGACCTACAAAGAAAAACTACCAAATGTACCTTTACCACCCGAACCATTGGTGACTCGTTGGGGTACGTGGGTCGAAGCTGTGTTGTTTTACAATGAACATTTCGAGGCCATTAGAATAGTAGTAAACGATTTCGATAGTGCAGAGGCTTTGGCAGTTTGCCAGCTTTCAAGGATTCCAGTATTAAAAAAGACATTGCTGTGATTAGCACTCATTTTTCCATATAAATGCAAGTATTGAAAAGCTATGAATCTATTCAGTTAATTAATAAAATTATTGTAGTGAACTCCTCATTGCCGGAGGTATTCCCAAGTAAACTTAAAGAAAAGTGTGAAAATATTTTAAACAATGGCCCAGGCTTTGAATCCTTGTGCCATATTGATAGTTTTATTAATGGGATGTGTAAACTTAAGAAACAATAAGTGCCAACATAGCATCCATATTCATATACTGCCCAGCTCAGCTGCTGTAGAACGGTCCTTTTCCGTTTATAAAAATGTTTTGAGTGATCAAAGACACAGTCTTACTACTGAACATTTGGAACAGTACTTGGTCGTTTAAGTTTACAATAGAAAAATGTAAAATAAATTGTAAATGATGCTTTGGTCCAATAGTTTTATTTAAAGGTTAATGCTGTTCAAAAAAATTATGATTGTGTGTTGTTTTATATATAAAATATTACGTAGGTTTGAGTGTGCCCTCTGCAAGCGATACATCTCGCCCATATCGATTGTTTCGCTGCGACTAACTTGTATCGCATCCGCATGTTGCCGACAACAATAGCAAAGTAGGGAAAACTCTTGAAACACGGTATGCGTCCCTATTTTGCAGATTTTTAGAAAATAATCCCAAAGGCCTCCTTCCTAACCTCTATCAGAAAGTATTCAGAAAACATCAGCGTTCTAAATGTACCGAGTGTTCGCGTGACCGGTGCTCTACCTAGTAATTGATATGCACAGGTTCGACTTTTATATATAATGCACGCAGTATATATCATGGTTTTTTTAATTATTTGATCTTAACATATTTTAAGCATTTTTCATGCATTTTTAAGGTTTTTATGATGAATATAATCCAGTCTCTACTTATTACTATGCCGTGCATACGGAGTCTGTTCGATGGTCAAACGACGGTATGTTTATACGATTCTCCTGCGTTAACAATTTCTTAAAAGTGAAATTTAAAACTTCGGCCTTTGTTTAAATGTGATTTCTGAATTTGTAACGCGCTGCGTAGTCTTCCCTCATATCAAGGGTGAACAACTTGCGACTCACGGGCCACATGCGGCCGAAAGAAAGTATCAGTGCGGCTCAAGAAGTGAGCATCCATCCCACGATACGTAAAAAAATTCCATAATATCCTGAAAAAAATTCCATAAAATTCTGCTTTGTAGCGTTATGGTAAATTGAGTATTTTCAGTCTGAAACTCCCGCCACACAATATTATTCTGTCATTGGTCCATCCCGTTATTAACGCTGTCACCAGTGCCATATCTGAACCACTGGCCAATCCACCAGACGCTCTGGTCTGTCATCTTAGGCATCTTCAGTGGCAACTGCGAAACTAGAGATTTGTAGGTGTGCAATGTAATTAATTTATGGAATCACAAGGAATTGTGTATTATTTCTATACATTTGTGATAAAGAATATATTTCAGCGTAGTTCTGATCACTACAAGTCGGTAGAAGCTAGAAATCTTCACGTGGACTGCAATTACTGCCAATGTTTGCTATCTAATGGCTCAAAATGGTTCAAATGGCTCTGAGCACTATGCGACTTAACTTCTGAGGTCATCAGTCCCCTAGAATTAATTAAACCTAACTAACCTAAGGACATCAAACACATCCATTCTCGAGGCAGGATTCGAACCTGCGACAGTAGCGGTCACTCGGCTCCAGACTGTAGCGCCTAGAACCGCACGGCCACTTCGGCCGGCTGCTATCTAACAGTACCATAAGTATCTTCTGGTAAACCTTCCGGGATGTAAGGTCGTGGTCCATGAAACTCATCAGCTCCTAACGTTTCGTCTAGAGCTGCGCTGGACATCTTCAGAGGAGTGTTTCTCCTCCGGTGAGTCTTGCCGACTGACGGGTCGGACGTCTGAGAGCGACTTATATATCGCAGAAAGTGGGCGTGACCAGAGCTACACGTGATATGCAGAGATAATCTTTGTCAGAGATAAAACTTAACTATCGATCGTAATCTCGTCACGGATAAAACTGTCTAGCAATTCTGTAGTGCTACTGTCCAAATATCACTAAGTTTCATGTCTCTTCTTTCCGATTAAAATTATCCTTATGTTTATATATTTCAATTGCTTCTCTACAAAGCCGTGGGTAATACGAGGGCTGTCCAGAAAGTAAGTTACGATCGGTAGCGAAATGGAAACGACTATGAAAATCCGATAAAGCTTTGCAAAGATGTGTTGGGCAGTGTCTCTAGTATGACTCTAGGTAGAATTATGTCGCTCTTTTCATTCCTGAGCTCTTAGTGAGCGCGTAGAGATGTTATAGAAAATAGTGTCTCCCGCCAAGTACGAGGGCCTGGTGAGAATTTTCCCGTGAAGCTATGCAACCAACATTACATAACTGTCGTGCGGTTTCTTCAAGACAATTCTCAGCCTCATTCTGCAGGGGCAATGAAGATGTTCCTGCATCGTTTCAATTGGAAATGTTTGGTTACCCACAATACAGCCCGTAATTGTCTCCCACTGAGTTTCATCTCTGCTCAAACGAACCGCTGTCTATGAAGACAACATTTTGGCACAGACAACGAGCTTTAGGCCAGCGTAGAGAATTGGCGGAAAGCACTGGCGGCTGCCTTCTATGATGAGGGTATTGGAAAGTTGGTACAACGCTACGACGAATGTCTGAGTCAGAACGGCGACTACGTAGAGAAGTAGCTAAAAGGTGTAGCTAAATGTTACAAATGAAACATTTCTGATTTTCAGTGTGATTTTCATTTCACGATCAATCTTAACTTACTTTCTGGACAGCCCTCGTAGTTCGTCGCCGTAGATAAAATTTTTGTTTCGGAAAACTTCACTTGATGATTTCCTGGCTGAAAAGCGTGTTCTGCTACAGCCGATTTATCTGTTTTTCCTAATCGGCAAAGACTTCTGTGTTCTTTTAACCGTGTATTTACGCTTCTTTTTGTTGTTCCAACATAAACTTTACCACATGTACACGGAATTTTATATACGCCACTGGCTGATAGAGGAGCGCGTTTATCTTTTACAGACCGAAGAACATGACAAATTTTCTTCGTTGGTCTAAAAACAGGTCTAATATCATGTTTCCTTAAAATCTTTCCAATCTGATCCGTTACTTTCTTTATAAAAGGGAGAGAGACTGTATTCTTCCATCGTTTTTCGGACTTGTCCTTAAGCTTTTTGTTGTTTGGGTGCAGAACTCTGCTTCCTTCTTTCTTCGAGTAGCCATTTTTCTCAAAAGCGTGCTTCAGATGTTTTAATTCGTCGTCTAGATACTCCGGCGTGCAAATCCGTCTGGCTCTGTCAACGAGACTTGTAATCACACCTCTCTTTTTTTTGTTTTGGATGGTGGTTAGAGTTTTTATGTAAGTATCTGTCTGTGTGCGTTATTTTCTAAAAATCTGTTGTTTTAATCTTCCATCCATCTGTCTCATAACTAAAAGATCCAAAAACGGTATTTTGTTATCATTTTCTCTCTCCATGGTAAACTGGATTCTTGGATTTATATTATTAAGGTAATCAAAAAATTCGCCTAAGGCTTCTGTACCATGTGGCCAGACCACAACTGTATCATCTACATACCGATACCAGCGAGATGTTTTCTTATCTGCTTTTTCCAAGGCTGACTGTTCGAAAGATAAACGCGCTCCTCTATCGGCCAGTGGCGTATATAAAATTCCGTGTACATGTGGTAAAGTTTATGTTGGAACAACAAAAAGAAGCGTAAATACACGGTTAAAAGAACACAGAGGCCTTTGCCGATTAGGAAAAACAGATAAATCGGCTGTAGCAGAACACGCTTTTCAGCCAGGAAATCATCAAGTGAAGTTTTCCGAAACAAAAATTTTATCTACGACGACGAATTATTACCCACGGCTTTGTAGAGAAGCAATTGAAATATATAAACATAGGGATAATTTTAATCGGAAAGAAGAGACCATGAAACTTAGTGATATTTGGACAGTAGCACTACAGAATTGCTAGACGGTTTTATCCGTGACGAGATTACGATCGATAGTTAAGTTTTATCTCTGACATATTATCTCTGCATACCACGTGTAACTCTGGTCACGCCCACTTTCAACGATATATAAGTCGCTCTCAGACGCCCGACCCGTCAGTCGGCAAGACTCACCGGAGAAGAAACACCCCTCTGAAGATGTCCAGCGCAGCTCTGGACGAAACATTAGGAGCTGAAGAGTTTCATGGACCACGACCTTACATCCCGGAAGGTTTACCAGAAGATATGTCATCCGGTCGTGACAGCTTTCATACTATGAGTACCGTAAGTCTGTTATAAGAAATGTAATTTGACGACTTGTACATTGCTACAAACAAGAATCACATTTAAACGTAAACGTATCTATAAGGGAGCTTTCATGAAATATTTTTACTTTCGTTTGCAGTTTTTGTCATGGCAGACAACTGGTACAAATCAAAATGTGTTAGTACAACATTTGATGGCGGAAACTGCTTCCCTTGCCCTTCGCCACCCCTCACCGGTCATCATACTCATTTCCTTCAGACTCCACCCACGATAGAAAAAGTACTTGTACTGTATTGTTCTGTAGATCTCGGTAGTCGTCGTCTTGGAACTACTGTCTCCCAATGCGAACTAACAGTATCTTTGTTGGGCTTACGCAAATCGTACCTGTCCACAGAAAATATTCCTTGCTGTACGGTAATGCATTATATGTACCATCTTTGTTTGGAAGCACGTACATTCGCGAGCAGTTATTTTCAAGAGTTAATCACGCAAATAGTAAAAATTTTCTGAGTTAATAGAAAGCACTGATGCTCAAATCGTTATAGGCAGAAAGCTGGTTAAAGCCGGACATAAGCTCAGCCGAAATTTTTGCGAAGAACCTAACGGTGTTCCGAAAGGATAGGCTAAACACGCTTGGCGGTGGCGTGTTTGTTGCTGTCAGAAGTAGTTTATCTTGTCGCGAAATTGAAGTGGAAACTTCCAGTGAGCTAGTATGGGCAGAGGTCATTGTTGGCAACCGGAATAAAATAATAATTGGATCCTCCCAATTCAGATGATACAGTTGCTGAAAGGTTCAAAACTTGAGTTTGATTTCAAACACGCACCCGACTCATACGATAATAGTTGGTGGAGTTTAATTTACCCACGATATGTTGGCGAAAATACATGGTTAATTCCGGAGGTACGCATAAAATATTATCCGAAATTGTGTTAAACGCAATCTCTGAAAATTATTTCGAGCAGTTAGTTCATGGGCCCACGCGAATAGTAAACGGTTGTGAAAACACACTTGACCTCTTAGCAACAAATAACCCTGAGTTAATAACGAGCATCAAAACCGATTCAGGGATTAGTAGCAGTAGTCCACTAAATTACAGGCCCATATAGTTAACGTCGATATGGAACAGGATTTTAGAACGTATATTGTGTTCGAACATTATGTATTAGCTCGAAGAAAACGGTCTATTGACACACTGTCAACATGGGTTAGAAAACATCGTTCCTGTGAAACACAACTAGCTCTTTATTCCAATGAAGTGTTGAGTGCTATTGACAAGGGATTTCAGATCGATTCCGTATTTCTGGATTTCCGGAAGGCATTTGACACTGTACCACACAAGCGTCTCGTAGTGAAATTGCGTGCTTATGGAATATCGTCTCAGTTATGTGACTGGATTTGTGATTTACTGTCAGTGAGGTCAGAGGTCACAGTTCGTTTTATTGACGGAAAGTCATCGAGTAAAACAGAAGTTATTTCTGGCGTTCCGCAAGGTAGTGTTACAGGCCCTTTGCTGTTCCTTATCTATATCAACGATTTTGGAGACAATCTGAGCAGCCGTCTTCGTTGTTTGCAGATGACGCTGTCATTTATCGACTATTAAAGTCATCAGAAGAACAAGACAAACAGCAAAGAGGTTTAGAAAAGACATCTGAATGGTGCGAAAAGTGGCAGTTGATCCTAAATAACGAAAAGTATGAGGTCATCCACATGAGTGCTAAAAGGAACACGTTAAACTTCGGTTACACGATAAATCAGTCTAATCTAAAAGCCGTAAATTGAACTAAATACTTAGGTATTACAATTACGAACAACTTAAATTGGAAGGAACACATAGAAAATGTTGTGGGGAAGGCTAACCAAAGACTGCGTTTTATTGGCAGGACGCTTAGAAAATGTGACAGGTCTAATAGGGAGGAACGATCACCACAATAAAATAAAGGAAATCAGAGCTCGTACGGAAAGATATAGGTGTTCATTCTTTCTGTGCGCTATACGAGATTGGAATAATAGAGAATTGTGAAGGTGGTTCGATGAACCATCTGCCAGGCACTTGAATGTGATTCGCAGAGTATCCATGTAGTTGTAGTAAAAAATTGCAACCAGTTAGATCATACCTGACACTGGTACTTTAGCTTCTGAAATTCAAATTCAAATGTCACATTAATTCTATAATTTGTTGTTGGTTACAAATAATATTATTGATGTAATATGATACATAAAATGTCAAACTAATTCCATCTCGCTTTTTTAAAATGAACAACTATAAATTAATAAATTATAAATCACTTTTTGTTCGGCTATTATTCTTAATATTAAATAGTATATTACTGGCGGACCAAAAACACTCGTCTACTTCCAATGATGGCCAGGTAAGCACTGCCTCATATACAGGCTGTAGATGGCGTTACTCATGCTTAGATTGTGCGGTGGTGCTGAAATACTGATCATCTGCATATGCAGCACACCAATTAGACGTTTGTTGCACGTCTCCTTCATGGGGCTGCGATTGTAATCGCGAGTAGTGTATACCACAGCGTTTTGAGAAACTTTTCGCAGAGTTCTTATATGACCAGCAACGTTGATTGATTTCATTCCGACGAAGCGTGTATGCTACCCAATCGATCTGAATGTGCGCGTTCTGGTCGCTTCCTTGTAAGTTGTGAGTGGCTATCGAGCAGTCGCAGGATCAAGATGATCCGGTGGTTCATGGACACCTAGCCACGACGTGTACCCATCGTCAAAAAAGAGAGTTGCTAAATCTTTCCAGTGCGTCGAGTCGAAAACACAATGAAAAAGCAATAGGAGGGGTTCAGTGTTCCCTGTGTTACAACCTCAGTATCATCGACAGTAGGGCCTCAACGATGAATCGAGCGGCCGCAAGTTCAAGGTCACTTGAGCTCATGGTATACGACATTCTCTTTCGTGGGGTTAGTGAAGGATCCCGGGTCTATGCGAACACAGTTCCAGCAGCTTTGGATGAACCATGTTCACTGTATAGCAGTATCACTGAATGCAGTAACGCCAGACAAGTTGCGGGTGTCTTAACTGAACCATATTTGATTTTTGGAATAAAGATTTCATCTGAACACGGTGAATACTACAAAAGAAAAGGAAAAACATACACATATCCAATATCATTTATTTAACAATTTTTCAGTCCAGTGTGCAACAAGGGACAATTAAAAACCAAAAACCACACTGCCTTTATTAACTGCAGTCCTCATTCATTTAAGAGAGTAATATCATTTCATCTGCAATAAATTCGATTAAGAAATATGCACAACTATATTTACTTGAAACTTACACTGAAAGACTAGTACTGTACGCATGACACTGGCCTCAGAAAGCTTAAAACTTGTTAATAACTTCCTTAATTTTTTTTTTTATTTTAATAAGATGTCGAAAACATACCACAATAGCCATTCGGAGTGGCCGAGCGGTTCTAGGCGCTACAGTCTGGAACCGCGCGACCGCTACTGTCGCAGGTTCGAATCCTGCCTCAGCAAGAATGTGTGTGATGTCCTTAGGTTAGTTAGGTTTAAGTAGTTCTAAGTTCTAGGGGACTGATGACCTCAGATGTTAAGTCCCATAGTGCTCAGAGCCATTTGAACCATTTGAAACATATCACAATAATTTCCTCTATTTTCTAGTATCATATAAGTATGTAAAATTAGCTATAAATGTAATGGTGGTCGTTCTTAGAGTGTCTTAGTTGGATACGGTAGCTGGTGTCACAGATGGTATTTAATGCTTAACGGCAGGGCACGAGGCAGAGACTGGAAAAAACCGACCGGTTGAAAGTGATAGTTCTGAATAACCGGTTTCCTCGGTATTTGTTTGGTGTCGGTCGTAGCAGGTGTTTTTTTAATCTTTGCAACAGTTCCAAAAGTTCTGGTTTTTTAAATAAACCTTTAAAAAACGAGTAACTTTTTTCGTACAATTTTGATTGCTTTGAAATATTATGTTACTACGTGAAATGGGAAAAGTGATCAGTGCTGTTTTAATAGCAATGCCGACAGAAGCGAGCAACAAACACTTTACATAAGAGTTGTACAACATACAGCATTGCTGAGACAATAGTGTCTTTCACCATGTGGCGTGGCCTATTGGTGGTATGTGTGCTGCACGGGACTTGAAACATTTGATCTACAGGGCACTGAACTCTGTAATCGTCGGACATTTGTTGTATTACAAAATGACACCATCCCTGGTCTGGAAGTATTTTGCGAAATGCGGTATCAATGAAATACAATACCCCAATTCCTTTAAACGATTAAGAATAGGAGCAGCCACAACAAATTTCCGACGTAATATAAGGAGAACACTTATAACTTAAAAATTGGTTAATAGTTTACAGTAAAAATTTAAAGTAGCTGATCTGTTGCCTGTCTCTAAGTAATCTGCCTTTATCTGTTTGTAGACAAATCAACACGAAAAACATTCTTCAACCCCGGTTTTCACACTTACACACTTACTATTCCTTTGGCCCTAATGCTGGTATGATCCTCTATTATGACATGATTTTTGAGCAGAGTTTAAAAAAATCAATACGAGAATACTAGTATTTGTATTAGCTACTACTAGCTGAGATTTATTACAGAACTTAGTCATTCTTTCTCCTTTCTCGTTACTTCTACCAAACCCATATTCTTCCGTAACTTTTATTCTACTCCTTCCCATAAAACTACATTCCAGACCCTCATTACTATCAGATTTGTAATTCCTTTTGCATGCTGAATTACCCGTTCAATGTCTTCATATATTTTCTGTATAGCTTCATTTTCTGCTTGCGACATCGGTTTGTAAATCTGAACTATCGTAGTCGATGTTTGTTTGCTGTCGATTTTGAGGAGAACGACCCTATCGGTGAACTGTTCACAGTAACATACTCTCTGCCCCACCTTCCTGTTCATAACGAATCCTGCTCCCGATATATCATTTTCTGCTACTGTTAATATTTCCCTATATTGATCTGACAAAAAATCCTTGTCTTCTTTCCACGTCACTTCACTGACTGTACGCGTATTTAGACTGAGCCTTTCCATTTCCCTTTTCACATTTTCTAGTATCCCTGCTATGATCGAACTTCTGAAGTTCCACATTCCGACTCATAGAAAGTTATCATTTCGTTGGTTATTCATTTTTTGCTCTTCTCGTCGTTACCCGCGCAAATTCAAGCGGCCTGCCAGGGAAAGTGTCGTCAGCAGTGTTGTCCGTTTAGTTTCCTAGTAAAGAAAAACTGGATATGGGACAGTAGTAAGAATCAAACCCAAGCCAAAGGCTGAGCAATCTCGTGCACTATCGCCCACACTATGAGAACAGATGGTACTAAGTTTACCTTGCGGTCCAGTGTATTTTGCGGGCCATTTCAATTTGATCACTCAACAACCTCCGTGCTAATTCCACAAGCTGTCTACTAAAGGTTTGGATTCTTCTTTTAGTGGGAAAATAATCCTGAAATCACAGCTCCCAAAAAGGAGAATGGTTGATCGATCTAGTTTGCAGTTTGATCACAGACGAGAAACCTCATTTACGATTGCAATGTCAATTTTGTAGTCCGCTATTAGTGTCGGCAATGCACAACCTGGTCTGTTCCCTTGCCTTGGGGTTGGCTATGCACCGTCACTCTAAATAAACATACAGTTAACGCACAATTAATCTTTAACGGTTTAAGTAAATAGACAAATCAGCGAATAGTTTATAAGGGCAATAAATAAGATTCCTTTCGAAGGCCGTACAGTCCAGAATTGGTATACCAATCAGGCAAAATCGTCATTAACTCGGAGGATATCTCCGCACCGAGTTGATAAAACACTGTGCTCTGCTGCGTGAAGAAGTCCATAATTGCCTGCTGCACATCCACGTGCGGCAGGAATCGTCGACCTTTTACGCATCTTTTAGGAGACCGAAACGGTGACAATCGCATGGCGAGAGAAAAGGGTATAGGGTGGCTGCTGTAGTGTCTCCCACTTGAACTGGCATCATCCGTAACGGATGAGGCTGGCCTCCCAGATCGACGGCTTCTTAGGTCGAATAGCGACCAGAACGGAAGTGGGCGTACCATTCCACAACGATGGTTTCGACAGACATGCTGCCCCATATACATTCTTTATCATACGATATATGTCTACCGGAGTTTGTCCTTCGGCTGCGAAGGACAGAATAACAACACGTTTGTCACCACAGTTCACGTTTCCTCATTTACCGCACGCACTTCGCAAAGGTACGAATGTCACACGAATCCTTTATTTACACGTCGGTGCTTATACACCCACATCGGAGTAGCACTACGTCACGTGTACACTGCCGCAACGCCATCACATGGAAACTTTTTGATCGTCTGTTATAAAATAATTGAAAAACTCCCATGGGAGTAATGATATTGAAGAAAGAAGAAACTTGCAGTCTAAAGTAAATAAATGATTTACTAATATTCACACATTTGTGAATAGCAATCTCACATAAATTGCAGAATCAAATTTTAAAAAATATACACTTAAGCCATAAATAAGGCACATAGAGCGAGGAGATTATCAAACAAGGAAACAAGTGCGAACAAAGTTCGTTTAATTGGAGAGTAATTCACAACGATCAACAGCAAACATTCGAAGAGCAAAAGTGCAATACACCATTATCAAGAGCGGCATAAAACAAAGTTCGTTATTCTTAGTACACATGATTATAAACATCAGCTGCAACAAATAATTTCAATTCACAGTTGCGTCAAATGGCCGGCCGGAGTGGCCGTGCGGTTCTAGGCGCTACAGTCTGGAACCGCGTGACCGCTACGTAGCAGGTTCGAATCCTGCCTAGGGCATGGATGTGTGTGATGTCCTTAGGTTAGTTAGGTTAGTTAGGTTAGTTAGGTTTGAGTAGTTCTAAGTTCTAGGGGACTGATGACCTCAGAAGTTAAGTCCCATAGTGCTCAGAGCCACTTGAACCATTTGCGTCAAATGCTATAAACAAAATCGTTCTCCAGCAAAATCAATCGCCAATAACACAAATAATGTAAGTCTAACGAAAAGATAAAGGCTGTAACTCGCACTCACAGAGCTATTCCAAGTCCAACGAAAGGTTAAAGTAATTAACCTGTATTCACAAAACAATTCCAACGAAAAGTTGGAGGATATAACTCGCGCGACCCCAACAATGACCTACCAATGCACAATCTCCACTGACAGCAAATAAGACCACCATATGCTAAGGTAGTTGTTATTGCCGAAACATTACAGTATTCCGTTATATCAGGTATTTACTTACGGCTTTAGCAGATGGCGTTACCTCAGTACTTGAGCCAAGCTCGTAACGGTATTTTTCAAGGTCGGGACAAAACTGAATCTTGTCGGGAAGTCGGGACAAGGAGGTCCGTAACGGTGACGGTCCCGATATATAGGGAAGGCTGGCAACCCTAGGTCCGGTGCTGCCCGTTTGGAAGGCGCGGCGAGAGACGGCCGCACTGTATGTAGTGTAACGGCCGGCCGTCGCCTTGACAGCTGTAGCGGCGCCCGCGGCGGCAGCAGAAGCAGGCAGTAGGGGGAACCCCCGCCGCCGCCGCGGCCGCCGCCGCCAGCGCCACCGCTGCCTTTGTGGCGGCCCCTGCCAGCGCTCGCCCCTTTGTCCGCGGCCCCGCCACTCGCGGCAAATGTGGTTGACACACCGGGCCGGCCCGTAATTCCCCTTTGTCCCGCGCTGCCAGTCTTGCGCCGGCGGCCCACTGCTCCGCTGGGCCTCGTAATTACCCGGCCACTATCGCACTGCTCCCAACACTTCTTCACTCCCTCCCAGCTCGACTGATTGCCGTTCAACTCGCTCTTTATTTCGAGATTAACTGCGTGAGGATTCTGTATCGAGGTTGGTCCGAGAGACTAGGGAAGACAGGCAGGCATTTCATCTCCCGAGGGAAGTTTACTTTCAGTTCACTCACTGTTACTTGACGTACGTTGTTGTACAGTGTTAAAGGCAAGGCCTTCACCCGGCTGATATGGCCGTTACAAACCCTTTCGTGGCTCCAGATGCGCTCTGCATTCCGTGGTGAGCTGAGCGCGGACTTACTGTGGCCGTACTTTTCGCCAAATGCGACTATCTGTATTGAGAGACGGCGTTCCGGTCGCTGTGAAATACTTATCCTCCGATATTTAAAAAGTAAATATTAGGTAAAAAAACTGGTTTTTACACGTCTGACGACGACATCATCTGAATTTCTTCTCGTTATTCGTCATAGTTCCTCTGCTGCGCCAAATTAAGTAAGACATTGCACGAAATTTCAAAGAGTCTGCAGAGGTAAAACCGCATTGCATAAACTTTATGTATGGTTGAATTTTAGCTCATACATTGTGGTGTATGAAACGTAGATACGATATCGACATTTTATTTAAAATTGAGAGCAGGACAACATCTCAGTTTGTTATCGAGTTATTGATGTCCATGTAGACTTGCTGGCTGCTGTAAAACACTTTTCATACTTTCTAAAAAACCTACTCTCCCAAAAAAAAAAATTCTTTTGGATATCTTGCAGTCTTATGTCGTTGCTTAATAAAGGTCTGAATTTTTTTTCGTTATACGTCGTAGTTAATGTGCTGCATCAAATTATGTAAAATATTGCCGCGCGGGATTAGCCGAGCGGTCTAGGGCGGTGCAGTAATGGACTGTGCAGCTGGTCCAGGTGGAGGTTCGAGTCCTCCCTCGGGCATGGGTATGTGTGTTTGTCCTTAGGATAATTTAGGTTAAGTAGTGTGTAAGCTTAGGGACTGAGGACTTTAGCAGTCCCATAAGATTTCACACACATTTGAACATTTTTTTTTTTTTTTTTGAAAACATTGCACGAAATTATAAGAAGTATGCAGACGTAAAAACGCATTGTGTAACCTTTGTGTTACAGTATGGTTCCTACCATGGTCTTGGACCAGCTTACTTCGAGCGGATTGCGTCTGCGTTATAATGTGTGAGCATCAGCTTTTACTAGGTACTTTCAGTTCTTTCATGAGGTTATCCGCTTCATTCTAAGTAGCCTACAAGTCTACATTGTTCTGATTTCCAATCTGTTGCACTGTCCTTTATTAAGAGATCATTGAGAGTGCAGCGCGGTCTTAGATGTATTTAGAATTAAATGTGACACCAAGTGATATGTGATCCACTGCCTTGCATGCAACAAACTGGTGCCATTTACACAACATTTCTGTGTAATTTTAATGCGAATGATGGCAGAGTGCTGTTGCGATTACTTATATTATACAACAGTGAGCAGCAATGACAGTTCGTAAACGACCCCACACATCAGTAAACCCAGGAGAAGGCCTCTGTAACCGTGGTCGAAACGTTGGTTTCTCCTGCAAAATTTTGTACATTATGATGCGCTACGATACTCAGAAAACTTTTATATCAAACATCCAACAATGTTTCAAACACTAAATGAATGCTAATCTTGAACAATTATGTTTCACATCGAAAGACAATACACTCATCTCTTCTTCCACAATCTGTAGAGGTCGAGCGTAGTAGAAAGGAGCGGTATTGGTTTAAATGGTTCAAATAGCTGTAAGCACTATGGGACTTAACATCTGAGGTCATCAGTCCCCTAGACTTAGAACTATTTAACCTAAATACCCTAAGGACAACACACACATACGTGCCCGAGGCAGTATTCGAACCTGCGACCGTAGCAGCAGCGCAGTCCCTGACTGAAGCGCCTAGAACCGCTCGGTCACAGCGGCCGGCGGTATTGGTAAGACGACGAAGGGAGGGGAGTGAAGGAAGAGAAGGGAGGACAGGGGCTACAGAGCCGGGTTGTGGGTGATGGGGGGGGGGGTGAGGAGAGGGGGAGAGAGAGAAAAAGTGGTGAAAAGCGAGGAAGAAAGAGGGAGAGAGAGTCAGGTGAAGTGAAATAAAGATAACGAAAAAGCAAAAGATGGATTTAACAGGATGTCCCCAGAGTTCGCATTGCTGGTGGCTTTTAAAACATATCGACCATGTTCTTTTCAAGCGAACCATCTTGTTATTTGCCTCAAAAAGTCATGGGGGAGCAACAGGGAAACGGAAGTGTGTGTATGAGAGACAGAGAGAGAGAGAGAGAGAGAGAGAGAGAGAGAGAGAGCGAGAGAGACAGAGAGAGAGAGAGAGAGAGAGAGAGAGAAAGCTAAATGAGCATGAACAAATGAACGACAAAAAAAGGAAGAGGAGTTTTCACATTTGCTTACGTACGGTTGATGTTTGTATATTTATTTTAGTGAATGCAACTAAAGCACAGACAAGATTTATGTCACTGACGTTATTTGCATCTTTAATTGTACTATTTTTCTATGGTATTTATATGGTGAATAATAAACATACGTTCCTATTTATTCTCTAATTACAGAAATCTTGAAACAACTAAACTACGATTAATTTTTTATGCGTCATTGTAGTCTTGTAAGCGACTGTCTGTTTACATTAATATAGTTTGTATTCATTTTATTGCAAAACTGACGACTAAAATTTTCTTTACATGAAATTATCGCTGTTGGGTATTTCATTGCCTTTAATTCTTCATCTTGTTAGATCAGTTCTACTTTGTCTCATTTGTATTTATTAATAATTTTCATACTGAGATTTTCGAAAATTAGCTTGGACAGCATTCTCTTTTCGTACTATGCCCCACCAAGTATCACCCTGAACTCCCTCGGGGTTACATTAAGCTGATTTCAAGTAGTGTCTCAATATGCTTATAAATTTGTTTCTTTTGAATGTCGTACTCTCTCCATATACTATCCATTCCATTTTTTCGCTCATTTCTTCCTAATGCAGATGTAAGCTTCCCGCAGCATACGTGTACGCTCTCTTGTAATGTCATGATATGGTGAGCAATATACAAAATTATTTTGTTGAATCCCATTTGTTAAATGCTGCTACTTCTTAGACTTAGATGACTTTAGTGGAACATTTTCTTTGTCATGCTCAATCAACGCTTCCTTTATCACAATATTTAAACTTTCTGCTTAATTTTTCCTGAATTCATCTTCACGAAACGTAGTGCATTCCTGTTTGAAACATGTTACTTGTTTATGAAATATAGACCATTTAAAGGCCAGTTCTTCACGCGAATGTTTTCAAGATTTTAGTTGTTTTCTAATCATCTGCAAAAGCAAAATAATTTTTAAGTGCTCTTTTTCATACTTTGTCTCAGTTGGTCGTTTATTCCCAACATTGTCACTTTTGTCTCCCGATTTCGAGTTATTCAGTCATGGATACTGTTGAAAAACGTTTAATTAAAATATTACTGTATGGACAGTGATTTTATTTTCATGTAACGAACATAAATGCATACGTGATTTCAGTATATCAAAGACATGAACTATGGAGAAGTTTCACTCCGGTCGAAAAATGAATTGACAACTCCACTTCTCTCTCAAGCGAATAATAAACCTTTTCTTGTGACGTGAACTGATCAGAGCTGCCAAAAATTGAGCGCTTTTCCTGTGCAGAACCTCTCTCTTGCGCGCCAGCAAGTTTCTCCGCGTGCTGCAGGCGTTAATCTAACCTTTGTGGCTTTCACTCCACACGGTTTAAATAGGCCGTGAGTTGGCCTCACAGGTGCGAAAGCTTATTAAACTATTACGAACCACTTCACCTTCATCACGGAAGCCTTTCACGGCTAATTACTCACTGCATAAAGCACGAAGGAAGTTGCCGTGTACGTTCTGCCACGTCGCTACACCAACCCCTGCTCATCGTTCCTTACAGCTTTAGTACTCTCCAGTGACACTGTTTGGTTCACTAACATCGTGCACTCGGGTAGACGAACATTTTTTTAAAGAGTGGGTGATTCTTACACGTGCACAGCACACGGTGTGTGTATTAACAACTACAGCTGATAAGGACACAAGTATTCTGATAATACAAGCAGAAATTTACGCGATGTAGTGCCTGCAGCATAATACAGTACGACATTCTACGAAAAATTAATTCCAGTTATCAGCTGAAAGGTTTGTTGATTATGTACTGTAGGCCTATTTCGGAGTACTATAGGCCTATTTCGGAGTTAGTGTCATTTTATAGTTCAACCTGTAATTAATATGAACAGTATAGATATTGTCTACTTGTTGGAAGTTTAAGAAAAGATGCCTGACAGTTTTACTTACGTCTATGTTTTCTTGATGTACGTACATACTGCATCTGTGTGTGGTCGTTGTTTGCTGTCTTCATCTACTGCGAAACGTTATTTACTCAACGTAATTTTAACAGTTGGTTTGTAGTTTGACAGCTATTTGACTTACTTCAAAGATATTATATGTTTACATATATTTATACTTATCACAGACGGAGTTTAGGTTGTCGCCTACAGTCGTTATGTGTGTAATCTTTGGGTTTTGAGTCTACACGGTTTATCATTTTAGAAGCACACCATAAAGCAGAAAATATAGAAGCTGCACTCCAAATGTTACACAATATTCCGAAAATGATCACCATGGATATTTTAGAAGAGCTTTAAATATGTATACACATGGAAAATCAACGACGAAGTATTTTAAATGAACAAAGAGACTAAAACGCACATACTACCTAAAAAAATTTTTTGGCCTTCTAAAACGTAGAACCACAACAGAATGATTACACTCATAACGACTACAGATGCTAACCTAAACATAGTCTATGATAATTATAAATAAACGTAACCATATAGTACCTTTGAACTATGTCAAATAGCTGACAAACTTCGAAGCCGCTTTCGAAATTCCGTTAAATAAATAACGTTTTACAATAAATAAAGACCACGACCTCACAAAGATGCAATATGTATGCATGGATGTCAAGAAAAAATAGAAGTAAGTAAAACTGCCAAAAATCTTTTCCTTAAACTACCACCAAGTAGACTATTCCTATACTGTACGTATTAATTGCATGTTGTACTAGAAAATGGTACTAATGCCGAAATAAGCCTATAGTACAGAATCACTAAACCTTCCAGCAGCTGGGAGTTAACTATTGTACAAGAAGAAATGTTTCATGAAGTATGTGTTCGCAAAAGAGCCTTTTCTGAGGTAACAGCGTATCTGTGATGTCGATCTGTCACTACGAAATATGGTCTTAGTACAAAAGTAGTTGAAATGTAGACTTTACGACTGAGTCCCCGTATAACCAGGATGAAATATGACTTTAACATCAACACGAAAGTATAAAAGTACCAAGAACATTGCTACAGACGGGGAGTCACTGAATGACTCGAATTCAAAGTTGTCCTCCTCCTTCCGAAACACACGGTCGTTGCGTGTAGTTTTAGTGACGTCTTATTCTCCCTGATTCGAGCACATTTTTCTTTTTGGACGGCGTAAGACTATATTTCATCTCGCTTCTCTAGAGACAGAACACACTATCTGATCAAAAGTAACTGGACTCCCCTATGTAATGCGGAACTGGCCACTAGGTTTCATGAGAGACTGTCGGTATAAAAGGAAGCAGGGAGCACTGTGTTATCAGTAGGGGAGCAGTGTCGGATCAGTGACTTCGAACATGGACTAGTCGCTAGACGTCACCTGAGTAACAAATATATCAGGGTCTTTTCAACCCTTCTAATACGCCCAAGTCATATGCCCTTGGTGTGACTGAGAAGTGGGAACGCGAAGGAACAACCACAGCTGACTCAAGAACAGACAGCCCTCTTGTACCGACGCACAGGGACTGTCGTACATTGCGTAAGGTGGTTGTAAAAAATTGCAGAATAAATTACTTGTGAGTTCCAAATAGCTACCAGCAATGCCTGCACGTGGGGATTTATAAGGGATGGAATACAGTGATCGAGTAGCTCTTCACAAGCCACACATTTCTGCAGTAAGCGGCAAGCGACGATTGACGTGGTGTAACGGACGACTCCACAGGGCAGTTGATGCCTGGAAACGAGTAATCTGGAATGGTGAATCATGCTATACCCTGCGACAGTCCGATGGAAGGGTTTGGGTGTGGCGAATACCTGGAGAATTACCTATGATCATGTATAATCTGGAATGGTGAGTCATGCTATACCCTGCGACAGTCCGATGGAAGGGTTTGGGTGTGGCGAATACCTGGAGAATTACCTATGATCATGTATAATGCCAACAATGGTATGCGCGCATACCGATAATGCAATGCAACAAAGGACCCGAAACGAACAATGCTGGCTGCTAGCGAACTAGTTAGGGCGGTCGCAGACAGGGGGGCCCCTCGCTGTATGTGTTGGAAAGAGCCTCCGGTGACTGAGATGAGAAGGTATGCCGGCCGCAGACTCAATTCAGCTGAGTGTTTACTGGTTTAGAAGTCAGACCAGCTAATACTCTGCCCCTCGTAGACGATTGCATATCTCTGTCAGTTTGCTCTCTTGACTTTATGGTTGTGGTGTTGACGTTTCTGACGTGTGTATGGTTTCGATAGGTTTAATCCTTCTGACATTGGAATAGTCGCTGTTGACAACTTTGGTACACGTTGCTACTGTGTGTGGTGTATTCGCCCCAGTTTGCGAGTTTGTACTTTTAAACCGGGTAAATTCTAGTGTTCGATTCCACTCGTCGGCTTTGAAGAATGACATACCATAGGCAAGGACGCTACATAGAGGCAATCTTTGAAAGTAACCGATGATATTCGTAAACAAAGGAAAATCGCGTACGATAAAATTACAGTCGTAATTCACTCGATTATGCACTTAGCCACGAATTATATCGAAACGAATTGAAGGTAACGAAAATAAATAAGAACAAAACAAAATAGAAACATGTGTGTGTGAAATATACACACATAAAAAAAAGTTTTGCGTCACCTGGGTACTGAGAGCTCCGGAATCTGTACAGAAAACTGGAGTAGAGATCAACATAAACATCATTTCCGCCTTTTATGTTGCTCATAAAAACCAAACATTGCATGTTGTACCACCATACTGCGAGGCTTTCTGAGATGGTGGTCCAGATTGCTGTACACACCGGTACCTCTAATACCCACATTGATGCATGCCTGTATTCGTCGTGGCATACTATCCACAAGTTCATCAAGGCACTGTCGATCCAGATTGTCCCATTCCTCAACGGCGATTCGGCGTAGATCCCTGAGCGTGGTAGGTCGTTCACGTCGTGCATAAACAGCCCTTTTCAATCTATCCCAGTCATTTTCGATAGGGTTCATGTCTGGAGAACACGCTGGCCACTCTAGTTGAGCGATGTCGTTATCCTGAAGGAAGTCATTCACAAGATGTGAACGATGGGTCCGCGAATTTTCGTCCATGAAGACGAATGCCGTGCCAATGTACTGCCGATATGGCTGCATTATCGGTCGAAGGATGGCATTCATGTATCGTACAGCCGTTACGGCGCCTCCCATGGTCACCAGCGGCATACGTCGGCCCCACATAATGCCACCCCGAAACATCAGGGAACCTCCACCTTGCTGCACTCACTGGAGAGTGTGTCTAAGGTGTTCAGCCTCACCGGGTAGCCTCCAAACACGTCTCCGACGATTTTCTGGTTGAAAGCATATGCGACACTCATCGGTGAAGAGAACGTGATGCCAATCCTGAGCGGTCCATTTGGCATGTTGTTGGGGCCATCTGTACCGCGCTGCATAGTGTCGTGGTTGTGAAGATGGACCTCGCCATGGAAGTCTGGAGTGAAGTTGCGCATGTGCAGAATATTGCGCACAATTTGAGTTCTAACACGAGGTCCTGTGGCTGTACGAAAAACATTATTCAACATGGCGGCGTTGCCATCAGGGTTCCTCCAGGCCATAATCCGTAGGCAGTGGTCATCCACTGCAGTAGTAGCCCTCGGGCGGCTTGAGCGAGGCTTGTCATCGACAGTTTCTGTCTCTCTGTATCTCCTCCATGTCCGAACAACACAAGAACGATCCGCTGCCCACATGAGGTATTTTTACATTTAGATCATCTTTGCAACCACAGACCTCCTGAACAAATCAAGCGATGTGCTAAAATAGTGTTTGGATTTTGTTTTCTGCTACTAGACTGTGTCACAGGTTACCAGAAAGTTATACACGGGACACAAGGACGTTATATTAACTCACATAAATACAGCTGATGATGCTGGTTTAAACCTCTGAAACGCATTATCGAGATAAAATAAATTGCACGTGGTAACAGTAAAACTGTGGTTCCGATTAACATCAGTAACAGTAGCATCAAAGTCTAATCTAAAATGCTCGTATGTAAAAGCCTACCACTATTCGTACCGCCTTCTTTCTATATCCCAGTTAGACCGACATTATGTTAACGGTCGTACCGAGCTGGATACACCGGTTCCTGTCAGATAACCGATGTTAAGCACTGTCGTGCATGGCAAGTTCTTGTATGGGTGACCATCCGGGTACACCGCGTGCTGTTGCCAATATTCCGTTTCCTTTATGGCAAAGGGGACAGGAGGAGTGGTAGGGTACGGTCCCTGATCGCCAATCTTTGCACCAAGGTCCTCGATTAAATTCCAAACCTCTTCGCAGTGTCGCATGAAGTGAGAGCATGTAAGGCTGTTGACGGTGATCCGTCCGTAGGATGGGGGCGTTAAGCTCCGTGGGCCCTGGTGCTCTTCTAGATCGATCTGCACAATGGACCTGCTTTTAACGATCTTGACACTCACAGAATTTTTTAGTATCATTTCGTTACCAGTGATGTCCATTGATTATTGCAGTAAGACTGAACATTGATAGACCTGTTGGTCAGGTACACAATGTTAGGGGCATAAGTGCACGTACTTTTATTGATGACTTATGACAGTGTACTGAACAACATTATATAAGTATTATCTTCATTTGCTACTACAATTAGTATGTTTTTAGGTTGGCTAGTACCTACAAGTACCCAAGGTACCTGTAAGCTATTCTACATCTACATGGATACTCTGTAAATCACATTTAAGTGCCTGGCAGAGGGTTCATCGAACCACCTTCACAGTTCTCCATTATTCCAATCCCGTATAGCGCGCGGATAGAATGAACACCTATACCTTTCCGTACGAGCTCTGATTTCCCTTATTTTATCGTGGTGATCGTTCCTCCCTATGTAGGTCAGCGTCAACAAAATATTTTCGCATTCGGAGGAGAAAGTTGGTGATTGGAATTTCGCGAGAAGTTTCCGTCGCAACGGAAAACGCCTTTCTTTTAATTATGTCCAGCCCAAATCCTGTATCATTTCTGTGACACTCTCTACCATATTTCGCGATAATACAAAACGTGCTGCCTTTCTTTGCACTTTTTCGATGTACTCCGTCAGTCCTATCTGGTAAGGATCCCACACCGCGCAGCAGTATTCTAAAAGAAGACGTACTGTACAAGCGTAGTGTAGGCAGTCTCCTTAGTAGGTCTGTTACATTTTCTAAGTGTCCTGCCAATAAAACGCTGTCTTTTGTTAGCCTTCCCCACAACATTTTCTATTTGTTCCTTCCAATTTATGTTGTTCGTTATCGTAATTCCTAGGTAGTTAGTTGAATTTACGATTTTTAGATTAGACTGATTTATCGTGTAACCGAAGTTTAACGCGTTTCTTTTAGCACTCATGTGGATGACCTCACACTTTTCGTTATTTAGGGTGAACTGCCACTTTTCGCACCATTCAGATATTTTTTCTAAATCGTTTTGCAGTTTGTTTTGATCTTCTGATGACTTTATTAGTTGATAAACGACAGCGTCATCTGCAAACAACCGAAGACGGCTGCTCAGATTGTCTCTCAAATCGTTTATATAGGTAGGGAACAGCAAAGGACCTGTAACACTACCTTGGGGAACGCCAGAAAACACTTCTGTTTTATTCGATGACTTTGCGTCAGTTATTACTAACTGTGACCTCTCTGACAGTAAATCACAAATCCAGTTACATAATTGAGACGATATTCCATGAGCATGCAATTTCACTACGAGCCGCTTGTGTGGTACGGTGTCAAAAGCCTTCCGGAACTCCAGAAGTACGGAATCGATCTGAAGTCCCTTGTCAATAGCACTCAACACTTCATGTGAATAATGTTCATTTTCTCCTAGGTAGCAGGTCAGGTATTGACGTTTGGACACACAGACGCTATACTGACAGGGGTAACCCACTTTTTAGTGGAGTTACGACCGCGGAAAACAACAGGCAGTAAATTATGTGGCGTGTTTGCGGGAAAACTGTGACACACAAAGAAGAAATACCTAACACACTTCACTAGGTACATACGTGTATTAAGGTACTAATGTTCATAATGTCTGAATCTATACACGTTGTATACAACCTAGAATCAAAAGCCAGTCCATCTGGCAAGGCTATCTGCTTTCAATGTTTTTAGTAGTGAGAATCGTATATGAAGCGCCAAGAGTAAAATTAAGAAACATGGAAAAATCATACATAATACAAGTCTCATTGACAAAAGACCTCATATTTTAGAACACTTCGTATATTTTGCTTAACAATGGGTCGATCACTGGAGGGTACTATTGTTAAACTACATTGCTGCATATTCGTATAGTAACAGACACTGGCTGTTCACGGAGTATTCACGACAGGTCACTTAGCTTACGTACAGAGACTTTACCAGGTATCATGAGTACATGAAATTGGCCGTATAAGAAAAACACAAGAAAACGTATTGGGACGGAGATCTACACTCTACAAAGAATAAAAATTTTGATAGTGAGAGTATTCAATTGTTTAGCACAGATATTACCGCGGATAACATATAGTGGGTGCTGTGTTGTTTTGAATCACAAAATTCTTATAAGTGCTTGTCGATCATTTAACTTAGGTTACGACGTTCGGTCGTTTCATTCTCAACGACATAAGAAGAAAAAAATAAAGAAAACTCTTTTTAAATTAACCACTTATAATAGGACATGTGTACTGTCGCTGCACTTTGTCGTCAATGTATATGTTGATGACAGACACCAATATGCTGCTGACGTTAGCTTGAACAGGAGTGCTGCTTCCAGACAAACGTTAGCCACACATAGCTATAGGCAGAACTACTTAAATGACTACAGTTCTGTTTCCAGTATTACATATTTCTTCAACGATATACAACTGCTAAACTTTAAGAGATCCTTGTACAATACTCCCAGCTTGTGACAGTCCTGCTCACAGGCTAAGTCCTGTTGCTGCAACATTCTAATAGGTGTAGGCACCGCCTTGACCATGTCTCGAGTTGCCGAAGAATGGTGCGTCATTCTTTGGACTAAGCTGCTACGAATTTGAGCGGTAGAGACGACGGTGGCTGGAGCTGTAAATCCGACTCTCTTCGCTCTATGCCTATCACAGGAACATACTCTGCCGATTAATCTGCAAAACGCAGCTTGTACACTAGTACACAGTGATATTAAGCACTATTCGTTCGACGTGGTGCGGGACGTGAGACATAGTTCTACTTTGTTAGTGATCTCTGCAGCAGCCGCTAGAGTTTGCTGGCGGACCATCTTTTCCTGGACAGTCGAAGTGCCGTGTCGGTATCGTTCTTTAAGGAAGTCTAGCTTTCAGTTGCGGGTCACGCTCACAGCAGCTTAAAAAGAGACCCAAATTAAGAATGCTATTTTTTTTAAGGTCCTATGGGTCACGAAATGGAAACCATACTGAAAATAATTTTTTTATGTGTGCGACACTTAGTTACACGTTCCAGCTATTTCTCAACACAGTCGCTGCTCTGACTTAGAAATTTTTCGTAGCGTAGTGCCAACATTCCTATACCTTCGTCATAGAAGGGTGCGCTCAGTGCTGTTTGTCAACTACCTACGCTGGTGTAGTGATTGTTGTCTGTGCCAAATTGCTGACCTCAGGGCCATGCGAAAATCAGAGGGAGCCAAGTCCACACTGTATGGTAGGTGATCAAACATGTACCACCAAAAACGCTGCAGGAGCAGTTTTGCTGCAACTGCAGTGTGCGACCGAGCATTGCCATGAAAAAAGTCACACTTGGCAGTTACGTTGTGTGGGCTGCATGAAATCAGGCGGAATCCTCCGGCATGAACAAATCGAATGACAGCATTGGTGGGAGATTCTGTTGGTCTAGAAACCTTTGCGTTCTCACTGTGCGCTCAGAAATGGGAAGTCCTAAGTGACGTTGTGGACCTTAATACTAAAGATAAGGCACAACAGAGCTGTTGTTCATCGGATTTTCACTGCGACTGGTCGAAGATTGGACAAAAGGAAAGAAAAGAAAGAAAAAGAAAGCCTCGTGCAACTAAGAATAAAGTGGAAAAAAGAGAGCAGCGGATCGCATGTCACTGCAGGAATGTTTCTCTGACTTGTGGACGAGTGCTAAACTGAGCGTTGATACACAAAGGCTCAGCTAAACACACTAAAGTTTTGTGAACTACAAAGTCAATGAGTTTATCACATACAAATTACAAAAATGGAATAGAAGAAATGTACAATTTCCACAGTGCGTCCCACCATAGACGATAAAATTCGTGTTATATCCGAGTGTCAAAAATAAAATACTGACCAACAGCAAGCTAAAAGTTCCTAAGACCAGCTTTCGCTTTTACCGTGTGCATTTATGCAGACAAGCTAAATTACAGGCTGACGTGTGACACCACAGCTGATACCACCATTTAGATTCGATGGAGATGGGCTCTTGGGCTGCACAACGGTTTACTATATCGTACATCGTTGCCAACGAAAAATGTGAGATTATTGATAATTTTCTCACACTGATGGAACTTCGGTATTTGGATTTCTTCAATGTAATTATTGCAAACAGTACGAGTCATTCTAAGAACTTGTGGTACATAATAATCGACTCCTTTTCACTCCAATGCTACAGTGTGACGTCACCTGAACTTCTATATTCCATCCAAGTGAGTTGTCCTTGGTTGTCCTGAAGCATTAAGAGGCAAAGCTAGGCTCTAGGCTAAGATTGGTCATAGGATCATTGAGGTTTGCTGGGTGTCCTCCTGTAGGGAGTGGTGTACCGTTGTCGTTCTCTGGTGTTTGAAATGGCTCATCCAGACAGTTAAAGTGGGATCTGCAGCTTAATGTGGACTTCGAAGCATGACACAAGTCGACATTTTTTCACGTTATCAAACACTGCCAAACACGAAAGTAGTGATAGGAGACCGATGGTCCGGCTCTGTAACATGTCTAACGACAATGTGGTGTACCCATATTCAACAGCCAGTACTGCCAAGTGAGTTTTCCTAAGTGGTGAATACGTCCACTCGGGCTCGTGATGCCAATTGAGGAGCTGCTTGAATGAGAAGTAGCGGCTTCCAGGTCTGCAGAGCCGACAGCTGCCGGCAGAGCAGTGTGTGAACCCATGCGCCTCCGAACTGCACCCGAATGATGCTATACGACTGAGGACTACACAGTAGCTGGTCGACATCGCACTATCCTCTGGTCCCGATTTCAGACTTCAGGTTTAGTTTAACGACGTGGCTGACAAATATCTTAGAACTGACTGGGGACGAAATGCGAGACATCTTGATCTAACATGTAACACTTAAACATTGAGGGGCTGTGATGTATAATCACGCCCCAACTCTGCCTTTTGATTTTATGATTCTGTTTGAAACCTCTGCTGTATGGCGAAAGGATTTCCGATATCAGAATTATGGTGCCAGAGGGGCCATGGTCCATCTGCAGAAATTTGAGGCATATGCCACGCCACTTATGGTGGGCTTGGCCCGTAGCGTCATTGTGCTGTTGATAGCTGCTACGGTAGATTGATCACTTCAGCTCCTACTACCAGACAGAGCGACCCATTTACCTGTACTTATTGTCTCTCAGCCTTCCATGCTGCCGTCCTTGCTACCCACAAAGCATCTGCTGAGAGGTTATCTTAAGACACTTGCCGGGTGCTTCTGTGCCTTATAACAGACAATCAGGAGAAATTTTTATTGGTGAAATTAGGAATGAATTTGGCTCTGGAAACAAGAATAATCTTCAAATTTTTGTTATTGTGTCATTGTCGATTTCGTGGTTACCTGCCACACCCGCAGGTATACATAGGTAAATACGCACTTAATCGATATGGGATATGTTTTCCATAGCTGCACATGTGGCAGGTCCATGATCGTAGAAAAAACATATTAATTAGATGTGTAGATGCCAGGTGCACCTGAGGTGAATGTGAATCGATCATGACACCATAAAAATAAATGGAAAATCATTTTTGCGATTAGAGGCAAATTTATTCCTACTGTAATAAGAAAACAAGCAGTACAGAGCATTCAATTAAGAGTCCAAAAATTTGTTCTAATCTCAGCTTATTATGAAGTTATGTTCCCATGCACCAATGCGATGGAACGCTGAAGTACATTTTTACTGCGCTTTAAAACTATTATTATAAACTATTAGTGTAATGTTTCCACTAATGAAAGCACAATATGGAGGGCTTATTTCAATAGTGGTACAAATCCATTTTTGTCCATTGTGAGATACAGAGTCCTAAATGACGCTGAAAAATCTCCAGTTGAGATACCAGAAATATGGCTTCTTGCTAGAGATGAACCTTTCTTTCTGTTTGTTTGGATCATTAGTCGTAGAAGCATTATAGGCAGAAAAATGGAGGTAATGGACTTATTCCACTATTGAAATAAGCCCTTCATATGTACAAATCTCACCGCCTTTGACTGAATAACAAAAAAAATGGTTCAAATGGCTTTTAGCACTATGGGACTTAAAATCTGAGGTCATCAGTCCCCTAGAACTTAGAACTACCTAAACCTAACTAACCTAAGGACATCACGTACATCCATGCCCATTGCAGGATTCGAACCTGCGACCGTAGCGGTCGCGCGGTTCCAGACTGAAGCGCCTAGAACCGCTCGGCCACAGCGGCCGGCTGAATAACAGCAGTTTGGCTGTTGAAGTGACCACCCCACACTTCCACATGTGTTGGAGGGGCGCATGAAATGATTAATAAAGAAGAAGAAGATGAAAAAGAAGAAAATGAACACTCCACTTGGTGTTCATTGCTCATCTAAATCCTGTTACAGACCGCTCTACGCACAACGATCCCTGCGCTGCATGTTCTTCGGTTGTGGATCTCATTTGGGCTGGATGTGATGCTGTGTTATTGACGACGTGTGAACTGATTTATAGACGGCCATCTCGGCCTGGAGACTACATTCTACATTAACACTTCACCTGCTGTGCCGTATATTCACTTCTGTAGCGACTTTCACGTGTGTAAAATAAATCACAGCCAAAGGCCGATCTTTTTTTTTCTATCGAAAAATATCCCTGTCCCTATGTGTGGACATGGTGAAGAACGAGAGGAATCCGCACCTACGTAATGAGTCTGGAATTGCGAGAGCATCCAGACAATTTAACGCCATATATCTAACCATGTTGACAGCCTGCACGCAGCGGCCGACACAGTGCTAACAATTAAAACTGTAGACTAAAGCAATCCAGTAAGATGAAAGTTAAACGAACTCATCAGCAGCGAAGTGTAACGGTAAGATACGGATGTGTGGGAACGGAAAGCGAACGCGGCACTCGCTTGCGGCGCGGGCCGGCCGGCCGTTAGCCGGTGGCTGGTGGCGGGCAGGCAGATGGGCGATAAAGGCGCGAGCCGCGGCGAACAATGTGCCGGCACAAAGGCGGCCCTGCTGACGCGGCCTCTCCTCTCGCCTTGCTCCTCTGCGCCGGCAGCCCAGCTCAGCTGCAGGCACTGCCTTCCTGGCGGGCTCACAGACTGTGCGGAAGCGACACAGCAACAGATCACAACCCACACGCTGTAAACGGTTTTTCGTAAGTACTACTCTCTATAGAAACCTGTCAGAAACTTTGACATCAATTCAACCTGGTGGCTGCACAAGCGCCTCAAGATAGGCAAACTCATCCGAGAGGTGTCGAAAGGTGTTGCCTAATTCTCAAGCGCTGCTGCAGGAGCAAGGCTGTATTGCTGTCGAATTCTGTGGAAGTACATTTCTAAGGTGCTAAGAAAAAAGTGCGTGAGTGGTACCGAGGGTGCTGCCGAAGCGGGATGGGGGTGGAGGGGTGGGGGTCTCAGGGAGACCCTCTGCCGTTATATTCACGCATTGTTAATGTTCCACTTCCACGTGATCACAACACAGGAAACAGGGGTGTTAAAAAGCATAAGTACCTGTTCCTGATTCGGATCACGTTCAGATTACGTCAAATTCTTTTGAACAGTCCCTAATGGTTCCAAACTGTACGCGAGAGTAATAACTCTGCTGCACTTTCGTTGGGGTTGATGCCGCACAATGTCTTTAGAGGATGGTTGAAACATCCGATGGTGTCAGCAGTCTCACAGATTGACAAGAACTTCTTCCTGCTGCTCATCGCCGTGCGAACAATCGTTTTCAAGTGTGAAATGTGTGTGAATCAACGACCAGTAGAAGTAATGGCTTCATTGACGCCCATTATGCTACCCCCCTCCCAGGCCTTTTCTAGTTCATTCGGAGCGGCGGTGCGTCTCAAACGTTTTCCTCAGCCACCCATAACAAAACCATCTACACTACCGGCCATTAAAATTGCTACTCCAAGAAGAAATGCAAATGATAAACGGGTATTCATTGGACAAATATATTATACTAGAACTAACATGTGATTACATTTTCACGCAATTTGGGTGCATAGATCTTGAAAAATCAATAACCAGAACAACCACCTCCGGCCGTAATAACGTCCTTGAAACGCCTGGGCATTGCGTCAGAGCTTGGGTGGCGTGTACAGGTACAGCTGCCCATGCAGCATCAAACCGATAGCACACTTCATCAAGAGTAGTGACTGGCGTATTCTGAAGAGCCAGTTGCTCGGCCACCATTGACCAGACGTTTTCAATTGTGAGAGATCTGGAGAATGTGCTGGCCAGGGCAGCAGTCGAACATTTTCTGCATCCAGAAAGGCCCGTACAGGACCTGCAACATGCGGTCGTGCATTATCCTGCTCAAATGTAGGGTTTCGCAGGGATCGAAGGGTAGAGCCACGGGTCGTAACGCATCTGAAATGTAAGTCCACTGTTCAAAGTGCCATCAATGCGAACAAGAGGTGACCGAGCCGTGTAACCAATGACACCCCATACTGTAGTGTCGGCAGACTTGCCAACACTACGCACACTAATTGAAAGAGGCGGCCAAGATGCACGCGCTAACTCACGAAGGATGGAGTGAGGTCTGAAACAGGATACGTAATGAATGCTATAAAGAAAAGTACGTAGCTTCTGGAATACTTAACTTTAATCCATCCTTTGTATACATCGTTCTTGATGAGACATCTGGAGATTGTGGCGATACAAGTGAGACTCTTTAGATACAAGCTATCTATGGCTAATGGCGCCTTGCTAGGTAGTAGCCATTGACTTAGCTGAAGGCTATTCTAACTATCTGCTCTGCAAATGAGCGAGGCTTCGTCAGTGTGCATCGCTAGCTACGTCGTCCGTACAACTGGGCGAGTGCTAGTACGTCTCTCTAGACCTGCCGTGTGGCGGCGCTTGGTCTGGTATCACTGAAAGTGGCGACACGCGGGTCCGACATGTATTAACGGACCGCGGCCGATTTAAAGCTACCACCTAGCAAGTGTGGTGTCTGGCGGTGACACCACACATACCATCACGCCGGGTGATACGCCAGTATGGCGATGACGAATACACGCTTCCAATGTGCGTTCACCGCGATGTCGCCAAACACGGATGCGACCATCATGATGCTGTAAACAGAACCTGGATTCATCCGAAAAAATGGCGTTTTGCCATTCGTGCTCCCAGATTCGTCGTTGAGTACACCATCGCAGGCGCTCCTGTCTGTGATGCAGCGTAAAGGATAACGGCAGCCATGGTCTCCGAGCTGATTGTCGATGCTGCTGCAAACGTCGTCGAACTGTCCATGCATGTGGTTGTTGTCTTGCAAACGTCCCCATCTGTTGATTCAGGGATCGAGACGTGGCTGCACGATCCGTTACAGCCATGTGGATAAGATGCTATCATCTCCACTGCTAGTGATACGAGGCCGTTGGGATCCAGCATGGCGTTCCGTATTACCCTCCTGAACCCACTGATTCCATGTTCTGCTAACAGTCATTGGATCTCGACCAATGCGAGCAGCAATGTCGCGATATGATAAACCGCAATCGCGATACGCTACAATCCGACCTTTATCAAAGTCGGAATCGTGATGGTACGCATTTCTCCTCCTTACACGAGGCGTCACAACAACGTTTCACTAGGCAACGCTGGTCAATTGCTGTTTGTGTATGAGAAATCGGTTGGAAACTTCCCTCATGTCAGCACGTTCTAGGCGTCGCCACCGGCGCCAACCTTGTGTGAATGATCTGAAAAGCTAATCATTTTCATATCACAGCATCTTGTTCGTGTCGGTTAAATTTCGCGTCTGTAGCACGTCATATTCGTGGTGTAGCAATTTTAATGGCCAGTAGTGTAGTTTCAACGTTGGGTGTCGTGGTTCCGACGACCATTGCAAAGACATCAAAAGAAGGGTTGAAATGTGAGTAAGAGGGGTTGTGAAGAACTTCTCATCATATGGCACGTCCATGTTGATGTTGGACACAATTGTATACCAATGTGACATCATCAATCCACCTTACAGCTCACATGAACTTCTGAACTGTAGCCTTGTTTCCACACGTGTAGACACGTTGCTCTTTGAAGCGTCACCTAGTCCAAGGGTGACGTCGCAGGGCGCCATGCTTTTGCACGATTACAGAGGTAGGTTGTAGGCATCTTTGAGGCAAATTTCAAACTTACGCGTGGGAATAGCATCGATACGTGGATGATACATTTGTGGTTTGGTCACATGGCAAAAAAGCTTTAGAGAAATTCTTTTGTTATCTAAACAGTATAAATCCTAAAATCCATTTTACCATGGAAATGTAGAATGACAATGCAATATCCTTCTGGGAGGTCTTCATTATGAGACAGCCTGATGGCAGCTTGAAACATAAAGTCTTTCGGAAAGTTACACATACCGGCAGATACTTGCATAATGATTCCAGTTATCATCCACAACAGAAAAGAGGTGTAATTAAAAGCCTTTTGGACAGAGCAAAAATGATTTGTGCTCAGGAAATCCTGGACACCGAGTTAAAACATCTAAAGCAGGCTTTCGAGAAGAATGGGTACTCTGGTAAGGAAATAAATAGAGTTTTGCGACCGAATAACAGGAAGCCTAAGGACAACGATAGGACACAGCGATGGAAGAACACGGTTTCTCTACCCTTCATCAAATAAGTAACGGATCAAATCGGCAAGATTTTAAGGAAACGTAACGTTCGACCAATTTTCAGACCAACTAAGAAAATAGGCCAAGCACTTCGTTCCGTTAAGGATAAACGTCCCCCTCTGTGTGCAAGTGGTGTATACAAGATTCCGTGTACTTGTGATAGGGTCTACATTGGAACTACAAAGAGAAGTGTGAATACACGGTTGAAGGAACATAAAAGTCTTTGCCGATTAGGGGAAACAGACAAGTCAGCCGTGGCGGAACATGCTCTTCAGTCGGGTGATCACGCAGTGAAATTTTCGGAAACTGAACTTTTATGTACTGTGACGAACTATTGTCCACAGTTATATAGAGAAGCCATAGAAATATAAAAACATGGGGATAATTTTAACAGAAAAGATGAAGCCATGAAATTCAGCGATATATGGAGGGACAGTGGCGCTACAGAATCGATGAGAAGTTTTTATCTTTGACGTGCTATGATCGATAGTTATATTTTATCCTTGACAAGGGTTATCTCTGCTATCACGTGAAATCCAGACCATGTCCACATTCCACGGTATTTGGGCCGTTCTTCGCCGTCCGACTCTTCAGTCGGCAAGACTCAGCACAACCAGGAGCACCTCCGAAAATGTCCAACGTAGCTTTGGACGAAACGTCAGGGATAGAAGAGTTCCATGGACCACGGCCATACAACCCGGAAGAATTCTCGACAATTGGTCCTTTAATTCCATACAGCATTGTAGAAAGTACGTAAAGTGAACCACGTGTACTGCGGTGTTTCCTCTTCGCAATGAACTTTGCCGGAGACACAGAACAAACGACGCTGTAAAATCTTGTTTACATAAGCCGAACAGACAAAATAGTAGTCACCCCCTCAAATGAGCACATCGGTCACTTTGGAGCACCGTAGATGACGTAGAACTGGTATCAGGCGGCCAACTGACCCTTCACCGCTGACGTTAAGTCATGGCAGTGTAGTAGTGTCCATGTCGCAGTCTGTCGTATGGAGTCAGTTCACATCTAAAACGTGACAGAATGGTAGAAAGGAGCTATCGTCGCTGGGCGTGCCCTGGACTACACCGTCAATGAAACTGCCCAGTTTTTCTGTATATCAACGCGGACTGTCCAACGTGGCCACAACGAGTGGTGTAAACCCGTAGGCATGTAACACTGCGTAAAAACAGTGTTCGTAAAAAGATCCTAACTAACAGCGTCTGGAGGCAAGACAACTGACATGCGTTGTCAAATACAATCGTTTTCAAATATGAAAGGAATTGCTGTTGTCAGTGAATGTAAGTCCATTTCAACCAGTTTCCCAGCGAACATTCTAAAGGAATCTGGACCTTTGGAATAGAGGACCTCACAAAAGACCGTTGTCCACTGCAGTACATTGAGCAATACGTCTTCACTGGGCTAAGCAACACACAAACTGGACATTAGCTGACTTCAAGTGAGTAGTGTAGCCCAACGAGTCGTCATTATACTTTTTTTTCAAATGATGCGAGCCATTAACTGCTTCGAGGGGCAAATGGTGTGTTTAAACCGCAGCGTGTAGTTCAGACCGGAGGTGGTTTTGTGGATTATAATAAAACTTTCGTGTTGACCACGAGTATCTGTTTGATTTATTTCATCCCTGCACGTGTCAGCATTACGCCATTTTCGAAGAAACAAAATATTAGGATTTCGTTCTTCTGAAAATTGTTTAATGGCGGAACGATTGTGGAAGAAGGTTCAAAATGGTTCAAATGGCTCTGAGCACTATGGGACTCAACTGCTGTGGTCATAAGTCCCCTAGAACTTAGAACTACTTAAACCTAACTAACCTAAGGACATCACACACATCCATGCCCGAGGCAGGATTCGAACCTGCGACCGTAGCGGTCGTGCGGTTCCAGACTGTAGCGCCTTTAACCGCTCGGTCACTCCGGCCGGCGTGGAAGAAGGAAATGGCATAAATACTTGTGGTCAAAACGAAAGTTTCATTATAAGTGCAGAACATGACCGCTAACCTCTCATAAATCTTTCATGCGATATGTATCGAACATGATCTTGTAATATTTCGGAAAAGTTTTTCATACCACGACTTGGGCCTACTCACTCAGGTTTCCGTGAACATGAACGAGGATGTTCATTTCAACACTGTCGGCGAATAAGTGTTCCTCTTTCTTCTATACATTCATCATGAGTACACTACTGACACACCCATCTTCCAAAATGACAACAGACATGTCCTCAGCGCTACATGCATTTGTTCGTGGTTCCACGGAAACTCAGGCACCCAATCTTAATCTTATAGAAATGTCCGGCACTATTTGGAACAGCGATTCGAAGACTCATTTCATGAAGCTCACCATGCCAATGTATCTTGTGTAATCTTGTTCTTCTTCGTATGTCTGTTGCAACCTACACTCTCTCCAACCTGCTTTCTGTTGTTAACCCCATTTCTTCTGCAACTTGCTTAGTGTATAGATGCAATAACACCGGCTATAGGTGACAAGAATGTTTCACTCGATTCTCAGCTAGTGCCTCCCTTTCATGCCCCTTCACTTTTATAAGTGTAATTCGAGTTCTGTAGAACAGATAACCTTTCGCTTACGTATTCTGCTGCCTTCAGTATCTCAATAATCGTATTCTAGTCAATATGGTAAAACGCTTTCCGTAAATGTGAAAATGTCGTAAACGCAGGTTGACCATTCTTCAGTCTATTTCCGTTTATGGTCAGTATTGCCTCGTATGTTCCTCTGTTTTTCCGGAATCCAAAATGATCTGATGATGCGAAGATGAACTGATAAAATTTTTACAAACACAACATTTTATTTTACAACCTTATTTCCATCTTTGGAATACAGCGTTGCTACAAGTGGATCGCGTTCTTGGGAAAACCAAAGAAGAGAGAATCGAAGCGTTTGAAATGTGAAATAGAAGGATGTTAAAAATTAGAAATTAGATACAAATAAGAAGTCTTCGCAGAATCGATTTGAAGGCGAATATGTGGAAAATATCGACAATACGAAGTACGGGATGATAAGAAGATAGGAAAAGTGTTACGGCCTCAAGGAATAATTTCCATGGCACTTGAGGGTAAAAACTCCTATCGGAACACAAAAAATGCAAATATGTTGCCGTTTATTTTGAAAGACTCTGAAAAGTGGGGTGCCAGTGCCTCCTTCTACCTTCCTGAGCACCTTTAAAAATTTTCCCTAAGTTTCGCCATGCGAACGTATTCCAGCTTTATTTAACATGCAACACACCTGAAACTATCCTAACCGCAACACAGAACCACTATTCCACCGCTGTAAGTCGCTCAAACCCATCCACTCGCACTTGCCCAATCTCACTCACTCATCAAGCCCAACCCATGGTCTTTGCCTTTCTGTGACATAGTCTCCTGTGTCACAGCCAAAGTTCCCTTCGTTTTGTTCAACTACTACAGTCTCCTCTCACTGACACTGTCTCCCTCTTCCTCTATCTCATTGCTTCCTTCCTACTTACGTGTACTCTCTCACCCACTTCCACTTTCTCTTTATTCCTCCCCCCTCCCCCCTTGGCACCATCTCCTTCACTCTTTTCCTAGCACTGTTCTGTCACTATCAGCTATTTTGTGCTGCCACTGTGTCCTTTCTTTCTCTCAGACAGCCGTGCGGTATTAGCCGAGCGGCCTGAGGCGCTGCACTCATGGACTGTGCGGCTGGTCCCGGCGGAGGTTCGAGTCCTCCCTTGGGCATGGGTGTGTGTGTTTGTTCTTAGGATAATTTAGGTTAAGTAGTGTGTAAGCTTAGGGACTGATGACCTTAGCAGTTAAGTTTAAAATGGCTCTGAGCACTATGCGACTTAACTTCTGAGGTCATCAGAACTGAGAACTAATTAAACCTAACTAACCTAAGGACATCACACACATCCATGCCAGAGGCAGGATTCGAACCTGCGACCGGAGCGGTCGCTCGGCTCCAGACTGTAGCGCCTAGAACCGCCGGCCACTCCGGCCGGCAGCAGTTACGTCCCATTAGATTTCACACACATTTGAATAGTTTTTTTCTCTCAGACTGCCATTGCCTCCTTCGTTCTTTTTACAGCCACTGTCTACAATCTTCCAATACATATCAATTTTCCGTTTCTTTGCCACTGCCACTGTCTTCTTCTCACTCAGCATAAAAAAGATCAAATATGATAGCATACCAAAAGTTTTGGGAAAATTTTTAAAGATGCTAAGGAAAGTAAAAAGAGTTAGCTAGTACCCCACTTTTCAGTCAGATTCTGTTAAAATAAACAGGAACATATTTATATTTTTGTGCTCCGATAGGAGCATTTTTCGCTGATTTCCTTCTTTCCCCCGCTGCAGCAGGGCATCTTACTCATATCAAAAGAAATATATTGGTCAGTAAAATTGGGATAATTTATTTATATGATTTATAAACAAAAAACTAATTTTACATCTCACATTGGATTTTACATGCTAAAGGTTTTTACGTGAGCTTCAGAGATACAACATGGGGTTCCAAAGTGATAACAAGCACACTTTGCAGAGAATTTCTACGTGCTACGTCACTTTATAAACTACGTCTTCGCCTCACTTTGAACGTCTGAACGTCTGAAACTCGGAAAGGAATAAAGATATGAAGAAAATTTTCGAGGTTGTTCGAGATCTGGATCTTCGGAATACATCGTAAAAATTACAGCCATTTGCTGTCCTTAGCCGTCTCGGAATCTGCAGCTGGGTGTTGGTACCCAAAAAACAAGTGTTCGGGGTGTTTTTCAGTAACGAATAAAGGTTTTTGCAAATGAGGAGATGCCTGTTCTAGATAGATGCCTAGAGAATATAGCGACAAAATTTCAGAAATCTGCTGCGATTATTTATTATTTAGATTTTACCTCGTACCGGATTTTACGTGTAGAAATTGGATAACTTTGAGTCTCTATATTTTGGACACGGATAATGAGATCAAGAAAATTTTCACAATTATTCGAGATCAGTATGTTAGAAATATATTGCAAAAAATTTAGCCATTTGTTGCTCATAGCCGTCTTGGAATCCTAAGGGTTTTTGCCTGCTGGTGTCGGCGAAAATACAGTAAAAACACCTTTTGTGGGGTTTTACGAGGAACTGCCCATGAATTGATGATGCCTCCGTAAGTCCCATGAAGCCCACCGTAGATCACATCATATGCAAAAAGAATCAACCGATTTGCTCAATTTGCCTAAGCAGTGGGAAGTACGTAATATTCATATTTTGACCCTGTACTGTAGCATAGTCGCACTAAGACGATCATTTTGTTGAATATACGAGTACAAATGGTCCCTGGCCCTAGGGCTCTCCAAAACACTTGACCGTACCTTTTTAGCACCTATAGAACTCGAGATAAATTGGACAACACCTTTTTTCTTGCGCGGCGGTTTGGAACATATTAGGCACGCATGCTATCTCATGCATACTGATGAGGACATTGAGTGCAGGTGCTATACTGAAACGAAGGGGCTGGTGAAGCCATCAGACCTACCAGAAGAAAAAGAAGTGTAATGAGCTCAACGCCTGTAAGGAATGAAGAGAAAACAAGTGTAAAGTCTGCGGCTTGTTATCTGTACGTGGAAAATGTTTGTGCAAGTGCCCTAAATGGTAGCTCTGCTGATTACTGAGGAGGATAATGTGCTTTTACGGCAGTTGGAAGTCTAAACAGTTTCTCTCCAGTACGATAAAAGTTGCTTAGGACAAACCACACGCACCGCAAAAGAATGTAGCTTCGTTTCCCAACGGTACTATCAATTAACAGCCGATCAGCTCTAAGGTGACTGCATTGATTACGATAGTATTCAAATATTAGCGTCATACGGCCTTTTGTGATTTTCTGGCCTAGTAAAAAAGACACGTCTTGCAGAGACGTGATCAACTGGAACAATTCATGAGAATTCTTCCATTTCTTGTCTCCCGTTCCACAAAATTTAAACGATGAACCGCATGGTTCATAATCGTTGTGAGTTTTCAGTTTCTCGAGCGTCTTTTGTTTGTAGTCAGCACCTATGACCTGACTATTACCTTTGATTGATGCTGTTGTGCCAACTATGTCATACGTGATACGAACATTGAAGTGAAGTGTACAGCGTAGCTAGACCGCTGCCTGAGAACGACTCAAACGGCTAGAGCTGTTTCTGTCATAGTACGAGAAATTTCGGGTCCTACTTGATCCTTAGATCGCCCCAGGATCTAGCGTATTCTGTTGATACTAACTGCAGGACATGTCTTATCATTGTTAACGTACCACATTCTTCAGTAAAAAAATAGCTCTGGAGCACGGACTACAATGTCTATCAGAGAGCAAGTCTTATATATAAACAGCACGTAACAAATTAATTCAGACCAATTCTCGAGCTTTCGCTGGTCATGCGAGCGCAGCTACAGTCAGTTTAATGATTTGTTTCGTCTGTTTGGCATTTAAATCTTAATTAATCTGCTTTCATGCGACCATCGTATTGGCAAACTGATTAAAAGAATATTATAAATTTAATTTCATTTTATGTTTCTCGCTGAGTAAATTTGGTTTATGAAGAATATATTTATTTGTTTGATTAGTAAAACTATGATTAGTCTTAGGAGAGAGTAAATAATGAACTATAGTTCTCAGTTTTGGAACATATTAGGCACGCATGCTATCTCATGCATACTGATGAGGACATTGAGTGCAGGTGCTATACTGAAACGAAGGGGCTGGTGAAGCCATCAGACCTACCAGAAGAAAAAGAAGTGTAATGAGCTCAACGCCTGTGTTTCTAGCATTTGTAGACTTAGAGAAAGCTTTTGACAATGTTTACTGGAATACTCTCTTTCAAATTCTAAAGGTGGCAGGGGTAAAATACAGGGAGCGAAAGGCTATTTACAATTTGTACAGAAACCAGATGGCAGTTATAAGAGTCGAGGGCCATGAAAGGGAAGCAGTGGTTGGGAAGGGAGTAAGACAGGGTTGTAGCCTCTCCCCAATGTTGTTCAATCTGTATATTGAGTAAGCAGTAAAGGAAACAAAAGAAAAATTCGGAGTAGGTATTAAAATTCATGGAGAAGAAATAAAAACTTTGAGGTTCGCCGATGACATTGTAATTCAGTCAGAGACAGCAAAGGACTTGGAAGAGCAGTTGAATGGAATGGACAGTGTCTTGAAAGGAGGATATAAGATGAACATCAACAAAAGCAAAACAAGGATAATGGAATGTAGTCTAATTAAGTCGGGTGATGCTGAGGGAATTAGATTAGGAAATGAGGCACTTAAAGTAGTAAAGGAGTTTTGCTATTTGGGGAGCAAAATAACTGATGATGGTCGAAGTAGAGAGGATATAAAATGTAGGCTGGCAATGGCAAGGAAAGCGTTTCTGAAGAAGAGAAATTTGTTAACATCCAGTATTGATTTAAGTGTCAGGAAGTCATTTCTGAAAGTATTCGTATGGAGTGTAGCCATGTATGGAAGTGAAACATGGACGATAAATAGTTTGGACAAGAAGAGAATAGAAGCTTTCGAAATGTGGTGCTACAGAAGAATGCTGAAGATTAGATGGGTAGATCACATAACTAATGAGGAAGTATTGAATAGGATTGGGGAGAAGAGAAGTTTGTGGCACAACTTGACCAGAAGAAGGGATCGGTTGGTAGGACATGTTCTGAGGCTGCGTGGAGGGTAAAAATCGTAGAGGGAGACCAAGAGATGAATACACTAAGCAGATTCAGAAGGATGTAGGTTGCAGTAGGTACTGGGAGATGAAAAAGCTTGCACAGGATAGAGTAGCATGGAGAGCTGCATCAAACCAGTCTCAGGACTGAAGACCACAACAACAACAACTGTTCTCAGGTGGTTTCTCTAACGCTTAACTATCGGTAACTTTTTTCCCCCATTGTTCTAATAAAGTAGAGGCTGAAATGCTCATTTGCAGCCGATTTAGTAAATCGTTATAGTCTCAAATAAACAAATAAAATATTGTACTGGGTTCATATTCAAGAACATTTTTTAACGACGACATTTTCACCCTTGTTAGCTGCACTTAAATTTCACCATAGATGTTTGTGTATCCATGCATACCGTACTGTATGAGATCTTCTATTGAAAATTTGTCCAAATACAAGAGAAGTTTGGATGTTGTATAATTTAATGCCATTTCCTTCTGTGTTCACTACACTGTTTCAATACTGTATCTGCGGTCCATCGCGAAATCTCGAACGCGTTTGAACGTCAATATCGTTTGTCCAGCTTTCACAGTCAGCCTCTTTACTCGGTCAGTAGCCGATTCATCTTGTCAGTGGAAAGCTCTCAGCCAAATATCGGAAGTACTCCTGCTCCAAAAACAAGCCCGAAAAGTAGATGAATAAGGTTTAGTATTTACTTCCAAAATCAACAGCTTTCAGTCCGAAACATACTGCAGAACATTAACTGCCCTTGGTATTAGAAACTCGTCATCTGCAAAAGGCTATAGGCAACAGTTCTATTTTCTAGTTTATATTCCAGCACTTGCTAAATTACATTGTTTCCAGCAAAATTGTGCGGTTGTTGAGGAATTCCGAAAAGCGAATCCCATAGCGAATACTGTAGCTTACTTGCTACTCTCTGACTATCTATACCGATATAGTATTTTGAAGGTATCTGCTGAATTTGAGTCAAAGTTTCGTGCAAAACTTTTGTTGTGTGGTCGTATGTCATAACATGTAACTTGTGACAGTGTGGCCCTCTATTATGAAGTCACGAACAAATCGAATGTCCAGATGAAAACTAAGCATTTGGCCGTCTGGTTATCTATTACTTGGGACGACACTTTTACCTACATGCAGTAGGAAAGTAAGGTTTTCTTTCTTTCTCTCTCTGAATCATGTCATTTACCATCGCTGAGTCGTAGTGATGCAAAACCTTTGACCAGTTCAAAGTGCTTTCGGTTATAAAATTATCTTTGAGCTATTGGGGTCCGGATGTACATGGGTCTCTGCTGTTATTCAGTGAAAGATTTCTATTGACTGAATCGACACGATATCTCCCACCCACTCCCTCTTCGACGAGGTTTACGTGGATATAGATACACTGTAAGTATTATTATTAAATGACAAAGTTTACTGACAGTATGCTACACGACAAAATACTTTTTGTAGATATGACGTGCAATCGTTAGTTCTTGGATGCCATCAAATCCAAATCGAAGCACCTATGCGAAATGGAAAACAGTTCCTGTCTTTTTCGACAAAACATAGCGCAATATAAAGAAAAATGAAACGTTTACAGATATATAAGTGAAAATCATACATCTGTTTCCTCGATAGAATCATCGGTCTCACACCAAATAAACATTACTGTTTTATGCTCACCACATACGCCTGAACTGCATTTGACACAAAACTCATTTCCTTTTAAATCTTTCAAAGCATCACACAAGTTACGTCTTCTTCGTTTTGTCTGCAAATTCTGTTTGCGTGTGACGGTAGATCGTGAACACCAAGGCAACTGTCAAACGAAGAGCTTTCGAAATATGTAGGTTGGCCATTCTCTTTTCCATCACTGAAATTTGCAGTTATAACTGGGATCGTTGACGCTTATTTTTACATAGTACACCGACTAACATAAGTTTTCTCTCCGACAGTTTCTCTACCAGTTCATATGAAGTGAAGCAGTTGTCAGTCGTCACAGTTCTATTGCTCCCTGTTACTGATTCACTAAGTCTAAGAACATACTGAATTGATATGGATAAATAATCCTTGTTGTTTGTTTCTTCTTTTCCAGTACGTGGGATGCCTGAAATGAAACAGGACGTTCTGACGTCACACAATGCAACTAGTTTTAAACCATACTTACCAGTTTTGATGGAATACACATTCGGAACGGACACTGACCACGGGAACTGAGTAATGTTCCATCCACCGTCAAATTCGCTAACGGGCTGTTATATTGCAACCAATGACTTACAAAAGTGTTCCATATCCCTCGAAAAACAGCAAATTTATGTTTAGCCTTTCTCGACTCACCAGTACTTTTATCATTGAATCTCAAATTTTGTAGGTGGAATGTATATCTTCTCTCCGACGTAGCACAAAGGAAGATTGGTGGCCCATACATCTCGGAAAACATATCATCTTGGCATATTATAACCACATATTCATGTACAGGTAACTTCAAAAATTAAGTTATACATTATCTGTTGTGAAGCCATCGTACAACTGTCTCATAAATTGGTATTGAGAATGTTACGCAGTACTTCTCGAATGTGTAATATTTTTATCACTTTTGATGGTGCCAAATGGCATGAAACTTTAAGCACTTGATAATGGCATGTTAGGGTAAAAATACGAGACGTTAGACGACTAGTGCGTAACATTCTCAGTATCGACCTAACATACACATATCGTCCCAGCACGACACTAGGGCATTTTCGCAAGAGAGTACATGTTCTGCGTTTTCTGCAGACACAGTTTTACTTCGGCAGAGGTGCATGGCGGGGCAATTGGAAACGCAAACTTGAAGTAAGCGGGACAGAACGATTATTGTGGGCAAAACGTCTAAATTTCACTCTAATTCGCCGTGAAGTTTTGGTGGCATAGGAACAAAATGAAACATCGCATTCAGCCGTAGTCGAATGGTGCTATCGATTTTACCAGGGCCGCACAGGTGTTGGCGATGCTCATCGGGAAAGAAGGCCATCGACATCGTCCACAGTCGACAATGTCCAGGCAGTCGATGATCTGATTCGTAGTAATCGCAGGTTTCGCAGGACGCTCACGAAGTGGCTCTGGAATGGCTCCACGACTAAGGAACGGCTTTCAGTCATCGAGGAGCTGAACGATTGATAGAACGATCCGACCGTTGTTTACAGAGATTAGGTGACTGCTGGAAACTAGTTTCTTCTACCCGGGCCACTTTTAATTGTAGAGAAACGTTTAATAAAAGTTACTTGTGTTGCCATAATAATGTATAACTTACTGCTATAATAATGTAAAATCCACTTTATGAAGTCCCCTCGCCTGTGAAATACCATTGTAAATAATAATTTGTTCTTTGTCAGAATACTGAAGCATTTTTCCCAGTAGCAAGTGTAAGAATCCTTATAAACAAACCACTATTTAAAATTTCGTGATGAAGTAATGAAGCTGTAATACAAAAACTTCGATTTACTTTTGTGTATGCATCTTTATGATGTTGTAGGGCTTTTATTGAATACATGTTAAAAGTAGTGCCCCAATATTATGATGTTTTGTCAGTTGTGGATATATATACATATATATATACATATATATATATATATATGTATATATATATATATGTATATATATATATATGTGTGTGTGTGATCAAAAGTATCCGATCACCTGACTGAAAATGAGTTACAAGTTCGTGGCGCCCTCCATCAGTAATGCTGGAATTCAGTATGGCGTCGGACCACACTAAGCCTTGATGACAGCTTCCACTATCGCAGGCATACTTTCAATCAGGTGCTGAAAGGTTTATTGGGGAATGGCAGCCTGTTCGTCACGGAGTACTGCACTGAGGAGAGATGAGGCCTGGCACGAAGTTGGCGTTCCAAGACATCCCAAAGGTGTTTTATAGGATTCAGGTGAGGATTCTGTGCAGGCCAGTCCATTACAGGGATGTTATTGTCGTGTAACCATTCCGCCACAGGCTGTGCATTATGAACAGATGCTCGATTGTGTTGAAAGGTACAATCGGCGTTCCCGAATTGCTCTTCAACAGTCGGGAAGCAAGAAAATGCTTAAAACAGCAATGTAGGCCTGTGCTGTGATAATGCCACGCAAAACAACAAGGGGTTCCAATCCCCTCCGCGAAAAACACGACCACACCGTAACACCACCGCCCCCGAATTTTACTATTGGCACTACACTCGACCGAGCGAGGTGGCGCAGTGGTTAGCACACTGGACTCGCATTCGGGAGGACGACGGTTCAATCCCGTCTCCGGCCATCCTGATTTAGGTTTTCCGTGATTTCCCTAAATCGTTTCAGGCGAATGCCGAGATGGTTCCTTTGAAAGGGCACGGCCGATTTCCTTCCCAATCCTTCCCTAACCCGAGCTTGCGCTCCGTCTCTAATGACCTCGTTGTCGACGGGACGTTAAACACTAACCACCACCACCATCACCACTACACACGCTGGCAGGTGACGTTCACGGGGCATTCACCACACCCACACCCTGCCAACGGATCGCCACATTGTGTATTGTGATTCGTCACTCCACACAGCGGTTTTCCACTGTTCGATCGTCCGATGATTACGCTCATTACACCAAGCGAAGCGTCATTTGGCACTCACCGGCGTGATATGGTCAAAAGTATCCGGACACCCCCAAAACATTCGTTTTTCATATTAGGTGCATTGTGCTGCCACCTACTGCCAGGTACTCCATATCAGCGACCTCAGTAGTCATTAGACATCGTGAGAGAGCAGAATGGGGTGCTCCGCGGAACTCACGGACTTCGAACGTGGTTAGGCGACTGGGTGTGACTTGTGTCATACGTATGTACGCGACGTTTTCACACTCCTGAAGATCCCTAAGTCCACTCTTTCTGATGTGATAGTGAAGTGGAAACCTGAAGGGATACGAACAGCACAAAAGCGTACACGCAGACCTCGTATGTTGACTGACAGAGACTGCCGACAGTAGAAGAGGATCGTAATGTGCAATAGGCAGATATCTATCCAGACCATCACACAGGAATTCCAGACTGCATCAGGATCCACTGCAGGTACTATGACAGTTAGGCAGGAGGTGAAAGAACTTGGATTTCATGACCGAGCGGCTGCTCATAAGCCACACATGACGCCGGTAAATGCCAAACGACTCCGCGCATGATGTAAAAAGCGTAAACATTAGACGATTGAACAGTGGAAAATGTTGTGTGGAGTGATGAATCACGGTACAAAATATGTCGATCCGATGGCAGGGTGTGGGTATGGTGAATACCCGGTGCTCATCATCTGCCAGCGTGTGTAATGCCAATAGTAAAATTCGGGGGCGGTGGTGTTATGGTGTTGTCGTGTTTTTCATGGAGGTGGCTTGCAACCCTTGTTGTTTTGAGTGGCATTATCACAGCATAGGCCTACACTGATGATTTAAGCACCTTCTTGCTTCCTCACTGTTGAAGAGCAATTCGGGGTTGGCAATTGTATCTTTCAACACAATCGAGCATCTGTTCATAATGCACGGCCTGTGGCGGAGTGGTAACACGACAATAACATCGCTGTAATGGACTGGCCTGCACAGAGTCCTCACCTGAATCCTATAAAACATCTTTGGGATGTTTTGGAACTCCGACTACGTGCAAGGCCTCGCCTCTCCCCAGTGGAGTGCTCCGTGACGAATAGGCTGCCATTCCAGCACCTGTGATTCTTGAGTTTCTCCCGGCGTATTTGATAATCAAAATATCCACGTGTGTACTGCCGGGCCCGTTGGACACTGTAGACCGGCAGTACACCCGTGGATATTTTGACTTCCAGCACCTGATTGATAGTATGCCTGCGAGACTGGAAGCTGAAATCAAGGCTAAGGTGGTCCAATACCATATTGAATTCCAGCATTACCGATGGAGGGCGCCACGAACTTGTAAGTCATTTTTAGCCACGTGTCCGGATACTTTTGATCACATAGTTTACATGATAACTTCGGTGGAGATGCACACTACGTCTGAACTATTGAAGCAATCAGGTAAAACTGCGAGCGATCAGAATGATGGATGGTGGACGCTACAAATGCAACAAGTTGAGACTTTGAGTTGAATAGAAAGCGTGTCCGGACAGCCGAAGCGATAAAGGCCGCCGTTCATATAAAGTGGGAAATCCGGATTCAAGGTCTGTTCTGGCAAAAACTTCCACTTGCCGCCATTGAATGTAATTCAGTGTCCAATTGCGGTTGAGATCTGTATTTGTCTTAAAACAAGTAAATTTCGGGACTGTTTTGTCTAAAAAATAAATAAAGCAATAAAAATCTAAAAAAACGGTACATAGTAATAAACTACTGTTCCGGGCTCCGATGCCGATAGGAGTTCTTTATCTTCTGTCAAATATCTGGATTAACACTACATGGAGTGATCAATTACTTCACTCATTTACTAGAGTTAACTTGTCCTGACATGGGTAGGATTATGAATAACTGAGGAACATTCACCGGAGGGGATTCCACAATGGAGAGATCAAAAATAGATATAGCGACGTAAGCGATTCTCAGCCATCGACGCTGGATATATGGAAAATTGGGTTAGTTAATGCTCTTCCGCGATAGGAAGTATCGTAACGCAAGCCCATCTCTCTACAACGAGGGGCATATTTGGCCGCTGCGGAGTTGTTTGTTGATTGGCCATTACGGAGCACAACTCTCCTCTCTGACCGGACAGCTCAATTGGCGCGCAGAGAGCGGACGGGCAGCGGCCGGTGAGGATGGGTTTGGCTTGGGGCGGGGGGGGGCGGGGGGGGGGGGGATTGCCGGCGGTTACCGGAAGCGCTGTGTGGCGGGTGTTAATCTGCAGCGCGCCGCACAGCTGATAAATGGAGAGCGGCAGCGCGCCGCCATGTTTGAACTGGCTGAGTAATGGAGCGGCCCGTGTTTTGCCGCGCGCGATGATAGATGGCCCCGTCTCGAGTGCCGTGCTCTGCTTCCTCTGCCGGGAAGCGCCTCGCCTGCCCAAGTGGGCCGCCAAGTTGCGAGCGAAATCCACTAAAGCCTCGCCGTGCACCCAGCCCAGCCCCACTGGCGCCCGAAAACCTCTCCACGGCCTTAGGTACAGGTATCTACAGCAGGCTGCGTCAGTCCTAGCCATCCTTGCTCGGTAAATACACTACTAGCCATTAAAATTGCTACACCACGAAGATGACGTGCTACAGACGCGAAATTTAACCGACAGGAAGAAGATGCTGCGATATGCAAACGATTAGCTTTTCAGAGCATTCACGTAAGGTTGGCGCCGGTGGCGACACCTACAACGTGCTGACATGAGGAAACTTTTCAACCGATTTCTCATACACAAACAGCTGTTGACCGGCGTTGCCTGGTGAAACGACGCTGTGATGCCTCGTGTAAGGAGGAGAAATGCGTACCATCACGTTTCCGACTTTGGTAAAGGTCGGATTGTAACCTATCGCGATTGCGGTTTATCGTATCGCGACATTGCTGCTCGCGTTGGTCGACATACAATGACTGTTAGCAGAATATGAAATCTGTGGGTTCAGGAGGGTAGTACGGAAAGCAGTGATGGATCCCAACGGCCTCGTATCACTAGCAGTCGAGATGACAGGCATCTTATCCGCATGGCTGTAACGGATCGTGCAGCCACGTCTCGATCCCTGAGTCAACAGATGGGGACGTTTGCAAGACGACAACCATCTGCACGAACAGTTCGAAGCCGTTTGCAGCAGCATGGACTATCAGCTCGGAGACCATGGCTGCGGTTACCCTTGACGCTGCATCACAGACAGGAGCGCCTGCGATGGTGTACTCAACGACGAACCTGGGTGCACGAATGGCAAAACGTCATTTTTTCGTATGAATCCAGGTTCTGTTTACAGCATCATGATGGTCACATCCGTGTTTGGCGACATAGCGGTGAACGCACATTGGAATCGTGTATTCGTCATCGCCATACTGGCGTATCATCCGGCGTGACGGTATGGGGTGCCATTGGTTACACGTCTCGGTCACCTCTTCTTCGCATTGACAGCACTCTGAACAGTGGACGTTATATTTCAGATGTGTTACGACCCGTGGCTCTACCTTTCATTCGATCCCTGCACAACCCTACATTTCAGTAGGGTAATGCACGACCGCATATTGCAGGTCCTGTACGGGCCTTTCTGGATACAGAAAATGTTCGACAGCTGCCCTGGCCAGCACATTCTCCAGATCTATCAGCAATTGAAAACGTCTGGTCAATGGTGGCCGAGCAACTGGCTCATCACAATACGCCAGTCACTACTCTTGATGAACTGTGGTATTGTGTTGAAGCTGCATGGGCAGCTGTACCTGTACACGCTATCCAAGCTCTGTTTGACTTAATGCCCAGGCGTATCAAGGCCGTCATTACAGTAGAGGTGGTTGTTCTGCGTACTGATTTCTCAGGATCTATGCACCCAATTTACGTGAAAATGTAATCACATGTCAGTTCTAGTATAATATATCTGTCTAATGAATACCCGTTTATCATTTGCATTTCTTCTTGGTGTAACAATTTTAATGGCCAGTAGTGTACGTGGTCTGCTGTGACCTATTCGTTGCATAAATTGTGCTGGGAGCAGCTCTATGAAAATCCAGGTTTTCGATAACCATTGTCTTCAACAGGAAAGCAACCGTTATCGGGGTTGGAATGCTTGTGTGGACGGACGCTTCTGGAGGGTTACATTTCTGCGGTACTAGGGGCTCTTGCTGGGATAGGTGGCTTTTAGCAGGTAACCTGGATGTGAGTTGGCGAAGCTAACGAATGTGAAAGCAAAACATCTTTTTGTGCTGACGGTCTGATCTGCAATTTAGCCAGAGATTGGAATGTGATATTTTGGTTGTGACTTCGCGAAGACAACGAATGCAGAAGCAAAAAATCTCATTGTGGTGACAAATTGATCTCTAGCTTCGTGTGAAGTTGAGGTTAGTTTGGAACGTTAAAGTCTGGCTGTGAGTTGTTGAAGCCAACAAATACGAAACCAGAATACCTTGTTGTGGTGAGAGATTGATCTGTAAAATATATCCCGATGTTTAGGATAGATTTGAATCTGTTGTTGTGAGTTGGCGAAGCCAACGGATATGAAAGCAAAAAACATGATTGTGCTGATATACTGAACCGTAGCTTAGCCCGAACCCTAGGTTACTTTACAATGCGAGAGTTTGTGAGTCGGCCAAACCGACGAATGTCAAATGAAACAAAATGTGTGTCTATTGCTCCTCAGAAATGGCAACATATTCCATCTCTGCACAAGTGTCACAATCTCTCGTCACGAACGGTGCAGGATTTTCCGGTGAATTCTGTCTGAGCGCCTTAGCGATTGAAGGGGACCGGTTACCTGTTTATGGTGGTTGGTAAATGTACGACACTGGCTAATGCTTTCTCCTTATCTCCGGTAGGAGTAAATTGCACAACATCACATTTATGCAGTCTAGCTATGGTAGCTAAAAATAAATAGGCTGCGCAAGACATGTTACAGATGAAATTCAAAGTGTGGCAGGTTCCGAGTAACAAATACAATTGATTAATAATAAGTAATTGTGACGTACCTTCAAATGGCTCTGAGCACTATGGAACTTAACTTCTGAGGTCATCAGCCTCTAGAACTTAGAACTACTTAAACCTAACTAACCTAAGGACATCACACACATCCATTCCCGACGCAGGATTCGAACCTGCGACAGTAGCGGTCGCACAGTTCCAGACTGTAGCGCCTAGAACCTCTCGGCCACCCCGGCCGGCTGTGACAAATCTCTTAGGATCAGTAATGGCAGGCAACAACAGTGATTTAAGGTGCGATCAACTATTTGTTCATCATTGAAAAATACGACAAATAGAATGTTGTCGTTACAACAAGGATGCTGATAAAGCGTGAAATAAACTGACGATGGTATCATGTCTACAGTAATTGCGAACGTGCGACTCATGCGTGGGCCGATTTTCCCAGTCAGTTATTCACTGCAAATGAGTGTAATTGCAAGTCCCATTGCGCATTAGCTATTCAGAAACCATTCCTAACTCAAACAGCTAGATTTCAATAGCTTGTTCAACAAACTGTAAATTTCCACGAGCATTAATAAAGTATTTCAGGGTAACCAGAAACAACATTACCGAGAGTAGTGAAAACAATTTTAAGTCCCGTGATGCTCACCGTCTATCATTGAACAAAGTGTACCATCTTCTAAAGTTCAAATCCTTAGCAGTTGTATTAAGTCCCCACAAATATTAATCGAGCTGCTATCTTGCCGCCCAACTTTGAGTAAACAGAGCTCTGACAGTGTCTTAAGTGCCACCACGATATGTACAGTGTAATATTTGACAGTGCATGTCTACTGCTGGCTTATTTTTTGACTGTGCCTATGACATATTAATTTTACGAACTTAATAATGGGATCACGTCGTCCAGAAATATGTTAAGTAAATCACACATTTTGACAACTGGTGGGTCTTATTATGTTCTGATCCCGGCGGAGGTTCGAGTCCTCCCTCGGGCATGGGTGTGTGTGTTTGTCCTTGGGATAATTTAGGTTAAGTAGTGTGTAAGCTTAGGGACTGATGCCCTTAGCAGTTAAGTCCCATAAGATTTCACACACATTAAAAAAATTTTTATGTTCTGATATTATTATACCAATTTAGTAAGGCTTCACAATAGATACCGCGGAAATGTTCTCTGCAGTCTGCGCGCGGCCTATGATACTCTCGCGAGATCTCCAAAGGACACTTAAGTTAGAAGTATTTTATATGAAAAACTTGTCTAGAAACTTCAGAAACTAAGTTACACATTTAGTCTCATACTAAGACCATTCTGCAATAAGAGTGGCGAATTAACTGAATTACATGAATACGTGTTGTCTGTTCTTTCCGATATGTGCGAAACAACAGATACCAAGCGTTCATATAACTGTTTCACCTAGGTGGGCAATGGATCCACCTTCTTCAGCGCGGATGCACAAGTACGTCTGACCTCTTGCGCGAAACTCAGAGTAGAGAGCGTGGACAACATGGGCAGGGGCTCCGGATAGGTGACGCTAAGCGGGCGTGTGGATCGGCCGGAAGGCATGCCGCGGTAGTCCAGACAGTTACGTTAAACACTGTGTCCGACTGTTCCGCTTCGAACGCCGAGCGGGAAGGTTCTTGTTTATTTCACTTGCCGCAGCGTCGCTTGTGTAGAGTTTTCCTCGTTAGTGTTGTTCTGTCTGCCGAGTGAGTCGTAGCACCTCCGCTCCGCCTTACTGTCTGTTTGTGTTCGTCTAGTGGGAGCGGCGTCGGCCGCTCCTCTATGGCTTCCATGGTTTCCATGTGTATGCCACGAAAAGGTACTGTGAGCTTTACTTTCGATAAAACAACGCGACACGTGCAGCCCGGGTCTTTAGAAATCCATGATTGGCTTGTCGATACAATTCATGTGAACTGTGATCAGGTCAACACCGCTTATTTTGATGCAGACGAGAATGTGGTTTACGTGAAATTTATAGATCCCCTTCACGTTGAAAGATTACTGTCGTGACATGGTTCTTAAGTCCAGTTCTATCATCGCGATAATTTCATTAGTATCGTGTCACTTGCACATCTGAAATCGAGTGTACCAATGTTCGAGTGTTCAACCTCCCGCCGGAAGTTGATGACAACTTTCTAAACGACATATTGACTCCTTATGGTAACATCCGTCGTGAACGCTGGTCTACTCATCACAGATTTCAGTGACATAGTGGAATTCGTTACGTGGAAATGCATGTCAAAGGCAATATTACATTTACAAGCGTGTGGTTACCGGTCCGTGTCATGTATACTGGTGAAGAGGGAACGTGCTTCCTATGTAATGAAAGTGGAGACGTTCGGTCTAATGGTCAGCGGAGGGTTTTTGAATCAAAGCCGTTATAGTGCAGCGTCGCAAATTGACGGTTGCTGATCTTGTTCCTTCCACTTCCGCCTTCGGACCTATTTCTGCTTCGGATTATAATGAACAGACAGTCAGATCTGATAATCGTGTCAATGAATTTCCAGTTTTACCTACGCGACAGGTTCAGAATCGTCTTGGCCCCAGGATAGCACCTATAACGGCGAAAAACAAGCGACGTAACACTCAGGATGGTGATGGTGAGGATTTGGCTGTGCCTTCTGCGCCAACTTCCTCCACATCGATTGTGTCCCCTGCTCCTCTCGATGCTACGATACATCCCGTTCGTGGTACGGTGAGTGGCGAAGAAGTTATCTCCAGCATCCCTCCTGCTTGCAGAGTGGCTCCTTCTGAGCTGCCTGTGTGTGGAGATGGAGCGGAGTCCCCCCCCCCCCCCCCCCCTTCGTCTTTGTGCCCTCCGTTACAGTCTGAGACATTGCAATGTCCTCTTGCTCCTTCGTCTTCAGCCAACGACGGTTTCCTGAATTTGTCGACTGCAGCAACTCCCGAGGAGAACAAAATTAGCGACGAAGTATCACCTGTTGCATTGACAGTTCCACAGAATGCTTCCGTCTTAGTGACTGGGACTGCATTACATGACCCTATCTCAGAGGGGCAGGAAGCTGTGCCTATGACCCCTCCCACACCTCCGTCTGCAGAGGCCGCCATTCCACTTCGTCTACAGAATCAGCGTGTACAACCTGACCGTGATTGGATTCGCTGCGTCACTTCATTTATGATTCATGTGCGGACAAAGTCTTCTTACAGGAGGTGCTATTTAGGCATTTCTCCTTACCTGGTTTTCGTGTGATATTTAACGTAGCACCTGAATATTCTACGGGCCCGCCTTATTCTTTCGCGAAGGCATTCCTATTGCTGAGATGGAAACGTTGGATTCTGGCAGGGGGATAGGTGTCAACTTTTTAATTTTACCTTGGTTCTTTTATATGTTCCTTCTAGTACTGGTCGCGCGGTAGATCTTTCTCGTTTTTATAAAGAGGATATTGTTAATTGCGTAAGAGTCCTCCGGGTATTCTGTTGGGTTATGATTTTAACTGTGTGTCGCGTCCTGCAGATCAATCTCCAAATCTTAATTTCTGTTCTGATTGACATGAACTGGTCCGCTCCTTACGCCTGAAAGACGTCTGGGTATGTAAATATCCGATGTTAGTTAAATTTACTCACTTTACTGCGACTTCTAGTAACCGGTTAGATAGATTTTACTTATCAGACTGCCTGCGCGATTGCATGCTTAGTGTTGAAGTCATCCCAGCTTCCTTTACGGATCACTGTGCTGTGACTAAACCCTCAATCTAGAACGGCAACCAGACAAATTGTTTCGCCCTCCGTGGATGTTAAACGTCGCTCACCTAGCTGACCACTCTCTCGATGACGTGATGTGAGCCATGTGGGAGCGTACTCTTCCATCCTTGATACTTTTCTGTGCTGCCAACGGGCGAGGCTTTCGGAGAAGTTACGAATATTACTGTTCCATCCAGCGTGAACTTTATGATGCTGCGGATCACGCCCCGCTGCGAATATCGGATGTTAGGCGTGTAAAGGCAATACTGTTGTCCTTGAAAAGAATACAAATGGAAGGGTTGAAAATGCAATCCAAGCCACGATCATTGGTGCCGGAAGAACTGAATTCCGTTTATCATTTACTTCGGCATCAGACCCGTCGCCGACGCGCTTGTATTCATTCTCTCACGACAAATAATGGATGTATCGTATTGGAGTAAGCTGATACGGTGCGTGTCTCACATCAATACTATGTAGACATCTACGACATCGATGAGTCCAGCGCAACGCCTTACGACCCAGTAGTCAGCATCTTGGATACGACAATTACACCTGAACATAATGAAACGCTCTTATTTGCATTTCAGCCTGAGGAAGTTTACAAACTTATTGGGGGATCGCCTTCTCAAAAATTTCCGGGTTTGGATGGACTTTTAAATGCGCTTTTGGCGGCTGTTGGGTGCTGCCTTTACGCAGTGTGCGATTTGTGCTTTTACCAGTGGGGGGGATGTCTTAGGGGGTTAGTATAATTACATATGTTACTAGCTTGGACCGTGGCGTTACCCATGGTTAAACAGTTATTTATAAACAGATGTTATGCCGAAACTCACTATTATATCTTTAAAAGTACTTTATAGGTAAAGCTTATTTACAAAAGCATCTATATACAGGTATACGACGGGAATTCAAAAAGTAAAGGCACATTTGTGAAAAGCTGCACTTATTCTGATGACAGAAAACTGAAACATGCGTTATTTTTCTACGTAACCTCCCTGGACTTCAATGCAGTTTTCCCGACGTTTTACGAGTTTTTTTTTATTTCATCAGAAAATACGTTTTTCGGTTGCATCTGTAACCAATTTTGCACCGAAGCAATGACGCCTTCATCACTTTCAAATCTTCTTCCCTGTAGTGCTTCCGTTAAGGGTCCAAACATGTAAAAATCACTTGGAGCCAGGTCTGTACTGTATGGTGGATGCTCCAGCACCTCGAATCTCAACTCCTTTATTGCGACGGCTGTCCGTTTGGCACAATGTGGGTGAGCGTTATCTTGCTGCAGGATGACACCTCTTCACAGTTTTCCACGACGTTTGGATCTGATTGCAGGTTTTAGTTTCGTACGCAACACATCACATCCACCATACAATACAGATCTGGCTCTAAAGCCTCGTTTACGCTGGGGCGACATCTTGCAACATTGTGGCATGCTACGGAAATGTGGCGTGCGTCGTCTTGTAGCATGCTACAACAGGCAACATTTTGCGGCGTATGTTGCATGCGGCAGGTTGATTTATACCAAAGCAACATAATTTGTGCCACACGTGTGTCGGTCTTGCAGTATAAAGGATGATAAAGTATCGCAGCGGCGGCCTACTTGGTACTTGCACACGCAGATAACAACGGAAATGAAAACCAAAGGAAAAGAAAACGATGGTGGAAGAGAAGAGTATTTAAAGAAGGTCCACGAAATAGTATCCTAGGAACTAGAAGCAGACGATGGTGCGTTATTTAGTAATGTGTGCTTTCGTCCCAGGCGCGTTAGTCCGCGCCATACCGTTGCCAAAAGGTGGCCAAACGGTAAATATTCGCACAGGTACCTGGCCGGTCACCACCCTGTGTCACGACCCGGGGTGGGATTTTCAGCCCCCAGCTCACCCAACTCTGCGGTACGACTGCTGCTGTATGACTGCCACATTACTTCCCTCGCAAGCTCGCAAGTAAACGGGTGACGCACCTTAGACGAAAGCAGCAATGACAACATGAGAATGATGATTTAGTTCTAAATTTTTTGAAATGCTTAACTACTACGTAACACTTTTTCAAAATTAATAAGCAAACATATTAATAGTAAGACTGTATTAAAAACTTTCAGTGTTCGGCTCCACAAATTTAAATTATATGTAAAGTTTTACTCCAGTGCGTAGGAAATAAACATCCCAGGTTGGGATGCATAAACTAAAGTCCGAGGAGGGGATGGTCTGATGCAGAGGGGGGGGGGGGGGGGGGGGCAAATTGCACACTGCCTTTACGTCTCTTTTGAATGAAGTGTTACAGTGTAGAGTAGTGCCGACCTCGTTCAAAGTGGGAAAAATAGTTTTAATCCCGAAACGCCCTGGACCGGCTTCCCCTGATAGCTTTCGCCCTATTACTTTGTTAAACTTTGATTATAAGACTATGGCGAGGGCAGTTAATAGTAGGATGTTGGCTCTGATGGAGATGATTGTTGCCATACATCAAAGCTGCGTTCCTGGTCGTGCCAGTCTCACTCTTATAGTCGAGTGTTGTGACGTAGCTTCGGTTGCTGTTGTAACGTGCATCCCTTGTGCTCTTGATTTCCTAGACTTCGATAAGGCATTTTATCGTGTTCATCACGACTTCTTGCTTCGGATTTTGGAGGCAGTTGGTTTTACTGCTGACACATGACGAGTGCTCTCAAATCTTTTTACGGGTGTTTCAGCTTCGGTGGTTGTTAATGTCAAACTGAAGCCCCCGATAAATATTTGTCGGGGAGTGTCTTAAGGAAGCCCGCTGTCAATGACTTTGTTTGTGTTGTCTCTGGAGCCTCTACTTTGAATTCTAGCATCCCAACTGAAACGTTGGACGCTTTCCGGAGGGACTGCAGCTGTTCGTGCATATGCGGATGACGTGATGGTTCTACTCCACAGTTCTGCGGAGATATCTCAACTGAAGGCTGTAATGGATGATTGTTGCCGGAGTACAGGTGCACCACTTAATGAAGGTAAATGCAGGCTTCTTACTTTGCGAGGTTTTGATGGCGCAGTTGTTCCATGGGCTACTGTGGTGGATCAGCATACGTCACTCGGTATCATCATTGATCATCGTCCACTCAAAATGGCGACGCTCAACTGTAAGTCTGTTACGGAAAAAATACAGGGAGCGATACTGTAACATGAAAGGCGTTCTCTTACTCTGCTCCAGAAAGTCAGAAATCTGGATACATATGTTATATGCAAAGCTTATTACGTGGCCCAAATTTATCCGCTTCCCTCGATGATGGCGAAGGAACTACAGCAACTGTCTGGTCGTTTCTTACGGAAAAGACATATATTTCGCTTACAGTATGATGTGGTTACAAAGCCTCATTCCTTTGGGGGGTTGGGCTTGGCTGATATGTGAGGGAAGAAGCAGATGCTATATGTACGACGTACTCTTTTGATGATAACTCAAGAAACACACACATTCACGTCTCGTTTATTTCTCTGCGTCCGTCTTGCTATTCTTGCCCCCTGTTGATGTTGGTCGCATAAATTTCAAGTTGAAACACATTCGTGACTCCTGTCTTGCGGTGAGCTATTTAGGGGCTGACATTTTATGGAGACCCGTCTTCACCATGAAATTCCTACAAAGTCGTTGGAAAGCAGTAACTTGTCCAACCTCGTTGAAAGAGGATCGCCGCAAACAAACTGGGCGACAGTGGTGCAATATCAGTCTTCCGATACGGCCGATGAGCGTAGCGTCCGCTTGGTATCAGGTAGTAAATAACTTGATTCCAACGAACGAGCGACTTTTCCGTATTGGACTTAGCGGCACGGATTTATGTAGCCGTTGTATGTCTTCAGATACGATACGACATCGCTTTACTTGTGGAGATCATATGACAAATTAGGCTTGGATTAGGACGCAATTGGCCTTCCTTACTCGACCTTCTGAGACGTTATACACTACGGACATCATACTGTGACCGGATTGTTCCTTCTATCCACGGTCAAAAACTCATACCAGTATGTGGTTACTGTGGCACTTCGTTTATTATGTTGCAGAAGGCGGAAGGTGGGGGGGGGGGGGGGAGGGGGGGGGGGGAAGATCATATGACCTTCATGCAGTACATGATCACGGCCTATTAGACATGTTTCCGAGTGCCTCGATATCGATATCTCTACTCCAACAGGTTGAATCTTGTTTTCCGTCGGCAAGGTGTTGGTTAATTTAATTTTTCTAGTGATAGGTGTTTTGCTTGTTATGTATGTTTCCCATCTGATTTGCTTCGGTTTGTTCTCTCCTAGTTTCCCTGCTCGTTTTGTTTAAGGTTTTGGCTCAGTATCACCTCAGTTGTATTGTAAAATGTGCAAAGATGAAGTATATGTACAAATGATCCTTTAAATCATATTGAAATTTTTCTTAATTTGCTGTTTAGAATAAGATCTGATTCGTTGTCTTTCTGCTTTTAGATTCTATACAATAAAAAATAAATAAAAAATTAAAAACTAAATAAATACAAAAAACTATAAGAAATTGTTAATACTTATCATGAGAGTTTGGTGGTGGTTTTCGGCTATGTTCTCGGTTTTTTTCCCTTTCTCCTTTTTTTATTTTTTTTTCATCAAAATTAATTTGTTCTCCCATTTGCAGCTTATATTATATGAAGATCTGACTATAGTCTACTAAAGTTCCATGATAGTACCAAATCACTCTGATAATAATAAAAAGTGGCGCAGTGGTTAATGCAACTGCCTATTAACCCGGACGTCCCAGGTTCTGGTCCCACTCCGGTACACATTTTCACTCATCACCGCTGCTGCTGCTGCACAAAGTCCTGATGCCGCTGATATCAAAAATCCTTTCCCTTTCCGTTCCTTTCTCCCCCACCTCCTTCAATTTAAAGCACTGTCTAAAGAAAGTGCATTTTTCTGGTTTTATACGGAATCAGCTCTTCCGCGGTACGGATAACAGGTGCATTGCAGTGTGCAAGTTAAATGGCACTCCAACTGCAAACGTATTGCAGAATTGAAGTACGCTGGACAGTGCGATTCTTGTAGGTAAAACGTCAAAAGTGTACATAGATACACCGTGAAATTCTGGTGCTTTATGGACCAAACGTAGTGTGGTGCCCAGTCATAGTGAAATGGCGCCAACAACTCCATCAAGACCACACAGACGTGAGTGATGCTGTTTGGGAAGGAAGGCAATCGACATCGACCACAAATGACAATGTCCAGGCATTCGAGGAACTAATTCGCAGTTATTGCAGAATTACTAAGGCGGACATTGCTCAACATGTGCGCATCTCAATAGGCTGCGCTCATTCTACGTCCGAGATTGTCTGCAGTATCGGAAACTGTGCCCAAGCCGGATTCCGCGATCACTGTGACCAACACTCGAAGCCGCAAGGCTAACGGTGTCTCAGGGCTCCTTTGAGAGTTACTCGGTGGAAGGCATTGATTTCCTGAGCTGCATGCGCGATGGAACATGGCTCCATCATTACACGCCTGCAACAAAGAAAGCTTCTATGGAATGGAGAGACACCACCTCACTTCCGCGGAAGAAAAGTAAATTTGTCGCCGTTTAACTGTGTTTCGTTTTGTTCAACGCTGACGTCACTGCTTAGCACCATAAAGAACAAGAAGCGTTGGAAATTAAACAAAGGCGTTGTTCTCCTGCATGGCAAGCATCCTTCTCCTGCTCCAGATGGCAAGCGCAACACAAGATTTGATCCAACGTTCTCGAAGGGGGTTTAGAAACAACCACCATAGAGTCCAGATGTTGCACCGTGCGATGTCCATCTTTCCGGCTAACAGGGGGAACGTCTATAGGGAAAGAGATTTTCCAGCGAAAACGTTCCCACAGCGGTTCTAGAATGTTTTCGTTACCAAGGAGCGGATTTATTTCTATCGCTTAGGAAGTGAACGATTTGTGTAATGTTCTCGCCTTTGTTTACAGGCTCCTGCTGACTATTTTTCAGCTTAGCGTAATGTATTTGTGTTTGAAGTGTAGTGCAGCATTTATTAAACGTTACTTGGCCTGCCAGAATGGGAACCTCTCTCTCTTCGCTGTTCCTTTTCCGAACTCACAGGATAACCTAAGCCTATTAGTTCATTTACAGATAATTTAATGACAAATGGTTCAAATGGCTCTGAGTACTATGCGACTTAACTTCTGAGGTCATCAGTCGCCTAGAACTTAGAACTAATTAAACCTAACTAACCTAAGGACATCACACACATTCATGCCCGAGGCAGGATTCGAACCTGCGACCGTAGCGGTCGCTCGGCTCCAGACTGTAACGCCTAGAACCTCACGGTCACTCCGGCCGGCTAATTTAATTACATATTTTGCATAAACACACATAACAGTTATTACGAAGAAGACATGTTTATCTACTCGAATACAAATTAACATGGCGTATCTATAAGATGTGTCTTCTTTTGCTCTTTTCAATGGTGGTTTCAGGAAATGCTCTAGTAAAAGGCCGGCGACAGCTGCGTCCTGTGGCAGATACTCTCTTATTGGCAGTGCCCACACGGCAATGGGCGTCATCTTACAAATGTTGATGAAGTAACGGATTCACACAGATGAACCACTTAGGACTGAAATCATTTTTTGGCAACCTAAGGAAATGAAAGAAACGTTACGGTAGAAATTCTTCCAATCCACCTGTGGCATACAGCGAACCAGTGCTTAACAGTATTGGTTAAAAACGGTCTTGGTTGCAATTTTTAGTTTTTTATTTTTCAACTACGCGTTTCACCTTATTTAGGCATCTTCAGGTTGATCTTAATTTGGTATTTCTTAGACCGGTCCTTTAGACAGTGTAGCCAAAGGGCATCGTCGAATACATCAGGCTAACATCGCCTTCGTTAAACTCAGGAAGTTTTACTGAATTTAACGTAGGCGATGTTGGCCTGATCGTTCTAAGAAATACCAAATTAAGATTAACCTGAAGATGCATAAATAAGGTGAAACACGTAGTTGAAAAATAAAAAACTAAAAATTGCAACCAAGACTTTTTAACCAGTACTAGAAACGTTGCGCATTGCGAAAGACAGTCAGAGTCCCAAAAACTATATTTCAAGTCATTGTGTGGTTAGATAGAAGGGGCACATCACTCTAACCGCTTTTACTGTTATTCTCAGTATCAGCAGCACATAAAATGTAGAAATTTAAAGAATTCTTCTGTTGCCGAACGCAGCCTTACGAATAACCTAAAAATATCATGTTTGTGCAGACACTAGATTCTAGCCCACACTTCAAACCACTGACACTCAACGAAGCTATAGAAATTATAATCAGTCTCAAAGTTTCAATAGAAATAGGCGATTCACGTCGAGCAGTGTGTGGAAGCGGGCACTGACATCGAAAAACCGTCTGTGTTTCTATTATAGATTTTTCATTGCCTGCTGCTGAAGACAGAGCCGGTTGTCCGAACAGCGGCCCTTTGGAGAGTGAGCAATGTTTCCCATACAAGCAAGAAAGTATTTCAGCAAACCTTGATCAGAAGTGGGTGACATCAACTATTTTTAAATTTCACTGTGCACTAAACGTTCAGTACACAGCGAATAGTGCAAGTGAAGTGCTGAAATAAATGTGGTGGAACTAATATCGAAAATCGGCCATCTGGATTATGGAGACCGAGTATACATATCTGCAGGACACACATATGGATTAACAACACTGGAAATTGCCACAGAAGACTCTTCATAAATAAAAGATACGAAATACGTGGCAAAAAACATACTGACTTTCATTTAGCTGAAAACACGGAACATACCTCCATTAACAACCAACATTGTTATTTAATGTTGTATGCGTTTGTTGATTATCTATGATAATTAAATTAACGGTCCTCTAAAACAGGTTCTACATCTCAACTGCTGCATATGACTGCGAGATGACTATAATAATTACCTTTACTATACTAATACAAATTATGCACCTTTTACGCATATATTGCGATTGATGACCGGAGAAGAATTAATAATAATGCGCTGTTCTATAATACAGTACCCTGAATGGTGTATACTGTTGTCTAGGAGCTGTGTTTTCTTTGAGACGTGAGACGCGACCACTGTCTGAAGCTTTGTTGGCTTTAGTGTCTGTGTTTGTGTGTCCATCAGAAATGGTGTCTTCCCTGGGTTCGTTCTCTCGTGCGCAGCGTGTTTGCTGCCGTATTCTGTGGTATGGCCTGGTTTGTCTGTATTCTTCAGGCACTGTCCGCAAAACATCATCAGGGCTTTTTTTTTTATCAATTCCCTCTTGTCTTTGCCTCTCATTGCTTGTGTCATATCGTCACCATGAAATCATTACTTTCATCATTTGGATTTGCAGCTCCTTGTGTTGACCGTGTTTGCGACAAACCAAATTACATTCAAGATGATAGGTTAACTCACAGCAAAATTTTCTCATCAACGTTGTTTGGTTGCAGATGACAAGCTACCTGTAGTAAATAATACACATGTGATCCGGAAAATTCATACACACCAAGTATAATGGTATTAACGAAAAGAAACGAACTATTGTTTGAACTAAACATCCACATAATTTTGTATTCATTTAACAAAAATGATGATGCCACAGTGGTGCTGAAACGTATTTGGGTACCGAGGAAAAAATGTGTTTTGCATATCTAGCGGACCTCACATCCTACACACCATTACTTTGTTTACTTCCATTTATTATTATTACTCCGTCCACAGGACCTGCAAGGCATATCGGTACCGACCACTCTGCGAATGGCATCACTGGATGTGGTATGGAGAAGTGAGGGTTCTGCACACTGCTCTCCCACCCGTTGTCAGTTTTAGTGACCTGGAGCCAACACTATTTGGACAAGTAGTTTCTCAATTGGCCTGACGAGGCTGAGTGCACCCCAAACCAGTCTTCCCAGCAAACAGAAGTTCCTGGTAGTACCATAAATCGAACCTAGGTCCTCCGCATGATACTGAGCTGCACTGACCAATTTCTTTCTTTTTTTTTTTTTTTACTATCTATACTTAAAAAGAAGCCCGCCAAAAAGCTCCACCATTACAGGCGGTAGCCCCTGTCGATAAAGACCCCAAGAATGTCTACTAACAACAGCAAATGAGGGCAGAAGGAAAGTTTTTTTTTTCCTTTTTAAAAGAAATCCATTTCCGTCGCAAAGATTGGCGATCGCCTTCGACATCAGCGGGAGAGAATCCCTGTGGCGACGCACCAGTAGATCATTGATACTCGGCTTCTCGTAAGCGTTCATGAATAACCATTGAGGGGATCGAATCTGTAAAATGGTAGAAGGGGCGGTTGTCAGCTGCTCTCAGCATGGGTGATCCAGCACCGCGGGGGTGGCGGAAAGCACTCCGGAGAAAGTTCGAGAAATATTGTTCGTACTTAGGAAGGATTCTTGACAACTGCACAATGTCGGCATCGACGACAGGTTTGATTGACATGTCCTTCCTGGCCGTAGCTAGCACACGTACAGGTGTGCCTGACATACATGATGGTGGTCCTGCATCCTTCTATAACCAGGTATGACGGGACATGCTTCACCAACTCAATTTTCAGTTGAGAGACACTGTTGAGAACAGGGTAGATGTCAAAAGATTTCCATTTTTCGGCCTGGTGACTGAACAGTTTACCATACGGCTTGAAAACCGACATATCAACGTCCGGCGGGACCTCCAACAGGAGCTCGAAGATCCTGATCGCACGTAGGCCGAAGCCGGCCCTGGTCAATTGCGACGGCACCTTCGTGTCCGTCGGGGTGCTTAAACTTGAAGTTCGCGCGTGGCAGTTTACAGTTTCGGTACACAGTTCTTCAGTACTCATCTTGACATATACAGAGTTTCTAGTGATGGAAAAGTGAATGCCAATTACATCCTGTGGATACAGCTGAAGAATATCCCGCATAATTCTCAATTACAGAAGGTCGTGATCGTGCATACTCTGCTTGGAATGCGATCTTTATCGTTTCCTAGCGGTAAGAGTATGAAATAGCTCGCTCGTAAGAGGGACGCAGTACACAAAACAGCGGCGAGAAATATACAAGAAAACTGTGCGCTCGCTCCCACAGGACAAGCGGGACACAAAGAGACGTCGGGACCATTGCTGCGCTAGCCGAACTGGTCAATGAGCTTCGCAATAATTTACTGGGTCAGTTGCACACATAAATAAAAAGTGGTAACTGCAGATAAAGGTGGAAAGGTGGTATAATCGTAATATCTGTTGTCGATTTTCGAAATGTATGCACCCAACTCTTTAAAAAACAGACGTACTAACAATGGAATCACACTGTAGTTACTTTTTTATGAACATGTTTGTGAAGAATCAGGTACAATTTGAAAACGATAGAGGCGTTGATAAATATATCACAAGGAACTCTATCCACAAGGTAAATTTACTCTTGCGCAGAAACGAGAAAATTATGGAGCCATGAAAATAAGACCTCCGTAGAATTCAAGATAGAGGTATACAACGAAGTTTTAAGGGGGTTAGGCCGTCAAACTGGCCGACGTGGAGCAGGAGAGGCACCACAGGACATTTTATTTTCTACTGTCTATACTTTTACAAATAAATTCATAAAACTTTGGCAGCATGACCAGGAAGGATTCAGGATTCACACCCATAGCAGTGGAAGTGCAAAAATATAACAAAATAATTTTTTTTTAGATATAAAATTTCATCATTTTTTCAGTTACTGTTGGCTGCATTTGTTGCTATAGGTACACTTTTCTTCACAAGTAAGAGAGATTCTTTGATGAATTTTGCACAGCATACAAGCCATACTTACAGGTGTCTGAAACTCTAGAATTTTCCAAATCTATTAAAAACTGAGTTAAAAATTCAGATAATTAACTACAAAATTTGATTTTTTTCTAAACATAAAGTCTAAAACGTAACAGCTCATTGATTTTCCATAAATTAAATAAATTCTATAGTTTGACACCTGTAAGTATGGTTTGCATGCTGTGCGAAATTCATCGAACAGTCTCTCATACTTATGAAGAAAAGTGTACCTATAGCAACAAATGCAGCAAATAGTAAGTGAAAAAATAATGAAATTTCGCATGTAAAAAAATTATTTTGTTATGTTTTTGAACTTCCGCTGCTGCGAGTGTGAATCCTGAATCCTTCCTGGAGATGCTCACAAAGTTTTATGAATTTACTTGTAAAAGTATAGTCAGTGGAAATTAAAATGTCCTTTGGTGCCTCTCCTGCTCCACGCCGGCTCGTCTGACGTCCTACCCCCCTTAAAGACAAAATGCAATCATTTCTCTTTGAGTATTTCTACTCCATAGTAGATAGTAAGTATATGGAGTTGCATTTAAATTTTTTTGTTGTAGATGAAAATTTTTTTTTTTTAAAAAAAAGAAAGGAAGAAACATCGGGTTGTGTAAATGGCTAGCATGTAGGCATGCTTTTATAAAGAAAATGTGTCTTGTAAGTAAACCTACCCATACGTTTTACCGGTCTGGACATGCAGAAAGCTTAGCTAAACTGATAAATGAGACCGCTTTTGCTGCCATTTGGTAAAAGACCAAGGCAGTGACAAGAGAAAGTTTTGAGTCGAACACGGTCCGCGCTCTGATGGACTGCTTACGAATTGTTTGTCAGCTACATGAACTCGGAAAATGGCACCTACCGCGAGAATCTGTCCTCATAGTTGAAACTGCTGCGCGACACGGCAGACTTAGTAGGCTAATTTATCTCTTACGGCTCCACGGTCGACGAAATGCCGTTCGGTAGAAGAAAAAGGCCAAAACGTACGGGCTGCGGTTGTGGGCGAGTACCCCTGCGGCCGGCGGAGCGGCCATATTTCTATTCGGCACCATTTGCCGAGATTGAAGGCTCTCAGAAGCGAGCGCCAGCGGACGGACTCCGACCGGCGCGGCGGCGCTCTATTTTCTGCGCCCAGCTCGGCCATTGTGCTCAGCTGACAGGCAGCCGGCGTCGCTACTGTCGCGGCCAGCTGATTGATGTTTATCGGAGCGCCGCCCCAGAACGGCGCAGCGCAGCCGCTTGTTTACGATTATGTGCTTCGGGCATATCTGGCCTGCCCATCTGCTCTTTCTCGTTTCACTCACCCGCTTCCGACAAGTCCCCAACGAAACGAGCCGCGACGTCACCCACGTAGCGAATTCCGGTGCATCGTAAAAAACAGTGAACTTAACACGCGGGGACGTCTATACATAGCGACAGTGGAGTAATTCTAAATGTCTGTGAACTGAATCCTCCTGGCAGAATAAAACTGTCTGACGGACCGGAAATCGAACCGGGGACCGGCCGCATATCTCTGGCATCAGCTCTATCGACGGAGCTGGCCAAGCACGACTCATGACCCGTCCTCTCAGCTTTGCTTGCGCGAGTTCCCCACCTCCTGCCTTCCTAACTTCACAGAAGCTTTCCTGCGAAATCAACAGGACTAGCACTGGTCGAAAAGGATATTGCGGAGACACAGCTTAGCCACAGCCTGTGGGTGGTTACAGAATGAATTTTTCATTCTGTAGCAGCGTCTACGACGATACGAAACTTTCTGACAGATTAAAACTGTGCACCGAACTGGTACTCGAACCCGTGACCTCATTAGATTTTGCTGAATGTATCACTAAGATCCAGAATGAGATTTTCACTCTGCAGCGGAGTGTGCGCTGATATGAAACTTCCTGGCAGATTAAAACTGTGTGCCAGGCCGAGACTCGAACTCGGGACCTTTGCCTTTCGCGGGCATGTGCTCTACCAACTGAGCTACCCAAGCACGACTCACGCCCCGTCCTCACAGCTTTACTTCTGCCAGTACCTCGTCTCCAACCTTCCAAACTTTACAGAAGCCTTCCTGTCAGAGCACTTGCCCGCGAAAGGCAAAGGTCCCGAATTCGCGTCTCGGCCTGGCACACAGTTTTAATCTGCCAGGAAGTTTCGTATGAATAAGATTCCTATCACACTGCTTAACGACATTTTGCCACTTTGCAAGCCGGCCGGAGTGTCCGAGCGGTTCTAGGCGCTACAATGTGGAACTGCGCGAACGCTGCAGTCGCAGGTTCGAATCCTGCCTCGGGCATGGATGTGTGTGCTGTCCTTAGGTTAGTTAGGTTTAAGTAGTTCTAATTTCTAGGGGACTGATGACCACAGCAGTTAAGTCCCATAGTGCTCAGAGCCATTTTTGAACCACTTTACAATGTTTTTATTTACTTAATAGAAAACTAAACCCATTATTTAGGCACGACGCAAAATTATCACGTATATAAACAAACACATCAAGATCTGTGCTGTCGAACGAATCAAAACAGAATGAGAGTACGTCCACCTAACGACCGTTGCTGAAGCTGGAGGAAGCAACATCGTGCAAGAAAACGTCCGTAACTTACGCGTGAGTTAGCACGACAGCGTGCAGGTTGGGTGTTTTCACACTGAGCTTTGCCAACACGTCTCTGGATGTTGGTATCAGAGAGCCTTGCCGCGAGTGTGCAGTGGGGCCTATTACCTGGGGCTGGGGTGGAAGGGCAGCAGCGTCGGATGGTGCGGGCTCTGGGTCTGCAGTCGGTCTACGAACGAAGAAGGGAACGAATGGCCCGCTGGAGTACCTCGGGTAGCAGCCAGCTTGTGTATGGGAGCTGTGGTCGCGACCGTGGGCGATGAGGCCAACCCTGGGTCGTTGGTTTGTCTGACAGTTCCCGTTGGGAGCAAGCAGTACGGCGTCTGTATGGATGTTGTGGCGGAACCGGAATTCAGTGCAGGCTGTCTACCTGTCATAATGTTGGTGCCGTGTACCAAATCCGACGCTCATAAAGACGCTGCGGACTCCCCGGCAATTGTTGGAAGCTGTGGGCTTGCCACTTTCTCGCTAATGTGCAGTATGTGGCTCCACGGATATGCTACACCCTGTCACGTACCTGTTTATTTGGATACCAAACTGATGACAGCAGATTAGCATGGTGCTCGCTACATATACCATATTGTTACCATCCGATTCTGTAATTTGTAGTGCGCCGGGGCTATGTGAAGACTTCTGTGTGTGTTAAGCTAATTGATGTGCATTTCATTTATGTTCTTTTTCTGCAGAGTCTTGTGCTGGACACTTATTTTAAATTTCTTGTCTGCTTGTAAATGAATCACCACGTAAGTCTGTAAAGTTTAGTGTGCCAGTTGCGCTAAGGTTAATCTAACTGCTGTATATGGTTAATCTAACTGGTGTACATGAGTTACAAATGTTTTTACTTTCTAATGTTTTTACGTGAAAAGTTAATTGAAAGAATTTGGTGACCACCTGTAAATGCCTTTAACTATCCACAAGCAGAGAGTATCACTGGTTGTGAAGTTTCAGTAATTGTAACATTAAATATTTGTCATGACAGTCTTTGTTTTTATATTCATCATTTGCTTTCAGCCTTTGATGAATCTTTGTGTCTTAATAGTACGCATGTCTGATGTTTTGCTATATTTTATATATAATGTGCATGAGACGTTATAGGTACACATACTTTGCTACTAACTGTAAGAGCAAATACTCATTTTATAGTGATTAAATATCATTAAGTATATTTCGACTTGACTGTTAACATTTCTTGTCTCATGGCCGAATGTGATAAAGTGAACTTTAATATTAGACTATTGTGATCATTCAGAGCGAAGTTGCTGTTATAATTACGTGTAATGATTAAATTTGGTCTTTTATTAACCGTGGAACACTAACTGGGGTGGGGGCGGGGATGGGGAACGTTAAGTTGTTACGAAACCATCGTAAATTTTACTACTCCGTATTTTATTCAAAGGAAAGTATAATTTACAGTTAATACAGTTATAAGATCTCCAGTTGTATGTCACGCACACAAAAAATATAAAATATCGTGTTTTACGTCGTACACTGACAATACCAGACTGGCAGTAACTGCGTATTGGTACCGGACGCAATCATAAATTTTGCGAGGGTTTAGTAATCTAGTGTTAACAAATGTTGAATTCAAATCAGTCCAGTATAGATATACTCATTGATGTCCTTTGTCATTTCCAACATGTGTCTATTTACACGAAATAGTGCAAAACATGTTTATAATACCAGAACCAAAAACAATCTGTACTATAAAAGCTTAACATTAGTACAAAAATGAGTCAAATACATGGGTACTCACATATTCAGTAACTTACCAGAGCATATCAAAGATCTTGTAAGTGGTAAAGATCGGTTTCAGAGTGAATTAAAGAACTTTCTGTTGGCCAACCCCTTATACTCCATCGATGAATATCTTCACAAGGATTAGAGCTCATAACTCTGTCTGCATTAGAATTGTACAATATCCATGCATCGGAGTAAAATAGAAGCTTTGACTCATTCCACATCCCAGAGACTACTGTCCAAGGGATCCGTGGAAAACGATAAATGTAATTTAAAGTAATGTAATGCAACACCACCAGCACCATCCACTCCCCAGCTCCCAAGCAGCTTGCCGTTTGAGAAATGTAGGCTGACTTACGGGAGTGGTGTTGGGGCAATGCACGGGCAAGTAATTCATGCCTTTGGACACCTGGCCGTATACTTATTGTTTTGATGCCTATCGGCAATCGTTATGCTCCCACGTGCCAAATGATATGTGATCGTTGCTACGACAAATGGGTGGAAGTTGACCCAAGAGATCTGTCACCGTAGAAATCTGGGAAGGTAAGCAAAAAATTTGTTGGCAGAAGTGCTCTTTAAATAAATATAATTTACTCAACTTGTTGCTGAAGAATTTCTAGACTCTTGACAACTTGCGGCAGCCGTGGCTAGTTGCAAACGGAGGCCCGACACAGGCGTTCGTATTTGTACACTGTATGGTTGCTGGTAGAGCTAGCTATCAACAGATCGATGTAATGTTGCGCACTAACTAGGAACACCGAGCGAGGTGGCACATTGGACTCACATTCGGGAGGACGACAGTTCAAACCAGCGTCCGGCCATCGTGATTTATGTTTTCCGTGATGTCCCTAAATCCCTTCAGGCAAATGCTGGGATGGCTCCTTTGAAAGAGCACTGTGGACATCCTTCTCTAATCCGATGGAACCGATGGCCACTCTGTTTGGTCCCCTGCCCCCAAATGAGCCAACCAACCAAGTAGGAACACGAAGCTAGTCTTGAAATAGGAAAAGGTGCCCAGGTGCCCACCGCTTATATCATCATCCTATTGCTCATCATTGGCGCTGACTCCGACAATATCGATAAGCCACGATACTGCAGTTACGGTTTAGAATACGTGAAAGAAATACACTACTGGCCATTAAAATTACTACACCATGAAGATGACGTGCTACAGACGCGAAATTTAACCGACAGGAAGAAGATGCTGTGATATGCAAATGATTAGCTTTTCAGAGCATTCACACACGGTTGGCGCCTGTGGCGACACCTTCAAGGAGCTGACATGAGGAAAGTTTCCAACCGATTTCTCATACACAAACAGCAGTTGACCGGCGTTGCTTGGTGAAACGTTGTTGTGATGCCTCGTGTAAGGAGGAGAAATGCGTACCATCACTTTTCCGACTTCGATAAAGTTCGGATTGAAGCCTATCGCGATTTCGGTTTATCGTATCGCGACATTGCTGCTCGCGTTGGTCGAGATCCAATGACTGTTAGCAGAATATGGAATCGGTGGGTTCAGGAGGGTAATACGGAACGCCGAGCTGGACCCCAACGGCCTCGTATGACTAGCAGTCGAGATGACAGGCATCTTATCCGCATGGCTGTAAGGGATCGTGCAGTCACGTCTCGATCGCCGAGTCAGCAAAATGGGACGTTTGCAAGACAACAACCATATGCACGAACAGCTCGACGACGTTTGCAGCAGCATGGAGAACATCGCTGCCGTTACCCTTGACGCCGCATCACAGACAGGAGCGCCTGCGATGGTTTACTCAACGACGTCATTTTTTCAGATGAAACCACGTTCTGTTTACAGCATCATGATGGTCCCATCCGTGTTTGGCGACATCGCGGTGAACGCACATTGGAAGCGTGTATTCGTCGTCGCCATATTGGCGTATCACCCGGCGTGATGGTATGGGGTGCCATTGGTTACACGTCTCGGTCACCTCTTGTTCGCAGTGAAGGCACTTTGAACAGTGGACGTTACATTTCAGATGTGTTACGACTCGAGACTCTACCCTTCACTCGATCCCTGCGAAACCCTACATTTGAGCAGGATAATGCATGACCGCATGTTGCAGGTCCTGTACGGGCCTTTCTGGATACAGAAAATGTTCGACTGCTGCCCTGGCCATTCTCCAGATCTCTCACCAATTGAAAACGTGTGGCCAATGGCGGCCGAGCAACTGGCTCATCACAATACGCCAGTCACTTCTCTTGATGAACTGTGGTATCGTGTTGAAGCTGCATGGGTAGCTGTACCTGTACACGCCATCCAAGCTCTGTTTGACTCAATGCCCAGGCGTATCTAGGCCGTTATTACGGCCAGTGGTGGTTGTTCTGGGTACTGATTTCTCAGGATCTATGCAACCAAATTGCGTGAAAATGTAATCACATGTCAGTTCTCGTATATTGTACGAGCAAATCAATACCCGTTTATCATCTGCATTTCTTCTTGGTGTAGCAATTTTCATGGCCAGTAGTGTAAGGGACAGAAAGGTATGACTGTGAGAAGTAGCTTTCAGCCGTACTAGAGTGGTGCCTCCTCGGGGCTACTACTTCCCTAGACAAGTGGTACAGCGCCGGTGCTTCCAGTGCAGCAGCCTCAGCCTCCCTGGCAGCAGCAGTGAGCGCCAGGCCGCCTCTATTCAATCAGCCGGCTCCGGCTCCGGCTCCGGCTCGCTCCGCTCTGCTCTGGCCCCAATAAACGGCTGGCCGCCGGCAACAAAGCTGCAATCAATAACTCGTTTAACCTGGCCGGCGCACCACCACTGTGCGCGGCCTGACCCACTGACGGCGCCGCCTGCCCGCCGCTCCACTACTGTGCGTATTTGTACTCACCACGCAGCCACTGCCCCGGATACGGAGCTACAGCTTCCGCGTTGCTTTATACAGTACGGCTGAGATACAAGCGGCGTCTCCCCGTGAGTAACACGAAACATTCATTCTCTGTACATTCATTTTCTGACAGATCGTGGGACTACAGTTGGGCGACACCTTTCTGCTGTATTTATAGGTCTTACTAGCTGAATGTGCTATCGTAGAGCCGGCCAGAGTGGCTGAGCGGCTCTAGGCGCTACAGTCTGGAACCGCGAGACCGCTACGGTCGCAGGTTCGAATCCTGCCTCGGGCATGGATGTGTGTGATGTCCTTAAGTTAGTTAGATTTAAGTAGTTCTAAGTTCTAGAGGACTGATGACCTCAGCTGTTAAGTCCCATAGTGCTCAGAGCCATTTGAACCATTTTGCTATCGTAGATCATCCTCTTCGATGTCTCACAGTTGGCAACGGAAAAGCACCTTTCCTACAGACGCCGCGGTACCCGGCAGATACAATGCTGCGCTCTCGCTGAGCCACGCCTTCCGCGGCTCCGAGCAGCCTCTGTTTCCGCAATATTCACTGAAACGCCAAAGAAACTGGTATTGTATTGGCATGTGTGTTCAAATACAGAGATATGTAAACAGGCAGAATACGTCGCTGCGGTCGGCAACGCCTATATAAGACAAGAAGTGTCGGCGCATTTGATAGATAGGTTACTGCTGCTACAATGGCAGATTATCAAGACTTAAGTGAGTTGGAACGTGGTGATATAGTCGGCGCACTAGCGATGGGACACAGCACCTCCGAGGTAGCGATGAAATGGGGATTTTCCCGTAGGACCATTTCGTGAGTCCACTCTCAATATCAGGAGTCCGGTAAAACATCAAATCTCCGACACCGCTGCGGCCGGAAAAAAGATCCTGCAAGAAAGGGACCAACGACGATTCAAAAGAATCGCTCAACGTGATGTAAGTGCAATCCTTCCACAAATTGCTGCACATTTCAATGTTTGGGCGATCAACAAGTTTCAGCGTGCGTACCATTCAACGAAACATCATCGATATGGACTTTGGGAGCCATAAAAAGTTCAAATGTGTGTGAATTCGTATGGGACTTAACTGCTATGATCATCAGTCCTGAAACTTACACACTACTTAACCTAAATTATCCTAAGGACAAACACACACACCCATGCCCGAGGGAGGACTCGAACCTCCGCCGGAACCAGCCGCACAGTCCATGACTGTAGCGCCTAAGACCGCTCGGCTAATCCCGTGCCGCTTTCGGAGCCGAAGACTCACTCGTGCACGACACAGAGCTTTACGTCTGGCCTGGGCCAGTCAACACCGACGTTGGGCTGTTGATCACTGGAAACATGTCGGACGAGTCTCGTTTCAAATTGTATAGAACGGATGGACGTGCCCGGGTATTGAGACAACCTCATGAGTACGTGGAGCCTGCATGTCAACAGGGGACTGTCAAGCCGGGGGAGGCTCTGTAATGATGTGGGGCGTGTGCACTTCGAGCGATATGGGACCCTCGATACATCTAGATACGACTCCGACAGGTGACACGTAAGCACTCTGTCTGATCACCTGCATCTATTCACGTCATTGTGCATTCCGACGGACTTGGGCAATACCAGCAGGACAATACGACACCCCACAGGTCCAGAATTGCTACTTCGTGGCTCCAGGAACACTCTTTTGAGTTTAAACACTTCCGCTGGCCGCCAAAGTCCACAGATATGAACATCATTGAGCATATTTGGGATGCCTTGCAACGGGCAGTCCAGAAGAGAGCTCCAACCCCTCGTCGTCTTACGAATTTATGGACATCATGCAGGTTTCAGGGTGACAATTTCGTCCAGCACTACTTCAGACGCCGGCCGCGGTGGCCGTGCGGTTCTGGCGCTGCAGTCCGATGCGTTGTGCAGCGTCGTGAGGCTTCCGCTGCTAACGCACGAGAGAACTGTCGAAGGCTACTAACTGTCGACAACTGCAACTGCAACAAGGCCATGTAGCTGCCGCCGGCCATGCTACACTGAAGAGCCAAAGAAACTGGTACAACTACTTAATATCGTGTAGGGCCCCCGCGAGCACGCAGAAGTGCCGCAACGCAACGCGGTATGGAGTAGACTAATGTCTTAAGTAGTGGTTCAAATGGTTCAAATGGCTCTGAGCACTATGGGACTCAACATATTAGGTCATAAGTCCCCTAGAACTTAGAACTACTTAAACCCAACTAACCTAAGGACATCACACACATCCATGCCGAGGCAGGATTCGAACCTGCGACCGTAGCGGTCGCGCGGTTCCAGACTGTAGCGCCTAGAACCGCTCGGCCACCCAGGCCGGCCCCGTGTACGCACATGTCACATATATTTCAAAAATGTTTAACATATTTCACACATACTGGTACACACATCTGACCTGTTTCTCTAGTGAATTTCGCCCTGCAGTTTCATTTTGACGCAGCTCAATGTTTATGATGTCGTATCTCCTTAACTGTGTGTCGTACGTCCATTGGTATGAGTGGATACTGTCTGCGAAACGCGTCGCGAATAGAGTTGGTAGTAAAGAAATGATAAATTAAAACGTTACGAATGATGCGGCAGTTTCCTGCATGAACAGTGAGAATGTAGTAAGCGATAAACCTTTCCCTTTTCACCATTTTGTGAGAGGTTTCAGCAAGTAAAAGTCTCGCAAAAGTTTGAAACCATCGGTAAAGTTTGTTGCGAGTGACTAAGTGGTCTCATTCTCAAATAATGGATGACTGAAGTCTGGGTATTTGGTGTCGTTGGCCACATTGCTTTTTCATCCCTGCACCCAACCCTTTGATATGTAGATTGTAGGTGATTCTTAACCACACAGCGCTTGATTTTCGACAGTAAGTTGTGTGTGTACTTTTGTGGATTGGCAGGAGCCAACCCACGGAGTTTGGAGGAAGCCGAAAGGCACGCGTTTAAGCTCATGCAGGCTGGCGTGACGTCTGGAACAGGACAAGGAATTCAGACTTAACTTTAATCCATCAATGTTGAACGTAGCTCTTGTCTGTACATTCTTCACAATATCAATAGCAACTGATAATGGCGCCTTGCTAGGTCGTAGCAAATGACGTAGCTGAAAGCTATGCTAACTATCGTCTCGGCAAATGAGAACGCATTTTGTCAGTGAATCATCGCTCGCAAAGTCGGTTGTACAACTGGGGCGAGTGCTAGGAAGTTTCTATAGACCTGCCGTGTGGCGGCGCTCGGTCTGCAATCACTGATAGTGGCGACACACGGGTCCGACGTATACTAACGGACCGCGGCCGATTTAAAGGCTACCACCTAGCAAGTGTGGTGTCTGGCGGTGACACCACATGTACCAAATTTGGTTCAGTTTCGGAGGAGATGGGGAACATGAATGCATGCATACATACATACGTTTTTATAATATGTATGGATTTCATTTGCAATCGAATTTCTTGTTTAAACATGAAACCCCCCGATTTCCAAATGCAACTAAAAAAAATTTGAGATATTAATACAGTTTGCGGTATCACGTGAAGCAACTCAAATGTTTTGTGCAGATTTTGTTCCAAACGATTAATTTTCTTTTGTTCAAAAATGGCTCTGAGCACTATGGGACTTAACATCTACGGTCATCAGTCCCTTAGAACTTAGAACTACTTAAACCTAACTAACCTAAGGACAGCACACAACACCCAGCCATCACGAGGCAGAGAAAATCCCTGACCCCGCCGGGAATCGAACCCGGGAACCCGGGCGTGGGAAGCGAGAACGCTACCGCACGACCACGAGATGCGGGCTCTTTTGTTCCAGAAGCTAAGGAATTATTAGACCTCCAGAGAGAGCCCAAAGCGTGGTATGTTATGAGAAAACGAAATCATCCATTACTACCCAAAGAAATTTCCGATATGGATTTCAAAGACGATTAAAGCTTGGCATGACAGATTACAAGCCACTTGGAACGTAAACAGGCAGTCAGCTTCTGGCAGAGAAAGCACAGCCGACGAAATGGTAGAGAAGATCAGACGGTACATCCACAGAAGATCATTAAAGTCAGTTCGCTGAGCATCATTAGAGCTGAACACCCTTCGCTCATCAGCCCACAACGTTCTGTACAAGCGATTTCACTTATGCGCGTACAAAATTCAAATGGTGCAAGCACTAAAGCGAAGCTACGTGCAGCTTGGTCAAGAATTTGCTGTTGTTACGCCCCAGGATAATAACGCCGGCGGACGCTAAAAATTCGTCCAAGTCCTACTTGGCAGCTCTCGGAAGCCGAACTGCTGTTGTCAATGATGAGTAGACTGCCAGTTACGGGGAAATGCCGAGGGAGTTGCTGCGAGTTCTGAAGCCATCGCAGCTCGGTGAAACGATCGGGCGGTCAAGTCCGCAAGAGAGACAGAATGACATAATGGAAGCCGAAAGGTACCGTCATACTAGTGACAAAGCACAGTTTCGTAAGGAAGGCTACGTACGACGCAGCAATAAATATTCAGGTGTCAAGCCAACAGGAAAGAAAGCTGCACTGAAGTTTATATGTTCGTGAGTTCCAGGCCCGAACATTTCCACAGAGATGCATAGAACATGATGGACCAACCAAGTGGCTACGGCCATCTTCCAACATAACCCCTCTGAATTTCTTGCAATGGCGTTATGGGAAAGACATTGCGGATGTCTCGCCAGTACGTGACAAACTTTGGGCTACTTTGGCGCCAGTATAAACTTCTCAGACTTCGTTGAAAGCCCTTTATTATAACACCAGTATAAAATAAACAGTGAATGATTGAATGGAACAGTTACATAGGCCGGTCACGGCAAACATTAGAGGGCGTTTAATAACTTCCAATAAGCGAAAATCAACTTTGTCTTAAAAATTAATTTAAAAATATAGCAAGGCAGCAAAGAATATTTAAAATTTATCAATAAGTCAGACAATAACTCAGAGCAAGCAGTATTAAGACGAAGAAAAACGGCCACTCTTGGTACCTACACAAGGTTCTTTGATTTACAAATAAATTTAGTGAGACAACATCAGAATCAATTAAATAAAAAATTTGAAATTAGTAAACCACACATCTGAGTCTCAGACAGATATACAAATTAATTAGGAAACAAATACAAGATAACAAGAACACAGATGATCTTAACGTCTCGAATTAATCAGGATATCCAGAGACGATAAATACAAGGAAAGACTACAGAGATAATATACTTTCAAACAATTAATTAACTGATGGATTAAAGCTTCTCTGAAAAATTTAGTTAACACAACTATTACACAATTCTGGCTTTAAGAATTACGGGCTACAAATTCGTTACGGAAGAAATATGCACTTACGGTGATGCCACAATTGCTGGTAGTTTCAATGGATTAGATACAATAATTTCATTATTCCTATCGTTACAGTTTATTCCATTCGGGCTCAGATTCAGCACAGACACCGGTCCAATCACATACCACCGGAAAATACAGGATACCCGAAAGTCCACTCTGGAAGAAACTAAGATCTCGGATGAGACGTCTTTTGGTACTGGCGTAATATAAGGGCACAGGGAAGTACAATAAAATTTTACAATCGGAATACTACAATTATACAAATACCGAATTATCGCGAAGCGAAGAGTGAGAAATACATGACATGAGTGAGCTTTGAGATAAAGGCGAGAGCCCGTACTCGAGACCAAGCTACATAAAGAGATTGCTTAGAATGGTAAATTCTATTGCACGTACATGGTTAAAATAGCCGCTGAATGTAGCATCAGACGAGCGGGTTATACAATTAGCAAGTACTAGATAAGTACCTGCAGCAAATGACTGAGCTCAAACAGTTGACCGTCAGAAGACAGCTGGTAGCGAACCAAAACAAATTTCGAGTGCACTTAGCGTATCCAACCTCACTCCACATAGCCCCAACATATGGCTCGCAACAAGTAAAAAATTGTCTTTACTCATAATCAAATGAGAATTTACCAACCAATTTTGAAACAGCAGTATTTACTACCGTTAAATTTCAACCTGCATATGGCGGTCACTTTAAAAAGCTGACATTACTGCACTTACAACACTGGTTATTTTAACAAACAGTCGAATAACTATTGCAGCAAACCCTGAATAAGGCACAAGTTTTTAAAAATATTATGGCTTCACCAAGCGCACTAACGCCCAGATATTAATACCAATTCGCCCTGCCTGCCAAATCCTTAAGCGAACCATCAAGAGTATTTAAGGTTTCTTACGATAAACGCAAATACAGGAAAGGCCTTCAGAAGGTTTTTAATTTCAGTTAAACTCTTAGTAGGTGCTAGGTGTTGGTAGATTACACTAACAGAAAAGTTGTTAAAATGTTTGCAACCCGGGCGGAAATGTTTAAACCAAGCCGCACTTTTTTTTTGCAATCACAGCCACAGCTGTTGCACAATTCGCAAAGCAAATCTCTATTTATTCATTCGCCATTCTCAAAATAGAATCACAAGACCCGCTTAAGTAAGACGGCAATTAAGAAACGTGTTAAATCGAACTGAATAGCAGTAACGTAAGGCCAATTTCATTTTTTATAAACAGAAGCCACTTGGAATATAACAATGACCGAACAACAGGGAACAGTACACAGCACCTAGTGTCACACTTTCCGTTTTGCTTATCAAACGAATTTTATCACAGTTTCCTTTTCCACCATCCAGCAATTCAGGCCAGCCAAGATGCACTTAATTCCCAAAGCCGTTCCGTCCGCTAGCAGTAGTGATTGCATAATCAGTCTCTGGTCCCGAGCATAACATATCGACGGCCTATTTTCGTCCTCTCGCTGGTAGCTTCCACACGTCACGCCACTGTCCAACTGCCCACAGCGTTGTCACGTCAGTTATTTTAGACCCAAAAATGCGCGGCGAACAAACCGTCAAAGATCCTAGCGGCGGGCCGCGATGATCGATAGCGGCCTGGTAACGTGGGGCAGCGGCCCGACCGTGGCGCCAGCAGTTCGTGCACGGCTTAGGGACGTTGATGATCTCTTCAGAAGGACTTTAGGTACAATAGCCTCCGTCATCCCAGATGTGCTTGAATGCTTGTGAGTCGAGACAGAGTACCGTCTGTACATTTTGCCAGTTACGAAAGGATCCGATGGAGAAGTGTATTAAGTTTTTCTACAAAACTTAGAGCTACATTACATAATGCCGCAAATCGTATCTATACCGAATAGTCTCTTTAATTGCTATTTAAAAATGAGGCATTTGTCATGTGGACGTCCTGTATTACACTAACCAGAGGTCAGTATAGGTACCGCGTTATCATGTGAATACCGGGTAGAGTTCAAAAATTGATGTCCGGTATGCTGCACTTGCTTTCCTGCTTATGGTGTGAAAGACAACACGTAGACTCAAGTATCCAGAATTAATATGAGTCTGGTTCTTGTGCCGCCGCTGTTCATACCATAAGCGGAAAAGGAAGTTCAGCAGAGCGGACACTGATTGGCTAAATGGTTCAAATGGCTCTGAGCACTATGGGACTCAACTGTTGAGGTCATTAGTCCCCTAGAACTTAGAACTAGTTAAACCTAACTAACCTAAGGACATCACAAACATCCATGCCCGAGGCAGGATTCGAACCTGCGACCGTAGCGGTCTCGCGGTTCCAGACTGCAGCGCCTTTAACCGCACGGCCACTTCGGCCGGCCGGACACTGATTATTTGTAGCCTCTGTGATATGTTTATTGATAATTACCCATAACCACATGATCATCTGGTGTCGTACATGGATCGGAAGACAGTATAATGTAAAAATGGCGTCAGTTGCGAATAAAATATGACATGTAAATACACCCGAGCCTGTCTTCAACAGTACAGTAGTTATCCAAAAGTCAAGCGTAATAACGGAAACATGATAATGAAAAAAGAAAAAGTGACCAATCACCCAAAATCACCGTAAATATTTACCTGCGAAATCTACGATTTCGCTCTCTATAGGAAAGCATTATTCTGTGCCTTGAATAGTAGCGTAACCGCAAGGTAAACACAAACAGTGCATGAGACCAGTCTCGGTTCTCCGTTCGTAGTGAGCAGAGTGTATTCTGTACATGAAATTCACAATGTAATGCCACAAAGATGCAGTTTGGACCATGTTTTTGCAGGGTAGAATACTTGTCCTCCTGAAATCAAGCCAGGCACAGACGGAAGTCCGAGCTTCCTGGGATGTGCTACAAAGCGTCATTTCGAGGCTTTGGATACGGTTTCCAGACACAGATGTTCGTCATAGGTCGACCAATTTCTAGTCGAAACAGCCCGACGAAATCGGAGTACACCTGCAATACAACTGCCCGCAGAGTATGCAGCTGCCTCCTGAGTTACTTGTCTCGGGTGCTCAGAACAGCACGGCTGTTTGCCAAACGTCCGGCCTTGTGCAGTCCGCTCACTCCAGCATGGAGACAGGCCCGTGCATTGTGGAGTCGACGACATCAAAATTGAACCAAGAATGAATGGAGAAATGTGCTCATCACAGATGAATCCTGTTTCAGTCTGTTCCTTGGAAGTTACAAACCGTGCAGGATGGTCAGCTAGGCATCCACTCTTAAAGAATGCGTATAGAACAGCTAAGCATCCACTCTTAAAAAATGCGTATAGAATAATATTGGTGTAACAGAGTGAAGGCAGCTGGTGGAACGTGATGACATACAGCCGAACGCGAAACATTGCGGGAAGTGGCAACAAAACGACTATTCACGTTGGTGTGCAGAATGTATGAACCTGGCGACATACCATCTGACTTTCGGAAACGCATCCCATACAATTCCTAAGGCAGCAAGAGCTGACAGGTGCGAGAATTATCGCACTATCAGCTTAACAGCTTATGCATTCAAGTTGCTTGCAATAATAATATACAGAAGAATGGAAAAGAAAATTGAGGATGCGCTAGATGACGATCATTATAGCTTTAGGAAAATTAAAGGCACGAGGGAGGCAATAATAATGGAAGCAAGACTAAAAAAATCAAGACACGTTCATAGCATTTGTCGACCTGGAAAAAGCGTTCGACAACATAAAATGGTGCAAGATGTTCAAAATTCTGAAAAAGACGCGGATAAGTTATAGGGAGTGACGGGTGGTATACTGTACAACAACCAAGAGGGAATAAAAAGAGTGGACGACCAAGAACGAAGTGCTCATATTAAAAAGGGTGTAAGACAAGGATGTAGCCTTTCTCCCCTACTTTTCAGTCTGTACATCGAGGAAGCAATGATGGAAATAAAAGAAAGGTCCAGGAGTGGAATTAAAATTCAAGGTGAAAGAATATCAACGATACGATTCGCCGATGACATTACTATCCTGAGTGAAAGTGAAGAAGAATTACATGATCTGCTGAACGAAATGAACAGTCTAATAAGCACACACTATTGATTGAGAGTAAATCGAAGACAGGCGAAGGTAATGAGAAGTAGTAGAAATGACAACAGCGAGAAACTCAACAACAGTACACGAAGTACATGAAGTTAAGGAATTCTGCTACTCAGGCAGTAAAATAACCAATGACGGGTGGAGCAAGGAGGACATCAAAAGCTGACTAGCTATGGTAAAAAAGGCATTCCAGGCCAAGAGAAGTCTACTAATATAAAAAATTAATTTGAGGAAGAAATTTCTGAGAATGTACGTCTAGAGTACAGCATTGTACGGTATTGAAACATGGACTGTGGGAAAACCGGAATGGAAGAGAATCGAAGCATCTGAGATGTGGTGCTACAGACGAATGTTGAAAATTAGGCGGACTGATACGGTTAGGAATGAGGAGGTTCTGTGCAGAATCGAGAGGAATATGTGGAAAACATTGATAAAAAATGGACAGGGTGATAGGACATCTGTTAAGACATGAGGGAGTAACTTCCATGGTACTAGAGGGAGCTGTAGAGGCCAAAATCTGTAGAGGAAGACTGAGATTGGAATATATCCAAAAATAATTGAGGACGTAGGTTGCAGGTGCTACTCTGAGATGAAGAGGTTAGCACAGGAGAGGAATGCTTGGAGGGCCGCATCAGACCAGTCAGACGACAAATGAAAAAAACAAAAAAACAAAATTATAACATTTCACTGTCTTCAGTGAGAGGCTGACTCGCCCGTCTCCCGCACAGCAGGTCAGCGACGGTCATTGAGTGGCTGGTTCCCCCCACCCAGATGGACGGTACTTCTCCCTGTATGTCTATCTTTTCGGAGACGGTTGCGGGACCTCGGCCGTTCAGTGCAAAATGTCATCTCAATTGTTATTTTTTTTTTTTATATCAGTTTCGGCCATATCTTAAGCCATCTTTAGGCCCCCTGGCCGACGTGTAGAAGGATTCTCACCTTTGGTCCAGTCGGCAGATGGTTTGAAGTGATCGCTGTGTCAAATAGAATTCTACGGATGCCAGACATTGAATGCTGGCTCCTATTTTGACTCGACCAAAGGTGAGAATCCTCCTACACGCCACTCAGGGGGCCTGAAGATGGCGTAATATATCGCCTCAAGTGGTAACCCAATAAAATAATAATTTAGACGCGTGAAAGGTGCTTTATTTGACCCTCTGGATGGTACTCGTGTCAGAGCCCAACTGTTCTGACGTCAGAGGTGGCAGTCCGTCAGGAGGCCAAGGCTCTGATGTCATCAGTGCACACCTTCTTCTTGCTGTGTGAGTCCTCTGATGTCGAACGCCCATGGGCAGGTGACACAGGAGTGGCTCGCATCTTCCGCAGTGACGAGGGCTGACTGTCGTGCACGGGACATGACCCGCTGCTTCTTCACAGGAGTCTGGTGGCGAAAGATGCAGACAGCAGGTATGCTGCGCTGCAGCACAAAATCCCCCGTGGTGAATACGGTTCGAGAGGCTGTCCATGCTAGTCTTGAACCCATGGCCATACTTGGTGGCCCCTAGTCGTCTCGTCCTCTAGCCTAGCCCTGCCGTTGTGCTAGTTCTGCTGGGCTCTGAATGCTTCTGTTTCAAAATTCACAGTTAACCGTAGTGCTTCTGGGCGTATTGAATATTTCCCGGCTCCCAACCAGATAGCTGATAACACAGTTCTAGCCGTGGTGTGATGACACCATCCTGTCTACTCTGGTTGTTATTGCTGCGTGGTACACGTTTCGCAGAGCACGGCTAGCCCGTCTTGCAATCCCTTTGCATTGCTATAACCTACAGGTCGGCACATGGTGCTTACAGCCCATCGGTATCTAACGCAATGTTCCACGGCAGCTACTTACAAATTTCACCCAACACAAGGTAACGGTGCCATAATTTCACCAAGACAGCTGTAGACTGTATTGACCTGCTTTGACAGAGAGAGTACTCGACTTTTTCCGTGTCCAGTACGTTATCTAGATCTCTTGCACATTGGAAAGGTGCCGAGAGACTGCTATACTACCGCTCTTCTGTCACTATGAAACATCACTGAACGACGTACCTGTATCTGTCATACGAAAACTATTCGAGAATTAAAATCCGATCGTTCGTGAAATGGAAACCACAGTGGAAATCTGATGACGCTTTTCACGGATGTGTTGGACAGTGTCATTAGTATACCCGTCCACCGCATCACGTCGCTCTTTTCAGTTCTGAGCACACAGCGAACACGTGAAGATGCCTCCCGCAAAGTTTGAATGCCTTGAAAGATTTTGCCTGACTTCATGCAGCCCACACAACGCAGCTGTCATGCATTTCCTTCTTCAAGACAATTCTCGGCCGTACAGTGCCGGGTCAATGAGAACGTTCGTGTATCGTTTTCGCCGAGGAATGATCACCCGTCTTACAGCTTCCTCTGATTTTCTTCTCTGCTCACATAAACTGCTGGCTATGAAGACAACGTTGGGAAAGCACAGGTGGCGGCCTTGTTTGACTAGGGTATTGGCTGGTTCCAATGGCTCTGAGCACTATGGGACTTAACTTCTAAGGTCATCAGTCCCCTAGAACTTAGAACTAATTAAACCTAACTAACCTAAGGACATCACACACATCCATGCCCGAGGCAGGATTCGAACCTGCGACCGTAGCGGTCGCTCGGTTCCAGACTGTAGCGCCTAGAACCGCACAGCCGCTCTGGCCGGCGACTAGGGTATTGGAAAGTTGGTAGAATGATACGACAAATGTCTCAGTGTGAGCAGCGGCTACGTAGAGAAGTAGCTGGAAGGTGTAGCTAACTGTTGCAAATTCCACTGTGGTTTCCATTTCGCGACCCATCGGGCCTTACTTTTAGAATAGCCATTTAACAAGCTCAGTCCACCTCAGAGAATGTTACAACATATCTATGACGCTCCCGCTAGAGGACTCTAGAAGGAGTCTCGGAAATTCTGACTCCTAGGTGCTCTGAGACAGCCGTTGACCAAGTAATATTTATGGTTGTGGTAAGGACTAGTCAGTCTAAAGCGGTACACCCATTAAACAAAATATATTAGCATTGACTGCAATAACCTTTATACTTCACGAATTGGATAGGCCCTCAGTCTATGCTGGCCAATACGAAAGCGCGTATTTATTACGGAACAGATTCATACTGTCAGACGGTTAAAAACTCCGAGTTTTGTTCGTATCTGGGATAGGGATGTTGTTTTGAGATTCTCTAGAAAAGCAAAGTAAAAGGACAAAGAGACGATTTGAATGTAAATAAGAGAAAGTTTCCCTCTGGGGCGTTATGTAAAGTAAGGTCGATGTAAATGTTGCCGAGTCCGATACGGCCGTAAGAGGGGAGGGCGCCATACTTTCCTTTGAGTTCGGCAAGTTTGCCGCGAGTTTGCGACATGGAAATATTCTTTGCCTCTGTGGCGAGGAAATGCTGAAAGCATTATAATTGCAGCGTTTTTCACAGTCGCCCGAATTTCAAGAGACAGCGCTGATTCTATGCACGCCCTGCATCCTTCACAGAGAAGGAAGTGTATGTGTGGGTTCTTGCGTGCCTGCGTCTGAGTGTGAGGAGTGTATTTGTTGAGTGGGGGAGGTGGCAGACCAGATATTTGCATATAGGAATCTACTGCTGACTATGGAAAGTGCAAATGCGATGGAGGAAAAAGGCAGGAGAATTTTGGCGGTCTGCCTCGGAAGACAGGAAATCTTATGCACATTTTCATACGAAACATAATGAGCTCTTTAAACATTTACTTAGTGGAACTCGATATTTTACTCACTCTTGGATATATAATACTAGCTTAGCGCCCGCTGCTTCTCTCGCATAGACTGTACGGTCTGCAGAGATTTTATATTATTTCATTTACTCGAATTTTTATGTTGTTCACAAATTGCAACATGTTCTAAGCTTTTCGCGGCAATTAAGGCCATATGAGCATCATCTTTTCCGAATGTACTTCTGACCAAAAAGCGATTCGAGTCCAAAGTTTTTGTTAATCATGTCTTTTGCGTTCTTGTGGAAGTATTTCCATAGCAACTTTCAGCCTCCATTAATATTTCTTTACATCTAACAAGAAATAAAGTACAAATTTTCATAAATTCCGCTTCAATTTTTTTTCATAGATCTAGCTTTAAAAATGCTGCCATAGTTCTTTAGTAATGATTTACTTTCAAAAAACTTACACCCACTATTTTACACCCTTAACAGTTGAATTTCCAAAAATTCTGAAACGTATTTTTTTTCGGACTGAGAAGTCAAATACCAGATTTCGTAGTTCTAGAACTCTCTTAATGGCGACATACTTTCAGAAAGCCTTTCATTCCCTATTTCACCCCCATAAGAGGGGAAATTCGGACAATCTCTTCTTAAGCGATGCCTACATTGTTAGATCCACACCTTCTCCAACTTTCAGGTTTCTATACTTAGCGGTTTCGGCTGGGCGGTCATGATTCAGTGAATTAGTTTGGCCCTTTTTCACCCCTTTAGGTGTTGAATTTCCAAAAATAGTGAAACACCCATTTTCTGCATATTTAACCGAGAAGCCAATCTCTAGTTTTAAAAGATTTAGCTTTAAAAAGGCTTTTGCAATGAAATATTTTCATGAATCGTTTCACTCCTAATTCATCCCCTCAGGGGCTGAATTTCTAAAGACAGTCATATGCCTATCTTAATTGTAACAGAGAAGCCAAATACAAATTTTCATAGATTCAGCTTCAAAAATCCTTGCACCTCCTAAGGGTTGAATTTCCAAAAACAGCGAAAAATATATTTTTTATTTCTAACTGAGAAGCCAAATTTAAATTTTCATAGATATAGCTTTAAGAAAGCTTACATAATAAAACTTTCCATAAAAGATCTCATCCTCTACTTTACTCCATTAGGAGCTGAATTTCCAAAAGCACTGAAGCATATTTTTTAATTTCTAATCGAGAACTCAAATACCAATTTTCATAGATGCAGCTTTAAAAATACTGTCGTAGTCTTTCAAGATGATTTACTTTCAAAAAAATTTTCACGCGCTATTTTACCCCCTTGGTGGCTGAATTTTCGAAAACGCTGAAACACGTGTTTTTTATTTCTGACAGAAACCAAATACTAGTTTTGGTGTAGTTCTAGCTTCAAAATAGCCTTAATAGCAACGTTTTTCACGAGAATACTTCATCCCATATTTCACCCCTTATGGATGAAATTTCGAGAAATCCATTCTTAAACGACGCTTATAGTATAAGATCCACACCCTCTGCAAATTTCAGATTTCTATCCTAAGTGGTTTGGACTGAGGGATGATGAATCTGTCAGTCAGGCGGGACATTGCTATTAAATACAGAGAATGTTTGGAGCGGCGTGTCATAGCTGCCTCACCATGTATAATACATTCGTTGTTTACGAATCGGTTGTTTACGAATCTCTGCCATCGGATGCTTCGTCAGTACTTGTAGAAATATCTGTTGAAGTACATGATGACTGAATGCGGATGCAAAGGAGGAATGTAAGTGATCGACATGGAAGAAATGAAAGGTGAGTTTTCATAACCTAAAGCGGTTATGATGATTGTAAAACTGTGATTGTCGTAATAATGAGCTGATATTCTTGTACTCTTGGGCTATTAAACTCTGTGTTATTGCACATGGTAGCTCACAGTTTTGCGTAGTATCAAAAAGACGCCATCCAGCCTCGAGGCCTGGCCAGCACATGATTTTAATCTGTTACATTTTATCAACTGTTCCAGCAGTGAAAGAAACTCTTTGTCAGAAATAAGGTCTCAGTATGAGAACAACAGATACAGGACAACAACACTCATATGTGTGGTGCTGCTGCGTCATCCTGTAATTGCGTATTTTTAATTTACAGTATTGTGTGTAACAATAGTATGGTCTCTCACTAATTCACTTAAAAGATGTACCAAGAGGAAAATTCACTACTATTATTTCGGAAGATCACCTGTCATATAAAATAGAAAGAATCACAGACCTCTTTTCTGTTCCGAACATTTCTCAAGATCAGAGTTGATAAATGTTTGTTACCACTATCAAAAGATTCTACACTCCTGGAAATGGAAAAAAGAACACATTGACACCGGTGTGTCAGACCCACCATACTTGCTCCGGACACTGCGAGAGGGCTGTACAAGCAATGATCACACGCACGGCACAGCGGACACACCAGGAACCGCGGTGTTGGCCGTCGAATGGCGCCAGCTGCGCAGCATTTGTGCACCGCCGCCGTCAGTGTCAGCCAGTTTGCCGTGGCATACGGAGCTCCATCGCAGTCTTTAACACTGGTAGCATGCCGCGACAGCGTGGACGTGAACCGTATGTGCAGTTGACGGACTTCGAGCGAGGGCGTATAGTGGGCATGCGGGAGGCCGGGTGGACGTACCGCCGAATTGCTCAACACGTGAGGCGTGAGGTCTCCACAGTACATCGATGTTGTCGCCAGTGGTCGGCGGAAGGTGCACGTGCCCGTCGACCTGGGACCGGACCGCAGCGACGCACGGATGCACGCCAAGACCGTAGAATCCTACGCAGTGCCGTAGGGGACCGCACCGCCACTTCCCAGCAAATTAGGGACACTGTTGCTCCTGGGGTATCGGCGAGGACCATTCGCAACCGTCTCCATGAAGCTGGGCTACGGTCCCGCACACCGTTAGGCCGTCTTCCGCTCACGCCCCAACATCGTGCAGCCCGCCTCCAGTGATGTCGCGACGGGCGTGAATGGAGGGACGAATGGAGACATGTCGTCTTCAGCGATGAGAGTCGCTTCTGCCTTGGTGCCAATGATGGTCGTATGCGTGTTTGGCGCCGTGCAGGTGAACGCCACAATCAGGACTGCATACGACCGAGGCACACAGGGCCAACACCCGGCATCATGGTGTGGGGAGCGATCTCCTACGCTGGCCGTACACCACTGGTGATCGTCGAGGGGACACTGAATAGTGCACGGTACATCCAAACCGTCATCGAATCCATCGTTCTACCATTCCTAGACCGGCAAGGGAACTTGCTGTTCCAACAGGACAATGCACGTCCGCATGTATCCCGTGCTACCCAACGTGCTCTAGAAGGTGTAAGTCAACTACCCTGGCCAGCAAGATCTCCGGATCTGTCCCCCATTGAGCATGTTTGGGACTGGATGAAGCGTCGTCTCACGCGGTCTGCACGTCCAGCACGAACGCTGGTCCAACTGAGGCGCCAGGTGGAAATGGCATGGCAAGCCGTTCCACAGGACTACATCCAGCATCTCTACGATCGTCTCCATGGGAGAATAGCAGCCTGCATTGCTGCGAAAGATGGATATACACTGTACTAGTGCCGACATTGTGCATGCTCTGTTGCCTGTGTCTATGTGCCTGTGGTTCTGTCAGTGTGATCATGTGATGTATCTGACCCCAGGAATGTGTCAATAAAGTTTCCGCTTCCTGGGACAATGAATTCACGGTGTTCTTATTTCAGTTTCCAGGAGTGTATTTCCAGTCATTATGGGCAGTGGTTCTACTTTTTTTGAAGAATAATATGCTGCGTTGCTTGTCTTGGAGCATGTTTTCGTTGCTTTAAGGCAGCGAGAGTGTCCACGATGTGACTTAACAGTTATTCATGTGCACTTTCTGTCATCCAGGACGTTTCTGCTTCTGTATAAACAAAAAACGTATATCTGGAGATCGAAGCTGCCAGATTAAAAGTATTACTATGATCACACCACCGACTGAAGAAATTGCAGTCCTAATGTTTTTCTACCCGAAAGTTGTAACTGTGTTCTTTCATTTCTTCCTCCAAAATAGCAGGAGCTATAAACGTGTCAAACACATACATTAAATGATTCTACTTCAGAAACAATTCTGAATATGCCTGTAAGACCCTTCTTCTGGAATTTTGGCCTCTCGTCCGGGGGCACCCTGAGTACACTTCAGAACACAAGTCAGTTTTAGTGAATATACTACGCATAGTGCTGATTCCAAGAGAAGCAGGGAACAGCAGTTACTGAGCTGTAAGAGATTTTTGTAACATGAAGATAAAAGACAGCTACAGTTATCATTTTCCAGCAGAGATAGGAAACATGATCACAATGTATCAATGTAAGAATACTGAAGGGTTTCTTCAATATCGCGCCAGGGAAGTCTTTGTCCTGACATCCTACAGTTTTTTTCCACGAGAAATTGTGTTAATTTATGAGTGCATTTTCATACGAGTAAGGATAAATTACAAATTTATGACTTCAAAAATTATTGATGGTATAATGTAGGGCAAAGTGAACAATTCCTTTAAAATAGGAATAAAGAAATGTTTTAAAAATAAAGTAAATTCTTTGATTGTTTGTGAGTACAACAATACATGGCTAAGAGCCGCTGGAAGGTTCTACGAATCGATGGTTTCGCAATCTGTGAACAACGTAGTAAACAGCAGGGAGACGATGGTAACTACCGTCAAGGCTATATTGAGCAGCAATTCTGAGTTAGCATATCCGTTAAGGCAGTGGAGAGAATAGCATAACTACGAGCTGGGAAGCCATTGTATGTAATATAACTATTATCATAATTGTAATTGTAATTTCAGTGATTTCTGTTTTAATTTTTATCTGAGATGGACGTACGAATATACATAAAATAATCTCTAAGACAGGAATAACGAGGTATCACGAAGGAATTTTCCGTATTGGATGCAAATCGGTAGATGCGCTAGACATTTGGAGAAAATATATAATTAAGGTTTCAGAAAAATTTGATGATTTATTCAAGAGAAAGAGATTCATAAATTGAGCAAGTTAACAAAACGTTGGTCCACCTTTGGTCCTTATAGAAGCATTTATTTGATTTGGAATTGACTCACAGCGTTAGAAACCATTCAACAGCCAAGATCGTATAAAATATTTCTTTTTCTTTAAGACAACCGGTTTCAACAGACTATGTTGTCATCTTCAGGTCTTAAAATTTTTTGTTTTAAAACTTTGTCATTTTACGCTGATCTCACCCAATACATGTCAAGTGGGCAAAAATAGCATTATAAAATGTGAGGTCAGCGTAAAATGAACGTTTTACAACAAAAGATTTTAAGACTTGAAGATAACAACATAGTCTGCTGAAACCGGTTGTGTTAAACAAAAAAATATTTTATGCTATATATGTCTTGGCTGTTGAAAGATTTTTAACAACTGAATAGATCACCCTTCAGTTTTGCAGAGTTGTTCGATGTCTTCTGCCCAGCTGGTGCATTAGGTCGTCAAAATACCGTGATGGTTGGAGGGCCGTGCCATTAATGTTCAAAACTTTCTCAACTGGGGAGAGATTCGGCGACATTGCCGACGAAGCTAGGGTTCGGCAAACACTAACACAAGAAGTAGAGACTCGCCGTGTGCGGACGGGCATTATCTAGCTGAAATGTAGCCCCACGATAGCTTGCCAAGAAGGCAACAAAACGGGGCGTAGAATATCGTTGACGTACAGGTGCGCTGTAAGGCTGCCGTAGATGACAACCCAAGGGGTGCTGGTTGTCGGGCCATATGGCGGCCGACAGTCAGGTTAGTATCCCGTCGCTGCTCGAGTAGTCTCCAGACACGTCTTCAGCCTGGAATCTAATTGACTGGAGTAGTATTGTCTTCAGTGGTGAGTCCCGCTTCGAAATGAGCCCCGATGACCAGTGAAGACATATCTGTAGGTGCCTTCCGACACTTGTCAGTGTTCCACACGTCGTGATGATCTACTCCTACATCTACATGGATACTTTGCAAATCACATTTAAGTGCCTGGCAGAGGGCTCATGGAACCATCTTCACAATTTTCTATTATTCCAATCTCGTATAGCGCATGGAAAGAACGAACACCTATATCTTTCCGTACGAGCTCTGATTTCCCATATTTTATCGTGGTGTTCGTTTCTCCTTATGTAGGTCGGTGTCAACAAAATATTTTCGCATTCGGAGGGGAAGGTTGGTGATTGGAATTTCCTGAGAAGATTCCGTCGCAACGGAAAACGCCTTTCTTTTAGTGATGTCCAGCCCAAATCCTGTCTCATTTCTGTGACACTCTCTCCAATATTCCGCGATAATACAAAACGCACTGCCCTTCTTTGAACATTTTCGATGTACTCCGTTAGTCCTATCTGACAAGGATCCCACACCGCGCAGCAATATTTTAAAACAGGACGGACAGGCGTAGTGTTGACAGTCTCCTTAGTTGATCTGTTACATATTTTAGGTCTCCTGCCAATAAAACGCCGTCTTTTGTTAGCCTTCCCCACAACATTTTCTATATGTACCCTCGAATTTAATTTGTTCGTAATTGTAATACCTCGGTATTTAGTTGATTTTACGGATTTTAGATTAGACTGACACTACCTTGGGGAACGCCAGAAATCACTTCTGTTTTTCCGTCAGTTACTACGAACTGTGACCTCTCTGACAAGAAATCGCAAATCCAGTGATATAACTGAGACGATATTCCATAAGCACACAATTTCATTAAAAGTCACTTGTTGGTACAGTGTCAAAAGCCTTCCGGAAATTCAAAAATACGGAATTGATCGGAAATCCCTTGTCAATAGCACTCAACACTTCATATGAATAAAGAGCTAGTTGTGTTTCACTGGAACGATGTTTTCTAAACCCATATTGACTGTGTGTCAATAGACCGTTTTCTTTGAGGTAATTCATAATGTTTGAACACAATATATGTTCCAAAATCCTTCTGCATATCGACGTTAACGATGTGGGCCTGTAATTTAGTGGATTACGTCTACTACCTTTCTTAAATATTTGTGTGACCTGTGCAACTTTCCAGTCTTGAGGTATGGATTTTTCGTCGAGCGAACGATTGTATCTGATTGTTAAGTATGGAGCTAATGCATCAGCATACTCCGAAAGGAACCTGATTGGTGTACAGTCTGGACCAGAAGACTTGCTTTTATTAAGTGATTTAAGTTGCTTCACTACTTCGAGGATATTTAATTCTACATTACTCATGTTGGCAGCTGTTCTCGATTCGAATTCTGGAATATTTACTTTGTCGTCTTTTTTGAAGGCATTTCGGAGGGCTGTGTTTAGTAACTCTGCTTTGGCACCACTGTCTTCGATAGTATCACGCAGAGAAAGCATTCATTGTTTCTTCCCGCTAACATACTTCACATACGACCAGAATCTCTTTGGATTGATGATGTAGATATGATCGAAACCGTGTACCGTTGACATGTGATTTTTAATTTTTGAGAAAATTTGCGATCAACACGAATTAGTATTTCAAATAATCTAATCAGATCGCTGCTTTTTCCAACAACGTTTTCAAAAATTCCTGACAAAATGTAACGTACGACGGGATGCTGAAAAGTAATGCTTCCGAATTTTTTATTCTGTTCTCAGTATTGGTTGAGCTATTACAAGTCACGCAAATTACTTGTCGACTTTCCCGCTTCGCTGAGGCAAGTTGCAACCTTTTACCGCTGAAGGACTTGGAACTGTAGCGGTGTGTAACGTAAAAAAAAAATCAGTGCATAAGAAATAGTTCAGAAAATTGAAAGCATGAATCAAAGAGTTCGTCCACTCTGTCCTCCAACATGAAAGTGTCAGACCACACAACAGCGCTGCAACATTTGCTACAATGCACGCCTGGGGTTCTTTGTCATCTTTTTCGCTGTCATCTTTGATCCTCTATCCAGTCTCGACTTGACCCACTCGATTTTCATCAGTTCCCAAAACTTAAGAAACACCTCCGAGGATTCCACTTTGATAGTGATGAAGCGATGCAAACAGAGGTGAGGCTGCGACTCCGTCAACAAAGTGAAACATTCTACAGCGATGGTGTCAACAAACTGGTGTCTCGTTGAAAGAAATATGTTCGACGCCAGGGTGATTATGTTCAGAAATAAATATATAGACATGATGAATGAAGATGTAGAACGGTAAAAACGCCTATTTTATTTAAAATGTTTTAAGAGTTTTCAAAGAATAAAATTCGGAGGAGCTGCTTTTCAGCACGCCGTCATATATATCTTACGTAAATGTCCAGCCTAGCTCTACTCATATGGAGTTTTTGCTATTTGTGTCTTGTGGAAATATATCACTGTAATAGAGATTCAGCAGGAATGTACATTGTGCTTACTTTCGTTTTATTTTGGGTGAAAATAATTTTCTAAATTTTTGGATTGCATCAAACCAAGAGAGAAATTTTCTACATACTGTTACAGTTCGCTCTTCCCAGTTTAAATTTTGATTCACGATAATGCCCAGACCTTTTACTGTATTTTGATAGCGTAAATGGACACCATCAAAGAGTAAAGAACGGGTGGTTTCACAAAAGTGTTCACTCATGAACATTTAGTGTGCCAAGCACACTGAGAGAAAAAAATTAGTGACCTGCAGGAGGCATCTCGCGGTGCCATAGTGTTCGAGAAATCAGGAACATACTCGTGCAGCGCTCTGAACACGGCTCTTGTTATCTTGGGACTGACCACCGAGTAGTTAACCTGAAGCAAAGGGTAACACTTGCTCGTAGAGAATGTTGAAATAATGATCCTGATTAATGCTCACGGTAACTTGAAAGAGTGAGTCCAAGTTGTTGTACGTAAAACACCTCCAAAACAAGAGACAGACACGATTCCATGAAGAGGGACGCGTTTCGTTGGGGTACGGTTTGGTTCAAATGGCTCTGAGCACTATGGGACTTAACATCTGAGGTCATCAGTCCCCTAGACTTAGAACTACTTAAACATAACTAACCTAAGGACATCACACACATCCATGTCCGAGGCAGGATTAGAACCTGCGACCGTAGCAGCAGCGCGGTTCCGGACTGAAGCGCGTAGAACCACTCGCCCACAGCGGCCGGCGGTACGGTTTAGTCGGCACAAGAGCGTTACGGAGGTGCTCAACAAATTCGAGAGACAGACGCTGTCAGAGAGGCGTTGTGCATCACGGAGAGATATGCTAATAAAATTCCGAGAGAATACATTACGGGAACAGTATGGTATGATAAAGGGCATAGGAAAACGAGACAGATGGGAAAAAGTTAAGTAAACTGTTTATTATTTCAAAAGGAATCGCTGTAACTGTAAATAAATTTAGCCCACATACAGACAAGATGGTAAATGCCTTCCTGAAAAAAAAATTACATTTGCCTGAGGAACCATGATTGTACGCAGGTGTGCGCCTCTTCTTTCGAAGCAAATCTACGGCCACAAATGTCTTCCTTCAGGCCTCCAAACATACGGAAATTGCATGGGAAGGGATAGGGACTGTACAGAGGATGCGTAAGGACTTCCAAGGGAAACATCTGCAGCGCAGTAGATACAACCTTGGCAACATACTGGCGGCAATCTTCCGCAACACAATGATGCAATCTGTCACCATTCCTGGACGTTCGACTTGATGCTGCGCTTCAATTAACGCAGAGTGGTACGTAGGGGCTTCACAAAATATTTTATTTTCATCTGTATCATTTTCGTTTCACTGCATCTTCTACGTGCACCTCGTGATATGACCATAACAAGAATATCACAGAAATTACAAATAATACGGTTTACCAAGAACCATTCGTCCCAAGCGCCATTTCCGAATGTTACAGGGAATTGGGGGAGGAGCGGGGTGGGGAATGGGAGGATGAGGGACACATAGAGGTACCATAATTCACCTCCGCCACACACCGTAAGCTGATTCTCTGAATATGTACGTAGATGTATTCTACCTACTGTATTGTATTCGCACAATAAGTAAAATTACGTTATTTGCTGTTCCACCTGGCGCTGTAATTTTCATGGCCAGTCAGTATTTCCAGCATTCCCGCCCACACAGCCGTTCTGGGTATCCCCGGATTGAATTCGCATGGAGGATTATTGAGCCGGTCTGCTTGAAGGTAGTTTTTTGATTGTGTATCCCATCCACGTCGGCGAATAGCGCGCTACTACCCACGTCCAACCTCAGATTCATGCTACACAAATATTTAGAATACTTTCTCGCGCTTGAAGAAAAGAATTACTTTAGACGCAGGAAGATGGGGTACACAGCGTGGCGTCTTGCCCACTCGTCTCGTATAGGGTGCCTAAAGGATGCTGCGTTCTCGGAATGCTATACGACTATTCAAGCAAAATCACATTAGTAGTTTTTATTACAAATAAGAATTTGACAATACTTTAAATTTACAACGGTGTCGCAAGCGATGGGCGAAATGCAAACACTCAAAGTCCTTTGCTATGTACAAGGTCAATTGATGTGTATCACACGTCACTGATATCGTAGTGCTCTCCTAGTACCATGCAAATACTGTCCGGCCGAGGATGGCAGGAGCAGCGCTTATATTCTCTTCCGCTAGGGGGCATTCCTGTCGTGGTGCGATCCTAACTAGCGCACCATTGGCCTACCTCGTCTCATCGCCTTCTCTGCTCTTGCGTTCTTCATCTTCGTTGGTTAAGCCAGAACACACAGATTCCATGCCGGGAGGGTGGGGGGTGGGTAGGGGTGGGGGTGGTGGGCGGAGGAAGGGGAATGGGCAGTCGCAAGGACATACGGCCACCAACTATAGCTAACACTGACAAAACCCGTATAGCAAGACAGACGGCTTGGGGACAGGGGAAAATGCAAGGAGGAAGGAGTGTGTTTCCAGCATCATCACCAACATTAATTGGCGTGGTGCAGTTTTAAGTTACAGAAGGTGTAGAAAAACATAGAAACACCAAAAAGAAAACACATTACCATGTTGAATACCGGGAAGGAAACCTGTTAGGTTCAAAACAGTATCTAGTAGTCTCGGAATGCATAAATAGAGGTCCTGTGTGTGGTTTTCAGAAGTTCATATTCTGTTTTTCGAAGGGGCAAGTTCAGATAACGATGATGGATAGCGATCTCCAACGTAGGCCACAAAGACTCAGTAATAATGAGATCTGGTGACGTGGCCAGGGGAGGTACGACTATTCATCTTCGTGCTCACAAAACCAGTTTTGGACGATACGAGCGGTGTGAGCAGGGGCCATGTCCTCTTGGAACACGGCATCACCATTGGGGAACAGTCTACGAGGGCATGTTAAAAAGTAATACCTCCGAATTTTTTACCTCAAAACACTTAAGATTTTTAAATAAAACAAACGTTATTAATATTCCACATTTTTATTCGTGATGTCTATGTACATATTACTCAACAAAATCACCCTCCCAATTAGAGACCAGTTTGCTGATACCGTCTCTATAAAGTGTTTCACATTCTTGACGGAGCCACAACCTCATCTCTACTTGCACTGCTTCATCTCTATCAAAGCGAAGTGCTCGAAGGTGTACTTAAAGTTTTAGAAACAGATGGAAATCGGATAGGACCAAGTCGAGACTGTATGGAGGATGATCAATGACACTGAACCCAAGGAGTATGATGGTTGCCGATGTCGCAACTCTCGTGTGTGGTGTGACGATGTCATGCTGAAGGAGAGCCAGTTCCGTATGCGGACGAACTCTTCCAATGTGTACATTCAGAAACTCGATTAGACCACGATGTTTCTTACCCATCGACATAGTTACATTACACGCCGCCATGTTACACGCTACACTTCCGAGTCCTGTAGCGGCAGAGGGCTGCAAATATGCACACACGACGAATAAACGTAGGTATAATGTTAATAACAATTGTTTAAAAAACTGTAAGAATTTTCACTTGAAAAATGATAGGCATAACTTTTCAGCCCAGCCTCGTTAAGTGGGATGGAAATGAGCAACCAGAATGTGTTACATAATTGTTGACAGTAAAGCGACGCAGCTCAGTAGCCATGGGACCCAACGTTATGGTTGCCCAAACTGTTTCCGACTCCCTGCTGAGCCATAAGTCGAAAATGGCGTGAAACCACTCATCCAACCAAATTACATTTTTCCATTGATTCATAGTCCCTATTTTATGGCTTCCACACCACGTTTTGCAATTATCAGCTTTTGTATCGCTGATGAGTAGTTTTGGAATTCCAGTTCACTCTGCAATTCCTTGTTAATAAAGCTCCCTTTTAGAAGTTTCCAGTTCACTAAACTTTTAATGTTACAGCACTGCATATGGAGTACATGGAATGATGACATTTGCAGATCAACGGCAAAAGCAGTTCTGAGGCGTTAAGTATCGACCCGTGCTGAAACACCCTTACTGATATGTGGTGTGTCCTCCACAAGTGTGACTCTTACATCCAATCGATCATACAAATGACGAATACGGTCCTGGGATACGTTATTTCAAGCCTGTGCGAGCTGTTCACGTATGTCCGTAAGAGTTGTTGGTTGGCTGGTAGCACGAGTCTTTTCTCGTCCTATCGTATTCCAGACGTGCTTGACTAGGGACAAGTCTGGAGATAGTTCTGACCTGGGATCTTCTCGCACGTCTTTCAGAGCACGTGAGTCTCACGGGCAGTGTATGGGTGAGTACTACGCTGTTGAACAACGCATCACCTTCGTATGCAAGAGTGGCAAAGCAATGCGTCAACAACATTCTGCACGCACGGAGCAGTTCATAAGGCCTGGAGTAGCTTAGAAGTGTCTTAGGCGGATGCACTCTATGGGACGGCGCTCACCAGGTCCACGTCGTACACGCAGACGACCATCACATGTGTGCACGCTGAATCTGCTTTCATTGCTGAAGAGCACGGCGCACTGTTCCACCTCCCAAGTGAGCCTCTGGCGGCAACAGCCGAGCCGAGAACGGTTTGCTGTGGCGTGAGTGGAAGAAGGGCTAGAGGTTTCCGTGCCCGTAGTCCCACTGCGAATAACCGGTTTGCAACATTGATGTTGACGCATCTGGGCACACACGACCTATTATCTGAGCTGTGATAGCTGCGCCATTTGCCACGGCTGCCCTTACAATGTTACAATCCTGGTTGCGCGTCTGTGCTGCTTGGACGGACCGGAAGCTCATCTACGGGTGTGAGAATTTTCCCCTGTCCATTAGTAACATAGAAAATGCAGGATGCATGACACCAGCTACCGATATATAAATTTGTTTTTGCTGAAGTATATGTAAATATTTATAATTTAAATGCTTTCTTTTAATAAGTAAGGACATTGCTCCGCCGTATGTATAAATTTAGCTAGAAGTCTGTTGACATTTCGTTGTACTTATCTGTGTCTTGCTGTGAAACTTATAAGCTCTGGGAAAAAGCCAAAGGAATTGTTATTTGCATCGACTAGCAACGATAATAGCAGTGCTTGTGCGTTGTAAACTCCTTGGGTAGGGAGTTGTTGCGCAGGGCGTGTGGAGAGAGAGAGAGACGGGTTCTAGTGCTTGTAGTTTGCGGAAGTGCGGTGTTAACGCTCTCACAGTAGAGAGTACAATTTTCGTCGGCATCATGTACGCGCGCCGGCCAGATGTCTAGCAGCAGGAGTACGGACAGTGGACGGCCGGAAGAGGCTGTAACTAGCCGTGGCTCCACAAGATGCTACTGTCTTCAACAGCAACAGCAGTTTCAGGAACACAGTTTCGTCGTCGGATCCGAGGTTCGTCGTATGCACAGAACTGAAGTAAGACTGTTCATTGGTAGAAAGTATTAACGGCTAACCCAGCACCACAACTGAATGTGATTTGATTGATACAATGTATTTAAATAATAATCACTTAAACTAAAAAAAATACGTGACAACCTTCAGTTGCCACGTCAGTGTTTAATAATACATGTCTTTTCTTTCCCATAATCTTGTACAGGAATTAGAAGGTAAATTGCCCTAGTGGGCTGGTGACCGTTCATTATTTCCTTTTCGTTCATTAGTGTAACTTTTGGATTCATGACCATGGTACCCATTTTCTGTCCAGTGTTGTTCGTGAGTGAGTGCACAAAATAACTTTCATTTTTTCCAAATTATAGCCCTGTTCGGTTTAATTTCTTATTTTTTTAGTGGACTTTTCCATCAGAAGGGTTGGTTGTACACTTCCCTATTACTTATCGGTATTGCTTCTTCGGGAGAGTAAGTCTTATCCAATTAGTAAAAATAAATTAGGAACACACGGAATCCACGGTCATATTTTATATCGCAAGCAGGATAGGCCGATTAGTAAGGGGGAGGTTACACACTGTCATCAGAATCTTTGCACAACTGACGCAGCACTCAGCTCAGTGTCAATTCTACGTCTCACTACATCTACATCGGTACTCCAAAAGCCACATTGCGGAGCATGGCGGAGGGTACGCCGTACCACTACTAGTCATTTCCTGTCCTGTTGCACTCGAAAATAGAACTACAGAAAAAAATTGTCTATATCATCCGTATGACCCCTAATTTATCGGTTCTTATCTTCGTGGTCCTTAGGAGCAGTGTATGTTGGAGGCAAAAGAATCATTCTGCAGTCAGCTTCAATTGCCAATTCTCTAAATTTTCTCGATAGCATTCCTCGAAAAGAACATCGCCTTCCCTACAAGAATTCCCATTAGAGCTTCCAAAGCATCTCTGTAACACTTGGGTGTTGTTCGAACTAGCACCAAAAAAACTAGCAGCCAACCTATGTATTGCTTCGATGTCTTCCTTTAATCCTACCTGGCACACATACCAAACACTCGAAAGTACTTAAGAATAGGTCTCATTTACAGATGAACCACATTTTTCTAGGGTTATATCAATAAACCAAAGATGACCAGTCGCCTTTCCTATCACAGTCCTCACACACTCGTTCCATTTCATATCGCTTTGCAACGATAAGCCCAGATATTTAAACGACGTGACTTTGTAGAGCGGGACACTACTAATAATGTATCCGAAAATTATGAGTTTGCTTTTCCTATTCATCCACATTAACTTACAATTATATACATTTAGAGCGAGCTGCCATTCATCACACCAACTAGAAATTTTGACTAAGTCATCTTATATCCTCCATCAGTTACTCAACATCGACACCTTACCGTACACCACAGCGTCATCAGCAAAGAATTTCAAGTGCTGCCCAACCTTTCCGCCAATTATATATGTATATAGAGAACAACAGTGGTCCTACTACACTTCCCTGGGTCATTGTGTTGAACACTCGCCGTCGAAGACGACATACTTGATTGTATTACTGAAGAAGTCTTCGAGTCTCTCATATATCTATGAACTTACTCCATATGCTCGCACCTTCGTTGACAGCCTGCAATGGGGTACCGTGTGAAATGCTTTCTGGAAATCCAGAAGTATGGAATCTGCCTGTTGCCCTTCATCCACAGATCTCAGTATATCATTTCAGAAAAGGGCAAGCTGAGTTTTGCACGAGCGATGCTTTCTAAAACCACGCGGATTCGTGGACCTAAGCTGCTTCATCTCAAAAAAATTTATTATATTCGAACTGAGAATATGTTCTAGGATTCTGTAGCCGACCGATTTTAGGGATATTCGTCTGTAAGTTTGTGGGTCGGTTATTTTGCCCTTCTTATAGACAGAGTCGCCTGCGCTTTTTCCAGTCTCTTGGGACTTTGCGCTGTGCGAGAGATTCGCGGTAAATGCAACTAAGCAAGGGGCCAATGCTGTTGAGTACTCTTTGTAGAAACGAACTGGGATTACATCCAAACCTGGCGACTTTTTTTAAGTTCCTTCAGTTGTTACTCTACGTCAGGAATGCTTATTAGTATTTCGTCCATAAGGGAGTATGTTGGATCGTCAAACGTCGGTATGTTTGTATGATTCTCCCGCATGAACGATTTCTTGAACGTGGAATTTAAAGTGTTTTGCTGTCTTGAACGGCCACACGAGACTGGTCAACAAGTGACTGGATGGAAGCCTTAGACACATGCCGGCCGCGGTGGTCTAGCGGTTCTAGGCGCTCAGTCCGGAACCGCGCGACTGCAACGGTCGCAGGTTCGAATCCTGCCTCGGGCATGAATGTGTGTGATGTCCTTAGGTTAGTTAGGTTGAAGTAGTTCTAAGTTCTAGGGGACTGATGGCCACAGATGTTAAGTCCCATAGTGCTCAGAGCCATTTGAACCATTTTTTGAACCTTAGGCACACTTAGCGATTTTACGTAGCACCAGAATTTTCTCTGATTCACAGCCCATTGTCTGAAAGCAGCTTCAGGCCAATCAGACGGCCACAATTTGAACCGTTTCAAACTCGCTCAGTTGGCTGTAAGAAGCACGAGTGCACTTGCTTCACACGTTTGCACCACACTGAACCTTCTGACTGCGAGCATTCCCTATTGAAGTGTAGCTATGCTCTGGTAACTATGCCTCTACGCTATCTATTGGCGGACGACGTTGAAACTCTTAACAGTACATCTACTTTCCCCCAGGTCGCATATACCGTCATCGGATCAAAATCGATTTCGTCTTCTTTTTTTCCCAACCTTGTACTTGGAGTATCTAGGAATCTGAGGTTGGAGGTCACATATGTCACGCGGAGGAAGACACCTTTTCCTCGCTGAAAGAATAATTCGAGCGCGATGTGTATGGTCCCGGCACTTGTCGATAGCGCGGCGTCGCACGTCAAAGGCTGCTTGCCAGGTAGCGGAGCAGTCAGGCGGCAGAGCCTCCTGCGTCTGGCGGGTGGCGTCGGGCGCCTAGCGGCTGAATAATTCCGGCGCGGCGGTGGAGCGGTGCCGTTTTCGTTTGGTGGGGGCGCAACCGGCCAGCGGCTCGTCACTAATGCAGGCCCGCCTGTCGCCCTGAGTGCGCCGGCGCGTACCGCTAATGCCGAGCAGAGCCGACCGCCGAGACAAGCAGCGGGCACTGTGTCGCCCACGCTCGTGAGCCCCTCTGACGGGACGTGTCGAAGGAGTCGCTCTAGCTTTCTTTTCCATTGCACGAGTAACTAAGCAATGACACCACCACCAAACACAGTTGTCAGCAGTTCCTACACCTAAGAAGACCGAGTAAATATCCCAGAAATCGAATTAAGAACAACTGCCAACAGGGAGAGTCTGACATGTGGGTCACTGATTTTGGTAAGGTTTTGCAAGGACGTTCGTGTCGTCTTTAGTCGGAAGACTGGTTTGGTGCAGCTCTCTATGTTACTCTGTCCTGTGCAAGATTCTTCATCTCTAGATAACGGCTTGTAACACGCCCGGGGGTACGTATGGGTAGGGTACTTTAAACTGACTTCTCGTTTCATGACCGTGAGGCCTGTCCACACCACGTACCTGATAATCCCGCGGGCGGTCGTACTGTTCTGCTCCACACTGCTGCTGGCTTGCCCGAAATTATTTATCGAAATATGCAGGCGAATAAGGGGAGCCACACCTCGTTAAAACACAACACTGTTCGACGTCTGGTATGAACAACTATATTCAGAGACGATTAAAGGAAAATCGCAGGTTGCACTGTTTACATTCTAATTCAGAAGTGTTATCCCAATTCATGGATGATTAACAGTCCACAAAATATCATTTAGACGAGCGTACGCGTAACCGACACGACGCGGGTGATTGTTGATGATGCGGAAGCCGAATGATCGAACGAAAGTTCTTACGCTTGTCACACATACAGATACCTGGTAATAGTCTTCCTTGTCACTAGTAATGATATAACACTGTTCGTAAAGGTAATTTTTCAGTTCTCAGTTCTCACTTGTACGAGCGTGCGCGTAACCGTCGCGGCGCGGCTGATTGTTGATAATGCGGAAGTGCGATGATCGAACGCACATCCTCATGCTCGCTACAAGACACTGGCACTTGACTGCAGTCATTCAAAAAATGGCTCTGAGCACTATGGGACTCAACTACTGAGGTCATTAGTCCCCTAGAACTTAGAACTAGTTAAACCTAACTAACCTAAGGACATCACAAACATCCATGCCCGAGGCAGGATTCGAACCTGCGACCGTAGCGGTCTTGCGGTTCCAGACTGCAGCGCCTTTAACCGCACGGCCACGTCGGCCGGCCCTGCAGTCATTTATGGTAACTAATTTTACTGATTCACATTGGTTCATTCTGGGAGACCGAACACGCGCGGATGATCGAGCTGTGTGACACGCAACGAGAGGAAACATAAACACGTTATCGACGGCACAGCTCATTTTCTCATTACTTCTTGACGCACTTTCCTCTGGATCACTTCCATATTTCATCACTTTACTGTAACAGCACTTGCAGCAACGCTTCAACCTGAATACTAAAAAAAGCCTTTCACATGCAGAGCTACACACTACACAACATAACAGTACCGTGTCCCGCGCTCGACTATGAGACGCGGATGCCCGCAAAGATACTCCACAACTAAGCCAGCGATATGACAATACGCTTACAGGCTGCAACCAAGAACTTTTGAATCTGCTTGCTATATTCACCTCTTGGTCTCTCTCTAAGAATTTTACCCCCGAAACTACCCTGCAGTATGTAACGTTCCCTGGCAAACTCACACATTAACAAACTGAAATTTATTTGTACCATATACGCCACTCTGAGCAATTTGTATATAATGTAATTATTTAACAAAAAAATATTATTGAATTTTGTGTAAAAGACATTTGTTATTATTGTAATATTTTTGTAGTAATATTCTCTCTGTATTTAGGATGGTAATATTTCTATATTAAATATGTAATTGCGAAATGTGTCAATATCTGAGATAACAGAGATGTGAAATTCAGCCAAAGGGAAATAATGTCGTGAAATTACAAAGAAATGTTAATAGTCAGCAATACTATAAAAGCACAATGCACTATATATTCTTTGGTCTTCTCTGTGTAGAGCTGAATGCGAGAGGAAGCTGTGTAAAAGCAATTTATGAATGGGTAGACTTCTTTTGTCTCTGTCTAGATTTAGCCGCCATTAGAGGAGGCGTTACAAATTAATGTGAGTTCAATTATTGTTTGATCTAAATATATCAGAATTTATCAAAAGTGTGTATTATTAATGTAAATTAGCTTGCCCATGTCATCTATAATATTTCTTTAAAGAGTTTTCAGCATTTTTTAGCGGTGTTGCTGGGCTGTGCCGCGACCGATCGATTTGCAGCGGCGGCACATTTAAAAAATTGTTCCGCTTAAGGAAAAATCAACCAAACCCGTAAATCAGGAACAGATAGATAAACATTAACAGTGAACTAAGAGAATGTTCTTCTTTTACAGCGATCCAGAGACTGACTGAGATTAAAAAAAATAGTTACACATTTGTGCATTCTTAGATGGATAGTTAACATTAAAATTTAACAATTTTGGTTCTTTCAAATAACTTTAATGTATAGCGAAGTAGGTTTGATCAGTGATAATTAAATGTCAGCTTGGTAATAATTAACCATTTTCTGCTAATAGTGATAATCTTGTGTTCAAAAGCTAACACCGGGAAAGAATTCAGTAAAAATATTTAACAAAAAATCCACTGCATTTAGAAAATGTGTGCCAAGGCCGAATGATGTGAAAAATTTAATTTTCAACCAAATATTCAAATATTCTTAATCAGTTAATATGAGTTCACGTAATTTTTAAATGTACGTAATTCTTTTGAAAGTGAAAATTTTTTTTACCACACGTAAATAAGAGAGAGGTTCTACAACAAAGTTCGCACGCAAAGAAAGTAAGGTAAAGAAAATTAACGTAAAAGCAAATAAAATTCTTTAACGAAATTTACACAGCAATTTCGTTAAATTGGCGCCCAACGTGGGGCTCGAATATGCATTGGCCACTAAATACCCATGAGATAACTAGGGAATTATTATAGTCGAACTTTGTTGGAGAACATTTAATAATTTTTCCATGTATTGTATGTATTGCATAACCAATATTGTGTGGTAATACCTATATATGATTTTTTGCATGAGAACACTATATACCCAGAGGTAAGGTGAAGAAGAGAGCTCATTATTTCGAAAAATTAATTACCTACCACAATACCAGGGGGCAGCTGCACCCAAGGTAGATCACCAAAAGGTAAAGCTACAGTGTAGTTGTCCTGTGGGTAGTAAAGTAGCCTCAGTGCAGTGTTCTCGGATCATTAGTGGTGTGCTTGTTGTTAGTACTTTGTTTTAAAATAACAGGACATTTGAGTAGTTAGTCATTGTAGTATATAATAAGTGTGTTTTAACAAATGACCATTTCTTGTGTGATTATGTCAGTGAAACCTGAGTGTTAGGATATTTAGTTCAGATTTTATTTCTCTTGTTTACTATGGTTAGATTGCGTAGTCAGAAGGATATCAACATGGATAATGAGCAACAGTTAGTAAGTGATACCGAGTTAGAAAGTGGGACACAAAGTAATGTTAGTGACGTAGTTCAGGAAGTACAATGTGAGAATCTGGGGGCAGAAGGGCAAGAAATGTTGCCACTGCCACCCAGTGATTCAGTTGATAGCGGAAATACTGTGCCACCCGCAAGCACTGGACACGGACCAGAGAATGGTGAAGTGTCAGAAGTGCAATCATTAAGAGTTATGTTCGAGCGCATGCTCAATTTCCAAAGTGAATTTGTACGTATGCAAGCAGAGCGTGACCATAGATTGGTAGCTGAATTTGCATGTATGCAAGCAGAACGCGATAGTGAACGTGATGCTAAACAAGCAGAGCGTGATAGAGAACGTGATGCTAAACAAGCAGAGCGTGATCGACGCATGCATGAGAGAGACTTGCAGTTAATGCAATCTTTAGAAGCTATGAGATTGTTAGTATGCAGCAAAACTATGAAACCTTACCCAAAGCGGTGGAAGAACTAAGCGAAAGAGTAGATAGTATCCAAGTGGCTAACGCCAGTATCGTAGAGGAAATCAGTGTACTGACCAACAGGGTGGAACAATTAGAGATTGACATAAATCAAGTAATTGAGCACAAAGTGTCCGAACAAGTGCACGCCGCGATTGAAGCCAAAGACGCGGGCTCCAATGCGGAAATGAAGGACCTTAAAAAGGCGGTGCACACTGACATTCCGCTATGGCAGCGGAATGTCAACCGTCGTCTTGCCGAGCTAGAAATCAGCTTGCTGCACGGCGACGCGCAGGGGTGTGTCACGCCAGCCAGGTCCAACAATGATAGGCATATAAATACAGCAGTAAAAAATTGCGACTGCGAGACAGAACAGGCAACCAATGTAAGCGAAACAAATAAATGTCATTCCAAAGTAGTGATTGAAGAAAGTCTGTTTAGAAACCGACAGTTTCAGAGCTTTACAACGGAGAAGAAATCTGTTCACCCCGTAGTGTTTATCAAGGGATTTAGAAACATTTTGCCTAGCGTTTGGAGTCATACACAGAAAATACAGTTCGTTATGTCTTACATACAAGGAGATGCTGCATTATGGGCAACCGAAGCAGCTGACAGTTGCGATACATATGAGCAATTTGAAAAGGCATTCTTGGCCAAATATTGGTCAACATGTATTCAGGAGAGATTACGGAAGGAGGTATATAATCCAGAGACGTATTCTCCACGATTAGGCAATTTGCGAAAATATTTTGAGAAGTACATTAATAAGACCCGTTATTGGGACGAGCAGATTTCATCCCGGGATTTGATCAGACTTTTGAAATCACACTTGCCGATACACGTAAAGGAAAAACTTATACACGTGCCCGAAAACGATATGGAACATTTTTTGTCTGTTCTGGACTCAATTGACCTGATTCAGGAGGATGTTAAGGCAGCCTCTGAACAGGCTAGAAGTAACGGAAACGGTTACAGAAATGGTCGAAATAACACGCCTCCACCAAGTAATGGAAACGGCGGAGGTAACAATAGGAGACAAGATTATGTACAAAACGGGAATAGAGGTAGAGACCGGAACGGCAATAGTCCGCCGGTGAATAATGACCGGAAAAGGAGGTCAGATGACCGATATGAAACAGGCCCACCAAGCAATAGTAGATGGAAAAATGCCAGGGGGCCGTGGAACACTAATACTTATAATGATGCAAACCGAACTTGGCCACAGAACCAGAGGCCCAGTCCGGACCGGCAAAACAGTGAAAGATATGACAATAACCGACCGCCACCACAAAATGCGCCAATTGCGCAACCGTGGCGGCCGACGCAACACAACTTACACATAGTAGAGGTCAGTGACACAGAGCAGCCACACCCATCCACCAGCAATAATCCAACAAACTAGATTCAGCCGAGATACTCTCTCCATCGTCGGCTGAGGTTTGGAGTGAGAGCAGCCCGACACAGAACAAAACATCGGGAATCTGTATCCTTAGGTATAATGACGGGGTACAGATGGGACATGAATTAATAACTGAACCATCCACGTGCATAAAGGAGCACAAAGACAAAGTACAAGCGATAATAGAGATCAAAATTAACAATACTGATGTGCAAGCAATCGTAGATACAGGTGCTACTGTCAGTGTCATGAGTATGGACTTATTCAGAGTACTGGGGAAAGAAAAGCGTATGCTGACTTTTCCCGTGAATAATTGTAAAGTCACTGGAGCCATAAGTGCACAGCGACAAATAATTAAACTCCAAGTGCGGGTAGAGATGTATATAGGGGAAGAAGCCATAGCGTGCTCATTCCTGGTAGTAAAGGGTTTAAGGGTAGCCTGCATTTTGGGGGTAAATTTTTTGAGAGAAAGGGACGCAATAATCGACCTTTCTCGGGGAAAATTAAGTTTGATGAACGCTGGTAGGAGGATAGAATTGTCCATGCTCAGATCTGAAGAGGTACCTGTGCCTAATTGTAATACTATTAACATAAAATGTAGGAATCAGTGGATACTACATTTAGACAATCATTCTATAGGACAAAATCTCTATTATCCAGACGTACAAAGTGATCAATTAAAAGCAAATGTGGACGCACTTGTGAACAAAGTATCACAGTCCGAAAATTTGAATTCAATGCAACAGCAGGATTTGGTACAGTTATTATCTAATTATGCAGATGTATTTTCAGAACGACCAGGAATTGTTAAGGGATATCAGTACAATATCGAGGTGAAACCTCACAAAACCTACTGTCGAGCCTCATACTCCATTCCTTGGTCCAAGAAGGAAGTAGTAGCTAAAGAGATAAGAAAACTGATCGAGTGGGGAATAATAGAACCGTCTTTGTCCCCTTATAGTAGTCCTTTGGTGGCGGTAGCAAAAGCAGACGGACAGGTACGGTTAGTATTAGATGCGAGAGACATAAACGAAATTATTGTACCTGTCAGGACTCATCCGGAAAACTTAGATGAGCAAATTCAAAAATTCCATGGAGTGCAATATTTGACATCTATTGATATGAAAAGTTCATTCTGGCAAATCCTGCTCACACCCGAGTCGAGGAAATATACTGCATTTATGTTTGGGGGAAGGAGCTACCAATTTAGGGTACTACCTTTCGGCTTAAATGTAAGTGCCGGGGTTTTCATAACAGCCCTCGACGCGGTTTTAGGTCCGGATTTGCTGCAAAGGGTAACAGTGTATGTAGACGATCTGGTGATTGCTACTGCCACCTGGGAGGAGCACGTAGAACTACTGAGTAGAGTCTTAGAAAGGTTTAAGCAAGCGGGAGTAACAGCGAATCTTGAGAAATCCAAATTTGGACGTAATCAGATTAAATTTCTAGGTCACATAATAACACCACAAGGCATCAAACCTGACAGCAAAAAACTTGACGCAATTCGTGGGTTTCCTAGTCCGAGAACTAAGAGACAACTCAAAGCGTTTATAGGTCTTGCATCCTTTTTTAGACGGTTTGTTCCAAACCAATTAACCCCCTCCTGCAACACTTGTAATGAACCCCATCCTACCTACTCCTCGAAGTGTAAAGCGAAACCTCCACCAGTAACCCCTGAGCTCACCGTCCCTGTCCGTCCTGTTGATGACCCCATCCACCCCAACAACTCGCTCCACCCTCCCCCCATTGCTGAGGACATCATCCGTTTCACCACCATTGTGCTCCAAAACATCCACCCCTTCCAGCGCTCCCACACTCTTTCCCAAATCGCCCTCGCTGCCCGTTCCATCTTCCATCTTACCACCTATGCCACTTACTCCCACAACCAGGCCCACTTCACCTTCACCTCCCTCACCACCCTCGTCTAACTCTCCACTCCCATGGTACAACAACCGTACCGTATCCTGTACCACAACATTCGCTCCCTGCCCACCCACAAACTCCTCTTCCTCCACACCCTACGTCAGCACCGCGTGGATGCCTTCGTCCTCAATGAAACCTTCCTTCAGCCCCGTATCTCCGTCTCCACTGCCCCTTACACCCTACATCGCACCGATAACCCGTACCCTCTTGCACGTGGCGGAGTTGCTATAGGCCACCTCAAGCACCTCCCAGTCCGGCCCCAACCTCCCCTTAACAATCCTGCCGAGCATCTCAGCCTCAGCCTCTTCTTCCCCGCCCTTACCATCACCTGTGCCACCATTTATGTCCGCCCTCGCACCCCCATCCCGTACGATTTCCTGGCCCACATTGACCGCACCTTCTCCACCTACATGATTGCCGCCGACCTCAATATCCACAGCCGTGATCCTGCCGACCTCCGGCGGTGGCATCAGTTTCTCACCACTCTCCAGGGAGACCTGGTTCCCCTGCCCCAGCACACCCGGCCCGAATCCAACACCACTCCTGATGTAGTCCTTGCCTCTCCCAACCTTCTTGGGCGCATCACCGCGGATGTCCTTGACCCCATTGGCAGTGACCATGCTCCTGTCCTCCTCACTATCTCTAACGGTCGCCATCCCCGCCACACTCCTCGCCCTGACGTCCCTCTTAAACTTGTCCATGATTACTCCCGTGCCAACTGGGATGCCTACCGGGATTCCATTCACACCCAGGTTGACAGCCACGACCTTACCCTCCAGTCTCCTGATGACATCTCTCGCACTGCTGCCTTCCTGCACCAGACCTTGTCTGACGCCGTCGCCACCCATATCCCCACCAAAGCCATCCACCCTCACCGCCCTGCCCTGCCTCCACAGGCCGTCCTTCTCCTTCGGGAGTCCCGCCGCCTCTACCGCTCTTTTCTCCGCACTCGTGACCGGGATACACTTACCCGCCATCGGCAATTACAGCGACACATCCGCAACCTGCTTGTTGCGAAGAAACGCCGAGCCTGGCGCCAGACATGTACACACCTCAACACCACGCTCCCCATCAACTCTTCCAAGTATTGGTCTGCTTTCCACCGCCTTACTGGGAACCGCCCCACCCCCCAGTACCCTCTCCTCCTTAATGACCGTCCCTTTCCTGACAACCTCAGTAAGGCCAACCACTTTGCCTCCCACCTCTCTGATGTTTTTTCCATCCCAGATGATCCCCACTTTGATTATTCCCTCTTCCCTGATGTCATGGACCGTATGGATACCTCTGTTCCTCCCCTTGCTCCTAGCTTCCAGTACTTGGGCCACACCCCACCATCTGCACTTAACACTCCCATCACTACACAGGACATCAGCCTCACACTCCGCACTAAACGCAACACTGCTCCCGGCCATGACTGCGTTACCTACCGCCACCTCAAACACTGCCCTCCCTCCTTCCTTTCCCTCCTTGCCGCCCTCTACAATGTCATCCTTGCCACTGGCTTCTATCCTGACCTGTGGAAAACCTCCCGTATCGTGATGTTCTCCAAACCCAATAAGCCTCCATCTGATGCCTCTTCCTATCGTCCTATCTGTCTCACGTCGGTGTTCAGCAAGCTCTTGGAATCCATCCTTTCCCGGCGCATCCATCTCCACCTCCACCAAAACCACCTCCACCCAAACACCCAATGTGGCTTTCGACCTACCTTCTCTGCTGATGACCAACTCCTCCGCTTCACTCATCTCCTCTCCCTCCAGCTTAACTCCCGTCGCTCCGCCATTTTTGTCTCACTTGACCTTGAAAAGGCCTACGACCGTGTCTGGCATCCCGGTCTCCTGTTTAAACTCCAAACCTACGCCCTTCCTATCAACTACATCCGTCTGGTGGCCTCCTTCCTCTCCCGCCGCCCCTCCTACGTTACCATCCATCATGCCAATTCCTGCACCTTCTACCCCTCTGCTGGTGTGCCCCAGGGCTCTGTCCTCTCCCCTCTCCTCTACCTCCTGTACACGGCGGATATGCCCCAACCCCCCCCCCCCCCTCCAGTGCACCTCTTGCAATATGCTGATGACACCGCATTCCTCGCCCTCGCTCCTACCCTCGAACGGTCCCAACGCCTTCTCCAGAATCACCTTGACCTTTTTGCTGCATGGTGTAACCAATGGCTCCTGAAACTAAATCCTTCCAAGACCCAGGCAATCATCATAGGTCGTACCACTCGCTCCTTCCGGCTCCTGGATTTCTCCCTTACTGTCTGCGCACGTCCTGTCCGTCTCACCCCCACCCTCACCTACCTTGGCCTCACCATTGACCGTCACCTCACCTGGATCCCTCATCTCCGATCCATCCAATCCAAAGCCCACAACCGCCTCTGCCTCCTCAAACTCCTCTCTGGCCGGACATGGGGGTTGCACCCCTCTACCATCCTCCACACCTACAAATCCTTAATCCGTCCCATCCTCTGTTATGCCAGTCCTGCCTGGATATCTGCCCCCCCCCCCAAATTCTATCAGTCCCTCCAGATCCTTGAGCGTCATGCACTCCGCCTCGCCTTCCGTATCTGCCTCCCGTCCCCCACGCGGATCCTCTATGATCTCATTCCTTTCCCCCATCTGCTCCTCTTCCTCGAACATATCCGCATCCTCTACACCTCCCGCCGTCTTGAACCCCCTCACCCCCAGGTTGCTCCTCTCCTCTCCCATCCTTGCCCCCTGCCACGTCTTCACCGTTGTGTCCCCCCTACCCTCCATCTCTACACCCTCCATCTCCTTTCCCAAGGTGGCTTCCGTCAGCTCCCTCTCCCGGATGATGCCCTCTCTCCCTCCATTTATCCTTCCTATCAACTCTGATCCTCCCTCCCCCTCCTTTCCTCTGTCCTTTCCCTGGGCTCCCTCTTCCCCCCCCCTTCCGTCCTGTTTCCTCCCCACTACAGCTCTCCCTACCTCCCTTCTCCCTCCCAGTCCTTTTGTATTCCCCTCCTCTGCCTACCCCCCTCCCTGTCGCGTTGCCCCCTACCCCTCTTATGGGTCGTCATCCTCCATCAGCTCCTTTCCCGGTTCCCCCCCCCCCCCCCTCGCTTTTACTCTCCTTTCCCCCCTTTTTGTTTTCCCATCTCCTGTCCAGTTTCCCCCCACCTGCTCTCGACTGTGGTGTCACCTTCGCCGACTTTTTCGTGCTGTGTTCTAGTGCCTATTCAGTGTTGTGTTGCGAACAGAAACCATGCTGTCGCTGGGTGTGAATTTTATATACTTTGCGAACAGACTCTAGACTGTCGCCGTGTTTTTTTAACTGTCTATTGTTTTCCCTGTCTGCTCCGTATGTATTTTTATTCGCTTCATCATCCCTCTGTTGCTTGTTTTAATTTCCCCATTTTCTTTTCACCTTGTTACTCACTAAGTCCCCGATTTTATCGCCTGTTTTTTATTATTATTTATTCTCCTGCTCTTTGTCAGAAAATCTGTAGGCTGCAGAGCAGCGTCCTAAGCTGCTGCCAGCCCGCCCCCTTTGGGGGGAATTGAAATTCAATAAAGAAAAAAAAAACCAATTAATGAATAACGAATCTTTATTGAGCCTGTTGCGTAAAAATGCGCAGTGGGTGTGGACAGAAGAATGTCAACGCGCATTTGACGCTATCAAAAACGCCTTGGTGAATGCAAACATACTGCGACACCCAGACATGACAAAAGATTTTTGCATAGCGACAGATTCGTGTTCATACGGTCTGGGTGCTTGTCTATTTCAGTGGGACGGGGGCAACGACCCCACAACAATCAATGTAATCGGATTTGCCAGCCGCACACTAAACAGCTGCGAGAGAGCATATTCCGCTACCGAATTAGAGGCTCTTGCAGTGGTTTGGGCGGTAAAGAAATTCAATTATTACATCTGTGGTAAAGAAGTCAAAGTATTCAGTGACCACCAGGCTCTGAGCTATTTAATGTCTTGCAAATTATACCATACCCGCTTGCTAAGATGGAGGTTAGCATTGCAGGAATATAAAATTAAGATTATGTACCTAAAAGGACAAGATAATGTTGTAGCTGATGCCTTGTCGAGGCTTCCACTAGGGCAATCCTCAATGTCTAAGATTTTGGAACAATCGGAGGAATATCGATTACTCTTAGTACAAGATAAGGTACATAGGAGGGACTTTTTACATATGTGTAAGAATATGTCTATATTGCAGGAAACTGATCCGATTTGGCGAGATATCATTAGCAAAATTAAAGAAGGAACCAATCTTAAAAGTGTTCAGAATTTCAAAATAATAGATGATATTCTGTATTATAAAACGGGTGTGTCAAATGACCATGGAGTCGTGTGTATACCGCAACAGGCTATCCCAGCTGTAGTGTGGCACACGCATTTAGCATGGGGTCACGCTGGGATAGGTAAAACAATAAGGATTTTATCCAGATTCTGTTACTTTAAGGGAATAAGCCAGCAGACTCGCACCATTATCAGGACTTGTCCTCTGTGCCAAAAAGCTAAGTTTCAAAATAAGTCCACAAGGTTTGAACTGCATCCTATAGTGCCTCATAGGCCACTGCAGTTAGTATCTATAGACATAGCAGGACCCTACCCACGAGCCAGGGGTGGATTAAAGTACATTTTAGCGGTGTATGACCTTTTCTCTAAATACTTAAAAATATACTGCCTTAAATCAGCCACTGCTCGTGGAATAGTTAAATGGTTAGGGAAAGAATATTTTACACAAGTGGGTAAGCCTGAAGCGATAATATCGGATAATGCTTCCTATTTTACAGGCCATACCTGGAAAAACTATTTACATGAACAAGATATAAAGTACATACTAATTTACCGTTTTCACCCACAAGCAAGTTTAGTAGAGAGAACATTTGGAGAGTTAAATAAATTTTTCAGGTTATACATTGCATATAAGCACACAAGATGGCTAGATCTGATACCTAAGTTTGTGGAAATTCACAACGCAACCCCGCATGCTTCTACGGGGTATCCACCAAATGAGATTATAATGAATAATAATAGAGTTCTGAATGAGTGGCTGGCACCTTTGCCTAAGGTCCCAGTCATTCCTGAGCCTAAGGAAGAGAAGATAAGAAAAGCAGGGTGCAACCTTACCATGTGCGCTCAGAACAGGAAAGAAAAATATAATCGACATGTGACGAATAACCAAAAATTTAGTGTTGGGGACTTGGTACTCTTACGCAATCATCCTAAGTCCTCGGCATCCTTGAAACAGAATAGCAAGTGGCAATTGGTGTACAATGGACCTTTTAGAGTAGTAAGTGTGCCACATGAGTGTAGCTATCTCTTAGCAGATCCCCACTCAGGGAGAGTACGGGGACTGTATCCGCGTAAGGATGTAAAAATATTCATACAGTAAAAGACTAATAGTCCTATGAGGACACCATTCTTTTGTAAATAATGAACATTAATGATGTGTGATCTGTAGACATAATGTACTAGTGTAGAAGTATTTAGTTATAAGAATATGATTGACTTTCTCATGTGTGTATGAATATTTGTGTTATGTCTTCTTTTAATTTGTGTTATCTAAAACATGCTCTAAATGTCTGCACAGATAATCTGATTAGTGCAATTATTTGTAGTGTTAAGCTGTGACAGAGTTCAGTCAAGAGGAACATTTTAGTAATGATTAGTTAGTGTACTGCAAAATTTTCTATATGTGTGTCAAAATTGAAATATTTCTTGGCACAATCTTTTCTATTATATATGTATGTATGTATATATGTGTAGCTGTCAGATTGACAGATTCGAACCCAGAATAATATCAATAATATGAGGCCCTGAGAACTTTATTATCTAACCAATGTTATCAGAGAGAATAATGCACCCAGTAGTGACCCGAGGGCACCATGGGAGGCAAACTTATTGCAAATTTAAGTAACGCAAAGTTACGCACAGAGAAGCTTCAATTGAAGCATGTGCAGATTCAATCAGTAAAAAAAAAGGGAACTAGCCAGATACAGTCCAAGTCAATTTTAACCTACAGAGACTACGCTGTAGTTACGTAGGACCTTGATAGTAAAGTGTGACATGATTTCAAAGGAGTTATTGAACAATATGCCTGAATCCGGCTGGAATGCACAAATAAAATCTACTCGAACACGAATATAGATGATTTTTGGGCAAACTAATACGAAATTTTAATATTTGTTACCATGTACGCAAATATCACACACCTTGGTAAAGAGTTACGAATGTGCTGTTACAAAAATTGCACAGCGGACATTGTAAATAAAAATAAAGGAACTTAAACAAAAGTGCAGTATTGTGTGGCAGAGACAGACAGTGACTGTTAAACCTGCAGCAATACGTCACGAAGTTGTTGTGTATAAGTAATAAAAAACTGTATTATCGCCGTGTGTGCAAGTGGACAAGGAACTAGCACGACACGAACAGTGGGCCGATAGCGGACGGTGGACCAAGTTAGTGTCAAACTTTAATTCTTTGTGTGTCAAGGGACGCCAGAAAAGCGCATTGACTACAGAGATACATTTTGTCCTAAGTGAAACTTGCGTGTGACTAATGACAAGTCATGACATGGTGAAAAATATTGTGTGCCCATAAAACGTGTTACTGTGACAACGAAACATTGTGGAAACCAGACTAGTGAAGGCCTACTGAATAATAACTGCCAATAACTGTGTGCGTTCTTTCCCACAGCAGGAAAAATGCCCATAAGGATAGTACACTGTTTGTGAACTTGTTGCATGTTTGCTGGAGCACTGCAAGAAGACGTCACACGGGCGAGCTGATATCCAACGCGCATCCGGCTACATCAGCCATGCAGCGGCCGCAGCAGCCCGTAGCAGACCAGACAGCCACACCCCTCCGCGCCGTAGCTGTCAACACCGGGGGCGGTGACCTACATGGAGCCGACGCGCCGCGCCGAGCGCCGCTCAACAATCATTCCGCACCGCTCACAAACTGCATAACATATCAATGACTCCATTTTTGATAAACATTGAACATTTATTATGTATACCTGTGAACTGATAAGAGAAAATGAACACTAACAAGTGTAGGAGATGGATTTGTGACACGTAGGTAGTGGGAACATTATAAAAAGTGATGCTGTGCTAAATGATTTCAAAAAACTAAGTGATATATCCTAGGACAAGTGACCTTGCGGTATATCGTTGAACTGTATGTGACAGTGATATTATGTAACCGTTGATGACAAACTGTTAAATCAATTCAAAAGAATGACTGCTAAAGAGACAAGATTAATCATGAACCAACTGGGATGGCTGGGCTCCGGCACAGTTTTGCCCAGGTTTTCTGTCTGCCTTCGCCCAAATGGGGGAGCCATAAACATATATAACCCTGGGACTGATTAAAAGAGCCATTCCATAAAAATACAGAATTGTAAAGAACGTTACTGGCACCATTGTGTCAAAGTATAGAAACTCTTTGCCAAATGCTGCCAGGGGGCAATGTAACGTTCCCTGGCAAACTCACACATTAACAAACTGAAATTTATTTGTACCATATACGCCACTCTGAGCAATTTGTATATAATGTAATTATTTAACAAAAAAATATTATTGAATTTTGTGTAAAAGACATTTGTTATTATTGTAATATTTTTTGTAGTAATATTCTCTCTGTATTTAGGATGGTAATATTTCTATATTAAATATGTAATTGCGAAATGTGTCAATATCTGAGGTAACAGAGATGTGAAATTCAGCCAGAGGGAAATAATGTCGTGAAATTACAAAGAAATGTTAATAGTCAGCAATACTATAAAAGCACAATGCACTATGTATTCTTTGGTCTTCTCTGTGTAGAGCTGAATGCGAGAGGAAGCTGTGTAAAAGCAATTTATGAATGGGTAGACTTCTTTCGTCGCTGTCTAGATTTAGCCGCCATTAGAGGAGGCGTTACAAATTAATGTGAGTTCAATTACTGTTTGATCTAAATATATCAGAATTTATCAAAAGTGTGTATTATTAATGTAAATTAGCTTGCCTATGTCATCTATAATATTTCTTTAAAGAGTTTTCAGCATTTTTTAGCGGTGTTGCTGGGCTGTGCCGCGACCGATCGATTTGCAGCGCGGCACATTTAAAAAATTGTTCCGCTTAAGGAAAAATCAACCAAACCCGTAAATCAGGAACAGATAGATAAACATTAACAGTAAACTAAGAGAATGTTCTTCTTTTACGGCGATCCAGAGACTGACTGAGATTTAAAAAAAAAATAGTTACACATTTGTGCATTCTTAGACGGATAGTTAACATTAAAATTTAACAATTTTGGTTCTTTCAAATAACTTTAATGTATAGCGAAGTAGGTTTGATCAGTGATAATTAAATGTCAGCTTGGTAATAATTAACCATTTTCTGCTAATAGTGATAATCTTGTGTTCAAAAGCTAACGCCAGGAAAGAATTCAGTAAAAATATTTAACAAAAAATCCACTGCATTTAGAAAATGTGTGCCAAGGCCGAATGATGTGAAAAATTTAATTTTCAACCAAATATTCAAATATTCTTAATCAGTTAATATGAGTTCACGTAATTTTTAAATGTACGTAATTCTTTTGAAAGTGAAAATTTTTGTTACCACACGTAAATAAGAGAGAGGTTCTACAACAAAATTCGCACGCAAAGAAAGTAAGGTAAAGAAAATTAACGTAAAAGCAAATAAAATTCTTTAACGAAATTTACACAGCAATTTCGTTAAAAGTACTAAATTGGTGATCCCTTGATGTCTCAGAATATGTCCTATCAACCGATTCCATCTTCTAGTCAGGTTGTGGCACAAATTTCTTTCCTCCCCACTTTTATTCAGTACCTCCTCATTAGTTACGTGATACACTCGTCTTATCTTCAACATTCGTCTGTACCAAGCTGTTTATCGTCCATATTTCACTTCCATACATTGCTACACTCCATTCAAATACTTTCAGAAAAGACTTCCTAACACTTAAATCTATATTCGATGTTAGGATTTCTTTTCTCCAGAGGGGCTTTTCTCACCCCCGACAGCCTACACTTTATATCCTCTCTACTTCGGCTACCATCAGTTCCTTTGCTGCCCGAATAACAAAACTCAGCTACAACTTTTAAGTGTCTCGTTTCCTAATCTAATTCCCGCTGCATAACCTTATTTAATTAGACTACATATCATTATCCTTGTTTTGCTTTTGTTGATGACCGTCTTATACCACGCTCTCAAGCCACTGTCCACTACGTTCAATTGCTCTTCAAAGTCGCTTGTTGTCTCTGACAGCCGGCCGTGGTGGCCGAGCGGTTCTAGGCACTACAGTCTGGATCCGCGAGACCACTACGGTCGCAGGTTCGAATCCTGCCTAGGGCATGGATGTTTATGATGTTCTTAGGTTAGTTAGGTTTAAGTAGTTCTAAGTTCTAGGGGACTGATGACCACAGCAGTTAAGTCCCATAGTGCTCAGAGCCATTTATTTTGTCTCTGACAGAATAACAATGTCATTGGCAAAACTGAAAGTTTCTATTGATTCCTTATCCCGATCTTCCTTTGGTTTCCTTTACTGCTTGCTTAATGTACAGATTGAATAATATCTGGGATAAGTTAGAACCCTGACTCACTCTCTTGTCAATCACTGCTTTCTTTTCGTGCCCCTCGACTCTTATATCTGCTAAGTTGTAGTAGCCTATCGCTCCCTGTATTTGATCCCTGCTAGCTTCAGAATTTTAAAGAAAGTGCTCCAGTCAACACTGTCAAAAGCTTTCTCTAAGTCTACAAATGCTTTAAGCGTAGGTTTGCCTTTCCTTAACCTGTGACTAAGATATGTCCTAGGGTCAGTGTAGCCCCACGTGTGCCCACATTTCCCCTGAATCCAAACTGATCTTCCCTGAGGTCGGCTTCTACGAGTTTTTGCATTCTTCTGTAAAGGATACGTTTCATTATTTTGCAAGCATGACTAATTCACATTGTATATTGAATATCAAGAAATACGTGTTGTGCTAAAGATCCTCCAGTTTTTGAAAAAAAAAAAAAAAGAAATTGAGCTCAAATTAGATGATGGAAAATCGTATTTTCAATGCTGTACATCGAATGAGCGTCTAGAAACAAACATTTTTATCAACATAATATTGGGTCCAAAGTTAATTATGTTCGAGCTACTAACGTTCTGGTGTTTTCATGCTGTAACTTTGTCGGTGGTCTAGCGGTCAAGACAAACGTTCCACCCCAGCGCTCGGACGAACGGTGACTTATGGATCCGCGGCCAGGCCGTGAAGTGTCTCTACTGTGACGACCCTAATTTCTGGTGTTATCTACATGAGCGGCACCATTCCATTGTTCACCACCCACAATACGGTAGACGTTTCTTATTTTACCTATGGAGTGTCTTTCACTAGCCAACGAGTAGCTGGAACGTCCCCGATGTGACGGGTCATATACTTTAACGAACGAACGTGGCATAAATACGGACTGAAACGAGAAGACACGCCGAGTGACCCGGCGTCACGTACGAAGGCGCTTCACTTCTGCCGTGTCTGTTACTATTTTGTTCATATTTTTTTCTTCTCAACGTCCACCACGCGCTAGAAGAGTCTTTAGTTCTCCCTCTCCGACCTGGCACCGCGAATCATACGTCTTACCCTCTGGTTCTTCATGGACACGTAAAAGTAAGAAATAAAATACGAAAAAATAATAGAATTGATACTCTAGGGCTGTTAATTACAATATTTATCTTGGCTTTTGGTTTACCACATACTTACACTTCTCTTCTCTTTCCTCAACGTGTGACGGACAGGGACAGCGTCGCTAGGCCTCCACTTTGTCCCCTAGCGTCCTCCTATACACCTCAGACTGGCAAAAAAATTGTATAGTTGCCAAGCAGGTAAACGTAAATAAAAGGGCATTAGACCACCACAACTGCTGGGCCGTGTTCGATTCCTGGTCGTGTCTTTTTTTTGGAATACCTTTCTTTCCTTTTTTTAAAGTAAAACATCAGGAGGTGTGATTAATAATCTAATAATAATATATTATTGTGTATTGACAGCTATTTTAATCATGATACATGACGCGCTACATAGGATTTACGCAGACGATGATGCTTAACCGACCTACACCGTGAATGTGATACCACCGACATGGTTCCTCTCTTTGTGAACAGTGTGACGTTTACTTTCTGCGACAAGTAAAAAATTTCATCATACAACTTCAAAATCTTGCGGCATCACAGCAGAGCAGATATTTACAAGACAGGAAGGCAGGGTGGATGTTACCAAAATTCATGCGTTAGTCGGTAACCTGTTATCCGCGCCTTTCTTTCAGGATATGATTTTACATATGTTTATAACTGTTTTTAGCAGCCAGAAGTAGATGTGTTTTTCAGGCACTATGTACCAGGAAACATGTCAAGACGGCGAGATTTGGTTCGTATGTTGATCATGGTGTGATAAATATCTATATTTTCTCTGCTTCTACGATAAATTTCACCCCACTGATCGCGAGAACGCTTACAAACCGACGATCAGTTAGGATTACGCAGTAATATACTTTAGGTGTGTTTTTGTATTATGTATCACGATGAAAACGACTTTCAATACATTGTAATATACACTTATTGGGTTCTTAATCACACTTTCCGATGTAAAGAAAAATATTCCGATTATCAGAATATTATCGTATATACCGAAAAAAATAGAAAAATGACACGACCGCCAACCTCAATCTGCTAGACGGTTAGAATGTCGCGTACCCAAGCGATAGCATGGAAACACAAACAGTTCGAACACTGTTAACGTTGGATCTGATATTATCTTAGTAAAAAATGTTCGTTTTAAAACGATCTTTCTATGTACAGCATTGAAAATACGATTTTCCATCATCAACTTTGACCTTGATGCCTAGCAAAAATAATAACAACGCTCTTGTAAAAGTTGATCAAAATTGGTGGCCCAAATCTCAGACCCTTACTTGTTAGCAGTAGATATCCTCGGTGTAGCGAAGCAGCGCCAAGTACTCACAAAGGTAGGTCTTCACGTCCAGAAAGCATACGAATTAGGTTTCTTTCAGATTATGCTAATATAATAGCCCCACACTTAGCAATCGTATACAACTACTGGCTCGACTGAAGTTCGGTATCAAAAGCTGAACAGGTCAACCAATACTCAAGAAAGAAAGTAACAGTGATCCACTGAATTACAGAACCAAATCACTGACGTCGGCTTGCAGTATGATTTTGGAACATCCGCTGTGTTCATACATTAGGAATTATCTCCAAAGTAACCATCTGTTGACACACAGCCAGCATGGATTAAGAGAATACCGTTCTTGCGAAACACAACTATTTCTTCATTCGCACGAAGTAATCGATGCTATCGACAAAATTGATTCCATTTTTCTAGATTTCCAGGAGGCTTTTGACACCGTTCCTCACAACAGACTTCCAATCAAATTGCGTGCCTTCAGTTGTGCGACTGGATTTGTCATTTCCTGCCAGAAAGGTCACAGTACGTAGCAGTCGACGGAAAACCATCGAGTAAGATGGAAGTCACACATATCTGTCATTTCGCAAGGAAGTGGTGTAGTGCGGTGGTGCAAGTCGAGCTGTGCGCAGTGCTCGTAGCTTTCACACAGCAAGACTCAAGAGTGCGACTTATCGATGCAGCAGGAGCAATTGTAATGCTTTTTGCACTTACTCCGAATATCAGGAGATATTACCCCGCACTGATGTGAAACAAGCGAATGCAATGCTTGTTACTTTGACAAGTCAATAGCTGCAGAAACCAAGTAGTACTGATAAAAGACAAGCGAATGCTATGCTCATACCTTCGACACAATAATAAATAATGCACCCTGGTAGACGACTGCTGTACACAAGGGCAACGCCGACACACTGAAGTGAACCAATTGGGGATACAAGAGGTTATATCTGCTTTTAAAGGGTCGCCCAATCACTGCAAGTTGGAGATCTTGACATTTAATTTAAGACTGAGATTAACAGTTATTTATTTGCTTCTCTATAGTAAAAATTAGATTACCAAATGACGCTGACACAGTGGGATGTACCAAAAATCTCCGTGAGACAGTACTGAGCTAGCGCACAGTACCTGCTTATTTGGGCAGTACGCGTAATCGAGGACAACAGTACAACATGGAGTCACGAAAACAATAAAAATGAGCAATGTCAGTTGCGTGGCAAATTAAGCAAGTAACGAGCTGCACAAAATTTGAGTCTCAGTTGCATATGCGCTACTTACATCTGCTAAAATATCTAGCACTCACCAACCAGCAGCGAGCGGGGCAGGGGATGTTGCTGTCGTCTCGACGGCCTGGAGCAGAACCCAGAGTCCAAGTTCACTGCCGTCAACACCCAGTTCTCAAAAACGCTACATAGAGTGGATGTTATTGCCGATATGACAGACGAGTTTTGTTGCTAAATCCACTACAAAGCAGGGGAAAACATATTAACGAGGAAGCACATGTAACTTCCCTCCTTTTGTTTACAATTTTTAGAGCAAAATCTGGCGCGATAGTGCCGCGGTATCTGTCCTTCGAAGCCATGCACAAATAAAACTATGTGTCGCACTCAGTTATTCTCTGGGCCTGCAGGTCGGCCGTATACAGGCTGTATGGAAGTGCCAGGCCGGCCTTCGATTGGCGCAGAGAGGATAGTTACCATGGGTTCAGCGACGAACTATCTATTCTTTCCAAAGCGGGCCCCGCTAGATCTAGTGAAACGCTCTTTCTGCCAACAAGAGAAGCTATAGGGACGCTTCCGGCGGAGCCAAACTGGCTGCTTTCTCAGACACACTGCTCCAATTCACTAGGTAGCCACGAACTATCCGTATAAAATGAAATAGCGATATTTTACGGCATCGTCACAGCTATTAAAAAGCTTTGATTTAACACTGTTACCGGTTTCGGGCTGCCACGACCATATTCAGGTGGCCAAATTTTTTAATTACAGTAATGCATTCGTCTGTAGCATTCCGCCCACTCCTGCAATTTGCTCTAGTGGGCAGATTTTCGTCTTCTTTTCGTACACAAGCCTTTTCAGAACGATGTAAACAGGAAACACAGTATGGACAAAAACACTTCAAAATATTCCCCATTGTTGGTTTCAGCTTGAGACAAATGGTTTACATGTTCGAAGAGTGTGTGCCGCAGTGGTATGTTTAGAATGGGTGTGGTCGTTACACTTCACCTCTTCGTGTGTGGACCTGTAGACGTTTTAGGACCAAAAAAAGACGAAAATTCGCCCATTAGGACAAACTACAGTAGCACACCGCATGCTGCTAATAAATACATTAATAAAAAAAGTTAGCCAAGGTGAGCACTGCAGTCCGAAACCGGCTATAGCAAAGAGTAAACACTTTTAAAAGGAATTATGGCTAGCTGCGTTAAGAAAAATACCTTAATGGCTGCGAAGTTGATCAAGATGCAGCGCGGATAAAATAAGAGTGCGATGTGTTTTAGTGCTGTTACTGTATTTGTCTCCATGGTCTCAAACTGTACCCTGAGGTGTCACATAACAAAATATTTGTGACGCCACTTCAAAACCAACAATGGGCGCTTTGGAGCTCTGCAGAAGGTGCACATAAGGTAGCGGTACAGCTGCAAAACCGCCGTAGGCTACCGTAGACACTACGGTAGTTTCCAAGTAGCCTTGGTCACTTACGAATCGCGTTACCTGTATTTTAGGTGTGTTTCATACCTATCGGGCGTTACCTTATTTCGATCGCATAGTTTGTGTATGCAATCAGTGACTCACTAAATTCCCCTAGAAACCGGAAGCGGTGAACCATCTACAAGCTGACTTAGGATGCATAAAGGGCTGTTGTAGCAAATGCAAGAAAGAACATCATATTGTGCTAGAAATCGCTATTTTCTGAAAAAAGTAAAGTTAAAAAAACACCAAACAAAAACATATTAAACATCACTACAATGGTTCGTCGAAACTATATTAAGCATGTTTCTGTTATTCATAATCAACTTTCGCACATTTGAAGAATAACAGGAAACTCTTGCCTCTGTTCATGATGAAGATCGTTCTATTGAGTACAAAATAGCAACAATAAACTATAGATTTTGTTGTTTGTCGGTGTGAACTGTACTTACATAAAAATTAATTTCTTTGGTTATAGAAAAGCGCAGAAGTTAAGCGATCAACTAACTGTTATTTTTTATAACATGTAATTCAATTGTGTTAGGATATAAAATACACAATGGACTCAAACGGAACAATGTGCATTTCTATTCATGTGTTAAACAAATAAACAAATTTAAAACTGAAAGAAGTTGTCGGCTCGAAGTTTTGACACATTCGTTTATTTTTCGTTCCCGACCAAAGCTACCAATACTACCGGTAATCCTACCATTTACTAGGTAATTTATGAACTTTACCAAAACTTCCGAACGGTTGTTCTGATAGAGCGCAACTGTAGGTAGCAGGCTATTACGTTATCCGCCATCGTGTGACGCTCCCCTGCTGACGTAAGTAAGGAATTAGCACAGTGAAATGCGTCAACGTGGAGACGTGACAGAATAGCAGAAACGAGCTTTCGTGTTTGTCACGTGTCTACGAACACACAATCAATGAAGCTGTCAGGTGGTGCGTCAGCGTGTCTACAAAGAGTAGTGTATCCCTGAAGCCATACAAAACGGTGCAAGAACACTGGTCGCAAAATTATCCTAACCGAAGACGAGAGGAGACAAGTATCAAACGCTTTCAAAACCTGAAAGAATTTCTCCTGTCAGTGAGCGCAAGTTCATTTCAGTCGATTTCCGAACGAACATTGCAAAATGAACTCTATGCGATGAAAATCCGGAGTCGGGGATCTACCACACGAGCACGTCTTAGATTGGACTCACAATACGCTGAATAATATCTGAGTGGAGGTGTGTAATGTCATCCCGTTAGTCAGATTTTGATTCTTTTCAGATTATTCAAGGCAATCAGTGCTCCGACGGTCCAATGAAGGGTCCAACCCACAGTCTGTGAAAGTTACATTTCAAGCCAGATATCCTTTATATCGATGTAGGTCACTGTTATCCAACTGATGAAACGACTTTAATACAGTTTGATCGTACAGGAACAGTAAAAGAGCTCGCTGATGCCAATGAAGTAGTATTATAGTAAAATATGATGTTTCAGCGACTGGCAGTAGTTGTCTTATACTTTTTCCAAAAAGAAATGTGAACTGATTTCATTGTAAGTCCATAGTCACTAGTGTCTGATGACTTCACTATCTGATTCACAGTTACCAGTTTTTACGCAGAGTCTATGATGTTCTGAAGGTTCCTATCAAGTTGAAACTGGATTTCAGACTGGGACTTGAGCACGAAACCTCATCTTTCGAGTGCAGCCTTCTTACCAGCTGAGCCACCCAGACTACGACGTTAACATATTTACTTCTGACGGCCCGGCACATCTCTATTACTCTAGTTCTTACCAAAACAAAAATGGTTCAAATGGCTCTGAGCACTATGGGACTTAACATCTGTGGTCATCAGTCCCCTAGCACATAGAACTACTTAAACCTAACTAACCTAAGGACATCACACACATCCATGCCCGAGGCAGGATTCGAACCTGCGACCGTAGCAGTCGCTCGTTTCCGGACAGAGCGCCTAGAACCGCTAGACCACCGCGGCCGGCTTACCAAAACAATTCCTTCTTTATTTTAGTAGCGAAACTGGAATTAAAATCTACCACACCATGAGCCTATATGAGAAAATATTCTGTTTAAACAAGAACCTCCTCTACCTCTGAATTTGCTTTTCATTTTTCAGCTTCTCTACGTGTGACCAGACGGGAAGTATTGTGTTGTGACCTGAGAACCTCCAGTAGCAGGATGGCTCGGTCTCGAGAGCTCAGTGACTTCGAACGTGGACTAGGCATTGGATGTCACCTGAGCAACAAATCCATCAGGGACATTTCAATCCTTCTAAAGTAGCCTAAGTCGACTGTTGGTGACTGTGAATATGAAGAGGAAATACAAGGAAGAACCACAGCCAGACCAAGGCCGAGCAGCCCTCAAACAGCATTGGGCAGCTTTGTTGTTCAAAATCGCATGAAATCAGTGGAGAGAATAACTCGTGAATTCCAAAGTGCTACCCAGATCACGGAAGTTAAGCGCTGTCGGGCTGGGCCAGCACTTGTTTGGGTGACCGTCCGGTCTGCCGAGCGCTGTTGGCAAGCGGGGTGCACTCAGCCCTTGCGAGGCAAACTGAGGAGCTACTTGCTTTTGAAGTAGCGGCTCCGGTCTCGGAAACTGACATACGGCCGGGAGAGCCGTGTGCTGACCACATGCCCCTCCATATCTGCATCCAGTGACACGGCGGCTGGTCGGTACCTTTGGGCCTTCATGGCCTGTTCGGGAGGAGAGTTTTTAAGTGCTACCAGCAATCCAGCTAACACAATGAAAAAGAATGAGTTGTAATGCTCGAGCAGCTCCGTATAATCCACACATTTTTGTGGTGATAAGAGACGCTTGAGATTGTGTGAAGGCGATGCCACTTGACAATCTGACTACAAACGACTGATTACCCCGTGGTAATCCGATGGAAGGGATTGGGTTTGTCAAGTGCCTATAGAACACTACCTGGCATCAGGTGAAGTGCCTCGATTGAAGACCGAAGGAGGTGGTATTGCGATATGCGATTTTTCCTGGATATCGCGTGATTTCCGTATTGCGTTTAAGAAAACCGTGAATGCAGAAAGGAACACTTTTTACAAAATTGTGTTCTGCGTACAGCAGAGGAACAGTTTGAAGACGACTGTTTCTGTCAGCATGACAACGAACCCGGTCATAAATCAGCATCTGTGAGGTAACCGTTTGTGGCCAATAACATTCATGAAATGGAGTGGCCTGCCCACAGTCCCGGTCTGAACCCCATGGAACTCGTTTGGGTTGAGTTAACGCGTCGACTTTCGCTTTAGACCGCAGTGTCCGTCACCTTCTCCGGTTTGAGATGTTGAGGAAGAATGGGCTGCCATTCTTTAGCTAATATTGAGGCACACCACCGAAAATGTCTCTAGCAGAAATCGTCAAAAAAGCGAGGAGTTGACACGGCTAATATTAATGTCTTTTGATAGGTGCCCGGATTCTTTAATCAAAAACTGTATATATTTCTATATTTTCCTCTCGCGACTTCGATGTTTATGTTTCAGTTTCTCAACCCATGGAAAGGAAACTTTAAACATTTTTTTGTTTCATATTTTTTTTGTACCAACTAAATCTCACTCCTTCCTGCAAGTTCTGTGTCTTCACTTGATAAACCTCTATACGTTCCAGTCATCTAAATGTGACCAAAATCTATGCAATAAGCCGGCCGGTGTGGCCGTGCGGTTCTAGGCGCTTCAATTTGGAACCGCGTGACCGCTACGGTTGTAGGTTCGAATCCTGCCTCGGGTATGGATGTGTGTGATGTCCTTAGGTTAGTTAGGTTTAAGTAGTTCTAAGTTCTAGGGGACTGATGACCTCAGAAGTTAAGTCCCATAGTGCTCAGAGCCATTTGAACCATCTATGCAATAAGATGACAGCAGTAGCAGTGGAGGGTTTATAAATCGTGTCGGGGGGACGCGGAAAACAGTCCAGTTGTAGTCGCAATTCGGACACGGAGAGCTGTTTACGTGACGCCCAAAATGACATGATCATTGGCTTTCATGTCAAAGGTGGAAGCATTTCCGAAATGGGTAAGCCCATAAACGGTTCCCACACTACCGTAGTTAAAATATAAAGTGTACGACAAAACGGTTCTATCTAAAATTGGAGCCGAGTCAACTGCGGTGCACCGCGGAGCATATATGACGTGCGTGAGCGACGGCAGAGGAAATGTGCACCGGTGAATAGAGGTGCAACTGTTGAGTAGCTGACCATCCTGATGAACGAGGAGGCTACACACAGTGCCTTATTAACGACTATTCCGTGGACGTTGCAGCAGGCACTGTATTGTTGCACCCATGGAAGCTGCTGTTCAGCGGCCATTGGACAGATGGCCATTGGCGTGTACGGCGTGAAACGTGTCAAAGCAAACAAGGAGAGAGCATTATGGTCTGCAAAATGTATTCGAGGCATTCCCTATGCGATCTCGTCATTCTGGAAGGCACAATGATTGAACACAAGTATGCATCTAGTCGTGGGGACCATGTCAAAAAAATGGTTCAAATGGCTTTGAGCACTATGGGACTTAACATCTATGGTCATCAGTCCCTTAGAACTTAGAACTACTTAAACCTAACTAACCTAAGGACATCACACAACACCCAGTCATCACGAGGCAGAGAAAATCCCTGACCCCGCCGGGAATCGAACACTGGAACCTGGGCGCGGGAAGCGAGAACGCTACCGCACGACCACGAGCTGCGGACTGGGGACCATGTCCACTCAAACATGCAGTTTGTTTTTCCTCGGAAAATTGGCATCTACCAGCAGGACAATGCAATGTGTGAGACAGTTCGCAGAGTATGTGCGTGGTTCGAAGAAGACCAGGATGAGTTCACCTTACTCCCCTGGCCACCAAACGTCCTGGATTTGAACACCATCGAGAATCTGTGGGACATCCTCGAGTGGACCGTTCGTGCCATGGAGAAACCGAGAAACCCAGCGCAGATGACCTCGGCGCTGGAGTCGGCATGGCACCACATCCCTCCCGGTACCTTCCAGAACCTCAACGACTCTCATCCCGCAAGCCTCACAGATGTCCGGGCTTTAAAAGGTGGTTATTCGGGCTTCTGACAGTTACATTAATGTGACTGGACAGTGCATAAAGTGAGCCAATAATTGTATGTTTACTGAGAGCAGTCTCACCATATTTAAAATGTTTTATCATTTCGTCGAATCATTCGTATTTGCTTATTTAGAACAATGTTGTTTATTAAAGGTTATCAGACCAAACGTCTAGTGAAATCTGTCAATATTCACAACTTTTATTTTCATTTGAAGTGTTATCCAGTCTTTACGATACTTTTTTCTCTCACTCGTGATCTGAATCCTCTTAATGTTCAATTTCTTTCAAAATACTGTCGACTTCATCGTTCAATCATTAACTTATCCATTACATACAAATTTTATAGTGCATGTCGTTAAACATCTTCTGCTATTGGCACCAATTCTTCATGAATTGTGATTTTCCTGAATGTAAATGCCATAATGGTGTCTTTAAAAGTGCGCTGCCCTTTTCTTTCCCCATCCTCCAAAATGTTCCGAGCTTGCAGTCTGTCTCTAACGGCCTGGATGTCGACGGGACATTAAATCCTAGTCTATTTTCGAACAAAACAAATACAGATTTAGTGACGCGTTTCGCCTTTGTAGGGCATCATCAGAATATGATGCCTTACAAGAAGAAACTTGTCATTATTGGAATATTTTCACAACGAAGACAGTTTTTTCAAAAATAAGCTTTACAGGATTGCTGCCCTTTCTTTCTTCTTAAGGCATTGCCCAAAAAGTTTCTCCTGTGATAAGGCAGTGTTGTGCAAGAATCTCCTCATAATAAGCACTGCCATTTTTGAAAGTAAATTTTTGAACATACTTTCTTCAACTGGTTCTTGTCGTATAATCGAGGGGTCAGGTCCAGCAACAGATGTGGCGTCTGACAAGTTAATTATTCTCATATTCTGTATTTTAAAAAATAATAATATATTCATTGTTGTGAGGTGTCACTGTTCCGAACATTAACCGCAAAATGAGAATATCTGAACAGTAGCTGTTCTCCCGGAATCCACATTTCCCCCATTTTTTTGTTCACAGTTAATGTAAGAATACAAATCGTAATCGACCTTCCCAAACACGACTCACAAATCCCTGCTAACGGGCTAAAAACACAGGGAAAATCTGATTAAATAAGTGAATACTATTTATATGCACAGTTTTTTAGATTTCACAGTAACCTTTTTCCCAGTTTCGTACAAACTTATTATTTATTGTGAATACTAATTTTTCATTCGATTCGTAATTAAAAATGAAAACATGTTATTTTTATTAAAATTGTGATTGACTGCTTGTTAATTAACATTTCATTTCGAATGCAAATAAAAGTTTGCGGAAGTCTGCTTCTGGGGAGAATCGAACCCGTGGCCTAGTGATTACGTTCTAGGCTCTTATTTTCTTAATGCAATTAGTTGTGCTGAAATACTATGAACTGCAATGTAGTAAAAGTCTTAATGCAAAACTTAACTACTATCAACATAAACTTCAAATACACTGACAAAAAAAAGTGCAACACCAAGCAGGAGTTATGCGACATAAAAGAAAGTTGGTAGGCGTGTTTCTACAACTACTATTCAAATTTCACGCCGGTGCATAAGAGTGGCGCTAGTAACGCCACTATGAGGATGCAAATAACCTTCACTTAAAATACACGCTGCAACGGTGGGGAGGGTTAGTTACGTTTGAGATTGTGTGTGGTGAGTTGATGTTAGTCAGCATGTCTTTGAGGCAACAAAGATGTCATTGTCAGTGGCTCATTGAGCTTGAACGAGGTCGTGTAATAGGGCTTAGAGAAGTTGGCTGTTTGTTTTACTTACTGCAGACGACCTGACAGGAATGTAGTCACTGTACATGATTGCTGACAGCGGTGGCCACGGGGATGTACTGTCACAAGAACACTGGGTAGCCCCATAGCACTATCGAGAGGGAAAACCATAGTGTTCGGCGTATGGCTCTGGCTTATCGTACTGCGTCTGCAGCAGCAATTTGAGCAGCAGTTGGCATCAAAGTTACACAACGAATTGTTACAAATCGGTTACTTCAAGGACAGCTCCGAGTTAAACGTCCTGTAGCATGCATTCCACTGACCCCCAAACCAACGCCAAAAGGGACTTCAGTGGTGTCAAACGGAGCTCACTGGAGGGCAGGGTGGAGGTCTGTTGTTTTCTGATGAAAGCTGGATCTGCCTTGGTGCCAGTGAGGCTAGTTGAGGACCTGCCACCGACCTGTCAATGACTGGAAACAATGGACCTACCTCTGGTGTTATGGTGTGGGGTGTGATTTCGTATAACAGCAGGAGCACTTTCGTCTGGTGTTATGGTGTGGGGTGTGATTTCGTATAACAGCAGGAGCACTTTCGTCGTTATCTCACGCACCTTGGCTGCAAATTTGTGCGTCAGTCTGGTGATTCGACCTGTTATGTGGCCATTCAGACAGGGTAACGGTCGCCCACACACCGCTCTTGTAATACAACGTGTTCTACAGAGTACTGACATGATGCATTTGCCTGCTCGATTACCACATTGGTCTCTAATCGAGAACGTATGGGGCATCATTTGACGACAACTCCGCGTTATACACAGTCTGCATTAACCGTTTGTGTATTGACTGACCAAGTTCAGCAGACATGGAACTCCATCCCACAAAGTGACACCTGGCACAACACAATGTACGTACGTTTGCATGTTTGTATTCAGCATTCTGGCCGTTATGCAAGTTATTATTGTACAAGGGTCTCACATTTGGAGTGGCTTATCGCATGTGGTATCGACGTTCGATACCATACTTGTTAGGGGTTGCAGTTATCGACCGCGGTCCGTATACGTATCGTTGGACCCGCGACTCGCGACCAGCGCCGCTAGCGCTGCTCCGCGGCTTGTATCAAGTTTCTAGCGAGCTCTCGGCCACTCTTGCTCGGGACGTCAAGTAGTAAAGTAGCATAGACTTCAGCTGATAGGAAGCAACCTCTAACAAGGTGCTTAGTAACGTATGGCCTAAGTAAGGCCTCAAAAGCTATCTGTTTATAATTATATGTATGCAGCCAAGAAGAATCCTGTACAACCAGTTAAGTACAACATATATTATTTTTTACCAACGACTTCTAATAATTTTAGTCGTTGCAGATCCAGACCATGCAGCAAACACCTTATCGACGTTATTGACAAACCTGCTGTGATTTATATGCTTCTATTTAGCATTGGCCACCAGTCAACATCAGCGACGACTCGTTCGTCGTCATCATAACACCGCACGCAAACATTAACCTGTTTTTCTTGCAATGGTAATCGAATATGTTACCTAGGCAAATGAATTCCCCAAATTTCATTACTGTACATTAATTATTTTTTTGGTGTTGTGATATCGTTTCCGTCAGTGTCTTTACAATAGCTAGTATTTAATTAAAGAAATAAAAAGGAGGCAACAATAGCAGCATAAATTTTATATCAATTAGAATCAAGTTTTTTAATAAAGAAATCTGCCATTTTGTAAAGGCACTTGCAATTTACCGTTGCGCGTTCTTGTAGGGGAACATTCGGGTGGTGGATGAAGTACCAACTAATCAAGTTATTAACAAATCCTACTTTCTTATTTCCTATTGAACTAATTACAACCATTATGTCATTAAAAGTGAACAAAAGTTGTTGTCATTATGTCCAGTTTTTTTAAACTCATATGAATCAGTTTCCAGGTAATTATTTAAACGAAAAGATAAGTACAAGGAACTGTTTGCTGATATTATTTGAGTAGAAATATTTTGTACTCAGAACCCAAACGTCAAAGATCCTTTCGCGTTATACTATATAACATTCAAGTTGAGGTGCCAGATAATCTATTTGTATGACATGGGAGAGAAAACGGCTTCGTGTGAGTGGGAAGTGACGCGTCTTTCCGCTACAGCCTCTTTTATTTCTAATGACTCAGACCATTATGATAAAAAAAACACATCCTCGTAGAAAATTCGTACGAGATGAAATTCATATTAGCATAACAGTTATAAAATTCATATTGACATAACAGTTATCTAAACATATACACTTGATGTGAGCATTGATACTTAGCTGTGGCTGCTGAAAAATATGATCTCTACAAACCATTTGCTGACATCTTCTACTTCGGCAATACTCGTTATGTCAGGAAAGAAGTATTTGTACCTGTAACAAAAATGAACGACGTATCACACAACTGACTTTACACACAAGTGCGATAACTATGTTGTTATTACATTCTGGTGGTTGTGTGGACATTTAAGAAATAGAAAATGGGAAATTAACGTTAAAATTAGTTATAGAATTCACTGGAAATGGTTCCGATCTGCTTAGTGGCGTGGCAAGGCTGAAAAAAATCATCTCCCTTTTCACTGTATTACATGAAAGACACAATCACACAGAACATCATAATAAAAATGGACTTAAAGAATGACAAATCTCTTCAATTAACGGTTGTTGTGGAAATACTGTTTCTGCCAACACAATGTTGGAAAGAGTGAAAGACAGCATACAGTGGTGGATTGAATTTAGATTCTGTAAAACTCATTTTTCGTCTGGAACTGTCAAGATAACTCTCTAGACATGTGTGTTTAAAATTTCGCTAATTAGTAATGAATACATTTTTGTCATGAGAGTCGGTCATTTTTGTAGTTATTCCATTTTTTATTTTTACACCCACACGACAGTTATAAACTATGTGGAGACTTTGTGGTTGTTTTAGCTTCAAGCAGAGAACAATGTCTATTTTACTTCTATCTATCTGTGCAGAACATAAGGTGGGGCAAACGATAATGGGATTTCTCCATCAATTATTGTCAGCGTCCTGCCTCTGCTGGTGGGATGTGAGTCACATAATTGAAATCAGGAAAAATAGGGATTGCAAACATATTTACCGCTATATAACTGTGTGAAGATTGCAGAGAAATCAAATAGTAGTTACTAAAAATTAATATACCAAATAAAAACTGTCTCACCCAACAGCAAAGTACGTAGCAGGTGTCTTACTTACAAAGAGGGACGGCTATGTAAGGCATTTTATGGACATGTAATGCAATAGTTGAAGTATATTTTGCAAAATAATAAGTAAATAGCAAAGCAACAGAGGTAAGGAAACACTAATGTTCCAATAGGTTGGCACGGAAGTTGTACGTAATCATACAAATGATCAACTTTAAATGTGAGGAAAGAAAATAAAACGTAATTCTGAAATCACTTCCTGTACTTTTCTACAGCAGTGAGGTCCAAACATTTGGTTATCAGTCTGCTGCCCGGTGCGATGTGGCCCGCCATGATTTCCGGTCCTTTATTAACCTCTTCATCTCACAATATCACTTACAAAATACGTCCTCAAATAGTTGCTGGATGTATTCCTATTCTGTCTCTTCCCCTACAAGTTTTACTCTCTACAGTTCGTTCTAGGGCTATGGAACTTATTCCCTGATGTCTCAACACATGTTCTACCATCCTGTTCCTTCTTGTCAGTATTTTCCATACATTCTTGTCTTCGCTAATTCTGTGGAGAACCTTCTTTATCTTATCAGTCTGCCTATTTTTCAATATTCTTCTGCAGCACCGCATCTCAAACGCTTTTATTTTCTTCTGTTATGACTTCCCCATTGTCCATGATCCATCAGCATGCAATACCGTGCTCCAAATGTACGTTCTCCAAAATTTCTTCCTCACATTAAGGCTTATGTTTGATACCAGTAGACTTCTCTTGTCCTGGAACGCCCGCGTTGCCTGTGATAGTCTCCTTCTTACGTCCTCTTCGCTTCGTCAGTCATGGGTTATCTTGCTTCAAAGGTAGGAGAATGCCTTAATTTCGTCTACATCGTGACCGCCAAAGTTGATATTAAGTTTCTCTCTGTTCTCAATTCGGCTATTTCTCATTATTTTGGTCTTTATCAGGCTTATTCTTAATTCATATACTGTACCCGTTAGTCTGTTATTCCATTCAACAGATTCTGTAATTCTTCTTTACTCTGATCATGGTTTTAATGCCTTCTTTCATTTCCACAATTGTTTCTTCGATCTATCGGCTGAACACTACGAGCGAGAGACTGTATCCCTGTCATACACACTTTTCAATCTAAGCACTTCGTTCTTGGTTTTCCATTCTTATTGTCCCCCCCCTCTCTCTCTCTCTCTCCCCCCCCAATAGGCACGAAAGTCCAAGTGCAAAACGCTCGGATTGAAAACGGCTTATGACAGGGATATAGTCTTTCGCCCCTACTGTTCAGTCTATTGATCGAAGAAGCAATGGTGCTGATAAGAGACAGTATCAAGTCGGTGATTAAAATTCAGGGTATCAATGATACGATGATGACATTGCTATCCAAAGTATATAAATAGAAGTAAGCTGTAGGGAGAGAGATTATATATATATATATACACTTGTACCATTTCACAGTTTCGATGCTCTTTGTAGATCGACAAATCCTATGAGTGTATCTTGATTTTTCTTCAGTCTTGCATCCATTATCAAGTGCAAAGTCGGAACTGCCTCTCTACTACTTTACCTTTCCTAAAGCCGAACTGATCGTCACCTAACACGTTTCTTTTCTTCCGCATTCTTCTTGTCAGTTGTTTAGATGCGTGAGTTGTTAAGCTGACTGTTCAACAGTTTTCGCATCTATCTGTCCTTGCTGTCTTCGGAACTGTGTGGATGATATTATTCCGAAAGTCTGGTGGTACGGCGTCAATCTCAGGCTTCTACATACCATCTTGAACAGTCGCTTTGTTACTATTTTCCACAATGGTCTGAAAAATTCGGATGGAATGTTATCTATCCAGTGTTATTCATCCCTAATGCCTTACTTGATTTCAAGTCTTCCAGAGCCGTTCTAAATTCTGACTTCGTACTGAATCCCCTGTGTCTTCCTTGTCTGTTCCACATTCTTCTTCTATCATGTCGTCAGACACGTCTTCCCTCTCACAGAGATCTGCAATGTACTCTTTCTACCCATCCGCTCTTCCCTCCGCGTTTAACAGTGGATTTTCCATTGCATTCTTAATGTTACCACTCTTGCTTTTCATTTCACTATCAGCTGTTTTGGCTTTTCAATATGCTGAATCATTCCTTGCAACGACCATTTCCTTATTGATTTATTCACATTATTCCTGTTTCGCCCAGCTACCCTTCACGTCCTATTAATGTCGTTGATAAGAGATTTCTATTTCTATTTTCCTGTCTTCCGTGACATTTTTGTAGTTCCTCCTTACGTCGTTCAGTTGAATTATTTCTTGGTTTCTTCGTAGTTAACTTCCGTGTACTTATGTCAGACGGTCCAGCTTCTGTGATCTCTTCAACTGAACAACGTACTGTGATATTCCTTTTCAGAAAATCTGCATCTTTGACCAACTTCAAACGCTTCTCGTCATTCCTCAGTACTTCAGTATCCCACTTCCAGCTGAAATCTTCCTGTGTCTAAGCGTCTCTTCCAGGTACACCTCTTTCTCTTGTGATTCTTGAACAACGGTATTGCGCTATTGCTATCAGAAATTTAGTGTAAAGCACAGTGGGATTTTCACCTCTCTCATTCCTACTGCCTAGATCATATTCTGCCGTATCCCTTTCTTCTGTTCCTGCTCGTACAAACTCGTTCCAGTCCCCCTTGATTATCAGATTTTCATCTTCCTTTACATAATGAATTACTCGTTGAATACCGTCATAGACTTTCCCTGTCTCTTCCCCTACTGCTTGCGACGCATGTATGTATACCTGACCCATTGTGGTCGGCGTTGGTTTCCTGTAGAATCGGATGAGAACAACAGTAGTTCACTCTCTGCCAACTTTCCTACACATAACTAATCCTACTACCGTTATACAGTTTTATGCTGCTGCTCACATTACTCTATATCCGTCTGACTAGAAATCCTTATCTTCTTTTCCTTTTACTTCACTGATCTTCAGTATATCTACATTGAACCTTTGCATTTCTCTTTTCAGATTTTCCACGTTCCCTACCACGCTCAAACTTCTAACATTACACGCCCCGTTGATTATTCAATTTTTGCTAGTGGTAACGATCGTCTTGACAGTTCAATTCCGGAGAACCGAGCGGTGAACTAATCTGGAATCTTTTGGCTCTGGAGACATCATCACGACACTTTTCTATCACAGGCCAAATGTCCTTTGGTACATATTATATGTCTTTAATGCAGTGGTTTCCATTACCTTCTACGTCCTCATGCACTTGATCATTGCTGATTCTGCCGCCTTTAGGAGCAGTTTCCCGCCTCAAGAGCAAGAGAGTGCCTTGAACCTCTTTCCGCAGCTCCTTCCTCTTTGACAAGATCGTTGGCAGAATGAGGGTGACTTCCTATACCGGAAGTTTTCAGCCACAATTGCTGATGATTTTCATCAAAATTTAAACAGTGGCTAGTTTCGAGCCCGGAAACCTGAACGATTTGATTTCCAGACAAAGACGTTTTGCCTAGACCACAGGATACGACGTCTTACTGACACTCTTACCAAAGAAATAAGATTCAAAAATTGGAAATGAGATCCCTAAGACCTGAGAAAGGATGTAAAAAATTAGATAAAATAGAAATTTAGATAGCAGAAAAAAGTTGAACCAGAGAACTCTGTAACAGTTGAATAATGAAAGAAATACAAAGAATGTCAGAGCGATAGTTACCTTTACAACCTAAAGAATATGTACTACCTGGATGAAGACGTTTTACAAGGCAAGAAGAGATGGCGTGAAGAAGCCTCAACGACGACGAAGGAAAGTGAAGATGGAAAATGATCGTATAGCTTAGAAGGCCGGAAATCTCCACCAAGTCTTTTCAGTTGACACCACACTGGGGCACTTGCGTGTTGATGATGATGAAATAATGACAACACAACACACAGTCCCCGAACAAAAGAAATCTTCGACCCGGCTGGAAATCGAACCTGGGCCCACTGTACTAGTCAGACGAGTTGACCGCTCAGCTCAGGGGCGGACAACTTGAGGATGATAATAATAGTATTGATGATGATTTACATGTAGAGCCATTATCTAAAGAAATTATTACGTGCCGACAGGCACTTAATTATATAATTTCTTTGTTATTTTGAACGGGTGTTTCAAGCCCGCACATCTTATGGAAATTACCTATTTATGGGTCCATGCTGAAACTTAATGTCTCCGAATTTCTGATTCTGTTGTAAATATCTGTTGAGGTATTTCATGTCATGCATATTACTCGGTCGACTTTCCCGCTTCGGAGACGCAAAACGTAACCCTCTGTCCACAGAGGGCTTCAAATCGCAACGTGAAACATGGCAGTGTGTGGGAAGCAGCGTGTTGTAATCTAGTTTCTAAGGCAGAAAACTAGTTTCCAACTGAAATCCAAAGAAGAATGAAAGCTGTGTACGTTGATGATTGTATCGATATCAGTAATGTGTGACATTGGTTCGTTAGTGCTCGTAATGGAGGAAACGGAGGTGCTAGGCACGAAATGTCTGGCAGTGCTCGGAGTGAACGACTGCGTGCAGCAACCGACGAGGCTCATCGAATCGGGTTGTTACTCATCACAGTGTCCCGGGACGATCAAGGTGCGGTGCATCTGGAATTTATGGATGAAGGCACCACAATAAACCCTACAAAGTACTGCCAGCCCCTCAGAAAACTGAAAGCATGAATTGGAAGAGTTCATCCACACATGGAGAATTTTCTCCTTCAGCATGACAACGCCAGATTACACAGGAACGCTGCGACATCCGCAACAATCCACGCCTTGGGTTCGCTGTCGTCGCTCATTCTCCCTACAGTCCCCACTTGGTCCCACCCGATTTTCATGTTTCCTAAACTTAAAGAGTAGCTTCGAGAACTTCACTTTGGCAGTGATGAAGTAGTGCAAAGAGAGGTTAGGTTGTGGCTCCGTCAACAAAGCCAAATGTTGCACAGTGGCGGCATCAACAAACTAATCTGTCGTTGAGAGAACTGTATTCGTCGCCAGGGTGACTATGTAGAGAAATAAACATGTTTTAACTACAATCGAGCCTAACTGATGATTCAATTACACATTCCCACCAGTAGATACCTACAGATACACTACTGGCCATTAAAATTGCTACACCACGAAGATGACGTGCTACAGACGCGAAATTTAACCGACAGGTGGAAGATGCTGTGAAATGCAAATGATTAGCTTTTCAGAGCATTCACACAAGGTTGGCGGCGGTGACGACACCTACAACGTGCTGACACGAGGAAAGTTTCCAACCGATTTCTCATACACAAACAGCAGTTCACCGGCGTTGCCTGGTGAAACGTTGTTGTGATGCCTCGTGTAAGGAGGAGAAATGCGTACCATCACGTTTCCGACTTTGATAAAGGTCGGATTGTAGCCTATCGCGATTGCAGTTTATCGTATCGCGACATTGCTGCACGCGTTGGTCGAGATCCAATGACTGTTAGCAGAATATGGAATCGGTGTGTTCAGGAGGGTAATACGGAACGCCGTGCTGGATCCCAACGGCCTCGTATCACTAGCAGTCGAGATGACAGGCATCTTATCCGCATGCCTGTAACGGATCGTGCAGCCACGTCTCGATCCCTGAGTCAACAGATGGGGACGTTTGCAAGACAACAACCATCTCCACGAACAGTTCGACTACGTTTGCAGCAGCATGGACTATCAGCTCGGAGACCATGGCTGCGGTTAGCCTTGACGCTGCATCACAGACAGGAACGCCTGCGATGGTGCGATGGTGTACTCAAAGACGAACTTGGGTGCACGAATGGCAAAACGTCATTTCTTCGGATGAATCCAGGTTCTGTTTATGTCCTTGTTTGGCGACATCGCTGTGAACGCACATTGGAAGCGTGTATTCGTCATCGCCGTACTGGCGTATCACCCCGCGTGATGGTATCGGGTGCCATTGGTTACACGTCTCGGTCACCTCTTGTTCGCATTGATGGCACTCTGAACAGTGGACGTTACATTTCAGATGTGTTACGACCCGTGGATCTACCCTTCATTCGATCCCTGCGAAACCCTACATTTCAGCACGATAATGCACGACTGCGTGTTGCAGGTCCTGTACGGGCCTTTCTGAATACAGAAAATGTTCGACTGCTGCCCTGGTCAGCACATTTTCTAGTTCTCTCACCAATTGAAAACGTCTGGTCCATGGTGGCCGAGCAACTGGCTCGTCACAATACGCCAGTCACTACTCTTGATGAACTGTGGTATCGTGTTGAAGATGCATGGGCAGCTGTACCTGTACACGCCATCCAAGTTCTGTTTGACTCAATGCCTAGGCGTATGAAGGCCGTTATTACGGCCAGAGGTGGTCGTTATTGGTACTGATTTCTCAGCATCTATGCACCCAAATTGCGTGAAAATGTCAGTTCTAGTATAATATATTTGTCCAATGAATACCCGTTTATCATCTGAATTAATGGCCAGTAGTGTATTTCTATGATTTGCGTAGTTCCTGTTGTGACTGTTATTGTAATTCTAGGCTATTACGATTTTGCGTTTTGAGGAATGAGCTATTCTACATATTTAAATCTTCACGGTAATTGATAACAGACAAACAGTTGCAGGAAAATGATTTATTGAAATAATTGACCACGGTTTCGGTATGTCTAAATATCCCTTCATCAGAAGCAAAAATACACTAAAATCACATCCTGCAGTGGTGATGCATAAACAAATCGTGCCAAAGGCGTCGTCAGTTTGGCACGATTGTTTTATGCATCTCCACTGCAGGATGTGATTTTAGTGTATTTTTGCTTCTGAGGAAGGTGTATTTAGATATACCGAATCCAAGGTAAAGGATTTCAATAAAAATTTATCCTGCAACTGTTTGGCTGTTATCAATTACCGTGAAGATTTTCAACAGTTGCCGTTTCAGCCATGTTTAAAATTTTGACATATTTAAATATTTAAAGCAATCTGTACAATTTTGTAATCTTAACATTTCAGCCTGTGTAGTTTTTTTGCTGGTAGTACTTCATCATAAATAATTTTAGATAACTGTATCTGAGGTTACTACCAATATTGATTGCTGGGTCATTAATATACAACATAAACAGCAAGGGTTCCAACACGCTTTATTGCTGCACCTCCAACCAAGGTTACAGCCTGCATTCTCTCTATCAAGAATCCGGTCACAAATTTCGTTTGGTACCCATATTATCCGACTTTTCCCTATGAATACTATATCCAATGGATTCTCTTGATCTATGGATTTTGCAATGCCTTGTGGGACAAGTGAGAGTTGGTATTTCGCAAGATCGATGTGTCTGTGATCCGTGCTGGTTGACATGGAGTCCATTTTGCCAAGCCATCTCGTTACGTTAGGGCTCAGAATACAATGAAGACTATCTCTCTCTGATATCCCGGTCTTCCCGTCTACAACTTAATGGAAGTTATCCCCCGATGTCTTGATGGATTCCGTTCCTTCTTGTCAGCGTTCTCCTCTCCAAGTCTGCGGAGAACCTCTACATTCCTTACCTTATTAGTCAACCTAATTTGCAACATTCGTCTCTATCACCACATCTCAAACACCATTCTCTCGGTTTTCTCACAGACCATTTTTCACTACCATATAATGCTGTGCTCCAAATGTACATTCTCAGAAATTTGCCTCCCAAATAAAGGCCTATGTCTGATACTAGTAGACTTCTCAAGTGGCCAGGAATGGTCTTTTGCTAGTGATGGTCTTCTTTTTATGTCCTCTGTGCTCCCTCCCCAACAGGCTACTTTGTTGTCTAGGTAGAAAAATTCCTTCACTTCCTGTACTTCGTGATTCACAATCCCGATCTTAAATTTCTCGCAATTCCCATTTCTGCTACTTCTTATTATTTTCGTCTTTCTTTGGTTTATTCTCAGTCCATATCCTGTACTCATTAGACTGTTCACCCCAGTCAACAGATCCTGTAATTCTTCTTCACTTTCACTCAGAATAGCCATATCATCAGCGTCTATTATCATTATTATTCCTTCACGTTGAGGTCTGATTCCATTCTTGAACCTCTCTTTTACTTCCGTCATTGCTTCTTCGATGTATAGATTGAACAGTAGGGGCGAAAGACTACATCCCTGTCTTAAACCGTTTTTAATCTGAGCACTTCTTTCATGGTCTTCACATCTTAATGTTCTCTCTTGGTTCTTGTATATATTGTATAAGAGAGCAGCTACTATCCCATAAAAATAAATAGCATTTGTGATCTGAGTGTGTTTTATTACAGACCCAGCTTGCCTAAGTAAGCCGTATATAACTGAAGTGCCGAAGGGTCCCCAGACATTTCCCGCTAGCGAATGTTACACCTCAACACAGATCTATTCCATCGGCACGTAGCTCATCTTGAGGTGGACGTTTCTTTTTGTATAGAGGCTTGTACCGTACTCGAGATCTGGATGATTAAGCCAATTATTTCGTTCCCTGTGATACACTGACGTTCGACCGCCATGCCCGACGGTGGTGGGTCAAGCATGTTTACGGTTACAGAGGACTTGAAGCGCTTACCAGTCCCAAACTTCGGAACACCGGAATCATCAAATTCGCACTCAGTCATGTCGACTGGGCTACTGATGTGCTCACCCTTTGGCACAGCGCAGAAGGCATGTTGCGGCTTATAGAATGCCATGGACGCAACAAGTATACCTCCCCCCCCCCCCCCACCTCCCCAAGACAAAATTTCGCTGTGAATATTTTGGATCTTTCCTTTTAACATTCTCATTGCTAGAGTAGAAGAGGTCACGGAAAGCAAGTATTGCTGCAAAAATAGTCTACATATATACCTCACAAGCCACGGTGCTTGACGGAGAGTACCACATACCACTACTTGTCATTTTATGTCCTACTCCACTTGCAAATAGTGTAAGGGGAAAACACTGTCTAAAAGGCTCCGCACGAGCCCTAATTTCTTGTACCTTATCTCCGTGGTCCTTACGCGAAAAGTACGTTCGCAGCAGTAGAATCGTTCTGCAGTCAGCCTCAAATGCCGGTGCTCTAAATCTCCGCAATATTGCCTCGTGGAAAAAGCGTCATCTTCCCTCCAGCGAACCCCTTTAGAGTCCACGACGCATCTCCGTAATACTTGCGTTCTGAACGAACCCACCGGTAACAAACCTAGCAGCACGCCTCTCAATTGCTTCGATGTCTTCCTTTAGCCCGACCTGGTGGGGCTCCAAAACACTGTAACACTGCTCAAGAATGGGTCGCACTAGCTTTAATCGACGTGACTGTGTCACGCACCACACTGATAACACTGTATTCGAAAGTTACAGAATTGTTGCTTCTACTCACAGGCATTAACTTTCATTTTATAACATTTATTGCAAACTTTCATTCATCACACCAACTAGGAATGCTCTCTAAGTCATGCTGTATACTTCTGCAGTCACTCAACGACGACACATTGCCGTACACCACAGCGTGATCAGCAAACAGCCGTACATTGTTGATCGCCCTGTCCGTCAGATGATTTATGCACCAGCGGAAAGTACTCCAGTCAGAGCACAAAAAATGCGAACGTGTTCCTGTTTATTTAAAAGACTGACTGGGGTACCAGTTACCTTATTCTAATTCTTGAGCACCTTTAAAATTTTCCCTAAAATTTTTTTAATGCGAACACGTTGGCACTCTTTTTAACATACACCTGATCTCTGACTTCCACAAGCATCCCTAACTGTAACTCTCTCACATCCACTATTCCATCGCTATAAGTCGCTCCTAAGATGTCTTGGCAAAATGAATTCCATGCCAACCAGCATGGATTACTGACACATCGATCATGTGAAATCCTACTTTTGCTTTTCTCTCAAGGCATCTAAAATCCATCGATCAGGACTATAAGTTGGACTTAGTATTTTTGACTTTTGGAAAGCATTTGAATGAGTACCACACCTATGCTTGTAAACAAAAGTGAGATAATGTGGATACCGAAAGAAATTTGCCACTAAACTGAGGAATTCTTGGTAGAGAGGAGCTCAAAAAATGCGAACATGTTCCAATTTATTTAAAAGACTGTGGCTGGGGTGCCAACTGCCTTGTTCTATCTTCCTCAGCACCTTTAAGTTTTTTCCCAAAAATTTTGGAATGTGAACACGTTGGTACTCCTTTTAACATGCAACTCCCACAAGCTTCTGTAACTGTAACTCGTTCACTCGCAGTAGTGCATCGCAGGACGTCACTCCAACTTGCCCATTCTCCCTCAGTGATTCAGGCCAACTCATTATCACCTTGCGTCTTTCTGTCACCGTCTCCTGTGTCATAGAGTCTCTTTCGTTCTGTCCTACTACTACTATTCTCCCCTCTCACTGTCATTTCCTCGCTCTCTCTGTCTACTACTATCTCATTAAGCAGGGCACGTCACTCATATGAAAAGAAACGTATTGGTCAGTACAATTTCGGTAGTTTGCTTATTGAAATTGAAATAACGCAAAACTAATTTTACACCTCGGACCGAGATTTACGTACAAATAAATTTTGCCTGTGCTTCAGTAGTACAACATGGGGTACCCAGAACACATGTTATGATAACGGAGACACTTTACAGCATATATCACCGTAATATGCCTCTTTTTAAACTACATTCTCCCCTCATATCGGCTTTGACTTGTGTATGTTACGTGTACATGCGGAATAATTTTACATCTCTAAAGCTCAGAAACGGATAAAGATATCGATAAAATTTTCAATGTGGTTCGAGATCGTGAGCTTAGGAATATATTGTAAACATTTCACTATTTGATGAGCACACCTGTATTGGAATTCGCGGCTCATTTTTTTTTAAGAAAGAATAGGTTTTGTAAAGAACCGGCCATGAACTAGTAGTACCTCCATAAGCCCCTTAAGGCTCACCGTAACCACATCAAATGCAGAAAGGACTAGCCAATTTGCTTAGTTTGCCTAAACTGGATGAAGTATTTAATATTCATACTTTGACCTTGTACCGTAGGATTGTGACACTAATGAGATCGTTCTGGTGGGTATACAAATGTTCCCGAACCAAAGGGTCATCCAAATCACTTGACACTACTGTTCTATCATAGAACACGAGATATGCGCGCAAGAAAAATCCCGTTTCTATCCGCGGCATTTTAGAACTTACTGGTAAACGTGCTGTGTGTCCTGTCACAATTCCCTGTGGCATCCCTGACGATACCCTTGTCTCTGATGAACACTGGCATTGTACTGGGTTCCATTACTTATGAAGTCTTCTAGCTACTCACATATCTGGGAACCTAAACAGTACACTGTCCGCTGCTCGTGGTCTTGGGGTAGCGTTCTCGCTTCCCGATCACGGGGTCCTAGGTTCGATTCCCGGCCGGGTCAGGGATTTTTCCTGCCTCGTGATGACTGGGTGTTGTTGCGTCGTCATCATCATCATTCATCGCCATTACGGTCGGACGAAGGTAATGGCAAACCACCTCCACTAGGACCTTGCCTAGTAAGGCGGTGCGGGTCTCCCGCATCGTCCCCCTACGTTTTGTCAAGAAGCATGGGACTTCATTTCCATTTCCAAACAGTATAATCGGACCTTCATCAACCACTACAGTGGGGCATGTCTCAAACGCTTTCCGGAAACCTAGAAATATGAAATCTGCTTGTTGCCCTCCGCGCATCCTTCTATAGTGTTTCTATTTGAAATTTCCACCATTTAGTGGGCAAGCAGCTTACGCTGAATTTTTGTCGAAGAGGAGCGGGTGGTTCCTCTTACTGACAGCCGCCGGCAGACGCGCTTCAGTATGCGAGGGAGGAGGTAGAGGGTGACACGTGCGGCACGCGCAGCGGCTTGGTGGCCGAATAGCTGCTCCCAAAGCGGCCCTTCATTATCAGGAGGCGAGACCCGCATCGTTGAGAAGGGCGCTTACGCAATCTGGCACCTGATCTCCCGTAATTGAATCATAATAGGCGATCGCAAACAGGTGGGCCCCGAGCGGCCGTCCCTCACCGCCGCCACTCCGCCGTCATCGTGCTCGATCCTAGAAGCCGCCACCGCAGCGAATTCGCCTCAGTCCAGAATTAATAATTGTGTGAAGCTTCAAAAGGGCTGACAGTAACATACACTAAAACTGCACCATAACGATGGGCAGCGCTTAACGAAGTTTTACTTACTGTGTGCATAAAGTTTCGTAGGAATTTTTATTTATTTTTATAATCAATCTTCCGACTGGTATGATGAGACTTGCCACGACTGCCTATCATGCACCAACCTCCTCATCACTTATACCTAACGCCCTTATCTACTCGATGTATTTTAATCCTCCTACAGTTTTTACCTTCTGTAGCTCTCTCTAGCATCATGGACGTTATTCCATGACTTCTTAACACATGTCCTACCGTCCTGTCCCATCCTATTTTCCATATACTTTTTTCTTCTGCGGAGTACTTCTTCATTCTTTGTCTTATCATGCAACCTAATTTTCAGCACCCTTTTACAGCTCAGTATCCCAAACGATTCGATGCTCCTATTATCCGTTTTCTCCACATTCATTGATAAGCTGCCATACAGTGGTGTCCTCTAAACATGAAAGATACGGGTACTTCACACTGTTTCAACATTCTGCTAAAATGAAGGCCTCTGTTGACTTCTCTTGGCCAGGAACGCGATTCTTACATCAACTTGTCTGAATTTTGTTTCTTCCTTGCTTCGGCCGTCATGTGTTATTTTGCATCCAAGTTAGCAGAAATCATTTATTCCTTCTACTTCATGCCCACCAAAGTTGATATTAGGTTTATCGCAAGAAAAAAAAAAAAATGGTTCAAATGGCTCTGAGCACTGTGGGACTTAACATCAGATGTCATCAGTCCACTGGAACTTAGAACTACTTAAACCTAACTAACCAAAGGACATCACACATCCATGCCCGAGGCAGGATTCGAACCTGCAACCGTAGCGGTCGCGCGGTTCCAGACTGAAGCGTCTAGAACCGCTCGGCCACATCGGCCGGTTATCGCTAGTCTCATTCATGCTGATCCTCATAACTTTTGTCTCTTTTCGGTTTACTTTCACCCCATATTCTGCACTCACTAGATCATTCACTCTGTTCATTATGTCCTGTAATCCTTCTTGGCACTTATTGAACACAGTAATGGCGTCAGAGAACCCTGCCACTGATATCCTTTCACACTGAATTCTGATCTAACTCTAGAATCTTTCTTTTATCTCCGTCATTGCTTCTTAGATGTATGGACTGAATTGCAGGGGCGAAAAACTGAATCTCTGTCTTACACCCTTTTTAGTCCGAGCACTTCGTTCTTTGTTTTTCAGTGTTATTTGTCCCCTCCTCTTTCTAGTACATATTATATGATACCATTCTTTCCCTACATCGTACTCCTCTTCTTAGAACTTGAAACAGCTTGTGCCGTTTTACATGTCGAATGCTTTTTATGCATCGACAGTCCTCTTAAGGTGTCTTGATTTTCATTAAGTCTTGCTTCCATTATGAAGTGCAATATTGAAACTCACTCTCTGGCAAACTGGCAAACTGATCTTCTAACAGCTCCACAATTTAGTTTTTCGTTCTTCTGTATATTATTTTTGTCAGCGATTTTAGTGCATGAAACTTTAAGCTGATTAAACGACAGTTTTCATGCTTATTTGCTCTTCTTGTACTGGTATAGTCTGGAGAGGGAGATATAGAGAAAATCGAAATGAAGCGAAAAATATTGAAAGGTAAGATCACCAAGGCTCTTTTCACAAATTTATGAGTACAGTTAAAAATGATAGGCGTGAGAAATAAACGAGAGCCTGTAAAGTGCATAGGCACCTAGACAGTAAATAAGGAAGTTAAGCAAATATAAATGTAATCCACAAAGCCGAACGAACACAACATTATAGATATTTCTGGCTTAATAACTAGCTAAGGAAAGAAGAAGAAAACAATGAGCCTGTTTAGGAAAATCTAGATCCCACTACCTTATAGGAACTAGAAATAGCATTAAAATAAATGAAGAATAGGAAGTATACAGGAGAAGACGGAATAAATGCATAATTGCTGAGATATAGGGACCTGGTACAAAATCAGAGATTTATAGATCTAATTAACAGATGTTGACAGGAATAAGATTCCAAGATTCTGGTTGCATGCCCAAAATACGTCTATATTTATAAAAAGACAGACGTTTTACTACTAGACGAAAAAACGGCCTTAGAAATGGAAGATCATGTAGGCGGATGAGAGATATGTGTAGGCCTACGTTATTCCATTCTGCTTCGAAACCTTTGACAGAGTTCATCAGTCGTAGGGGCTGGCGAATGATGGCATATCAGTCTTCTGGCAAACTATGACCAGATGTTTTCAATGGGCGAACACCATCTTTATTGAGTTAGCTGAGAACAGCACAAGCAGTATGAAGTTACGTTGAAAACGCCAGATGCTCATGAAGATATGGCACAGCCAATTACAGCGACTGATGTCCAAATTACGAACTATACAGGTCAGAGGTGATCGTGTTAGGTACTGAATATCATTCCGCATCATCACACCCGGTTCTGGGACCACGAGATAGTGAAGGATGAATTCTGCCAATGGTCAGTACTCTGGAAAACTCCACACAAGGTATGTCCATCTTGAGGACATACGCAGAAATAGGACTCGTCAAAAACGCCGTGGTGTCACTCTCGTTGTCCAGTGTTGTCATTCCGCCAATGCTATCACGCCTCGCCCTCCTGTCACGTCAGGGGAAACCATGGCAGTGGTCGTCGTGTTGACAGTTCGTGGTTCTCGAGATATAGACGCACTTCACGTGAAGAGATGCCCATGTTCTAACTCGAGGTACGTGACATAGCTATACTGTCCTACATGGTCGAGCGAACAATATGTCTACCCTCTCAAGTGCTAATAGCGTGTGACCACAGAGAACCTGCACGGCGTTATGGTTTTCCTGAACCCATCGATTCCACGTTCACATGATAGTTGCGTGAGCATCAATATTGAGCTATTGTCACTGTTGAGGAGTGACACTGGTCTCTGGTCCGCCGTGTTACATGGCTGCAAGTAAGACAGTTTACTTATTGGACAGTCCGCCTTGATACATCAACAAATCGGGAAGTTTCACCACCGTGGGGTCATGTGCACAGCCAAACACAAAAAATCCTTTCTGCCATCCTGTCACGTTTGCTCACTGCCCACATTACTGCGGTGATTTCATGTAACGTAACACGAAGTGCTATGACTTACGTCATAGGTGAAGGATCACATGACCGCCCAATACCAGTTCTCCAATATGCACATCGCTCCAAAGCGACAAATGTGCTCTTTTAAGGGGTAGAGTAATATTTTGTGTGGCTTACGTACACTACTTGACAATTGATAAGAAACAGAGATATATTGGGACAGAAATAATTGCAGGTAGTATGAAAAACACTATGTATGTCATAGATGTGGATAGTACATTTATAGCAGAACAAGGTACGTATTTCAGGATAAGGGAACAGAGATAAATAACGTTCTTGTTCCACATATGTCAGACTCCTGGCAAAAGTCGATATCCGAGTCTTCGGTTTTCCACATTTTGCACCTGTTATTCATGCTGACTACCACACTGTTCTTGTCGTTGGGCCTACGTGCATGACTATAGCGCTTGAGGCTGAGGCTTCGAATATTGCATGTGGCGGAAAGTATTTTTGAAATTGGGTTAGACAAGTACGTGTTTACATTGAGGTAATACACTCCTGGAAATGGAAAAAAGAACACACTGACACCGGTGTGTCAGACCCACCATACTTGCTCCGGACACTGCGAGAGGGCTGTACAAGCAATGATCACACGCACGGCACAGCGGACACACCAGGAACCGCGGTGTTGGCCGTCGAATGGCGCTAGCTGCGCAGCATTTGTGCACCGCCGCCGTCAGTGTCAGCCAGTTTGCCGTGGCATACGGAGCTCCATCGCAGTCTTTAACACTGGTAGCATGCCGCGACAGCGTGGACGTGAACCGTATGTGCAGTTGACGGACTTTGAGCGAGGGCGTATAGTGGGCATGCGGGAGGCCGGGTGGACGTACCGCCGAATTGCTCAACACGTGGGGCGTGAGGTCTCGACAGTACATCGATGTTGTCGCCAGTGGTCGGCGGAAGGTGCACGTGCCCGTCGACCAGGGACCGGACCGCAGCGACGCACGGATACACGCCAAGACCGTAGGATCCTACGCAGTGCCGTAGGGGACCGCACCGCCACTTCCCAGCAAATTAGGGACACTGTTGCTCCTGGGGTATCGGCGAGGACCATTCGCAACCGTCCCCATGAAGCTGGGCTACGTTCCCGCACACCGTTAGGCCGTCTTCCGCTCACGCCCCAACATCGTGCAGCCCGCCTCCAGTGGTGTCGCGACAGGCGTGAATGGAGGGACGAATGGAGACGTGTCGTCTTCAGCGATGAGAGTCGCTTCTGCCTTGGTGCCAATGATGGTCGTATGCGTGTTTGGCGCCGTGCAGGTGAGCGCCACAATCAGGACTGCATACGACCGAGGCACACAGGGCCAACACCCGGCATCATGGTGTGGGGAGCGATCTCCTACACTGGCCGTACACCACTGGTGATCGTCGAGGGGACACTGAATAGTGCACGGTACATCTAAACCGTCATCGAACCCATCGTTCTACCATTCCTAGACCGGACAGGGAACTTGCTGTTCCAACAGGACAATGCACGTCCGCATGTATCCCGTGCCACCCAACGTGCTCTAGAAGGTGTAAGTCAACTACCCTGGCCAGCAAGATCTCCGGATGTGTCCCCCATTGAGCATGTTTGGGACTGGATGAAGCGTCGTCTCACGCGGTCTGCACGTCCAGCACGAACGCTGGTCCAACTGAGGCGCCAGGTGGAAATGGCATGGCAAGCCGTTCCACAGGACTACATCCAGCATCTCTACGATCGTCTCCATGGGAGAATAGCAGCCTGCATTGCTGCGAAAGGTGGATATACACTGTACTAGTGCCGACATTGTGCATGCTCTGTTGCCTGTGTCTATGTGCCTGTGGTTCTGTCAGTGTGATCATGTGATGTATCTGACCCCAGGAATCTGTCAATAACGTTTCCCCTTCCTGGGACAATGAATTCACGGTGTTCTTATTTCAATTTCCAGGAGTGTATGTAATACGTATTTGCCGTTCTCACCGTCCCTGGTACAGCACAACAAAATAGCGTTTTGCATCTCAAGTAAGTGAGTATCATATACCCTGTAAGCAAGGAAAGAAGGGACAAAAATAAACATAAAATAAGAGCAGGTTTTGCTGTGTTACGGCGACGATAGTAATTTTACAACGTCTACGTTTACAACCGATCACATTTACAAAAGGTGTTCGAAGAAAGAGTAACTGAGTTGAGAGAGCTGTAGTTCTGCATCGCGGTGTAGCTTGCTGTCCAGGTTTCGAGAGGGTGTGTTTCTGGATGAGGTATCCAACATATTGCTTCCCCCTACTTATACCTCCCGAGGAGATCACGAATGTAAAATTAGAGAGATTCGAGCGCGCACGGAGGCTTTCCGGCAGTCGTTCTTCCCGCGAACCATAAGCGACTGGAACAGGAAAGGGAGGTAATGACAGTGGCACGTAAAGTGCCCTCCGCTACACACGGTTGGGTGGCTTGCGGAGTATAAATGTAGATGTAGATGTATCGGCGATGGTAAGATCGACAAGCTTACCAGCTGCACGTGTGGCTTTGTACGTCATCTGGTGACATCACATGTTCAACATTTGTCATCCACGTTGGGTACTTCCCGACATTCGCAGCCCCTTGAGTCTTATATTGAATTACCTGTCTCAACTTCATCTATGTCGCTTTTTTTTTTAACTTTAATAACAGACACCCAGTATAACAACTGTATGAGTGTCTATGAGAAACACTAAGCCTAACGTACCACAACCAGCAACGTTTGCTACAATAGAGCATGATAGAGCAATAGAGCAATGAGCAAGTATGTGCCATTTGATGATTAACAGCACGCTCGGAACTGCCTGCACCGTCTCGCCCACGTTGAAACACGGAAGTCGACCGCGGAGCGGTTGTGGAGCACGGATTGTCTTTCTACGTTTCGAGAGCTGTACCGGATGCGATGAGAAATTCTAAATTTGCAGCCACTTGGGCTGCGGTTTACCGAGCGGAGAGCGAGCTCTTCCGCTGGCGTGCAGACAGAGCACGGCTAGCGGCGCGCAGGCCCCTCCGCTCCCCGGCTTGTGAGCACAATGGGCGCTGCGCGGGTTGCCGCTCGCAGCCCGTGTCAGGCGCAGCGCATGAAAAGCCGGGCGCGGAGGGAAGAGGGGAGAGGCAGCGAGATCCGGAATAAATAAAAGGAAAAAGCGCACGGAATGTTCCGCATTGCAGATTCCGCGGCCGGTCACGCGGCCCCGTCGAGCGCTGCGTGACATAACGGCTTCATTCCTGCGCTACTTTGCGACGCGGATGCGTGCATGCGCTTCACCGGGGCTTACGTGATAACGAGCGCTTCTGCGACAGGCAAGTGCCGAACGCCGGATCGCTTACATAAGACACTGTTGTCTAACAGTATTGCGTCGTGCGTTGCGAATAACTGGTCACACAGTTAGCCAAAGTCGTACAACAGGTGCTGTTAATGTAGTTGCTAAGGAGAAAAAAAAATCTTCAATATACATAGTGTTAATCTCAAAATTGCTTGTGCATTAATATTCATACAGGCGGGAAAGTAGTATCCTTTAGGTTAGAAAGGAGATGCTTGAGCCGTACGTGGCTCATGTTCGTGCCATTTCTTATTTTACGTCTTGCTTTTACCGTACTGCCACCTCGTAATGTTAAATTTCAAATACTGTTGCCACTGAGTTGCTGCCTTGCCTGCCCGTGAGTGGCAGCAGCAGCGCTTATCGATATAAGTCCTGCTCTATTATCTTTGCTGAACTGCTATCACTTCCCGGTCGTCGAGTGGCGACCGGTGAGTTGGAACGTGCCAGCAGTTAGTTCGGACCTGGCAGTGTTTGAGTTGGCTCGCAGCACAAGTTCAGTCGGGGAACGGCAGCAGTGACGTCCGGATCGCCATGACTCGCACGACGGTTGCCGACACACGTGATTGGTGTGGGGACGACTTTGGTTGATCGTCAGTCGATCGTCTTGCCGAACGACGTGTATTTGGCCGGCGATCGCTTATGGGTTGGCTGTGTGTGCCGACTCGTGATTCGTCCCTGTTATTGTGCAGTCACTGCCGTTAGCATTGTTTAGTTCTTCGTGCAAGTGTTCTAGAAACTGTGTGTAGTTTGTGTGAATTTGATTGACTAGTTATTTTAAACGTTGTCGGCCTGCTGGATCTGAGAGGTCGGCCGTCTCATCGGGCGACGTGTAACTGGTTCTCTGAGCGTCTCTGGGCCCCTTCAATTACGATCTTCTGGAACTTAGGTCGGTCCTTTCCTGGTGCAGGGATGTCACTTAGCCAGTGGGCGTGTTTCCTCTGCATGGTTGGGTCCGAGCCAGTATTTTCGCCGTCGTGTGTCTGGAAGTGATGGGAGACACACCAGCAGTGAAGTCGCGACGGAGCAGCAGTCGCGGACGGACCAGCAGGCAGTTGGTCGGTTGGTGTGGAGCAGCGAGGAAACCTCGGCACGTGTTTTGGCCGAGCCCGCTGGCCGTGTCCACGCGCCGTCGGAGTGTGTGCTGCTGTTCCCATTGCTATGAGGTCCGTAGCTCACCGATCCTGGAAGCGAAAGTTAGGTTTGACTTAAGACTACCAGCAAGTCACGACTGCTCGCTTTGTGTTGGTTGGATTTCGTCGTCGGCTGTTGGGACATGTTATCTTGTTGGTGGGCCCGTTGACCCTCGGTCGGTTGGGTTGTCGGATCGTGAATGGTTGGCCCGACTGCCTGTCTCCCCTAAGCGAACGTTAGTATTTCAAGTGCAGACCGACCCCCGGAAACTTATGAGCGCCGCTGGCTGTACTGCCGTTTCTTATTGGTGTTTGATTGTGTATTTTGGCTTATAGCCGATGGTTTGAATTTGTATGCTTTTAGTTGTGTTTTAAATCACGGGCCTTCAGCCGTTTTAAAAATTAAAGAGGTCGTGCCCTTAAGCCATAACATTGTGTGACATATTCAGTCGATAGTTAAGCTCGGAAATTTGCACTGTAATGGTTGGGCAACTAAATAAAGTTATATGTGTTCGAGTGTAACTGACAGCCGTTCGTTTTTGGCCCACTACAAAAATTAGCGATTTGGACAAGCACCTCAAACAAGTCAAAGCCAAAGCAATACGGTACCACCAGACACAAACAGAAACAAGAGTGAAACTGACAGCAAATAGAATGGCAAGCACAAATGTAACCACGCTCTGCTACCAGTGAAACGCCTGGTTAAATCGGCAGGACAGAACAGGCAGTTGTAAATGGGGCGCACTACAAAAATCTTTGCACCTATTACACAATACTGACTTCAAAATGTTTCATTTCAGAAGACTTTTTGCAGATTATACAGTTATCGGAAATATGGCATGAAAAGGCCTACGCAAGATAGAAAGGAAACATTTGATAAGATTTCAGTTTGGTTCTAAGATTGGGAACTTGGTTTAAACTTACAGAAGTGTAAGATGTCAGCTTCACAAGGCGCACAAATGTAGTATCCTGCGACTACAATATCAAGGACGCACTAAAATCAGTGAACTCATAGCAAGACCTTCGTGTAACAATTTAACTGGATATGAAATTGAACAATGAGACTGACTCAAATCCTACGGTGTGTAGGTGGTAGGCCTCAATTAACTTGCATGATATTGGGAAAATGCAGACAGTCTCGAAAATAAATTATGAAAAATACTTGTACTGTCAGTCTTAGAATATCGGACGATACGAATCACGGTACGATACGTACGAGGGTTGAAAATTTATTTACAACTTCTACGAACACACTACGCGAATGAAATCATCACGTTTTCGAAACACCTTAATTTTATTCCGTTGCGACGCAGAAATTTGAAATTGAGCTCAAAGGTGCCTACAAAGTTCCTCTGCGATGGTGTAAAAGGTCGGCACCCTGCGACATTACCCACGGACTTGACGGCACTTCAAACAGAAATGAGTCAATACATGCGAAAAAAAAAGTCGGAGCTCAGAAGTCCACATGACGTTCAAGATGGGTTAATGATGCCACAATAGCACCACATTTCACTATAATTCTGCTCACCACCGCCGTGGGCGTGTCGCACGTCACAGCCCCTCTTACCAATGGTTCACCCCTTCTTTCGACGGCTCTGCTATGAAGGTCAGAACCGTAACGCCCGGCGTTGAAATCTCGCCAGTTTCTAATGAGGGGCCGATGAAACATTTCAGACACACCAGCGCTCAGAGTCTGCGCTAGAAGGTGGCCAAAGGGCGCCAATGAAACCAGCCCTTCTCTTGCATCTTCGAATCCCAAACATATCGCGGCCGTAAAGGGCAGTTCGCAGTGCGATGAGCAACAGGGCGAAGTTATTGACAACGTTTGACACTGTTCACACCTCGCGGGCGATTCAACCCTTTTCCTGAGAAACCATAGGTCTGCAACTACAATGAACGTTATCTCATCACTTGGTGGAATGCAGTGAGGCCATGCAGTCTGGTACTGTTACAAACCGTTCAAAACGGTTTTCCAATCAACTACTTTTCCAATAAAGTACTTATATAATAACTCAGTTTCTGCTTCCTACGGGGTTTATTGTGGTGTCCCGAAACCATCGGAACGCTTGCTATCAGTGGCCGCCCTAGAACCCTAACATCAGGATGCGTGTTGCCACCCAGTCGCTGTAACTCTTGTGCTGGCCGCAAGGCGGTTACCGGGGAAAAACCAACCCCAGCCATTGTAATATGGTAAAATGTCCATGAAGTGATAGTGACAGGCACACCTGCAACGGATACTCACCGAAATCAAGCACCCTAATCCTGAGAGGCAAGAGGACTCACCGACATCAAGCATCCCAGTGATGATAATTTATAAAGATATTTTCTTGTACTAATTAATTACCGACCAAAGACGGACGGAATTCCGATGAGAACAGAAAACTGTGACATCCACATCGATGTCTCTGCATCACGCTAAGCGTAGTTCAGACACTGAAATGGCTAACCATATTGTAGTGGACAGTCTTATTCCCAAAATTAAAGTAAAATTCGAGCATATATATATCAACCATTACAACAGAAAGGTTTATATTACTTCGTAAATGAAATGTAGGATCAAATGCGTCGGTTATTAATTGTAAAAAGAGGCACACATGTATTTGTCGATTACAGCGGCATCTACCACGAATGGGAAACTTTTGAGTAAACCTGAAGCATTTTTTGGCGATGAATCCGAATATGCAATAACAATTAGGGGCTCCCATTTGAAAATACAAAACTGACCTCGTCCACGCAATATAGGTGGTTGGAGATGGCCAGTTGTAATACAGTCAGACGTCCCCTTTACTAATATTAACTTTCCACCTAAAACATTTCCTTCGTACGCTGTGTCTTTTTGGAGATATTTAGTTGCCTCAAGTTAAAACAAACAACCTGTACAGAGGACGAAACAAAATAATAACTACGTCGAACAGTGACTACCGAGAATTTCGGGAAGGACTGAATCAGGACCAGGGGTTTAAAAACCCTCATTCACCTTTCATTACACCGTTTTTATTGACTATTAAATATAACAGTTCACTCAGTGATTGGCAAAATGGTCACTAAACAATTTTACAATATTAATAAATATGAACAGAGATTCTACGTATCGTAAGTCAAGAAACAATCACTTTAACTGGAAGTCACTTAAATCTCAATGAAAACAATTATAATATTAATATAATATTCGGTAAGAACTTGGAACAGAATTTTATCATAAAAATGATCTTAAAGCTTCAGTTCCGTTACAAAACAAAGCAAAGTCTAAACTTACGATAGCATAAGCAGCAAGGTGGAACAATTTTCGTATACAAACAGCCAGCAGTACATGAATATTATATTGCCATTAATGTACAAAATAATAAGATCGCCAATACAGCTCCAAAAAAGCGAATTTTAACACACAGGACGAACAAGGTAAATAGTAGCCCCAGTATAGATATACAAACAAACGGCCAAATTACTAATTGATCTCTTGATAAACTAGGGCTAGTGGACTCCTGGGGTGCTTGGATTCTAGCGGCTAATACCAAAATATCCGAGAAAGATCCGGTAAGTTACTTATCTTCCATCCCGTAACTGCCGGACGATATGGCGTGGCTTAGTTCCGAGTTCCGCGACCGAACACAGGACCACGGAAACTCTAGCGCGGGTAAAACTCGTCCGCATCGTAATCGGATTCCGTTCGGCCGGCCACGGAGGACCAAACAGGAAAGTAAATGCATAGAGAAAGTTGGTCACGCGATGCGCAACCTCCAGTGAGGGCTATGACTAATGCAATGGTTAGTCGGCTACCTGGCATACAAACAACACAACAGTACATTGACATAACAGGATGAAATAGCGCACAAAGATTAGATGTAACAAACAAGAATCCACTAGAGAATTTTTCATAGAATTCAGCACTTTCGGCCACCCTGACCCACTAACTTATAACCGATCACAAATACAAAACGAAAGCTAGAAGCTATAAGTGCTTACTCATGAACACACAAGAATCATATTATAATTAATAACAAGGCCTACTTCAACGCTAAGGCGAACGGAATAAAACATTAAATAACCCAGAGCTGAGACTACTTGACCTAATATAGTACAAATTAGCAATCATTTAAAAATACAAATATATTTTTAAAGCCAAGCTTTAAAAACACTTAAATGACGAGATTTGATTATTATCCTGGCCTGCTGCAGACCTACACGAATGCCAAGATTTATGAACTTGGAGTACCTGAATGGATACAGCACCTAATCTGTTATATTAAACGGTACATACGATAAATTTCCACAAGGATAGAGACCACAGTTAAATATTTGAAGTTTCCCGGTACGCAATATAGCCTGCGACAGACTAAATCATGACTTGAGAAAAAATAAAAATAAAAATAAAAAAAACACTTTAACAAGCAATTTCGTAAAATGTAACGTATAAATGACAGCGTCTGACAAACAGAAACTTAATAGCGTAACAGATCCGTAGACGTCACTGCTCGGGAACAAGATAACGGACAAATCACTTTCTTTACCCGTCGCAACATACTACGGTCAATTCAAATTGTTACTATTGTGTTAGAGACAAGTCCACTGCGGTTGTGAGTACGGTGACGAAAAGGCAAAAAAAAATGGTTCAAATGGCTCTGAGCACTATGGGACTTAACATCTGTGGGCATCAGTCCCCTAGAACTTAGAACTACTTAAACCTAACTAACCTAAGAACATCACACACATCTATGCCCGAGGCAGGATTCGAACCTGCGACCGTAGCGGTCGTGTGGCACCAGACTGTAGCGCCCAGAACCCCTTGGCCACTCTTGCCGGCCTACGAAAAGGCATATGTGGGTAAGCAAACACAATCACCTAAACGTGTGAATTCGGCTCCACATGTGGCAATCTTACTGAAATGAAGAGCAATCCTTCATTGACGTAAGGTGCCAACCACACAAGCTACCGAGCTGGACTCAGGCAAATTAGCACTTCCCTTTCTCTCTCTCTCCACTGTGCCGATTGCCAACTCTCCTCTCCACCGTGACGGGACTTAACTTTTAGCTTCCCTCCAATCGCCTCCACAGCACGCCAACATCCTGCTTACCACGCCCTCGTGGACAAACCATGCACTTAGGTGAAAAATCGATAACCAGAGAGCTGCAATGGCTCATACGTCAACAAAATTATACAGATTTTGGAGGAGATGAAGAGAAATACTTTTTTTTTGTATGACATTATCGTTTCCCAAGTAGGGTTCCATGAAGAATTTGGCGCGACGATGTTCAAACTGCCGTGTGGTAAATACTGTTTAGAGATGTTGCTTAAAATGTCGTCCGCTTACTTTTATGCACAAATGGAATCTGCGTCCTAATAATTGCTCAACACGCTCAAAGCTATCACATGTTTCACGAAAAATGGCTCCAGTTTCAGCCGAACGGGTAAACAGTTCTTGTGCTGTTTTCATCAGTGTCTCGTACACCAAACGCTTCATTTCCACCTACAAAAAGAAGTCTACAGGAGTGAGTTCTGGAGAACTTACACGTAAACACAATATAACATAAACAGTAGTATCTACGGACATGGACACTGATAGCAGTGAGATTTAGTTCCGCTAAAAATCAGATTCCAGTATCGTATTGTGTACGGACCAGACAAAACAAATGTGAACGTTGGCCTAAGGGAAGTCTAGCGTCAAACCCTTCAAGGACATATAGCGGGAAGACTATGCACGTATGACATTCGTGTCACATAAAATTTTTGAACACGTAGGTATTTTAGCCCCTGTATTTGGATATGGAATGAAACGATCACATAGTCTCAGTCCTAGGTAAGGTAGGTAACAAGCCTAGATTCATTGGCACGATAGTGGAAATATTCGATCAGATGCTGATCCTTCTTGGAACATATACGCTACAGATTCTAACCACAGAATTCTCCATGATGCCTGTCTTATAGCACATGCTACGGGAGTTTGAGAAACATCTTTGTAGCGGAAAATGCTAACAGTATAAAGTTTTAGAAAATGCAAATGTCAGACCAATTTATGTGGTCGCTCCTCTGTGGATTGCTCCAGGCGCATATTTCTAGATATTTAACCGTTGTTACTGTTTCTAGTGAGTGATAGTCAGCATCAAGTACACCTGATACCCCTCACAGTCACGAACACACTCTTGTATTCGTGTGACATAGAGGCAAACAGCCTACGAATGTCATCTTTATGAATTTTGCTGCCATGTCCAAAACACGCTGTGTCAGCTGGCGAAAGTTCTTCGTTGGAGGGTGGTACACGCTTTTTAAGTGACAAACCAGGCTAGTCGTGGGTCCGTACATTGAGCAAGACATTGTGGAGCCTCACATTTTTCTTCTGCAGTATGCCATCTGGTGCCTTGGTCATGAACGGCACGACAACAAGTTTTACCATATCTGTGAATGTAGGCTCTCCCGGTGCGGACTGTTGGTGAATAGCTCTCGTGTTTCGAGCCGGGTGGGAGTATTAAAATATCGCATAGTTTCTACGAATGTCATACTAATCATCTTCTAGTCGGAAGACGTCAAAACGTCGCGGTATTTTAACACTGGCAACCGGCCGAAAATCTGAAAGCTTTTCACCAAAGTTTTACAACTCTTGTCACACACTGGCGAACGTTCGGCCTCCAGTCAATAATTACCTTATCAGTCCTGCTGCCAACTACCGTATCACCCCGCTCCACAATTCCACTAGTTGGAGAGATTATTTGCCTTAGTTGCATGGCGGTAAACTTGGCACATGTTTGTAAATTAGTAAATGAAACTATTATCTCAAAACAAGCTGTTTAATGCAGAGGTCGAAATTTAATATTTAGATAGTGATTCTTGTAACTGTTGCATCATTCAGCATAAAAAATAAATTTTCCTTTAACGATTATAGTATATATATATCACTAAGCGATATTGCGGAACCCAGTACTAGTTGCAGGTTGCCTGTCTAACGCCTTCCGGGGAAAAAAAAAAAAGAAAAAAAAAAAGTAATAATAATTTTCAATATTTCGCGCAGGTATTGGGGGAATTTAAAATGCTGTCGTAATCCACTCGTTAGGAGGTATAACCATATATTAAGGGTTGGGTTGGGTTGATTTGTGGGAGATGACCAAACTGCGAGGTCATCGGTCTTATCGGATTAGGGAAGGAAGTCGGCCGTGCCCTTTCAAAGGAACCATCCTGGCATTTGTCTGAAGCGATTTAGGGAAATCATGAAAAATCTAACTCAGGATGGCCGGACGCGGGATAATCATATATTAAACTCTTAACCCAATAAGCGTAATATCACAGAAACTGTATGTTTGTCTTGAGGGGATGTAACTCACGGCACACAAGTATCCGGACTTTACTTGTCCAGCATCTGAGAACGAGAACACTTAGCGACTTCTAACAAACTTTAAACGATATTAAATCTTTACGAAACTTCTTCTCGCTAGTATCTCCCACAAAATAAAGAAACACAAATGCTTATCGCTTACTGCATTTTCCTTGCTGCTGCAGTAAAACTTAAACATTAGACATTATGTTTTAATTTATTACTTCTTTAGTACCAACTCTTTTCGCCAAACACTATGCAAGCGGTATCCACATATACTGCTGAATGTAACTGAAAAAATTTATCATTGCACGACATATAGTTATGGAGATATAACGTCATAAAGATATAGATACGTGATAAACTAGCTTCTGCTTATAATGGTGTGCAGGGAAATTTCAACATCCGTCATTACATTTTCAATTATTACTTTTTTATTACAAGCTATATTTCCAAAACGCTTTGCAGACGTATCTATATACATCACTGAAAATACATACAAAATTAAATCGTTGTAAGACACCTAGTTCAGGAGATATGACGCCATAAATATTGAGATGCGTGCAAAACTTACTGCTGCTTATATTGAGATGCGTGCAAAACTTACTGCCGCTTAAAATGGAGCGCAAATTACGCATGCTATATTCCTCCAGTGTTCCATAATGAGAGCACTTAGAGACTTATAAACAAGCTTCGCTTGCATGGTTAATGTAGAATATTTAACACATTAACTCATCTGTAAAGTGATGAGTCGTTTGAAGCTGTTTTATACATGGAAATTCGATTCTTTAAAGACTCAGTGATTTACCGGTTATTACAGTGTTCCGCAGCACCTCTCTATCCAGACTTCATACCCTTGGCAAGGCAGGCCAGCCAGCTATCTACAGGATCATGATGCGCCATGGTGCATGGTCCACACCCTCTTTTCCTTCTCCTACTCACCCCTGTCCCTGAACACTCCTCCAACCCAACTACCCGTCCTTCCACCCCTTCTCTTTCAATCTATTCGCCATCGCTCTCTCTCTCTGGCCATCTCCTCTATGTCTATCTCTAACCATCTCCTCCACCCCCTTTCCATCTCCTCCTCAACCCTGTCCCCCTTCTCCAGCTCACTTTCTGTCCATCTCCTTCCCCCTCTCTTTTCTCTTTTGATCCCCATCTCACACCTCTCGCTGTACACCTCCTCACCTCGAACACTCTGTCCATCGCCTCATCCCTTTCACCTACCATCTCTTTCTCAATCCTCCATCTGCCCACCCCCTCCACTCCCAACTCTTTCCATCTCCTCATCAACACTGTAGCGATGTCCTGAATTACCCGAAACTGGGGTACCGTGTGTCGCCTTGATCATCTCTGTGACCATAAGCGGCGCCCTTCGGTAATTAACCGGGATTAATGCCTGTAAGTACTTGTCGCTTGAACTTGGCATTATCGTGTCTCCGACTGATGCCTACACCAGCCACTCAGCATGGTGTAGCGGCGTCGCGGTCAACGGGCCGCTGCTACACCTGATGCTTCCAGGGCTGAAGCGGCTGCCTTCTGAAGAGGGACCACCTTCAGCGTTACCCCACCAGCCTTCAAGGGGTGTGGGTGTTGGACCAGCGTGTGTAGCCCGCCTCCCGTACTACATGGCTGCGCAAGCTACTACCGCCGCCCGCCTGACTTCTTCACGCCCTAGTTTTCCAAGGGCACACCTGCCGCCGCTGCTTTGCTAAGTCATTGGGCTGTTCTTCGTTTATAGGATGACTATGTGCTGATGCGCGTGCCGTTCTCCACGACGAGTTATCAAATATGGTGAGGTCATGATCTCTTGGTGGCCATTTCAAAGGAGCTGATGTTGCTGATGAACCACGACCCATCTGCCGCCCTGGGAAATGTACATTTAGGAACTAACGTGCTGAAAAAGTGTATTGAGAAGGTGCTCCGTCTTGCTGCAGCCATATGGATTCTGAGGGCCCCTTCCGTTAAGCACCTTCGCTAAATAAAGAATTATGTTGTTAATGGATTATTTCTGGTTACACGACCGTCGAGTAGCTGGTAGCACGCATCCAATGTCCTGCACGTCATCCTGAGAAGACCATCGTAGTATATAATAGTGTCCTCACCCTTGGCTCTATTACAATAGCTAGCGTGAGATGCCACTTGGAAAAATTTTACAATCTTCGTCTACAAAGGCGGAGGCAATGAAGTAAAAACTGTAGTAGCATGGTAGTAATGGAACTGATAGTAGTCGATATATTCACTCAAGATTTTGTTATAGGATTCAGGTGAATTACTGTTGTTTAATGTAGTTTGCTGTTTTTTCTTCAGGCCTTACCGGTGTTTTATGGGAATTTTTACTGTAAAAATCCTAAGTATTCACTAAATCACTAATTATCGATGGGCAGGAAAGCGACATTTGAAAAATAACAAACGCATAAATAAAAGTATTTCAGAGAATCAGGTTGTACTGTTGGTAAATATATAATTTTATCCGCACAATACCACAGTTTTAAATAATGTCTATAATGGAGTGGTTATAGCGTTGTGGTAGGTATGAGCTCATTGTAGGTTACGGTTGTTATCACGGACACCTCAAGTTACCAATCCCAATTATTTACCCCTGTGCCACATCTTAGTGGTTCGTTGATAGTATAAGCAATATCTGCATAGAATGATCATATAATTTAATGGTTATCAATGAGTTTGGGAAGAAAGGACAGGCGCCCATGACAAAGTTTTGTCAGCCCCTGACGGGTACTGGCAAGCTGCAACTAGAAGCGCATTAAATGAGTGAGATTCAGTTTCAGATCCTGGTACAGTACAAAGTCTTAACTCATTACGTACAATCTATATCATTAAGTTTAGTTGTTTGGCGCACATGTCCATCCTTCTGCTCCTTCACGTAGGCTTACAACAATGTCATATTCCTGAGTTTCGATACCTCGCGTTACGTGTTTCTGATAATTTATAGTCAGCTTTAATAAATTCCTGAAGAGTTTTAGTTAATAATTTCACTTTCATCATGAGGCTTGCAAAAACTGGACCGCCTATGGGACAGGGAAGACACCCTTTCTGCGTGTAATTTTTTCATCTACAGCCAATAAGAGCCCTTAACATTTCCCGTGGTGAGACCTATACTTCTTGGACCCTTGCATTTCGGTCGTAACACTTTAAAGGACTGACATGGATCCAAAAAAATTTGATGCATTTACAGTTGTGATTTTAAAAATGAAGTGTAAATGGCCGCTCTCAACTGTAGTTCTATTATGGAGTTGATTTTCATGCGAATAATTGTTACTGCTATTAATCTGAATTAATAATTATTAGCAACCTCATAAAAATGGTATCTGTCAACTGGTTAATAATGCGTGCTGACTGACACCAACCAAAAGCCGTAAATGGTTTTACAACGTGTGTTAATCATCCCTCTCTCCCTAGCGCCGCTCCCTGTCATCCCACACAACAACCACTATCTCCTTTTCAATGTGTGGATTCCTGGTTTACTTTTATTACAGTGTTATTCATTCCAAAATAGTACAATGTGACACGAACGTGCTCCTCACGACCGTATAAACAAAATGGTGATATAGAGTTGCAGGAATTCTGGGATGGCTACAGTTTGATAGAAAAATAAGGTGTTTAGGATATGGAATAAAAAATTCAAATATGATGGAAAATAAGTGCTGGGTTTCCGTAAAAACGGTAGGCGACTTCGTAGAGGGCTACGAAATTATGCTGGACAGCGAGAAAATGGAAATGAGTTTATAGGACACTGATGAATAAACGAAAATATCAAGGAGTCTTCCAACTACTGAAAGACCGGAAAATTAAAAGTTACCAGGTAAAGCTAAGATTGTTAGCATGTAGACGTCAGTAGTGCCTATTAAATAACAGGAAGAGGCTTTAATGTCGTCTGTCAAAATAACGTTTTAAATTTTGGCTAGTATCGACACCTTTTCATGCGGGTTTGGAAGATGAGAGAGAATAAGCTCATATTTATACTGTGTCTTAGGAGAGAAGCTCCTCGTTATTTACGCACTATTCCCCAACATGTTTCGCTCAGAACAACTAGAGTTCAAGTTTGATACACTGAATTAGGTAACACTTAAATGTTTCGTCTAATCAAAATTTTAATCGCATTACAGATTGACATACGTGCTTAATGGCGCTTGTCACTTCAACATAAAAAGTATTTGATGTAGAGTTGTGAAATTTCGGTAATACTGTCTAGGTAACATATATAAGTGATTAACACTGCAAGGTCACAGGTTAATGTAAGCGCGAGAGAAACCATTGCTAATATGAAATACTGGTCTGTTAATAACCGCTATAACCGCCAGAATGTTGAATGCAAGTGTGGAAACGTACATGCATTGTGTTGAACAGATTCTGGATGCCAGTTTGTGGGATAGAGTTCTATGGCTGTTGCACTCGGTCGGTCACTACAGGGAATGTTAATACCGGTTGTAGATGACGCTGGAGTTGCGGTCAGATAATGTCCGATATGTGATCGATTGGAGACAGATCTGGTGACCGAGCAGGCCAACGCAACATGCTGATATCTGGAGAGCATGTCTGATTACAACAGTGGTATGTAGGCGAGCGTTATGCCGTTGGCAAACACCCCCTGGAATGATGTTCATGGCCGGCAGCGCAACAGGTCGAATCATCAGATTAATGTACAGATTTGCAGTCAGGGTGCGTGGGATAACTACGAGAGTGCTCCTCTGTCATACGAAATAGCAGCCCAGGGCCTAACTCCAGGTGCAGATCCATTGTGTCTGACACGCGAACAGGTTGGCGGCAGGTCCTCAATTGGCTTCCTTCTAACCAACACACGGCCATCAGTGGCACAAGGCAGAACCAGCTTTCACTGGAAAATACAACAGTCCTCCATTCTACTCTCCAATGAGCTTTCGCTTGACACCACGGAAGTCGCAAATGGCAGTGGTTTGCGGGCCAGTAGAATTCACGCTACAGGGCCAGGAAATGTCCTTGAAGTGACCGATTTGTAACAAGGACATTATATATATGCAGATCGTATACCATCGGGACCATGCAGTTGGTTAGAATGAAATTACAATGAAATAAATACCCCTAGCTGCATACAGGTATTGATTTAAGCCAACGGGGACAGTTGAAAGTGTGTGCCCCGACCGGGACTCGAACCCGGGATCTCCTGCTTGCATGGCAGACGCTCTGTCCATCGGAGCCACCGAGGACACTCATGATAGAGTAGCTGCAGGGACTTACCTCTGGCACGCCTCCCGTGAGACCGACATTCGCAACTTTCTGTCCCGAAACTACGTTCATAGTTCCCCCTGCCCATCATACTCATTACTCGCAGCTTTACTGCCGATTCCCGTAAGAGTTCAGGCACTGTTTGTGCATCCGCACAGAAGAAGATGGTCAAATTTCCGATGAGCTTTATATATGGTATCTGTTCTTTCGGACATGTCCTCTCGATGACTCATGATAAACTTATCAAGATGTAATAAATTCAGCGGTTTTAGTAATTACTATTCCCAAAGAGTGCATACTGGCCTATAGTTCATTCTTACGCTGATTAAAACATTTTGTCACTTAAAAGCTTAAAAGCATGAAGAGCCCACCAAATTCAACATCTTGATCCCATGAGCGGATTATCGTTGACACCATGAACGCTGTTGAAAGGTTCACGATTAACAATTTGTTTCTGCATCTTCTTCCCTATGTAGTACCTTTTCCAGTTTTTTTCAGGACTCCTGTCTTGTATTCATCTTATTTATCATTATTTTATTGAATTCATCTATTTCATTTGTTATGCACGGTCCGTCCAAAAAATTCGAAGACTGATCTTATTCCTTGCCTGTAAGCAACTTCAGAGCAATTACTACGGTGGCGGCTTGAACTAACAACTGTGCATTCGACTAGTTAGTTATCAGCAGGCTGTACTAAATCGTGGACGTATGCTCGTAGTGTCACCGTAGTTGTGTCACATTGCAGTGGAGGAACATCTATAAATCAATTGTTCAAGACATTCTCCAGAATTTTTAACACTTCTGTAACAAACATTCGAGCATGTAGGTCATCCTCTATATTTAAGAATACAATGAATTCATCACAAATGGTCTTCGTCGACCGTCACAAACAAGTAGCAAACATTGTATCTAGTCTCTAATTGGAAAATAAGTTCACGAGTAAACAAGTACTTGGAACACAAATCTTGGTTGAGGAAACTATACAATGAAAGCTTCTTCAGTGAGAGTTCCTTCTTCGCTAATTTAACTACCAATTGTTTAAGTCTTTGCTCTCCTTGAGCAGAGCATATTAGAACAGAATAACACGTAAGTTACGATCTGTACGGGTTCACAGTGTCTACAGTCTTGCAGAATGAGCCTGAAAGAATACCAACAGGCCTGCTCTAGTTCCCGAGGTTCCTTGGCGGCGAAGGCAGCATGCGGTCGAGGCGGCGCTGGATCCGGAGCAGATTTCTTCCCTCGGCTGGTGGCGACGTAACTGCCGTGATCAGCGCGGGCGCGGTCCAATAAAAATCCACAAGGCGGAGGTACACTCCCTCCTGATTGCCTGTACGTGACACTGGCCGATGCAGCAAAAGGTTCGTGGCAGGAGCGACCCCTCTTGCTGATTAACACGCCATCTGTGCTTCGGTCCGGTGTACACGAAGGCGCTCTGCAGGTCGCGCAGCAAATGGCGGAGCCGGGACGTCGTGTAGTCGCAGGGGCTGAGCAGGCAACCAACACAACGCCGGTGTGTTGCAGTGTGGCGTCGGCACCTGACGGCTTTTGTGACACCTCATACACCACATATAAGGCCTACGAGAAAGACAAACCGCAGCGCGTACGTCACGAAGGCAGGCCCGAGCTACCTCGTTTGCTCAGCTCAGCAGACGAAATGCGTTCCTAATCGTGTTACCTCGTAACTGAATGTTTACGTACTAACGAGCGTTGGTTATTGTACTGAAATCTGTTTTAATAGAATCTTACTGATTACTTGTACTATGACAAAATACACAACCGTGCAGTAGCTGTAATTTAAGATCTATGCTCTGCATAAATTATATAACAGCTCATTATAGCATTTACTCTCTACTATTTAACAGTCCTCATTTCATACAAGATGTAGTGCCTCATCCAACCGATAAAATTTTATGCTACGAAGTACAACCGTTACAGATTATTAGTAGGCATATGGACTTTCGTTCGTTGTAGGACTAATAAACAATACGACTCCATAATAGCGAATTCCAGTAGAAGAAGCAATTCTCATTAGTAAACACGCAATTACGAGTTAACTGGCGCAGAAGCGTTGTTTGTCTGCTCAGCTGAGCGAGCGTGTCAGGCCTACCTTCCTGACGTACGCGCCGCGGCCTGTCTTCACTTGGGCCTCGCTACCACTGTAACTGCACGCCCAGGCGCCAATCACAACATCTTTTACCCGTCCAAATGCGTAGTGGCCCGGAATAGGCCGGGTCTTTACAGTTTTAATAGCTTCATTGTCATTCAGTAGCACTATAGCCTCTTTTATGACGACTGTCAGTTACAGTTTGATGATGACATAGTAAGTTGAAGCTGTTAAGAAATTAGTACTGTGGAACATCTTCAATTTTGCATTTTCATTAAAAAATGAAGCTGCTATACCTAGCAGCAGCGAATGATACAATTAATACTCTACTCTGCCCATTGACGTAAACTAGATGTAACACTTATTATTTCACCAGACACTAAAAGTTTGGAGGTATGTCAGCTATGCCAAAGATATTTATTACCAAAAAACAAGTGGTACTGGCTTAATCAAGTGCTGTTCCAGCAGACTCGATGCATTTGGACAGTAATCTATTTATTTCTTTTGTTTATCCACACCTTAAACTTGATTTTTAAGGTCGACGTATGTGGATTAGATGGCCTTTAGTCTCTCTGGTGCCGACTGCCAACTTTGGCCACTATTACTACGCTACCGCACAGGATATCTTTCATTGGTTAAATAAGGTAGTTTTAATTAACAATAACCTAAGAAATGCTTCAACAACATCTCTGTTTATTGCTAACAATAGAACCTTTTGGAAGATAGCCGTTGCAATTCCTCGACTTCTTTTCTTTTGTTCGTCAGCAGTCTTTTGACTTGTTTGATGATGCCCGCTAATCTCTTCACCTCAGATTATCAGAGTTGCCCTTACACCAGTGGCCAGCAAATTTTGTTGCTCAAGACATTGTGGTGTGGCACCTCAGTCTGCATATATACCAACCATATTATTAATTGAAGACTGGAAATGAGAAAGTTACTAACATTTGTCAGGAGAATCAGGAACCATTGTATGTCTTTTTGTATATAATTTATTTCCACCCAAAAAATTTAGAAGGTATTCTGTTACCACAGAATTATGCTGCCCACTTTATGACTGCAAACGGTACTGAGACAAATGAGAACAGTAGTTTATTAAGAAAGTTCTACTGCTGTGCCATGGAACTCACTGGTTCTAAGTGCAAATAAGAAATTTTTGTTTCAGATGCCATTAATACTGAGGCACTACGTTTTATTTGTGACAATACAAGTACAAAAACAGAGCAGTAATATTGTAACTAGTAGAAGTGTAGTGAACAAAAAACAATTTAAATTTCTTTTAAACTATTTACAAGAGAGTAATAAAATTAAATTCAAGGAAAAATCTCTCAGTGTAGACTACATTCTTACATAACTTTGTTCTTGGGATCATATGTTGCGAAGTTTACTGTAAAACTCCCTGTCCTGTTGAGGAAGAAATGGCTACATCGTCCAGAGTTCCTTCTGTTTTGCAACTCATAAACATGGCTGGAGTTTCAGAAGACGTACAAAAGTGAATGCAACTGCAATGGCCTTTCCCCTATTACATATATTGATCTTTTACATTCTCGTTTGTCAGAGTAAGAATTTTTATATAACCATTTAAGATGGATGAATATGAGAGACTTTGACACAGAAAATACTACATTTAGAAATCTGCATTGACAATAATGTTTCATCATCATCTTTAAAATGAAAGATGTCAGTTGCGAGCACTGAAATTACGTGGGATGGATCCATAGCTTTAGCTGACTCAACAATCTTGTGAAAATCTTAGCATTTTTCGATTCTCTACAGTTGGAAAATCGCTGTCGCAGCTCAAACAGCTGTGCTCACTCACGAAACACTCTTCAGACCGTCCCATGATAAAGGAGGAGACCATGACTGGGAACTTCAATGGGAAGTACTGGTTGGCAGAAACACGGTGCAACATCTACTAATGAATGTTTGATACTTTGTCTCCATGATTTGATGTCATTTGGAAAAAGTCTAGGGACTTCTAAGAAAGTACCGAGAACAGAACCGCGCTAAAACGCGTTTTGTGAAAAAAATGACACTCAGAACGTTTTCCATTTCCACTCTTCAACAGACAACCTACACAAATTTAGTATCTTATAACCCCCCCCCCCCCCTTCGCCCCAAACAGAATAGCTACAGTAAGGACCCGCTAAGTTGGTCTCCGGCCTCTACTACTGCTCATTAAAAACCGATATCATTCGAAACACTTCCTGTCGACTGTTCTCTGTTTCATATTGCTTCATCCTTAGTGGCCCGCGAGCGTGCGCGCACACAACACACACACACACACACACACACACACACACACACACACACACACCAAGTTGTAACACTGTAATTGCCTGACGAAATGTTGCTGTGTTGCCTGCGCGAGCGGTGATTAGTTGATTAATTACATGTACGTACTTACAGTTAAATGCATTATGCAATGTGACCCAATAAAAAATGTTTTGAATATCACTTTTCTCCTACTCATTGCGCTGAATAACAATAACCTTAATTTAATTGCCTATTCTTTGCTACGTCTCTGTAACGCACGTTAACGGATTAAGGCTACTCCATTTTAAATTTATACCGTAGCAGCTAATCGGCTACTCCGTTTTAAATTTATACCATAGCAGCTAATCGGTACGCGTTGCGAAAGCCCGTGAGTTTTCAGTACTATAAGACAAACAAAACGGCGTATCGCCCTCTCACATTGTGTAGTCCGGGAGAGGCCGCCTTACACACCGCTCTACTCATGGGATAAGCGGCCAACTTTAATTGCCTCAGAGCAGAGATCACCAATGGCAATCAAACGCATCTGTACGCATTTTTCATTTCTTCTCAGCAGGGAAACTACTCTTTTAAGAAGCTCTTAACGTGAACATTAATAAAGTCGACAAAATGCATGGACGGAGTCCTGAGTGGAAATTGAGAAAAACAGTTCCTGTGAACGTGTCTCCGAAAATGCATCGTTGCCACGGTAGATGGCGCTGACAAATGACAGTTCCTCTGAGCACGTGCCGTGTGTTCCGTATGTGTTGCAGGCTGTGTTATTGACGCAGCGTATTGTAAGTAGGAAAAAATAAATAAATAAAAAAAATAAAGGTTCAAATGGCTCTGAGCACTATGGGACTTAACATCTGAGGTCATCAGTCGCCTAAAACTTAAAACTACTTAAACCTAACTAACCTAAGGACATCACACACATCCATGCCCGAGGCAGGATTCGAACCTATGACCGTAGCGGTTACGCGTTTCCAGAATGAAGTGCCTAGAACCATTCTGCCGCACCGGCCGGCTTGTAAGTAGCACAATGGTCCGGTAATCATGTAGGAAACAAGCCGATATGGTGTATGTGAACGGCCAAACAGATGGAAACGGTTGAGAGGTAGCACGGCTGTAGCAAAACAAGTAGCGTCACAGACACCATCCATATGGAAGAAGATTTCAGGCCCTTTTGGGTGTTTGTGTGATCGCTGGGCCTCGCAGACAGTTGAACGTGCAGTGCGGCGACAGACTGTACGTACCCCACATGTGGAGGACCGGATTCTACAGGATACTGAGTTGCTCCCTACTGCAAGCTCGAGGTAAATTGCCCGCCAACATGTGAAAGCCAAAGAACGATTATGTGTATTCTACCTGACAACCGCTACTATCCATATCACCTGCAATGAGTGGAGCGGATTTCCCTCTGCGTGAAGGACTTTGTCGGTGGTTTTTGTACCAGACCATCACAATTAAGGGATATCTGTCATCAGCCCTCTTTACCGACGAAGCAGCCTTTACCAGAACTGGCATCATAGATCCACTTTGTCGTCATCTGTGGGCTACAGACAGTGACGCGTCCTATCAGCATCGGTTCAGCATCAGAGTTTGGGTAGTGCTTATTGGCAACCACATGCTTGGACCGGATATTATTCCACAATGCATCGCCGGAGGAACGTACCTGGATTTTCTGCGGAATGCTCTGCCTTTGGTGACACGATAGTTATGTGATTTCATCATGACGGAACACTATACCACTTCCGCATTACAGTTCACTGACACCTCAACAACATCTACCTCGGACACTGGATAGGACGTGGAGGGACTATAGAGTGGCCGGCTAGCTCAAAGGACTTAAACCCTTCACCTCTTGGAGCATGTGTAAAGCGTTGTTTATGCTGAAAGAGTTCCTGTAGTTCAGACCCTTCAATAGCGTATTCACGACGGCTGTGGCGCTATTTGGAGAGAGGCGGGAACGTACCAAAACTGCGGAAAATGGTGATGCGACGTGTGAACGCGTGCATTGCATCCCGTGGAGGCCACTTTGAACATCTGTTGTGACGTGGATGCGATGGAGCTTTGTGCTGTGTTCCGGGACGATGTGCTGTCTTGCACCACACCGTCCATTTCCGCAACGTGTACGTAGGATCATTTTTCCTCCAGTGCATTCAGAATCCTTCCCTGCAGTTTTCCGGTCTTATTAATGTTCGCTCTGTTGTGTGTGGTGTCTGTTATTTCCGGCAAGTCAGACAAGGAACAGACATCACACACGTATATATGCGCCAGAAGACGAACAACGATACCTTCAGTGCAGATGCACTCTGCTTCTGTACTCTTATGGGAATCAGGCGAGGCTTCGAACAGTCAGGATAATGCGCAGTGGATGAGAAGTGGAAAATTTGTTTTCGGATGAAAAGACAAGGCAATTAAGGCGACCGCTCGCGTAAAGTAGGAAATCCGCGTCCGACTTTGAGAAGTTATCGGAACGGAATATAAAAAACGTACTTATACCAATGACACTTTTTTTATTTTTCAATTTATTCTCCTTGTAGATTAATTCACTTAGTCCAATGATGTTCCAGTGCCTCGATCCCACCTCGAAAATGTGTTTCCCCCAGGCCTGCAAAATAGTTGTCAACTCCGGTTAACAATTCTTCGTTTGAAGTGAATCTTCGTCCACCAAAAAAAAGTTTCAGTTTTGGGGAGAGGTGCAAGTCTGACGGAGCCATACCAGGTGGATAAGCCGAGTGTGGCAACAATTCATACCTTAGTTCATCTAATTTTGCCATAGCGACTGCACATGTGTGCGGACGCGCATTATCTTGTCGCGGCACCCATCTTGCAGATAATTTTTTCATTTCTAATTCTTCAGTTAAAATGCGTTATACCCTTTCAGATGACATCTGGAAAGCGTGGGAAATTTCACGCGCTTTCATTCGGCGATCCTCCATGACCATTTTGTGCACTTTTGCACTGATTTCTGGAGTAGTGACACATCTTGGCCGACTACTGTTGATCATTATCTAAGCTCTCCCGACCAAATTTAAATTCATTTGTCCACTTGGCAACAGGTGAATATGAAGAAGCAGAGTCCCCTAGTGTAATCTGGTAATCGGCATGAATGTCGTTTGCTTTCATACCTTCCTTTACCTAGTACTTAATCACTGCTAGAGCCTCGACTTTTTTCATCTTCACAAATTACTGCGTGGGAACAACAGAGCCACGTCACCGCACAGCTCTCTTCCAAGAGCATTGGCGTGGCACTATTTTACAGGCAACAGTCCAATGAATATCACGTGAACAACTCGTTGCACTAGCGCTGATCTCTCGTGGTGATGCCGAGAAATTTTTCAACCACCCTCGTATTTCAATGCCTGATTGCGGCTCTTTGCTTCTCTTATGTCACCTTAACGTTATTTGACGTTCTTGGATTCAGTTGTTAGTTTCTGGAAGGAAATTATGACACTGTTTTGCGAAACATAATCGTGATGGGGGATTGGAACGCCCTGCGAGAACTCTTTGTCAGCCTTGTGGCCAGTATGTCAGTACGTTGCAGAGATTGCTTTGCTATCCGTGGTTATTACACCTCCCCTTAAGAATCAGGTTCCCCTTTTGCCATGTTCAGGGGACCGTCACAAATCGCACTAGCTACAGTGTAATTATTATCATTTAATAAAAGTGTCATATCTGTTCGTCTCATTGCCTATTTCTTTCAGTTACTTTCTCAACTATAATGTAGCAGCTCTTTTGATGTATGGAGCAAGTTTCAGCGATCTGTTTACTTGGCTGTGATACAACAGAAGAAGATTACTTTCGTCCTTAAATTTTTCACACCATTGTGTAAAATTCGGCTGAGAGCTTCGGGCCGCATGGATAGCTTATTTGATTTGTACCCCATGCGACCCGTGGGCCACAGCTTGACGACCACAAACTAACTACCAACTCTCGTTTCATGAACTGGACTATCTATCTTCCATTATAATTTCTGCTTTTATCACGCTCTCTCTAATAATACACAGTCTCCTGACGCTCGTTCTTCTAATTAGTGTTATCCGCATATTCGTTTTCTCGTTGATTCTCCATAGAACATCCTGATTTCTTATTGGTCCACTTAATTTACAGCAACCTCCTGCAACACAGCATCTCCGGATTTCAGAGAGTCTGTGATTCAGTTCCATGTAATTCTGCGCTTCAGACGTATGTTCTCAGAAAATAATTTTCCAGATTGATGGGCATGTTTTATATTGATAGACACAATAGTAGTATAATTATCCGACCAAGTAGAGGAATTTGTTAATACATGCGTGAATACTGCGAAATTAATGCGAGTACTCATCTATTGAGGAAAAATAAAGCAAATGAAATAATAATTTCTCCTAACATACATAACAATGAAATGGAGAAGCGTGACACGAAAATTAACGTAACACAAACAATAGCCTGCTCAGTAAAAACTAAATTTGAATTACATTCGAGACCTTTGGTGGATCATCTAGCCAAATGTAAAGTTAAACAAGAGTGCTGAAAAACTTGTAATGAAGTACTGCGAACATTTCGCAGCCCAGTCTTTTATTTGATACCAGTCTATGAAAAATAGTAGATTAACATAAGATAATAAATATATTTTAAAGATTCTAGACCGAGCAATTATAAAACAAGCCTGTACGAGGCTGTACTATCTGTATGAGAGACTGATCGGGCTCTCTTGATACTTTACAGAGAGGAAAAAGAATTTGAATTGAGCCTTCTACATGAAGTAAATTTAAAATGGTTCAAGATTTAAACTTGACTGTAAAGCAGTCGTACTCTTTATAAACGTCCGCTCCTCGTGATCTAAAAAAAATTCTGTGTTTTGCGAAGTTTATACCCCATAGACAGTCATTTAAAGCTGGTGGCGGTGTGGAAGCACTCTACTTATTCATTCTTAAGGGGAATGAAAATGACACAAAAATTTGAAAAAAAATTATTGGGCTCTAGAAAAGAGCATTTAGTTGTAATTTAAAAAATGTATAGTTTATAGACATTATCATTTTCCGTTCGTTCTAAAACTGAGGTTGAACGTAATGTTGCACAGGGGTCACTCCCATCTGTCAGTTTGAAATGCGTCAGGATACATAATGCATTATTTTATTCTTCCGTTTTTTCCGTCGTCAGTTACGGATTGTTAACAAATGTGTACTGTAGAAGGCACTGACTCCCGGAACCAAAGTGCAGAGCCGGCCGGTGTGGCAAAGCGGTTAAAGGCGCTACAGTCTGGAACCGCGTGACCGCTACGGTCGCAGGTTCGAATCCTGCCTCGGGCATGGATGTGTGTGATGTCCTTAGGTTAGTTAGGTTTAAGTAGTTCTAAGTTCTAGGGGACTGATGACCTTAGAAGTTAAGTCCCATAGTGCTCTGAGCCATTTGAACCATTTGAGCCAAAGTGCAGACATGTCTAGAAGTCTATGGTTCGAATGTAAATAATATATGATTTTGGAATATCATACGTGTGTGGTTTTGTAGTTATTGTGTGTTGTTTTGTTTCTGTGTGTGTGTTTCCTGTGCTACAAATGCCGAGAGTAAAGAAATTTAGTCCCAAACAAAAGTTTCGCCGCAACCAGTTCCAAACACAACTGAATAATACACATCAGTTGCTTCAAAAGTCTCCTGCGGAAACTGTATCTACAGGCAGTGCTTCTAGACAACTTTCGCTTTCTGAATGTAATAAGAACAAGCCTAATAGTATTGTGAGCAGGAGTAACGACGAAAATGTTGTTGTGAACCTAAATATGCTAATAGACTTTTGAAGAGTGCTGTGAAATGTAAGTACTGCAATTGTGAAGATAGTATTGACGTTTCTGAGGACATTTCAGCAAGGAAGGGTCTTTCAAGTGGGTTAGTGATTGCCTGTAGCTCGTGTAAGATGCACAGTGTTACTATAACTTCGCCAGTAACTGATAGTCGACATTACAGTTTAAATATTCAGCCTGATGAGCAATGCAATGTACTGGAAGGGGAAGGAGACCTTTCGTGCAGTGATGGATTTGCCTCCACTTCCATTGTGATTCAACAGATACAATAAATTAATACATTACGCTTTATGTGGTGTAAGTCAACATTCAATGAAAAGAGCAGCAGAAGAAGCAGCATTTAGAATGACTTCATCTACCTCCCATGCCTACTATTCCCTGAAAAATATATAACATGATGATGATGTCTTTGATATTTGAGCTACATCTTTAAATATTCTTGTTGTACTAAAATAAATGACTTGTCTTTATCACAGATCAGCATCAGGGAAGGAAATTGGAGGCATAAAACACTTATTTGAATGTTGTCTGTACTTTGACTTTTTTCCAAGCTGTGCAGTCAGTGGTTCCAAAGTAAATGGTACTGCAATGAAATAGTGTTTCGTTTTTTATACTATTATAAATATTGTTGTCAGTACCCAAATATAATAAATATCTCAATGACTTTTTGTAAAATGCTTTGAGTAATGACTCTAATTGTGTGTAAGAATTTTGAGCTATCTCTCATTTATAGATCAGTTGCAGTATGACGGTGAAGATAATGCTAAAAATGCAGCCCATTCAGGGGCATTCCTCCTTAACTGTTACATATGGGTTTCTTAATTCAAAATAATATGGTCGACTTTGAAGATGATCCAAGTGAAGGACTTCCCAAAATGCAGCCACAGATGGGACCTCCCAGTTTAGAGCAAAGTACTGGATGGCCATCAGTTAAAGGTGTATTAGATATTTCACGAGCTTAGTTGTCAACACCGAAAAGAGACGATAGAAACTAACAACGATTGCAACAAAGGAACGGCGTTTATAGACCACAACTTACAAAACAAGCCGAAAGTGCACTCTCATAATATTACGCACTTAAGGATGAAGTTTATGTGTGTTACAATGTGCACAACTATTCATAAACTTATTTTGTCTTGTGTTATTGTGATGTCATTTTGTAATGTTAAAGTTGTTAAATCATACTTCGAGAAAAAAAAGGAGACATTTGCTAGTGTCACTGCCTCTAGATTGTAAGGTTCCAAGTTAGAGTCCCATTTGACTCTGACACGTTTTTCGTTTGGGGACTGGGTGTCTGTATAATCATAATGATTTCATCTCATCTTCATTGATACAAAAATTGCTGAGGAGATGTCAAGTAAAGTCACTTTGACCAGGTGACAGAAGAAATCCAGACAGCGTCATTCGGCCACTAGTGTCATATGATCATTTCAGCTTCTCTTCCCCAATATCTTTCCTCAATACAGCAGCTCTAAAATAATCGAACAGACATTTGATGAATATTTCTATTGGTTCTATAGGCTGACATGTTTTTTTCAGATCACAGTTTTAATAAGTTTCAGTCCACTCGCATTTGATTTCTTATGATTGTAACTATTCAGTCACTTTCATGTTAATTAACTGTTTTGCTTTCTATCATTGTATTTCAAGTTCTTAATAAACATGGTGTCTCAAATATGTTGCAACAAACTTCAAGGGGTTGTGATTGGTGCTTTGAGAGATAAATCGATGAAAGGAATCCAGGTTCGGTAATGTCATCCAACGATGCTACAAAGTGCTGAAGTTACAGGGGTAGCGCCTGCTTCTAGGCCACCCCTTAGGCAGTAAATGTGACTTTGTACACTTACGGACGCAGACGGAGCATCTCGCAATGTGATTTGTTATTCACTGATCGCGACTGATTGGCATGATTGCCAGTGAAGAAACTGGAACTAGCAGCTGCTGCGGAGAAGCTGGAACTAGCTGCTGCTTCTATGACGGAGATGCTCTGCTGCGTCAGGGGATGGCGATTTCGGACATGCGTTTCAATCCACTGTTTACTTCCCTCCTGGAACCCTGTAAAATTTTTAGGTATGTGGGAGAAAATTAAACTACTCATGGAAAAATGTGTCCAAAACTGTCATCCACCAGGGAAACAGAGCATCGAATTCATAGGAGACATTTCAAACGGAGTGACAGTATTTGTTCTAATGCAGTTGACTCAGTCGGACACTTTAGCGAATACACACATGGGAGCATTGCTGAGCAAACGCAAATTGTGGTTTATTGAGCAAGCTTTCTGCCCCGCAAAGCCAAGTAGCTCATACTATATAGTAATTACTATTAAGAGTATGCCATTACATCTTATATAAGCTTGGAATCAGGTACTTTTTTGACTACTCGTGAGAAGCAACGATTACCGTAATGGCTTGCATTCTCACGCACTTGATTATTTTTCTTACTTATTTTAGAACTGCGTTTACGCGACTTTGTAAGCTCGTATATTTAACACGAGTCCTTCTCACCGTAATGGTATACATGTACGTTGCTCCACATGCAGATAACACAAAATTCAGGTGTTGTATGGTATGACTAATTACTCTCACCGTATGTAGAGTCACATATAGATAACATCTAATTCAGGCCTTGTTTGGTGTGACTTATTACTCTTACCGTGACGGCGGCTGTTCCAGTAAACGTCGATGTAGTTACCTGTGGCCCTTGCAGTACTGAGACAATTTCCTTGGCAGCTGCAACCGATGCACCCATTCAAAATGCATACCGTTGATACTGACTACTGATAGGCATAAATTATCGCTGTCTTATATAATGTGCAGTTATGAATAAGTTTCATCAGTTATTGCAGTTGAATTTTATAGAACTACAGACTGAAGAAGTGTATGATTAGATAGAAGAAAGTATTATTCGATTGCAGGAAAAGAAAGGGAAGGAAAAATAGTATGTGAATATGGACTGGGGGAAATGAATGAAGGAGGAAGCTGCCTGGCAGAATTTTGCATAAAGCATAATTTAATCATAACTAACAATCAATCAAGAATCATGAAAGATGGGTGTGTAGGTCGAAGAGACCTGGAGACACCGGAAGAGTTCAGCTTGGTTATATAATGGTAAGACAGAGATTTTAAACTACAAGACGTTTGAAGGGGCAGATGTGGACTCTGATCACAATCTGTTTGTTATGAACTGAATGGTAAAAGTGAAGAAACTGCAAAACCGTAAGAAATAAAGGAAGTGAGACCTGGATATATTGAAAGAATCAGAGGTTGTTGAGAATTTCTGAGGGAACATCAGATAACGATTGAATGCAACAGGGTAAAAGAATACTGTAGAAGACAAATCGGTAGCTTTAAGAGATGAAATAGCAAAGGCAGCAGCGGATCAAATAGCTAAAAGGACAAGACCTTGCAGAAATCCTTGGATATCACAGGAGATATTGGGTTTAAGTGATAAAAGGAGAAAATATAAAAATGCAAAAAATGAAGCAAGCGAGAGGGAATACAGAGAATTAACAATGAGACTGACAGGAAACGCAAAATGACTGGACAGAAATAGCTAGAGGACAAATTTAAGGTTATAGGAACGTGTATTACTAGGGGAAAGATAGGAACATTAAAGAGGCCTTTGGTGAAAAGAGAAGCTGGTGTGTGGATACCATGTGCTCAGATGAAAAACCAGTACTACACAAAGAAGGGAAAGCTTAAAGTTAGAAGGAATATATAAAGGTCTAATAGAAGGGAATGAAGGCGACATTATCGAAAGGTAAGAGGACATCAATGAAGAAGAGATGGGAGCGCTAAAGGACCTAAGTCGAAACAAGTTCGCAAGGAGTAGACAACATTCTCTCAGAACTACTGATACTCTTGCCAGAGCCAGGCATGATCAAACCATTCCACCTGGGGTGCAAGACGTAAGAGACAGGCGACACACACTTGTACTTCAAGCATACTATGATAATTCCAATTACAAAGAAAGCAGGTGCTGATAGGTATATTACCGAACTAACAGTTTAATAAATGACGGTTGAAAAATTCTAACATGAATTATTAGCAGGTGAATGAAAAAACTGGTAGAAGTTAAGGTTGTGGATGATGTCTGCATTACGCCAAAATGTAGGAAAACACGGAGTAACCCTGATCCTACAATTTCTCTTACAAGATAAGTTAAGGAAAGGGAAACTTACGTTGATTGCATATATAGCATATATAGAGAAAGCGTTTGGCGATGCTGATTGGAATACTCTCTTTGAAATTATGAAGGTAGCGGGGGTAAAGTACAGGGAGTGAAAGGCTATTTACAAGTTGCAGAAAAAGTAAACGAAATTGTAAGAGTCGAGGGGCATGAAAGGGAAGCAGTGGCTGATAAGGGAGTGAAGGAAACCCAATATTATTGAATCACTACACTGAGCAAGCTGTGAAGGAAACCAAAGAAAAATTTAGAGCAGGAGTCAAAATTCAGGGAAAAGAAACAAAAACTTTGAGGTTTGCAGATGACGTTTTAATTTTGTCAGATACAGCAAAGGATTTGGAGGAGCAGTTGCAAAGAATGGACAGTGTCTAGAAAGGAGGATGTCAGATGCATATAAACAAAAAGAAAATAGGGATAAAGGAATGTAATCAAATGAAATCAGGTGATGCTAAGAGAGTTATATTAGGAAACGAGACACTTAAAAGTAGTAGGTAAGATTTGATATTTGGGCAGGGAAGCAACTGATGATGGCAAAAGTAGAGAGGATGTAAAATGTAGACTGGCAATGGAAAGAAAAGAATGAAGACGAGAAATCTGTTAACATCGAATATCGATTTAAGAACGTCTTTACAGAAGGTATTTGACAGCAGTGCAGCCAAGCGTGCAAGTGAAACATGGACGATAAATAGTTTAAACAAGGAAAGAATAGAAGTTTTTGAAATGTAACGATAGAAAAGAATGCTGAAGATTAGATGGGTAGATCGCGTAACTAATGAGGAGATAGAGAATAGAACTGAGGAGAAAAGAAATTTGTAACACAATTTGGCTACAAGAACAGGATAAATTTTGAGACATGAAAGGATCACCAGTTTGGAATTGAATGGAAGTGGGGGACACAAAGAGTAGAGGAAGACCACGAGATAAATACAGTAGGCCGATTCAAAAGATGTACGTTGTAGTAGTTATTAGGAGATGAAGATCCTTGTAGCATGGAATGAAGTGGAGCGCTGCATCAAACCAGTCTTCGGACTGAAAACCATACAACTAGAACAACAGAGACAGTCATTGCAGCTCAGTAATGTATACAGTGATCGTACGTCTATTTATCATATACATGTGTGTTATGTAGGAAGCTGTTAAATATATCACATTAGATTTTGCTACATATCTTTCTATACCATGCAGTATGTACTTCAGATTGCTTACCATTCCCATTTTTGTGCTCGTTGAGTTGTGGCGGAATTAATGAGCCAGACTAATCCCAAATGCTCGAACGCAGTTTTCCTGATGACTATGCTAATAAATATTAGTCTGATCAGAATCCCCGTGTATCGACAGTTAGACAGTGCACCAGCAAAAACAACGTTGACATGTCCACAATGAAGCACAGGCATTTGGTTATATTTCCTAAGAAAATAAAGTGTTTCGCTATACACACACACACACACACACACACACACACACACACACATATACGTATGCATCCACGAAGAAAAACGTAGCAAATGAGTGAGGATAAACTTAACAAACAAAGTTAAATGTACTTTTCATTGGAAGTAATCAACAAATTCCAACATTTACCGTTCTTTTAAGAACGGCAGTTTCATTAATTACTTGAAAGAAGTGTCCTGATATTTGATACAAGAATTAGGAGAAAAACTAGAATTCAGTCATCGAAAATATTTGCTAGCGCACGAAACAACAAAGTCATTTTCCATTTCAATAAATTCCATACGTATAATTTAACGTCCACCATCTCCACCACTGATCTTAATAGAGTTCACTCTTTGCTGATCCACTTCCTAGAAATCAAGTCCCCAGACATTGCTGACAGTGGCTGCATTACGTTGCACGTGCGTTACACACTCACAGTAGAGCAGCCTCATGCATAGGAATTCAAAACCAGTTATAAATTCTTAATTTATCCCAAAATCTAGAAATACACAATACACAAACTGTGTAATAATTGTCGTATTTCATTTCTTTTTAGTTCGTTTTTAGACAGAACGTTTCACCACTCGCTTGTAGATTACTTCGGTTCAAATGAAAAAAGGTACAAGCATTATACAACAGATGGAGAATATAATGTGTGTTTCATGTGATTTGAGTGCATACAGAATGAAACTAAGCACCGATCACAAACAAAGCTCTCCAGTAATAATTTTGCATATTTTTGCTACATTTTTCATTCACAGTGGAGAGTGAAGGGAAGTTTTTGTTCATTTTTTTCGATTCTCAGTAAAGGGGTTTCACGGCAGCGAAAAAACTCGTATTCATATAAAAGAGTACCTATTTTACAGTTGTTTTGGGTAGAATTAAACATTTGACACAATTATCGTAGCTTTGAAATTACTCATTGGCTATGTAATAGATATTTAAAACTGACATTTTAAACAATGATTGAGATCGGACAGACATTATTATGTAGAAACTACTATGAAAAACGATAATGTTGTACCAAAATTATTTGATCACGATAGAGGTAGTGTAATAGGGCCATTAAAAATCACAACATGCAGCTAATAGTGGAATAGGTAGGAAGAAGAAAGAAATGAATGAATGTATTGTAAAGATGCTTTAATAGCAGTTGTGGAACATGAAGAGTATCTGCCCAGACAGATTTCACAATCGGGAAGTGGGAACTAGTTGAGGTTCCTGTGGTGAAGAATGAATAAGGCATGAAAGTGTATAGTTGGGACAAGAGGTTATGTGAGTAATTAACTGGTGGAACATTCGTTTCTTGTATCCTGGGAGATGTTATTTAATTTTTTGAAAACAGTGACTGTGATTTACTAGACAGGTCAATCTATCGTAATTACGTAGCTGTCAAATAGACTTTTCATTTGTTTTAACAATAATAGTAGGGAATACCTTTCAAAGGTATGGTCGCTATTTCAAACAGTAGACTTATCTATAGCTCAAGACCACGTGGACAAACAATTTTATTTCAATAGGAATTTACGAACACTTACGAGATATCTTACAAGACAGATTCAAAAAAACGCAAATCTTCATTTATAGCATTTTTAGGCCTACAGGAAGCTTTTGATTATGTTGACTGGAAAATTCTCTTTGAAATACTGAAGGTATCAGAGATATGTTTCCATAACAGTCAAGGTACATCAAAGGAGTGATGATAGTAGAGAAAGGATTCAGACAGACCACGTTATTCAATCTGCACACATAGCAGTAAAGGAAACCAAGATCAAATTTGAAAAGAGACTTAAGATTCACGAAGAAGAAATAAAAACTTTTTCTGTGACACTGTAATTCTGTCCGAAACAGGAAAGGAGTTGTATGATCATTTGAACAGACTGATAGTATCCTGTAAAACGGTTATAAGGTGAACATCAACAAAAGTAAGACAAGGCTAATGGAATAGTATTAAACGAAGTGGTGCTAAGGAAGTTCGATTAGGATATGAGACATTAAGAGTATCAGGCGAGTCTCGCTATTTGAGGAATAAAATAAATGATGATGGTAGAAGAAAGAGCGCACAACTTGCGTCAACAGCAACAGCTTTACCGAAAAACAGAAATGTATTATTTAATACAAATTTAAGTGTTACGAAGTCTTCTCTGAAAGTATTTGTCTGTAGTATAGCCTTATGTGGGTCTGAACTATGGTCGGCAATTATTTGAGGTAAGGAGAAAACAGAAACCTTGGAAATGTTATGCTACAGAAGCATTCTGATAATTAGATGGATAAATCGTGTAATTAAAAAAAGGCGTTGAATGGAACTGTGAAAATGAGATTTTTACGGTATATCGTGATCAAAAGAAGGCACCGACTGACAGGACACATCCTGAGGCACCAAGGGAAAGACAGTTTCGTAATTGAGGAAGTATGGCGGAGTAAGAATTGTAGAGAGAGACGTGGGTTTTTCTACAGTAAGCAGCTTCATGTGAAAGTAGGATGCTGTGGTTATGCTGCGATGAGGAGGAGATTTGCAGTATTATGATGATGTGCATCAGGCCAGTCTTCGAAATGACCAACATGACAATGACAACCATCAATACCTTTCAAATTATAAGAGGGTAAAATGCCTCTTTTCATCATTATGTGCCTAGGACAGTGTTTCACGACGAGCAGGCGCATTTAGAATAGAACGTTCGGAGCGCATTTTCAACCGCACAGGAAGTTGCTTGAAGGTTGTTCGACATAAAGCGGAAATGGTGAAAATCTGAGAGCGCGAGATCAGGTGAATAAGGTGGGGTTGGAATGACATCCCAGCCCGTCTCCTGTATAGTACTTTCTGTCAGTGTAGCAGAATGCGGCCGGGCGTTATCGTGGAGTGGCATCACTTCCCGCTGTCATCCTGATCGTTGTTCTTGGACCGGATCTTCAAGGCGTCTCAGTTGTTGACAACGAATATTGTCACATCTCGAGGAAGCAATTCCTAGTACACCACACCGTCGCTTTTGCACCAGATGCGTGACATTATCTTTTGTCGATGCGCGCAGTTTTTTTAGGAGGAGTTGCTGCTCTCTCTCGGCTCAACCATTCCTTTCTTTTTTACGTTAGCGTAAGACATTTTTTCTCACCACCAGTAACGAAACAGGATAGGAATGGTCAGTGTTGTTCACATCAATTGATGACGAGGAAACAGAGACGCACATTTAGCCACCGCTGATTTTTGTGATTTTGCGTTAGAGCACGCGGTTACTAATATACCCCATTTTTGAACCTTCCCCACTGAATGCAAATGTCACAGTTCATCACATTTACCAGTTCGCGAGTGCAATGAAGTTGATCATTGTGGATTAATGCTTTTAAACGATCTTCATCAAACCCCGAAGGTCTTCCTGAACGTGCAAACTCACTCCCTAAAATGAGAAAACCATTTTTTTTGCCGTACTCTGCTCAGTGGCACATTCCCCACATACGGCTCAAATGTTTCTGGCTGCCTCCTCTGCTGTCATCTCTCTTTTCAACCCAGACGGAAGAATATGTCGTAAATGTTCCAATTTCTCCACTTGGCACTCCTTTTTCTAGAGTCCATAGCTCCACTCACTATCTCTAAATGACAAAATGTGCAGTCACACATCAACAGTGAACTGCAAATAAAACATGAAAAGCGGTAAATTAACCCACGGCAACCGGGATAACAACATGCAAAACAAAAACGCTGTGGACTTGTGCACCAATTTAATAAAATCCAAGCCGGCCGATGTGGCCGAGCGGTTCTAGGCGCTTCAGTCCAGAACCGCGCTGTTGCTACAGTCGCAGGTTCGAATCCTGCCTCGGGCACGGATGTGTGTCATGTCCTTGGGTTAGTTAGGTTTAAGTAGTTTTAAGTCTAGGGGACTGATGATTAAGTCCCGTAGTGCTTAGAGCCAATAAAATCCAAGATTTTCATTTCTTTTCTGAACACATACACTATGCAATCAAAAGTATACGGACACTCCCAAACACATACGATTTTCACATTAGGTGCATTGTGCTGCCATCTACTGCCAGGTACTCCATGTCAATGACGTCAGTAGTCATTAGACATCGCGAGAGAGCAGAAGGAGTCGCTTCGCGGAATTCACGGACTTCGAACGTGATCAGGTGACTGGGTGTCACGAGTGTCATATGTCTGTACGGGACATTTCCACAGTTCTAAACATCCCTAGGTCCACTGTTTCCAATGTAATAGTGAAGTGGAAACGCGAGGGGCACGTACAGCACAAAAGCGTACAGGCCGACCTCGTCTGTTGACTAACAGAGACCGCCGACAGATGAAGAGGGTCGTAATGTTTAATAGGCAGACATCTACCCAGACCATCACATAATTTATATTACTTTACATGGGCTTCTTATTATTAATCATTATCTTCATTGAAAGTAAATGTACAACGTGCGTGCTCCTGAAACTCAAAAATGAGTCCCGGTATGATCAAGGGAGTTATATAGCGTGGTAGCCCTCTGTCCCCCGTCTCTGAAGACGATTCTCGTTTTTACGTGTTGGGTGTGATTTTGAAGATACAAGGGCTGGGAAGTTTCGCCCTCTAGAAGCTTCTAGAACGTTCCAGAACATTTTAGAGTTTTCTAAAACATTATAGAATATTCAAAAGTATTCGAGAGCATTCCACAAAATTTCTGAATGATCCAGAAAGTTCCACAATGATCTGCGATGTTCTGGAATGTTCGGGAATAGTGTGGAACATTCGGGAAGATTGCAGAATGTTAGAGAACATCACGGAACATCCCACTGTGGAACATTCCAGAACACTCTAGAATTCTCTGGAACGTCCTGGAACACTGTGGACCATTCGAAGCGTTTTTTATATGTTCTGGAATTCGCCAGTGGTGGGGCCACTTATTGGTAGGCGTATATAAAGCATCGCCCACCATGGATTCGAACGACAGTTTCTTGTCATTGAAGAAGGGAGGAACCGAAAAAGTAGTGCAGTGAGTGAATAAAAACCAAAATGAAGTGGGGGTAATGAGAGTGGTACAGTGACTGAATATAAATCGAAAATAAAGAATGAAAAGAGTGTAAAGTATGCTTAGTGTGTTTGTTAGCAAAAACTGGCCACACATACACGTACTGCGACTAACAAAAATGTGAGATTTGAAACATCGAATGTCTAAACAACAGCACATTTTGCTCAAAAACTTTTACAAACAAGTGGAGGCACATGACCTACTGACCAGACCGCCGGCCTCATTAAACTCAACAGTGATTTCTGCAACACTGACGCTGCTGGGAACGAACTCATCGGGCAAATTTATCCAAACATTGTTCACAAGTATACCAATCCGGACTGGCTATTTGAAAAGGCAATTTTTGCAACTAAAAATAATATTGTCGACGATATCAGCTTTAATGCTCAAAAAAGTTCCCAGGGAAGACAGAACATACAAATCTACCGTCACCATAGTAAATGTTGAAGAAAATGTGAACTTCCCTACAGAATTTCTAAACTCTTTGCAAGGACCAGGAATGCCTTCGAATTAAAATTGGATCGCCCATCATACTACTCGGAAACCTCAATTCACAAAACTATGTAATGGAACGAAGATGGTCGTCAGCTATGGAATAACACCATCGAAGCCAAACTTATTGCTGGAAAGTACAAAGGACAGACACTATTTGTCCCCAGAATAACATCGACCTCTACTGAACTGCTATTTCAATTTAAAAGACTGCAATTCCCAATCACATTAGCCTACAGTTCTACATTAACAAAGCGCAAGGAAAAATTTTAAAATATCGCAGCATCAACATCAAAGACTACTGCCCTCCTACGTAGCTTGCTTTCGAATAGGAAATTCGAAAGACTTGTACATAGTATACAGACGGGATGGCAAAATTTGAAATGTTGTTTATAAATAAGTAGTGCAAATAGAATATGTTTTCAAAAAAAATTTACCTCTTCTACTTTAACAAGTATTGTAAATAGTTAGAGTGTTTTCAATAAAAGATTTTTACCTCTTATTCTTGTAGTGCAATTAACACACAATCTCATATCATCTCCTTAAGAGAAGCCGGATACACCAGCTGGTTTTCAATGAAAACCAAACGACATAAAGCATGACTTAGTTCATTTTATTCAACAATAAAAAGAAAGAGGGGTGTGATATTCTGGTAGGTAGAGTGATAGGTTCACCCGCCAAATCGGAAGGAGTTTTCTTCCTCCATGCTCAACTATTCCTTTCCACGTGACGTATGAAAGTTATACATTAAGTGTATCTGTTGAGAGTAGTTGTCTGTAATGGGTGTTGTGTGTACATCGTGAACCATGTGTTGTGAGAGACGGTGGAATCGGTGCCGGACTATATTTCACTCGTCTTGAGTAGCTCCAAGAGAATTGCCAGGCTTAAGTGTCCCCAACTTCAACAGTATCACATAGGACACTGTGGAGATGTTTTAAAGTGAATCGAGAACACTAACGGGAAGTCTGACGAACAGGAATTTCACGCGATCACTATCTCACCAGGGTTCAAACTGGCAATCTGAGAACCGAGGGCATACGTTAGCGACCTCAGCTTAGGAGGTGAAAATTTAATCCAATGTTTGAATATTACAATGTTACGAAGTATCGGGAAAGTCTTGAAAAAACATCTGTGAAATGCTGTACATTTAATACTTTTATATTCCCAGAACGCAATTAAAAGAAAGTACCATAAGCGACTTATATCGAAATTAAATCTGAAGTTTATTGATCACGGCACTGTGGGGTTGTAGCAAAGCGTTAGTGCACAAAACTTGAAAGAAATAGAAAGGGGTCCAAAAAATAATTTTTTTAGTTAATAATCTGTTTGTACCCATTGAAGTAACATTTCAGATGGTGTTTAATGAAGTAATTCTGCTTTTCTGGAAGTCCTAAAAAGTTTAAGGAGTGGCTCACTGATAAGGATCTCACTTTTGAAATTCATATATAATAGATGCTAGTACTGAAAAATGCGACATGTGGTCAGCAGCAGTCTGTTTCGTAGATAACTAGATGAACATTGCCTTATTTTGGGAGTCGCGTTTTTGCGTGATTTTTCAGTCATTATTCTTATACATCTCCTATATGACATCTGGATATTTTGAAAATCATTCCGCTACATTTTAATTGCCTTAGCTGATTGTTGGAAATGTACAAAGAGATTGCCTTGCGAGATTTATCAGGAACACGACATTGGTGTGTTAACTTATAAAGGAAAATAAAATGATGGAGAAGCAGGCTCCAGCACATGAGACTAAGGAGAAACTTCGGAAAGACCATTAAATAAATTTATGATGCAGTGAAGGTGTAGAGACAAAAGAGCACTTTAGAACAGAACCCGAAGTGGTAGGGCCGAAGGCAATTTCAGAACTGAATAGCTCCCTCAAAAAGTTTCAGGGCATTAAAGACACTGGATCGGAACGCGATAGTATAAAATTAATTAAACAGGAAAAACTTATAGCCAGCATGGATACTGGTGGTGTTTTTCTACATTTGTTGATACCAAGAAACGGCAGCCAAAGCTGTGACTATTTAGTTACCAAGAGGGTATTTAACCAGATCAAAAACATCATTTGGCAGATATTTTACGGTATCGAAATCTGAAACATTATAACCACGGAGATCAACAGATACAACATTCAAGGTGTATCGAACAAGACGGCGCAGTATATAACAGCCTAGACTTACATTCAGGACAGCAGTGTTGCTTAGGTGAAAACAAAACAGTAACACTTATGACATGACCAACAGGAAGAAATGTTACACTTTAACATACAAACATAAATTATCACACAGAATAGCTACCATACGAAAGAAACAAGGGTTACACAATGCCTACAGAACAAGAACACACCCAGTCACATTTACAAACAACAATAGACAATCCAGATAAGTACCAAGGATCAGGTATATATCAATTAGAATGCAAAGAATGTGAATCAGTATACCTGGGGATGACAGCCAGGAACTCTAAACTAGGTACAGAGGACAAATAAGAAGCTGGAAGTATGAGAGCAGCCATTCTACCGTTGCTGAACACAACAAAACATCATCATTAAATATAGAAAGACAAACAAAAAACTATATAAAAGTAAAAAGTTAAGCTCTATCTGATGAAACATTGATATGACCTGTCCAACATGGAACAGGACACGAAAATTATTGGAGTGAATAATTAGAACAAAAATCAAAAATTCATGATATTACAGGAAAAATTACATATGCAAAAAGCCCTTGAATGAAAAAGGAAGTAATTAACGACCAAGTAATATTAAGCAACAACTCACTGATCATGTTAGCCTCTAAAACAATAACAAACAAATGTGACGCATAACCAGAATAAAACACGAATCCCCTCTCTCCCTCCCTCCCTCTCTCTCTCTCTCTCTCTCTCTCTCTCTCTATCACACACACACACACACACACACACACACACAGGTAATATCCCCTCTCATAAATAATAAAATATTCACAAAACAAAATCCACTCTCACAAAGAATGACACATTCACACATGACATAATACACACACAGACAGACACGTGTCAAGCACAAGCCTGCCCCCCACCCCCCTACACACACACAGCGCAAACAAAAGACGAATGATAAACACACAGCGACAGTTGGCAACACTACACCCTGTAAACACGCACATGTTCAACATGCAATGAAAAGTTCAAGCGAAGTATTGTGATAGATTTGGGTGAGGAAACGCTGCAAATCGGCCCTCTGAATTATGGGGACCAAATAAACACATCTCCGAACAGTACACGTGGAATAGCAACATTAAAAATCGTAAAAAACACCAAACGAATAACTGACCTCACAAAACTTGTGGTACAAAAATTGTTTAGAACCTAAAGAAACAAGATAGAAAACGAGGAAATGTAACATAGTAACGCACTTGTAACTACTACACAATGCAGTTAATATACAGGGTGATTCAAAAAGAATACCACAACTTTAAAAATGTGTATTTAATGACAGAAACATAATATAACCTTCTGCTATACATCATTACAAAGAGTATTTAAAAAGGTTTTTTTTCACTCAAAAACAAGTTCAGAGATGTTCAATAAGGCCCCCTCCAGAGACACGAGCAATATCAACCCAATACTCCAACTCGTTCCACACTCTCTGTAGCATATCAGGCGTAACAGTTTGGATAGCTGCTGTTATTTCTCATTTCAAATCATCAATGGTGGCTGGGAGAGGTGGCCGAAACACCATATCCTTAACATACCCCCATAAGAAAAAATCGCAGGGGGTAAGATCAGGGCTTCTTGGAGGCTAGTGATGAAGTGCTCTGTCACGGGCTGCCTGGCGGCCGATCCATCGCCTCGGGTAGTTGACGTTCAGGTTTCATAACTAACCTTTTTCGTAGGACTCTCCATACAGTTGATTGTGGAATTTGCAGCTCTCTGCTAGCTCTGCGAGTCGATTTTCGTGGGCTGCGAACAAATGCTTGCTGGATGCGTGCTACATTTTCATCACTCGTTCTCGGCCGTCCAGAACTTTTCCCTTTGCACAAACACCCATTCTCTGTAAACTGTTTATACCAACGTTTAATACACCACCTATCAGGAGGTTTAACACCATACTTCGTTCGAAATGCACGCTGAACAACTGTCGTCGATTCACTTCTGCCGTACTCAATAACACAAAAAGCTTTCTGTTGAGCGGTCGCCATCTTAGCATCAACTGACGCTGACGCCTAGTCAACAGCGCCTCAAGAGAACAAATGTACAACTAAATGAAGCTTTATAGCTCCCTTAATTCGCCGACAGATAGTGATTAGCTCTGCCTTTTGTCGTTGCAGAGTTTTAAATTCCTAAAGTTGTGGTATTGTTTTTGAATCACCCTGTATATACGAAAATAAACATTTATTATAGGCCACTGAAGATGCTTAGTAAATAAAAGGAGCGAAACGCGTGTGACAAAAAACAAACTGCCTCTCATTCAGTTGCGGAAACGGATCGCACCACCATTTACCCTTCTCTATTACCGACATGACGGAAGTGCACCACAGGAGTATCGCTCTTTCTAGGTTCTTAGCTCTTACTATCCAGAAACAAGTGTAAAGTTTCCACCTCCTTTCTCTCCTTGGGAGGGATGCATGTTTTGGCTAAGAAATTTTTAATAGGTGTGAAGATAATCTAATACGCTTAACCAGTCGTTTGTTCGCTATATAGGATGTGGTACTGCTGCTAGTTCAGTGGGGAAAGGTCAGTGGAGCACTCAGCACAGGGTTTCGCAGTGTAGTGTCGAACACGTTACAGAAATTATACTATAATTCTGAGAGAGACGAGCGTGTCAGAAGCATTAAATGCGCGGTACGAATTGTGCAGGAGAAGCTAACTTTGTAGAACCGGTGTATACCTTCCACAGCTTCGAAGAAGAAGACAGGTGCTTCTCTGGTACTTGCACTTTAGCCGTTCAAAAATATTTCTCATATGAAAATTTACACTGCTTTTGGGATCACGATTCGTTGTATATCTCGGAAATTTTGCGTTTATACTTTGAGGACGGCTTTTATGGATTGTATGTTTGTAAGATGCTGATACGATCGGATGCTATAAGAGTAGGTCATGCACCAAGCCAATTAAATAACCCGTGCCCGTTGCATGGGGGCTTAATTAAATAAAATGCTAATAATTTTAATTTTAATCGCTGTTTGTCCGATTACGAAGTCTCGTAACCGGTTGGCCCTGAGTAGCATTAGTACGCAATCTGACTGCATAGAACAACAAAGAATGAAAGGAAATTTCCGTTAACACAATTCATTAATTCAGTCCCCAGCAATTATAAAAGCTACGAAACAACAAAGCACAAGTGTAACTGTTCTGTGCGTGGAAGTGTGATTCAACGTACACATCTGGCACGGTTCTTCCTCAATACGACAAGATGCTTTAAACGCCATTTACAATGAAGTAATAAAAAAAAAACAGAAATACTATGATTGCACATAGAAATCAGAATTACACTCTAATACATGAACACAAGCCAGATGCTTTGTTGACTGAACTTATGACCAAGAAGCATTGTTATTTAGGAAATTTGAAATACAAAAATTTTTTTATTACCTCATATACACTCCTGGAAATGGAAAAAAGAACACATTGACACCGGTGTGTCAGACCCACCATACTTGCTCCGGACACTGCGAGAGGGCTGTACAAGCAATGATCACACGCACGGCACAGCGGACACACCAGGAACCGCGGTGTTGGCCGTCGAATGGCGCTAGCTGCGCAGCATTTGTGCACCGCCGCCGTCAGTGTCAGCCAGTTTGCCGTGGCATACGGAGCTCCATCGCAGTCTTTAACACTGGTAGCATGCCGCGACAGCGTGGACGTGAACCGTATGTGCAGTTGACGGACTTTGAGCGAGGGCGTATAGTGGGCATGCGGGAGGCCGGGTGGACGTACCGCCGAATTGCTCAACACGTGGGGCGTGAGGTCTCCACAGTACATCGATGTTGTCGCCAGTGGTCGGCGGAAGGTGCACGTGCCCGTCGACCTGGGACCGGACCGCAGCGACGCACGGATGCACGCCAAGACCGTACGATCCTACGCAGTGCCGTAGGGGACCGCACCGCCACTTCCCAGCAAATTAGGGACACTGTTGCTCCTGGGGTATCGGCGAGGACCATTCGCAACCGTCTCCATGAAGCTGGGCTACGGTCCCGCACACCGTTAGGCCGTCTTCCGCTCACGCCCCAACATCGTGCAGCCCGCCTCCAGTGGTGTCGCGACAGGCGTGAATGGAGGGACGAATGGAGACGTGTCGTCTTCAGCGATGAGAGTCGCTTCTGCCTTGGTGCCAATGATGGTCGTATGCGTGTTTGGCGCCGTGCAGGTGAGCGCCACAATCAGGACTGCATACGACCGAGGCACACAGGGCCAACACCCGGCATCATGGTGTGGGGAGCGATCTCCTACACTGGCCGTACACCACTGGTGATCGTCGAGGGGACACTGAATAGTGCACGGTACATCCAAACCGTCATCGAACCCATCGTTCTACCATTCCTAGACCGGCAAGGGAACTTGCTGTTCCAACAGGACAAAGCACGTCCGCATGTATCCCGTGCCACCCAACGTGCTCTAGAAGGTGTAAGTCAACTACCCTGGCCAGCAAGATCTCCGGATCTGTCCCCCATTGAGCATGTTTGGGACCGGATGAAGCGTCGTCTCACGCGGTCTGCACGTCCAGCACGAACGCTGGTCCATTTGAGGCGCCAGGTGGAAATGGCATGGCAAGCCGTTCCACAGGGCTACATCCAGCATCTCTACGATCGTCTCCATGGGAGAATAGCAGCCTGCATTGCTGCGAAAGGTGGATATACACTGTACTAGTGCCGACATTGTGCATGCTCTGTTGCCTATGTCTATGTGCCTGTGGTTCTGTCAGTGTGATCATGTGATGTATCTGACCCCAGGAATGTGTCAATAAAGTTTCCCCTTCCTGGGACAATGGATTCACGGTGTTCTTATTTCAATTTCCAGGAGTGTATATTGACGAAAGAATACACTCTGATCATTACAACATCCCCAATCGAACAGCATCGGGTGTCTAGCCCATCAGAACAACTGCACACGACATGCTCACAACTAGTACTGCTATCAACATCGTCTCAACAAGCACTGACTACGGCAACCTCAGAACTACGACTGACCACAGCAACTTCTGAACAAGCACTGCCAGTGGAGGCGGCGGAATAAAACTCTTTGGCGCAATCTCTGGCGCTGTGGCTCAGTGTAGCCACCTTTCACCGTTCCTGGCACCCCGAAGATGATTTAGTTTACACGAATGTGTTGCATTGTAACTATCTCTGAAGTGGTTGTGACAAATGTTGATATTGCTTGACGTATGGACATGGTACGTGCACTTCACAGCACTGTATCGGCCATCATAAGCACAACATAGTGTGATGAAATATTTCCGCTGAGAACAATGTCAACCACATTACCTGTTTCTGACTCGTGCTCCCATCCTTTAATGCGTCGACCGGGGTATATGATATATGATGGAATACTATGACGATAACGTGTCATTCAGACATGTCGAGTATTTTGTGGTCCGTAAGTAATGCTACTTAAATATGTAACAGCTTTTCTATTCTTCGTATTACGCTCTACGCTATATAATCCGTACGCTGTACTGATTTCCAGTTCACCTTTGTACATGAGAATGACTATAGGCCGGAAATCGCGATAGTGTGAAATAAGTGAAATCTGAACGTACAGTGAAACGGTGCAAATTTCACTCAAGAAGTACTACACAACTGTGTTCCTCAACGAAAGAAAAAATACAAAAATTATTTGTTCGTCTATATAACTGAGTTCTTTTTTATTATTCTTGTAAATTAGAAAATATACCAAATTAAATTATCAGAGAAGCTTCGGAACCACGTTTTGTCGTAGGAAAGACAACACATGAAACCAAACAGTAGAATGTACGTATTAGTGCTTAGAATTCTTCTCGAAAATTAATTATTGCAGCAAAAAAATACGTTCATGATATCTAAAGTTCTTGGGTTTTCATACCGCGCCATTCTTTCTTGTATCTTCCGATCCGACGTTTCGGCCTTCAGCTGAGAGCTCAGGAAAATGGCTGCCCACTGACACACGATGTGTTCATCCTTAAGAACGCACATCTCTGTGTCTGTCGATGAAAAGCGTAATCCACTAATGGCAGTGTTCAACCCAGGACGAGTGAATATATCGCGGTATGGATTCACTAAATAACCTGGATGCCTAGGAACGGTTACTACACCTGATACATAGTCCTCAGGAAAAGACTGCACTTTTATTGGACACGTTTCAATAAGCTTCTTTAATACTATATCTTAAATGTTCAAATCTGCACAAATTATAAACCTGGGTAGTCTAGATTTGACCTGATCCCACATCGGCATGACAGCAGACAGACCTGACCAACTCTTGGTTCACACCTACTGGAATGTTTACTTTGTTATTTCTTCTTCTTGTTCTTCTCCTCAGATGTTAGGCGAAACTGCCCGTTACAGTACCCATCGTTACCGGGGTCTTCTTCTATCGGCTCTTCCTTGGCACTTATATTTTCTAGCCTTTAAGAGGGGGGAGGGGGGGGGGTTTGCTCTTTCCATTCTTTCTAGGTGTTCGTTCCATGTTCTCCTATACTCTACAATTTTATCATTCACACTAAAACATTTTAGATCTTCCCTAGCATCTTCATTCCTTTGTATGTCTTCCATTATGCAACTTTTAACTCGTCTCAGGAATTTCTTTTCTTGTGTCTGAATACGACTTTCTTGCTCTTTGCTAAGCACCCAGGTCTCGCTTCCATAGAGCAATGTAGGAACTGGTCTGCAGAATTTAATTTTAGTAGCTTCTCTAGTTTTGTTTTCAAGGCTTCTATTAATTGCTCTATGCACCCAGCTAAATTTACTAAGTTTAATTTCTATATCTTTGTTGTAGCGTTACGTCATTTCACATCCTAGGTAACTGAAGTGGTTTACTTGCTCTCAAAGCGTTTGATCTATTACTATTTTGGTTCTAATGTGTTCTTTCCCCATGAAGTACACTGACTTAATTTTTTTTGTTGATATCTCCATGTCAAATTTCACACGTGCTTGTCTCAGTAAGTAAATACATTTCTGAAGGTCCTCTTCTTTACCTTGTAGTATCACTACATTATCAGCATATACTAAGTTATTTGAAATTACGTTTCCCATGTTTGCATTATTTCATGTATGTAAATGTTAAACAAAGCTGGGGAGATACAGCAGCCTTGTCATACTCCTTTGTTGGTTGGTATCTTATTAGTCATTTTTCCACTGAGATCTAGAAAGGCAGTCGTGTTCTGATACGTAATTTTTATTAGGTGTTTTGGATATGCGCGATTCATCATTATTCTCCAACGTTTCGGTCTATTGATATTTTAAAATCGATAGAAGCAATCTGTTTCTTTTTTGTATTCTCTGCGTTTTTGTATTATACACAGTAAAATAAAATCTGTATCTAACGTAGAACACCCTTTCCTAACAGCCATTTGTTCTTCATGCAGTACGGTTTCCGTTATGTTTTTAAGTCTTGGGTTTAAAATCTTAGCATATATCTTGTATACTGAGTCTAGTGAACTTATTTCTCTGCAGTTGCTGCATAGACTTTTGTCGCCTTTTTTAAAGAAAATTATATCACTTCAGCAATCTTCCACTCTTCGGGATTACTTTTGCTCTTCCACTCTTCCAACATTCGTTTAAGGGATGTAACAGTCGAAGATGTAGCATCATTACTCCATGTTTTAGCAATTCAGCTTTAATATCATCTCTTATTCTCGTTTTTTATTCTTAAGTTATGTTAAGACAGATTTTAATTCGCTAGGCTGTATTTAATCTAATCCGTTGGCATCAATTATTTCAATTTCAGTTTCTTTTGGTGTACCATCATATCATAATTTTTGTAGTAATTTATCCACTGTGCTTTTCAATATTGTTTAAATCTTCTCTTTCTCCATTACGTCTAAAGTTTTTAAAATTTTATAGGCCATTTGCTGTCTCCCGTGAACATCATTCCCTGTATTAGAAATGAATCTATCCCAGTGATCTTGGTTCTTGGCGTTCCTTCATTACTACACATTTAGCAATATTTCTTCTCCCCTTATAAGATTGTATTTTTTCCACTGTGGGGTTGCTTATGTATTTAATATATGCATTCTGATTTTCTTTAACAGCCTTGTTTATATGCTCATTCCGTATTTTTAGGACCTTTCATTTCCAATTTTTTTCGTCTTTTTACCGAAATCTTCTCCTGCTACTCTGTATATTACGTTCTTTAGGTTTTGCCATTCTTGCTAGCTCTTTATTCAATCTTCATTGGTAAACATGCTTGATGCTGTCCTCTTCCAGCAAGTATACTTTATAAACTCTTTGTTATTGTTGGTTACTTAATTCCTTTATGATTTTGTTATTTGACATTGTCAAATTGGGACACAGACGATCTGTTACGTTAAAGTGTGTGGATAAAAAGCGTAGGTCCACTTGCCTATCGGGGACAGTAGTACACTGCTCAAGTGTGTACATGTAGCGATTCAGCTCAACAAATTATGAAGATGCGTAATGCCTGGTCGCCGATACACATAGAATTAGGTAATAATTTGTATTCATCTGAAGATGGATCGTCAATGAATTGGAACTGGTAAACAATAAAGGAATGTTAGTGATACTGACCTAGGATCTTCATCCATACGTTTTAACATAAGAGATCGCGTCTCACGATCTGGATGTAAGAGAACAAAGCTTATGAGACGTTTAATTCGCAGTTGATTGATATTTCCAGACAGAACAACAGACAGACAATTGATCGCCGGTAAACAAAAGACGTTTCGGAAACTAGTTCGAGATTAACATGGTCCTCCGGAAAACAGAAGAAAAATTATTTATTGATTTTATAAACAGATAAGGCTTTTCTTCAAATATCAGTGAGCGTGAGGTCCTCTCGAAACGCTTGTTTGGAAATGATTCGCCATCGACTAACATTTGTCTTTAGTAGAGTTAAGCCCTACCAAAACTAGCATTGGTACAGTAAGAAATAAAAGAATATGTAAGGGAGAAATCGGGAGCTGCGATTTTTCTTTGTTTTTTGATTGTTTAATTGGTTGTTTTGCACATTAGAACTGCACGTTATTCAGTGTTTGTCCACACCGTGTATTTTATATCTTTACATATTATAAACTGCTTGTTATAAGTATTAAAAATTATTTGACCGCGAAAATTTGGCGCTTTTATGCATCCAAAGCAATTACTTTTGATACAAGTATAGTTTTCAGGCACAAACATAAAAAATACGTGTAATTATTGTTGTAGTTTTGTACTCAACAGAAAGTTCTTACCATGATCAAAAGTAAGACCTTTCCGTTTCTTTCAGTCATCAGTCTTCTGACTGGTTTGACGCGGCCCGCTACGAATTCCTCTTCTGTGCGATCTTCTTCATCTCAGAGTAGCACTTGCAACCTATGTTTCCATTATTTACTCGATGTATTCCAATTTATCTCTTCCTCTATTGTTTTTCCTGCTACGGCTACATCTAGCAGCACGGAAGTCATCCCATGACGCCTTAACAGATGTCCTACCAACCTGTCCCTTCTTCTTGTCAGTGTCTTCCGTTTACTGCTTTCCTCGCCGATTCTCCGGAGAACCTCTTCATTCCCTACGTTATCAGTCCACAAAATTTTCAGCATTCTTTTGCAGCGCCATATCTCAAATGCTTCGATTCTCTTCTTTTTCGGTTTTTTCCACAGTTCATGCTTCACTACCATATAATGCTCTGCACCAAACGTACATGCTCAGAAATTTCTTCCTCAAATTAAGGCCTATGTTTGATATTAGTAAACTTCTCTTGCCCAAGAATGTCCTTCTGCCAGTGCTAGTCTGCTTCTTATGCCCTCCTTGCTCCGTCATGGGTTATTTAGATGTCTAGATAGTAGAATTCCATAACGTCATGTACTTCGTGATCATCAAACCTGATGTTAAATATCTCACAGTTCCCGTTTATGCAACTTCTCAGACTTCCGTCTTTCTTCACTTTGGTTTCAGTCCGTATGTAAGCGTTCTACAGAACAAAATTTTTATATGTGTGAACACTGAATATTATATTTCCCAAACCTTTCTCCTCGTGTAACGTATACTTCAGATATCGTGTTCAGCTGCTGAGCAATACTGACTGTTCGTCGGCCCTGTTTTGCGCATGTGAACAGTATCGTGAAACAAAACTTTACCCTTCATGAAATGCAGAATTTGAAATAATGAATGTGAATTTAACTAACTGCCAAAAGAAACTAATTGTGTGCTTAACGACAACTATGCAACTGAAACTCAGTACCGAAGTGCATTATGGATCGCGTAATATGAACTACACTATTTCACTTGCAATAACCACAAAAATAAATTACTGTCCTATTCAGAAAAAATAGCTGTATGAAATCATCAACACTGTTCACTGACAATTAATCTGCTTACTTAGCACACTTTACAGTTCTGACTATATATTTTTTCCTCTTGGGAATGCAAGGTGAGAAATGCCCTGAAATAAAAGTGACTTACCTGTTGCTCAGAATGCCGTTAACCTTATCCGCAATAGTCTGCTACAGATTTACTATCAGTCTGCAAACATCAGAATTTGGCCAGACCAGAATAAAGTTTTTATGACACATCATCTCATTCAGAGGCACAGAGGCTGACCCCAAACAGCTTGTAGCAGTCAGAACCATTGCTCTTCCTACCCCCAAAAGTCAAATTCTAAGCTTCCTTGGTTTAATAAACTTTCATCGTCGCTTCCAGTGTATGGAAATTCTTACTACTCCAAAACTTTGCTCTCTTACTGGTAAAAACACAATATTACATTGAGATGAACAGGTGCAAGTAGAGTTTCTAAATCTGAAGGATGCATTGAATGTTTTAGTTCGTGCCATCCAGACTTGTCATGTGAGTTTTGTTTGGCAACAGATTAATCAAAAGTTGGTTTACGTGACCATCTACCCCAGGAATTTGAGGAAAATGGTATCATTGTGCAAAGATGCATAGCTTTTGCTAGCCATGTTCTAACGGAATGAGAAAGACCTTACACGGTATTTGAAACAAAGCGCTAGCAGTCATTTGGGCATTTTCCAGATTTCGTTTTTTCTTGTTTGGCAAACTCGCTATAATTTAAACAGATCGTTGTGCATTACAATTTTTAATGTCTTCAAAATCGTATAATGACATATTAAAACCTTGGGCATGGGAACTTCAAGAATTCCGTTTCACTGTAGTTGATATTCCTCGTTCACAAACTGTTGTTACTGACAGTTTATCTCGAGCTCCCACTGACTTAGAAAAATACAACATAGAATTGAATTTGCAGAAAAACTTTTGTGTAATGCATATTCAGAAAGCTGCCTTTGAGAACTTTATTGCTTCCTCTTTAAAAGATATTGCACAGGAGCAGGGTAAGAATCCTGTATGGGGAGACCCGGAAAATAAATGACACGACAAAATAAACTTGGAGATATGACAGTATTACCTTGCACGGCAAGAACGGTCTCTTTAAGCAACGTACTGTCGACGACTCACTTTGGTTCTTATGTATTCCTGATGATTTTGTGAATTAATTCATTTGGTACACCATCTGAATTACGCTCATTTAATAACACGAGTAGGAGCATCAAAAAAGTTTTACATGTGTGCAAAAAGTGTCAAAAAGTAAAGCCAACTACTGTTAAACACCGTGCTTCACTGTTTCCCATTATTCCTACAAAGTTAAAATAATTAGCAGCTTTAGAACCTATAGGTCCACTCTGAAGAACTCAGAATTGATTTTCATATGTTTTTATTGCTGTAGAGATGACGTTTAAACTTGTCTCACTCACCGCACTACAGAGAGCCATTGGGAAAATTGTATCTTACGCATAAGGTATTTCCTACGTGAAGTGGGACACGTTGACAAGGCAATTTCGACAATACTCCCCAATTTTGGTCAGGCATCTGGGTAAGAATTTTAAGATATCACAAAATTAATTCCGTATTCATCACTCGCTATAGGCCACAAGCTAATCTTTCTTAAAGTCTGAAGTGAAAAATCAATCAACATCGTAGATTACCCTTTCGCTGAGAACGTCATAATTCGGATGGACACATTCGCGTGTTTTAGAGCATTCCACTTCATTGCCTCCTTTACTTGTGCCACTAGACCAAATCAGAGAGCTTGTACTACATCCTAACTAAGGCAAATTACGTCACAAAGAGGTATTAGACTTAGCAATAAGTAACATAAAGAAAGTTGCAGAGTGACGAAAGAGGTCGCATGATGCTAAGGTAAATGTCAAAAAGCTATACTTGGTCAGAAAGTGGTTGTGAAATCTCATCCAGTGTCACACAAAAGTAAGCAACTACTTCATAAGCTTTAATCGGTGCACAATGGACCTTACAGGATTTGTTGAACAGCACCTAGCAATGCGGTAGAAGCGGAAAAAATACTTTCTAAAAGGAGGAAAAGCTCCATCACATGATACATTACAAACCATTTGTGGTACAGGGATTTTTGCAAGATCTTATTGCCTTGAAAACTGCATTGAATCATTACTGTTATGCCACATATTTCTGACATACTATGTGCTTTATGATGTTTTGCGATGTTTTTCCTTATTTGCTGCATATGGTATGTGAGAGCATGTTGAAGTATGTATTTTTTCAGCTAACTACACCCCTTTCTGTCTTCATGTCAGATTATGACAGACATGGTGATATACATATATATTATATTGAATTTCGCTACTATGCATATATTCCATATTTATGAGATATAGTTGCACATAGGATGCACTGTTGAATGACAGTTTTTTTTAGATGACCCAAGAGAGAGATGGAAAACATGAATGAGAATACTATTGATTGGTATACGGATTTATTTTGTGCTAAAATGAGTACTTTAATGAACAATTTGCTACTGATCAATTATGTTTTTTCCTTTTGGCATTTTATCACTTCTTAATTAATTTTCTTTCCAAGGCTTAGGTTAGCGTTATTAAATGTATATAATTTTGTTGCGTAATACTACTGTTGCTTAACATAGCTGTTACCTTATGTGAGCTCATTCATTACACAAATATTGGTGGACGAACACATTTTTGACACTGATATCTTGGTGACATTTTGGGTTGACACCGGTACCTTGCTTTTTTTGTAAGAACTTTTGTGTATGCTTTTTCTCAGCCTAAGAATGTGTACTTCATTTTGTTTACTGGTTTACCATAATGATTTTTTTATTACATTGCCTTCCTGACAAAATATTTCTCATTTTAATATGTGTCTGATAATCAGTTTGGCTGCATCGCTTTTCGAATGAAGTATTGTTTGGAATATATGTTTATCACAGAGCCTGTTTACGAGAGCTCACTTACGAAAAGCATTCATTATTACAGGTTATAATTAAGGTAAATGTCATGACTAGTAACAGAATTATGGAAAATGAGTATAGGAAGACACTAAGTTGACAACATAGTAGGTGTACCCAGAGATGAGAAACAAATGAGTACTAAGAAATTAAAGTAGTAAAATATTTGAGAAGTAAGGTCGAATTAAATTTTATACACACTATGACTGAAGAAAAAAAAATGGCTCTGAGTACTATGGGACTTAACTTCTGAGGTCATCAGTCCCCTAGAACTTAGGACTACGTAAGACTAACTAACCTAAGGACATCACACACATCCATGCCCGATGCAGGATTCGAACCTGCGACCGTAGCGGTCGCGCGGTTCCAGACTGTAGCGCCTAGAACCGCTCGGCCACTCGAGGCCGGCGACTGAAGAAAGATGTTGACTATAATGTGCTGACGATTCTAATGTGGGATTGAATAATGATTATATTATGTGGCTATGACGATATAACGAAATATTTGAAGGAAATTTGGGTAGGATTTTTTTGGCCAGTAAACTGACATGATCATTTTTGGTAAGTCAGTTGACATGAAACGTGTTATTATGTGAATATGATTTGTTTGGAAAGTAAATTAAGATAAAAGCTGTATTACAAAGCTATGAGATTTCAGTGAAAGTGTAGTATACATACAGTACAGAAGTTAGAAAGCTCATCAGTACACTAGAGCAGTACATCACACTCGAATAAAATATCGCACAGACTGACTGAGACTAATTTCGAAGTTCACTTTATTCCCTTTCCTTTGCTTTTACATTTGTTTGTTTATCCTTTCTTTTTGATATATCCTTCTTCCTATTGGGATGTGTGTTTTTTTCATATACGCAGTATTTTTATTACCACTGTTCTTACGTTTCACGTGTTAGTTGTGAGTAATCAGACATTTTCTGCGCGATCAGGTAACATATGATCTATTATCACGTACACATTAGCTCTTTAGTATGTTTTCATGGTCATTTGTCACCATTACACAAGGTAACGAAGTTTTATCAGTTGCTCCTTTTGCTAAACTTGATTTTTATATTTCGCACAGAATATTGCATAATTCTTTGCGTATGTAGATTTTTTTCTGATCTCACTGACTGCTGTAATCTACAAATAGTCATGTTTTCTACATAAGCTTCATCTCTCAGTTTCATGCTATGCTACCGTACTGTCTCACATATTTGCTAGGAAAATGGACATTTCATAGAGAAATGTGCAATTCAGGTTTTTTAAATGTATTATAAGAACCACAAATTCAATTAATTTAATTTAACTAATTTTTGGACGCACTTAAAAGAAATTAGCATTACTGTGTGCGAAGATAGGTGCGAGACCAACTGGACATACGAGTTGTTGGTGGAAAACTACTTCCCTGAGTCTACTCATATATAATTCTACATTTACTACCAATCCTCAGATTGCTGTCAGTGATGGACAATCAGTTGCCTTACTGAGTCTGTCTGTGATAAAACTTTACCAATGCTTCAAGAAATGTATCAATATTGCTCTAGTTGCATTCCCTTTCTTAGCCGCAGGATTAATGACAAGGGACACTAAACAGTATCTTCGTTGGTGCTAAATGATTCAATATTTTACGATCAGTTGTATTCCCATATTGGCCTTAAGATTAATGATATGAGATGGTTATCAGTGATGCACCCTGTACCTACAATCCACAGAACTCGGCAAATTGTGTGCGTGCTTTCTTCCTGTATGAAGACAATCTTCACACGTAAAACTCAAATTAGAGTATTCTCGTGTTCATTTTGTAACCTGAATCCTAAAACCCGGAACGTTATTTAAAACTGTACCTTATTGTACTCACCTCTTTGTAACTTATTTGTAATCTTATTCTATTTGCCTTACCATGGGTAAAACAATCCATGCGAAATTTTTCTGAGGGAAGGAGATTATGTAAGGTTTTCATAGGTTTTCTGCAATTGTAAACAACTCACCTTTACTGCACTGGGACAATGATGAATGAGCGTACTGCACGAGTAGTGAATAAGATCTGTGTTTAGTTTTACTGGTGGTTCCAGTTAGTTGTGCAACGCTGGGGCATCCTTATTTGAGACACAGTAGCGATCAGTTAAGTTTTTCAGAGAATGAGATCTGTTATTTGTGAATCTGGAAGAAACTGTATGGAATACTTTATTATGGAAATGAAAACTTGTTTATCAAACTATTTCATGATTTGTATTAATGGGGAATATTTTTTGAGGAATTTTTAAAGGAAACCCATGCGTGCATAAGAAAAAAAGTGTTTGTTTGTCAGAACTATTAAATGAAGGAAAACTTGAATGATAATTAAATCAAGACATTAAGCTGTCGAGAGGCGTTGATATACATCAATGGGGACAGTTGAAAATGTGTGCCCCAACCGGGACTTGAATCTGGAATCTCCTGCTTACATGGCAGACGCTCTATCCATCTGAGGCACAGAGGATAGTGCAACTGCAGGGATTTATCCCTTGCACACCGTGAGACCCACATCCCCAACTTAAAGTCCACACACTACATTCGTAGTGCCCCTGCCCATTACACTCATTACTCGCGGCAGACAATCTTACCGAGTCCTTTAAGAGTTCGGGCAATGCGTGTGCATCCGCACAGAAGAAGGGGGTCAATGGCCTGTTAGCCTTAACTATATGAAGATGGTATCTGTTCTTTGTCCCTCAGATAACTAATAATAAAAAACTGAGTAGATTACTTTTCGTAGAAATAATTCAAAAGCCAAGATTGCTTAAATACTGTTTACTGGATAACCGGTTTCAGTACCCTAAAGGTGCCATCATCGGATATGAATTGTTTATAAATGTTAATCTACATTAAGATCCGATGATGGCACCTTTAGTGTGTTGAAACCGGTTATCCAGTAAACAGTATTTAAGCGATCTTGGCTTTTGAATTATTTCTACAACAGAGTGATCGACCCACTACACACCATGTGTTCACTGCAAAAGAATATTTTTCTTTGGCTGCTGCATGTTGAGCAAGAGGTAAGACACTTTTATTTTAGGGCAGATCTCACCTTGCATTCTTATGAGGAAACAGTACACAGTCAGAATTATCAGATGTCGTTCTAAGGAATCAAATTAATTTACAGTGAACAATGTCAGTAATTTCACACAGTTGTTTTTACCGAGTAGGGCAGTAATTTGCTTTTGTCGTTATTGCAAGTCAGTCACTGCACTTCATATCGCTCAATTTTCATAACATATTTTGGTAGTGAATTTTAGTTATACAGTTTTCATTGTGCACACAGTTTCTCTTGGCAGTTAATTAGATTCATTTTCATTATTTAAAATTCTGCGTTTCATGAAGTTTAAAGCTTGGTACTGAATTTGGTACTGAATCACCAAAACTGGTAGCTACATAAAAAATAACATCGAAAGGAGGACTGTTTATTTTGTAAGTGAACGGTCGCAGACCCTCAGACTTTCAATCAGAAGGATGGACATACACAAACAGTAGAAGCTAACGAAAAATAAACTGAGTCACGTACGCAGTCAAAGTACAACAAGAATTTATGTTCTGAACCAATACAGATACTGAGGATTTGCCTTTCGTAGCAAATTGTTTTAAATATTTCTCGTAGGTGAAATTACTTAAATAGCTGTTATTAGTTCGTGGTCGCATGAAACGCAATATCTAGTTAAAAGTGATTTCTATCGACGGTGTAATTAACTGAAAGTAGAGGTAGTGATAGTATTGTAGAGGTAAGCATGGAAATAATACTAAACCTGTTTTATGGTAACGATAAAAAGCGATAAGAAAGATCTAATGGTTTATTCACAGAATAATTGACTGCGAGGTGGAAGTAGAACTGCTCTTGAGGCGTTAAGTGACTAACTGTTACACCACAGTCGGACGTAACAGTCACGACACTCGCTCGTTTTTGTTCCCCACAACGATAACACTTTTGACTACATCGGATGAGTGCGAATACAGAGTTTATATCGATCTGCAACATAGGTTTTACAATAGTGCCACAGCTATCAGCAATAACTAAAAATGACACCACATTTGTCATTCATTAGTTTATTAAGAACCCTGAGAGATACTAAATTGTACCTCATAGGACAGTTTATTTACAATTTTCCTGTAACGTACAAATATTTCCTGAATAATATCGTTTTTCCTTAACATCAAAAATTACTAGTAAACATACGAAGACTTAATTTTTTGCTGAAAGACGTCATAAGTCTACCCAACAAATCGGAGCTACGTTCTGTGCACTTTCAGCCAAATCATTGAATGTGGGTGGAACGAAAAGAATCCATACGAATATAATATCAACGTACAAAATACGCCACCACACCTGTAGCGTAAGGGAAAACCACGCAGACATGATAATAAGTCGTCAATAGCAATAGAACTTTTTACCAACACAGAAGGAACCAGTTCCTGAATTGTTACTAAATTCGAGCCACAAACGACAAGAATCTTCGACACATTCACTTTTGAAGCAAACGTAAATACATTTATAAAAGTATTCGTGTATTATAAAGTCGAGTGAAGTGGAAGAAATAGGTGAATCATTAGATTCCATAGGGAAGAGCCTACGATAACAATAACAACAGAAAACATAGAAATATATGCTTCTCAGGCCTGAAATAAGGGTTTGTATTCTCTTGGTTTCAGTTTTTTTTTCATTTATTGTTATTTTCAAACCTTTACAGAAAAAGGTAGGCAGGCAGCAGCCTATCTATGCAGCTCTTCGGCCATAGAAAACCATACATTAAACAGGAAGGCATAAAAACAAACATACATCGAGGATAAAAACAGAAGACACACATTATTAAAATAAAGGAAGTTCAGCACTATATACAAACGGAGACACAGAGTTGCACACGTGAACGTAGGAGCACTGAAGAAGAGAAACTGATGGGAAGAAAAACACGAGCACAATGGCGACGAACTTCGGCGCACTAAAAACATACTGTTTGCAGGGAAAAGCTGGGGGCCTGCCATAAGGAAGAGGGAAGGGAGGAGGGAGGGGGGAGGATGCCGGTGGGAGAGAAGAAATGGAGGAGGAGGGGAGAGGGTATGGGGGGTGGGAGTCTGGGGAGGGGGGAGGAGAGGGAGAGAGGATGGAGGAAGTGAGGAGGGAGAGAAAGGAAAAGAGGGTGCCCTGGAGGAAAAACACAGGAGGAGGAAGGGGAGGATTAAATCTGGTAAGAGGGGTGGATGGAGGGGACAAGGGCATCATGCGGGAGGGGCGGGGGAAGTTAGCAGAAGCCACCTTGGGCAAGGGTAAGATGGAGAGCGGGTGGGATGCAGGTGTACAGGCGCGGCAGTGGATAGGGGTGGAAAAGGATGGGACAGACAAGTGGTTGAGGGGGATCAAGTTTACAGGAGGTGTAAATGATCCGTATCCATTCAGGTAAGAGGAGGAGGTATGGGAAAGGAATTAAGTTGTAGAGGACCCGCGTGGGTGGTGGGAGGCGGATGCGATAGACGAGGCGGAGTGCATGGTGTTCCAGGATTTGAAGGGACTTGTAGAAGGTAGGAGGAGGGGGATGGGCATAACAGATGATAAGGCTTGGTTTCAGCGTAGATAGCTGCACAAATATACATGACTGATAGTGTTTCTTCATGAATAAGTTGTAGATTTTGTTACTGAATCAGTGTGATTCTGTTGTTTTTACATTCTTTCACGATAATTAATGTCTCTTGGTAATTTACCCCAAGGAATGGAACTCAAAAATATACCAACTATTCCGTTAATTGAGTAGAAAACAACTGAAAAAAAAACATTATCGTTACGATGCATATGACTGACTGATTTCTCACCGTTAGTGGCGCTAGTGTCGCTCCAGCTGTCAGACAGTACAAACTTTCGCACCAGAGAGCGTCCTGACTGTACGTATTAGACTTTGGTAATGTTGACTATGTGAAGAAACAAGAGATCTAAGTACCCTGGCAGGATACAAACATCAGAACCGTCGCGAGCGAACGGTACATCAACAGTAATCCTGATTGTAGGAAGGTGAAAGCAAGCGAACGATAAATGCAGGCCGCACGGGACTAGCCGAGCGGTCTAGGGCGCTGTAGTTGTGGACTGTGCGGCTGGTCAGGCGGAGGTTCGAGTCCTCCCTCGGGCATGGATGTGTGTGTTTGTCCTTAGGATAATTTAGGTTAAGTAGTGTGTAAGCTTAGGGACTGATGACCTTAGCAATTAACTCCCAATGGATTTCTACACATTTGAGCATTTGATAAATGCAGACCAGCCGCAGGTCAGAGAAGTCTTCGCTAAGAACGGAAAAAGTAAAAATTCTCTTCTTTGGTCGAGCCAATAAGCCTCCACCAGTTGCTGCTTACATTCGATAGGACGGCGATATCTCACGGAGCAAGATAGAGAAGACCTGACCTCACCAACGAAATGCGGCTTCTCGGTCAAGATTATCTGTGACCGCCATCAAGCAACAGAAGTAAACTCCCGCAGAGAGGAGCAGTCTTAGCTAAGAGCAGGAAAAGCGCCAAATATCGAGCACCTGATCGATACATAAACAGAAAAACAATTGATTACTATTTCAGAAAATTTCTTTCAGTTATTGCACGACTGTCACTTTGTATGGGAAAAGTTCTAATTTTTTCCTTACAGCTGTGTGGGCCGTTTCGACAGTAACATCGATTTCGTGGGCAAGTTTTCTTACTGACTTGTTCGGACTCATGGACATTTCATCGGAAATATCGAGTAGTTTATCCTCAGGATAACGCTAGGACGACCACATTTCGATGCATCTGTCACTGAACTCGTATTCCGAATTTGTTAATAATATCTCGCACAGTATCGCGATGTAGGAATGGTGTCTCGGGGAAAACTGAATTAAATGTTTCACGAACTGAAACTGGTTGGTTCAAATGGCTCTGAGCACTATGCGACTTAACTTCTGAGGTCATCAGTCGCCTAGAACTAATTAAACCTAATTAACCTAAGAACATCACACACATCCATGCCCGAGGCAGGATTCGAACCTGCGACCGTAGCGGTCGCTCGGCTCCAGGCTGTAGTGCCTAGAACCGCACGTCCACGCAGGCCGGCTGAACTGAAACTGGGTATTTACCGCCAGCTTTGAACACTTGTTCGACAAAAAACACACCTTCTTCAATGGTTAGCATTTTAACAGTGACAAAAACGAAACAAACGAACTAAGGAACTAAACTTAAAAGTCACGTCAACACGTAACGACGCACACCAACGATACCACTATGGTGGCTGAGATAAACGAAACAGCGGAATGTTGGGAGAGTCCACTTGAAGGGAAGTAACCCAAGCAGCCAAACAATCATACGGCACGCGCGGCTAACTTCGGAGAGACTTTTTGAACACCCCGTACGACATTTCTGCAGTGGTCGATTTTGTATATTTGAAAGTTTACATTTCTCTTTTGAATGCAGTTTTGCCACCTAAGGAAAGATAAATACCGGATCATTAAGGAGAAAACTAGCAAAACGGTCAAATGTTGTGTGAAACGATTTGTACAAAAGTAAGAAATAAAACAGATTCGACAAACATTTCACACGTCCTTTGAACGACGTTCGAAATCATGTTGTGCATCAAATTTTTTCTCTGACCTACTTTATTTTTAACTTGTAGATAAATCATGTCATAAAAAAAAGAATTGGGTTTGTTCCCCATATGGGGTTTTTCACAGTACTCCTGAACAAAGTCAGTACTTGGTGGAACGTCTCTTTGTTCGGATGCAGGCTTGAATCTGTCTTCTCATACCATAGAAGAGATCCTCAAACCAAAAGCAAAAAGAATACCGGTAAAGCTATAACATGACGTCTTCACGGCTTCACAGTGAAGCTACTCTTAGGTGGCTCCCGGATTGGCTGCTTACCGTTGCGTCACTGTTGCCCGTCCGCTCCCTTGTGGCGCTTCGCGGTCTATGGCACGCACGTTCGCACACGCACCCCCGCACACTGCCAGCGGGTGGTTATCTGTGTATCTGGATCGCGTGTTGTCCAGCCGCTGTAATTACTGCCATCCGCTTGGAGCGCTGTTATCGGCACACAGCGGCGCGCAGTCCCACCGACAATTTTATTCACATCCAGTTAACAGAGGCAGCTGGCTCAGATTGGCCGACCACTGCACGCCTCTCCGATTCGCGAGGGCCCGACTCGGGGCTCCCGCTACCAACGAGTGTCGGCACTCCAGCTTCCAAAAATGTGCAGGCTACGCGCAGGGAATATTAACTTAGTGAATTAGGAAGTGGCAATGAATAGGTAAAGTCACATACACTAAAGCGATACGAAATGAAATGAGCGAGTATGGCTACAGTAGGAAGGGCGAAAGGTCGACTTTTGTTGAGAGAATTGTAGATATGTGTAGCTCTTGAAGGAGACTGAGGCGAAACAACCCACCTAACTTAGGAGCAAATTTTGGAGGTCTCAGTGATGAAAAAAAATATAAAAACTAGGAACAGCTTTTTCAGACACTTTTTCAATAAAATTTTCAAATAAATTTAACGCGAAATAATATATTTCGCTTGTTAGATTAATAAACTAAATAAGTGCCTGTAAGTGAGTAAGTAAGTAAGTCAGTAAGTGTAAGTAAGTTGGGCTTCGTCGTTTTCACTATCTATGCCAGCACGTAAATTATGAGCCCACTGCTTGCAGTGCTTCTGGATGGCGATCCAGAAATCCAAGGAACAAATCTGCTTTAATCGTTTCCGTTTCGTTGTTGAAGGGCTGCGGGCATCCATTTCGTTCTATTGCGTGCATCCATTCCGTTCTAGGAGATGATACACTAATCTGCACAGTTTTTTCACAGTCATACCATAACATGGCTTTTGTAGATCCTTGAGATATCTTGGTCCTTACTGAAAACACATTGATATTTTCCTCAGCTTTTTCAGCTACTGAGATGGACTTGTCTTCTTTCTTTTTTAGATATCTTTTCATAGTAGGCAAAGACACGACATATTTTTCAGATGTTTTTTCGTGGGTCACCGTTTTATTAATTATCGACTCAACAGTTTGTTTCATGTTTTTCGTGGGCCAGTTTAGTCTATCCACTTTTCGTACATAATGACGTATCGTCTGCAAACGAGAAAGGCAAATAAAGAATGTTCATCAAATAAAGAATATAAGGTGACCGGGGCGTAACGGATTGTAGCAGTAAATCATTCCTCCCGCAATGCATATCTAATGGAAAAATATTCAGTAAACATCGTAAACACTTTATCCCAACTACATTTTGTACAAAGATAGACAAGAAAATGCTGATTGATGTGGACTAAACGCTGATTGTGAAGAAAAAAGTTATGACAGATTTACTTTAGTTGGAAACGGCCCAGAATGTTGTAACAGAACAACGAATTCGCTCACTTTTATAGGCAGACTACGTAACTGGCGACCGACAACAGTTGCACCCCTGTTACACCATAACAGACGTTGTTTTGGTGCCGGCCGGTGTGGCCGAGCGCTTTTAGGCGCTTAGGTCTGGAACCGCGCGACCGCTACGGTCGCAGGTTCGAATCCTGCCTCGAGCATGGGTGTGTGTGATGCCCTTAGGTTAGTTAGGTTTAAGTAGTTCTAAGTTCTAGGGGACTGATGACCTCATATGTTAAGTTCCATAGCGCTCAGAGCCATTTGAACCGCAATCTAGCACCCTTAGATGACATTAGACCACCAACACCGTTCTGCCTCAGTAGAACATTCCTCCCCGGTATCCCCTAGAAAAATTGTGCGACCTGTTCTTCACTACAGCTCGAGTGTTTTGGATCCAAACCAGCTCAGGTTAAAGAAAGACAATGAAGTAATTCAGAAATCTGCTGCTAACTTTGTTACTGGTAGGTCCGATCAAAACACAAGTATTACAGAGATGCCTCACGAATTCCACTGGCAATCCCTGGAGGTAAGGTGAAGTTCTTTTCGCGACACACAACCGAGAGAGTCTAGAGAACTTGCATTTGCGGCTGACTGCAGAACGATTACACTGCCACGAACGCGCACGTAGCGTAAGGACTGCGAAGACGAGATAAGAGGAATTAGTGTTTGAACGGGTCCATAGAGTCTTTTCTTCCTCGTACTATTTGTGAGTGAAACAGGAAAGAAAAGTAGTGGCCCAAGGTATCCTCTGCAATGCACCGTGGAATTGTCAAGCTGTAGTACTGAGAGCAAAGTTCGCAATATGATGTTTAAAGTTGTCACGTTAAAGTTGATCCATTCACAAAGTAAGGATGGTATATAACGCTTACTTTTTTACATGTAGTGAAAAACAGTATGACAATTATGGCATGTCAAATGTAATATTACACATCTGCTTGAAAATGACAACTCTTTGAAATTAGCTAGTCGTACGAGTTAAATGAAAATCGTCTACATTAATGCCCACTGCGGGCCCTGTTTCCTTTTACTTAGCATTTAGAAGCTGTGGCTCCGACAAAAAAGTCCGAAAGAACAGATACCATCGGTGACTATGCAGCTCGTTAGAATGAAATTACAATGAAATGAACACCCTTAGCTGGTTACAAGCGTTGACATACGTCAACGGGGACAGATGAAAATGTGTGCCCCGACCGGGACTCGAACCCGGGATCTCCTACTTACATGGCAGACGCTCCATCCATCTGAGCCATCGAGGACACAGAGGATAGCGCGACTGCAGGGATTTATCTCTGGCACTCCTTCTGCGAAACCCACATTCTCAACATACTGTCCCGCACTACATTCGTAGTGCCCCCGTCCATTATACTCATTGCTCGCGGCGCGTTGCTGATTCCCATAAGAGTTCGGGCACTGTTTGTGCATTCGCACAGAAGAACTAGAAGATGGTCAAGTGGCCGGGCCGGCCGAAGTGGCCGTGCGGTTCTAGGCGCTGCAGTCTGGAACCGAGAGACCGCTACGGTCTCAGGTTCTAATCCTGCCTCGGGCATGGATGCGTGTGATGTCCTTAGGTTAGTTAGGTTTAACTAGTTCTAAGTTCTAGGGGCCTAATGACCTCAGAAGTTGAGTCCCATAGTGCTCAGAGCCATTTAAACCATTTGAACCAAGTGGCCGGTGAACCTTAACTATACGTATAATATCTTCTTCTTCTTCTTCTTCTGTGCGAATGCACAAACAGTGCCCGAACTCTTATGGGAATCAGCAACGCGCCGCGAGTAATGAGTATAATGGGCGGGGGCACTACGAATGTAGTGCGGGACAGTACGTTGAGAATGTGAGTTTCGCAGGAGGCGTGCCAGAGATAAATCCCTGCAGTCACACTATCCTCTGTGTCCTCGGTGGCTCAGATGGATGGAGCGTCTGCCATATAAGCAGGAGATCCTGCGAACGAGTCCCGGTCGGGGCACACATTTTCATCTGTCCCCGTTGACGTATGTCAACGCCTGTAAGCAGCTAAGGGTGTTCGTTTCATTGTAAAAAAAAAAAAAAAAAAAAAAAAAAAAAAAACTTTGTGCACCCTATTCTGGCTTGCTGTTGGGGTTCGACAAAAGTATGAAGAAACAACATGGAGAATATGTGCTTGAACATAAATGCAGATTGCGATGTTGTATTTGACCACGAATGGCACCTGCGCAATGTCCTCAATACGTTGCAAGTATCAGTCGTAGCCAGGACAGTGTTCTATGCATTTCTGAGTGCATATGTCGGAGCTAATTGAATTCTTAATGAAGATATATTGGATGCTTCCGAACCAAGGGAGCTGAAGTGTTCGGTGTTTTAAGAAGTATCGTATCATCTTCGAATTCACAACACGGAGGGAAGTATGTGCCGAATGATCGTGACAGACGATCATTTAAGAGGGTTGTGACGAAAAATAAGAGCAAGTGGGAATGTTACTGCAGAACTGAATGTCGCACTTGCTAGCCGTGTCAGCATCGTAAAAACACGAAGGGAGTTCCATAAGCATGGAATTGCAGGGCGAGCTGGAACTCCAGAACGACTCATAAGTAATGTAAATGCTCGTAACAGGACAATGTCATAAAACCTGGACTGGAGAGCAATACAAGAAAGTCAGTCGGTCGGATGAGCGTTCTTGCAGTCTGTTTCCCACTTCTGTCCGGACTTACGTCAGAAGAGTGAAACATGGCTACTCTGGGACCCATTACGTGACCACTGTCGCTGATCAGGTGCACCCTATGGTATAATCGTTGTTCCCCAATGGCGATGCTGTGTTCTGAGATGACAGGGTCCCTGTTCACTCAGCTCGCATCTTCCCGGACTGGTTTTGTGGGACAAGGAAGAATTATCGCATCTTCCTTGGTCACCACAGGCACCAGATCATAATGTTATTTGGTCTTCGTGGTCTACTTCTTAAGAAACCAATTGAAAATTTCAATACTGACCTCGATGCACTATCAAAATGGGCACAGGACATAGGACTAAAACTAAACCCATCTAAAACCCAAGCGGTACTTGTCCGTCACTCTAAGCTCATTAGCCCAAAACATCGGGAATCCGTACCATCTCTTATCCTAAATGGGACAAATATTAACTTCTCTTGCTCAGCAAAGAGTTTGGGAGTAATAATAGATGAAAATATAAATTGGACAGAGCACGTAACTGCAGCGTGCAAAAAAGCATCAGCATCCCTTCATGTCCTACAAAAATATAAAAAAAACTATTCCCTTTCGATCTGAAAAAGAAATTAGTACAAACGTTTATACTCCCAATCATTGAATACAGCGATATTATCCTACAAGGCCTCTCTCAGGAAAATTCGCGACGGCTGGAACTGGTCACGAATTCCTGCGTCCGATATATCTGTAACGTTCGACTTTTTGATCACATTTCATCAGCATATGCAAAATTGTCCTGGCTGCGTGCAGACAAACCCAGAGATTTCCATACACTCTGTCTCATCTACTGCCTTATAAATGTACACTGTCCCTCATATCTCTCCTCGTCGTTAACGCATATGTCGAACAACTTGAGAGAAACACACGTTCCCATCATAATAAAATCCTCTCTGTTCCACTGCATCACTCAGTCACCTTCTCCAAGTCCTTTACAGTAGCGGGAATCCGACTCTGGAATAACCTGCCTCGTTATGTTAGAGAACTTAAAAACATGTCCGGGTTCAAAAAACAGTTAATGGCGTATCTACTTAAGCAACAGTAATGCCTTCCTCTGTACATGAATGCACTTCACCTCATTACTTCCCTCTTTCCCCCTCCTTAAATCTCCCTTCCCCAAAACTCGCTATACTACTAAACATCTACTTTACACACCAAGATATTAATCTACATCTGCACGAATCTTCATTACTGTTGCCAATTTTTCTCATGTTTATCATTATTATTTGATTTTTTTACTGTTATTATTATCGTTTTTATCATAATTTGTATGTATGGCACCTGTTGTAAAACTACTGCCAGCATTTACTTTATTAGGTCGTAGTCATTACTCTTTATTCATATTGCCACTAGAGTAATCTAATTTTCTTATTTAAACTATTGTCATGATGTAACTCTGATGTGTGAAATGCTGCATGTGTGGAACACTGGTCCGATGTAAGAGAGGGCCTGACAGCCCTAATCTGATCAAGTTAAATAAATAAATACTTTGGATGGAAGGCTGCGTGATCGCTATCCGGTTCCATCATCATCACCTGAACATGCAAATCTGTTGTATAAAGAATTGAATAAAATTCCCTTGAACTCTGTATGAGACGACTGGAAGCTGTTTCGAATACCAAGTGTTCCCAACGCCGTTTTAGGCACGGTAATGTGTTGTGTTTCTGACTTTTGCGTATTTTCTTCCAACCGCTCTATGTACATGTAGCTGTAAGTGTTTGATTTATTACAGGATCCTGTAGCATATTCTGAGCTCAAACATTAAGGCGTTCCTGGAGGAAAATAGGTTTCCCACAAAGAATCAGCACGGATAGGGGGAAAATGAGATCTTCACGAACACAGCTTGCTTTATTCGTACAGATCTAGCAAATAACAGATGGAGGTGAACAAATAGATTCTGTCTTCCTAGGATCCCGAAAGTCTTTCGCCACCGTGCCACACCCTCGACTAATGACCAAATTATGATCATATGTATGGTGTCGAGCTGTCGTTGGAGCAGAATCACTGAAAATGTTATGCTGGCAGTGCTGAGGGGGCCAGCTGTGGGCGGCGCCAAGCGGCAGCTGTGGGCGAGCTGGTTAAATAGGGGCTGGGTATCCCAGCGACTCAGGAATGAGGCCAAATCCCGCTTCGCATCGCATGTGTTCAGATTGTGTCTCCAAACACGGCGGCTGCCTCACGATGACGACTAAAAAATACTTCGAAATTGTGGAGGCACAGTAGTTAGCACACTGGAATCGCATTCGGGACGACAATGGTTTAAACCCGCGTCCGGGCATCCTGATCTGGGTTTTCCGTGATTTCCCTAAACCGCTCCATGCAAATGCCTGGATGGTTCCTTTGAAAGGGCACGGCCGACTTCCCTCCCCAGCCTTCACTAACCCAATGGGACCGAAAACTTCGCTGTCTGGTTCCCTCCCCCAAAATCAACCGGTAATTCACAAATTCACCGTATTGCAAATCCAAGAATGGCACAATAATCGTGGCGATAAGGCGAGTGTAATGACTAATATCAATGATATTACAAGAACTACAGTAGTAACAATGGCACTTTAAATATTTAGTAATAGTCAACGCTTAATAAACTAATAACTCATGAACGCATCTAGCGATCTTCACAGTGTTGGATGGTAGCTGTGTGCACTTGCTGTCATCAGTGAAGTCAATACATCTATAGAAATTTCATTTATTGAACTAGCTGAGTACTTGGCATTACCTGGATATGTATCTATTCCAGTCTCTACTTGTCCATCTCCTCCTTTCCCCTCTGCTCATCTCCTCCTTACCGTACTGTGTGTTCAGGTCTACCATCCCTTTTCTCTACTCTCCTCCACTCCACGTCTCTTTCTATTCATCTCCTATTGCCCTCACTCTGTCCACCTCCATCTCCCTCTTGTTTATTTGCTCCTTCCTCCTCCTTTCCGTCCAACTCCTCCTCTCCTCCCTCTTCTCTCTGTATCTTCTTCTCAGCTCATTCTCTGTTTCCCCCTCTACCATTCTCTTACCGTTTCCTCCTCTCCCTCTATTTTCTCATGTCTTGCTCTCCAGTCTTACTGTCCATCTCTCATTCCTTTCATCTATCTCCTCCCTTACACTCTTCCATTAACCCCTCCATTTGCTATCATTTTAGAATACCATATGACTAAATTATGGATATTTGCGCATTGCGGGCTGCAAAGCTTTTTCACCTCCACCCACAACCATTTCATAGTTCGGTAGTTCTTACCCCAGGGCGTTTTCTTCGGGACAGTAAGTGATGTGTGTGCCAAATTCGTTTGAAATCGGTCCAGTAGGTTAGGAGGGATTTTTGCACATACATAAAACGTACATATGTACATTCATTTTTATAATATCTATGCATTATACACTGAAGCTCCAAAGAAACTGGTATAGGCATGCGTATTCAAATGCAGAGATATGTAAACAGGCAGAATAGGGCGCTGCGGTCGGCAACGCATATACGAGTATAAGACAACAAGCGTCTAGCGCAGTTGTTCAAATGGTTCAAATGGCTCTGAGCACTATGGGACTCAACATCTGAGGTCATCAGTCCCCTAGAACTTAGAACTACTTAAACCTAACTACCCTAAGGACATTACAGACATCCATGCCCGAGGTAGGATTCGAAGTCTGCGACCTTACGGTCGCGCGGTTCCAGACTGAAGTGCTTAGAACCGCTCGGCCACACTGGCAGGCCACGCAGCTATAGTTCGGTTACTGCTGCTACAATGGCAGGCTAACACGATTTAAATTAGTTTCAAAGTGGTGTTATAGTCGGAGCACGAGCGATGGGACACAGCATCTCCGAGGTAGCGATGAAGTGGGGATTTTCCCGTAGGACCATTTCATGAGTGTACCATGAATATCAGGAACCCGGTGAAACACCAGATCTCCGACATCGCTGCGGCCGGAAAAAGATCCTAGAACAGAACCAACGACGACTAAAGAGAATCCCGTTTAATATGACAGAAGTGCAAGCCATCCACAAATTGCGTCAGACTTCAATGCTGGGCTATCAGCAAGTGTCAGCGTGCGAACCATTCAACGAAACATCATCGAAAGCCCACTCGTGTAACCTTGATGACTGCACGATACAAAGCTTTGCGCATCGCCTGGGCTCGTCAGCACCGACGACGGACTGTTGATGACTGGAACCTTGTTGTACGGTCGGACGGGTCTTGTTTCAAATTGCATCGAGCGGATGGACGTGTACGGGTATGGAGACAACCTCATGAATCCATGGACCCTGCATGTTCGCAGGTGACTGTTCAAGCTGGTGGAGGCTCAGTAATGGTGTGGGGCTTGTGCAGTTGGAGTGATATGGGACCCCTGATACGTCTAGATACGACTCTGACAGGTGACACATACGTAAGCATCGTATCTGATCACCTGCACCAGTTCATGTCCATTATGCATTTCAGCGGACTTGGGCATTTCCAGCAGGACAATGCGACACCACTCACGTCCAGAAATGCTACAGAGTGGCTTCAGGAACACTCTTCTGAGTTTAAACACCTCCGCTGCCCATCAAACTCTCCAGAATGAGCATCATTGAGCATATCTGTGATGCCATCATCGTGCTCTTCAGAAGATATCTCCAGCCCCTTGTACTCTTATGATTTTATGGACAGCCCTGCGGTATTCATGGTGTTAATTCCTTCCAGCACTACTTCAGACATTAGTCGAGTCCATGCCAGGTCGCATTGCGGCACTTCTGCGTGCTCGTTGGGGCCCTACACGATATTAGGCAAGTGTACCAGTTTCCTTCGCTCTTCAGTATAGTACGTTTTATATCTTTTTAATTACGCAAATGTATCACAGTATCGTATGCTAGACTCTTACACAGAAAGTGATACAGCGTGACATGTCTTTAACCTTTCCCTATGGAAACATGTATCATATTTACAGTTTTTTAAATGATTTATTATTTAATTAATTTAAAGTTCATTTGGCCTATAATTAATACGCAAGTTACTTGAAACTAATAGCAGTATACGTAAAAGTTGAATCGCCATTAAATACAGTGCAATATTGCTGGTATGTTTGCGTACATTTCATATTTTAAGTAACGGTTTACTTGTGACATGATGTGTGGTCTTGGGGGGGATGGCAGAGAAAGACGTGTCTTTCCACAAGCATATTGTATTGGTGATGTGTACATACTTGAAATAGTGGTCCATTTCACGTACTTTCTAATCATTTTAAATTTGATTAGCTTACCGATGACAAAACGTCCATTCGCTGTAGTGAATGACAGTCCTCTTTAAATGTAAGATATTGCCTATAGCTTAGGGAAGAAACCGATAGTTTCATATTTCAAAATAAGTGGTGAATATCGTGTGCACGTTACGTCTTATAATTATGTAGAGGAAAGCCGCGCGGGGTAGACGCGCATCTCGGGCGTCCTGTCACGGTCGGCACGGCTCTTCCCGTCGGAGGTTCGAGTCCTTCCTCGGACATAGCTGTGTGTGTCGTCCTTAGCGCAAGTTTAAGTTAGATTAAGTAGTGAGTAAGTTTAGAGACCGATGACCTCAGCATTTTGGTCCCATAAGATCTTACCATAAATTGCCAAATTTATTTATGTAGAGGAAACAAATAATAAGCGATGTGAAATGGGTCGATCAGGTAAAATCATTATTGGGAAAGGCGTATGGAATTCTTAGATTTGTCGGAAGGGTTCAGGAAAAATGCAAGGCAAACATAAATGAAATCGCATAAGACGCTAGTGCATCCAGTCCTAGAATCCTGTTCCAGTGTTTTAAATTCTTATCAAGCAGGCATGAGAACAAACATGAAAATACTTCATATGTCCACTGCTAGTATGTTAACGGGTCAGTAAGGCTGATAGAATAGGAATTGTTGGGAACTTAAATAGGAGATGTTGGAAGAAAGAGGATGTTGAGTTTAATGCATAATGTGATGCTTGTATGAATATTTTACGTAATAGGAAGTGTAAAATAAAACTTACAGTATAAGTGCGGGAATAATACTTACAATATGTTGAAGTTATGTCAAATGATAAGAAAAGAAAAAGTCATCTATATTGAAAAAATTAAATTCCCAATGACTTTGTGAGAAGTATGGGAGTATCATAATTACAAAAACTGTATAAATCAATATATTAAAAGCACTGGCATGCTTTAGGTTTAAGAAATGTTATATTCTGACATGTTCGGAATTTCAAATTACGCGCCCCATCAATAAAAGGCGAAAAGTAATTATTCGATTTAACAGAAGTGTGAAATAGTGGTAGCCCACGGGGCCTTCGAATAGAGTGTACTGTTCCGTCTTCTAGCCTGCAAAAGTTGAACCACAGGGAACTGTAATGAGTGGTAGTGTTGGTTGGATGCATCATGGACTGCTCACAAAAGCATTTTTAGAAATATGTGGATAGAGTTACGAGCTTGCGGAGAAACTTTAAAGGAAATTGTCAATAAATCGATGGCAGATGTCCAATAAACAATTCCCAAAATCAAATTTACTGCTCTGATAGTAGGGCTACCGACATCGACAAACAAGAAGGAACACGATGTACAGAACACACCGAATTAAAGAGGAAAGAAAAAAAAAAGTAGGAAGTAAATCTGCCTTCGAAGCTCACCTCATGCAAATATTTACACGGTGCACAGCATCGAAAGCAATCTAGTAATGCTTCACATCCATCATCCATCCTTTATGTACAATCACGGATGGGAAAACAACCGAAACATCAAGAAGGAGATGTGTTACTTAAACGAAAGTTGGTAGGCTTGTTTTTACATTTGAAAGAGTACGTTTATTCAAATTTCGCGCCAGTCGCACAAGACTGGAGATAGTAGTTGACATTAGTTAAAAACACCTTTAAGGTGGACGACAAAGACTCCATTATCAACAACTCATTGATTCCAGGTCGTGTAAGTGGGCTGAATGTTCCTTCTGCGATACTGCAGAAAGACTTGACAGGAATGTAGCCACTGCACGTGATTGGTCGGAGCGGTGATCACGACAGTGTACTGTAGCAAGGAGACCGGGCGCCGGACGACCACTTTGCACCACCGAGAGAAGACTATCGTGTTCGGCTCATGGCTCTGTCGCATCGTACTGCATCTGCAGCACCAATTTGAGCATCAGTTGGCACCACAATGACACAACGAATTGTTGTACACCGGTTACTACAAGGACAGTCCTGAGCAAGATGCACTATAGCGTGCATTCCACTGACCCCAAACCACCGCCATTTGTGACTTCAGTGGTGTCAAGCGACAGCTCAAGGACGACATGATGGAAGTCTCTTGTATTTTATGATGAAAACTGGTTCTGCCTCCGCGCCAGTGATGGCCGTGTGGTGGTTAGAATGAGGCTTTTTGAGAGCCTACAACAAACCTGTTTTGTGGGCTAGACAAAATGCACCTACATCTGGAGTTACAGTCTGGGTCATCTGCAAATTTGTACATCAATCAGGTGATTCGACCTGTTGTACTGCCAATTACGAACAGTATTCTACGGGATCTTTTCCAACCGGACAACACTCCCCCAAATACCGCAGTTGTAGCCAAACATGCTCTACAAAGTGTCGACATGTTGCCTTGGCCTGCTCAAACACCAGATCTGTTTCCAGTCGAGCTTGTATGGGACATCATCGGGCGAAACCTCCAGCTTCATCCACAACGAGCATTAACCGTCCCTTTATTGACCGACGTAGTGCAACAGGCATGGAACTCCTTGCCACAAGCTGATATCCGGCAACTGTACAACACCATGCATCCACGTTTGCACGCCTGAATTTAACATTCTGGCAGTTACACCAGTCACATATGTACGAGCATTTCACAGTTGTAATGGCCCATCTCGCGCTTACATTCACCTGTGGTCTTGCAGTGCTAATTACTTGAATATGTTCCCAGACAAACGCATTCCCGAAATGTCATTACTCTACATTAACGGTCAGCAGGTAATGCACACAAGTTTCTTTGATTTCTACCACCCCCTTATTGACAACTTCCTTTAAAGAGCGTTCACGAATTCGTATCTCTTTCTCGATGTTTGTGAACAGACTGTTGTAAGCAGTTCACGATGCGTCCATTCTACCTCCGCCCTCAGTTATCTGTGTTTTTAATAACCGCAATACCGTCAAGTGATAACTAGATAATAGGTTTCATAGGACCATCTACCATCCTCAGGTCGTACTTTCGCAAAACTTGAAAATGGTTGTCGGTCAGTCGAAACCGGTTATCTCGTTGCTATTAGAGTGGACTGCGATTAAAATGGTTAAAATCAGTAATAAATAAAACAGCTCACTATGTCTCTTTAACCTGACAATGACAAGTTTCGTATACTGATGTCTGATGTTTCTGGATTTTCTGGTATGTTGGTATGATGATGAAGGTGATGATGGTGGTGTCTTACGTCTGGTGCAATCCTTTGATGTCTTGCCGACGATTTTAAAGCCACAATACGGCGGAGAAATCACCACCAACGTTGTCACATGCCCTCACTCCATCAGACACTTTGGAAAAAAAGTAACACATTTTCGATGGAATTATTTCTTGCGACAACAGTCACAAAAGTATTTCAAAATGTAATTATCAGTTTCGATCAGGCAGTCTATAGACCAAAAATAGGAAACCCCTTGAATCATTGGATCTGTAAAATTTGCGAAGTAACTGTTTATGTTATGATAAAACAGGAATTAAACTGTACTTTAGGCTTCATGTTCTGTACAGTGCGTAAGGCCACTTTGCATTGTCAACGTTATTATGGATAACCGGTGGTAAAATGTCCCCCTCCTGCCACTATATACGAATGTTTAAACTGAAATTTTGTTTTTGAAATTTTAATGAATATTACAATAAAGTTTGGCGAAATGATTATTCATTTCACGAATGTAGACGTCAGGAGTAGACAAAGTGAAGCTTTCAATCCGCTTATAAAACCATGACCTGTACTTACTGCTCCATATACTTACATTGTCGACACAAAGGTAAGGTTGAGTTACGGCTAGTAGAAGTTGCTTATAGGTATAACCAATAACGCCGGTACCCCTAATCGAGCCCCAATGTATAAAAGAGCTTCAAGTGTCTAATTCAGAAATGAGTTCGTTGGATGCTGCCGTGTGCTCTCATTACCAAATAAGTATAGCCTGCATGATTCGCACTCGGATTTATGGGAGCTAGTTTTTCACACATCTCAGTGTTTATTATGTCGTATCTTCTGAACTATGCGTCATACAATGGTACAGTAATGTATCTGGGTATTATCTGCAGAAGCCTGCCCGGCTAGCCGCGCAGTCTAACACGCTGCTTCCCGAGCAGGAAGGCATGTCGGTCCCAGGCAGGAATCCGCCGGGCGGAGTAGTGTCGAAGTCCGGTGTGCCGTCCAGCCTGCGGATGGTTTTTAAGGCGGTTTTCCATCTACCTCGGCGAATGAAGGCTGGTTCCCCTTATTTCGCCTCAGTTACACTCAGTTGCTACTCAAAACACCATCTCTACATATGCGTTCACCATAATTACTCTACCACAGAAACATTTTGGGTTACACTCGTCTGGTATGAGCCGTCTCCGGGGGAGGGGGGGGGGGGGGGGAGGTCCACTGGGGGCTGAACAGCACAATAACCCTGGGTTCGGTGTGGGGCGGCAGTGGGGTGGGTGGACTGCTGTGGCGTATTGTGGGGTCGTGAACCACTGAGGGCTACGGTGGGGCGAAGCCTTTCCGTCGTTTCTAAGTCCCCAGTTTTAAAACATACATACGTACATATATACATACATAATCTGCAGAATGTGTTGCGGATAGAGTTAGAAGTAAGGCAAAGTAAAGGTTGTAGTATTAGTAAAATTAAAACTTCACGCTTGAAGTAGTAGTTCTACTGCGTGAGAAACAAAAATGTAGTAGGCGATAAACTTTTTTCTTTCATTATTTCGTGAGGGATTTGGAGAGAAAACAGTTTGCAAAGTTTCTTGGAAGTCGCTAACGACTCTCACTCTGAAATAGTAGGTGAATGTGTTAGGGGTAGTTTGTGCGCTGTGAGTTACGCTGCATCAAGGCATTTAAACAATTTCCAGCTTTAGAATTTAACGTATTGTGTTAAATATTTAACTGAAGAGCATACCTCTTAATGAACGGACTATGAGAGCATTAAATTTTTTTAAATTCGGTGAATAATTATTTAAAATACGGAAAATCAAATTTATATTGCCTATGGAAACCGCTAGAGAGGCCTCCTGCAACTGAGACTGTGCACCGAGCACCATGTTAACAGTTTATTTAGAAGAAGAATGGCTCTGAGCATTTCTATTTTTTATCTACAGACATTCTGACGATGACCCTTGGATGGTCGAAACTGGCCACTGCACTTTCAATACATTTTTTAATTGTTGTCGCAAGAAAGCAAAAGAAGTGTTTGAGACATTACAGAGGAACGTAGCACTTAACACAGGACCAGAGGTCACCATCAGTCCGGCTAAATTCTAGAGGAAAATTTCTTATTCACCAACACAATTCGAGCCAGATGCCTCCAAATCGAGCGACGGTTGGCACGCATTCTGGTTACAAAGGCGTCCTAAACCTATTGTGATAATACGTGCTGAAAGAAAGAAGCAATTGGTACAGTATACAGTTCAATAATTCCCTTAAACTTCAGTGAAGCATGATGCGGGTTTGAGACAGGCCAAGATTTTTTAATTTGCTAAACCGCTGTAAAAATGTAACGGAATGTGAGATTTCGTATTTAAAAGAATCGCACGGTGCTCACATCTATACATGATGTAACATGTATATTTGCAGATTATTCTGTTGTTAACGGAGGACAGTGTGCTGAACAACATTGCATCAGTATTTACTTCCTTTGCAGACTAATAATTATAGCTATTAGGAGTAATTTGTTTTAGGTTCAAATGTCTCTGAGCAGTATGGGACTTAACTTCTGAGGTCATCAGTCCTAGAACTTAGAACTACTTAAACCTAACTAACCTAAGGACATCACACACATCCATGCCCGAGGCAGGATTCGAACCTGCGACCGTAGCAGCAGCGCGGCTCCAGGCTGTAGCGCCAGAACCGCTCGGCCACTCCGGCCGGCACTAATTTGTTTTAGGTTGGTTAGTACCTCCAAGTACGTATTGTACGAGCAAGCTATTATGTTGCCCTGGATTAAAGGTCAGGTGATCAATTCTTGACATGTGGACACAAAACGGTAAGGCTGTACTGACAGGCATGGTCGAGTTAATGGTGCAGTTACGCCATGCAGAAAACATAAGGTCGTAAGGTTCCTGACTTGTTTGTGGGAAGACTCTTTGATGCAGAGAAAATATAACCAACACAGAGACGTGTGTACTCATTAAGGTACCACACATAAAAATGTCTGCAATTATACCCGTTACAGTATGTTCATTTGTCTGTATAGCAGAGGACAGTAAATGTACCTCCCTTTGTAAGACCTGACAGTTGAAGAGAGACGCAGTCTGTAACAGTTCACTAAGTATTAATTCGTTCTGATCGCAGTATCAAGAAGAAATTAGATAACCTGTTTCAGCTGCTGTGCAACTGTCTTCAGATCAACGAGAAGTAGAGACAAAAGATTATCAACAAGGTAAGTTGTGAAAACGTATCCGTGTTTTGCCTCCTCCTGTGTAATTTCTTTTTCTTACTATGACAGTGTATACTCAGACAGCTTTTTTGTAACGCTGTTTTCATTAGAATTGTACAAATGTTGCCTTTTTGTAAATTGGATTTTTCCATATCTTTTAGCTGGAATTCTAACTACAGCGTAATCCCTCATATTGTACTGATATTGTAACTTACCGAGACCGTCTCTCTTAGTTACTGAGTTTGGAACTCTAACTGATGGCACACAGGGCAGTACAGCAGACAGTCTTATGGTGGCTACTTATCATGTTTATTTTTAACGCCTCGACAGTATGCTCTTTGTAAAGCAGCCTTATTAGATACAATTTGCGTTATGATACCAATTGCAATAGAAGCTATGTATATGTACGTTACCCTGTCTTAAATTTTTAAAGTTTAAAAAAACATATTTTGTGCTTCCATCAGTGTAGCTTTTCTTTCTCTCTATATTTCGTAAATCCGTAGATGGTTCGTCAACAACTATTTTTTTTGTTTACGACTGGTTACCGTGCGAAATCACCTGCGTTTAAGTCGACTTTCCAGATGACCGTGGCTGCGGTATTCTACAGGGCAAAGCACTAGACATCGGCCCTGGTGGTCACGGGTTCGGTCCTGGGTTGGTGCGGCGACTTTTCCTCGTTCCAGTACATCCAGGATGGCTTTAGGTCCGCTCAGTCGGTTGTCAAATAAGTACCCAGAATCTTTCCACACTGTAAATGGCACCCAGGGCGCTGGGCTCTGGGACTCCTCCTAGTGCCGCGGCGGAGAGAAGCTGCGCTCTGGCTGCAGTCATGCCAACTGCCCCGCCATGGTCTTGTGCCAAAAATTTCTCTCTGCCTTACCTACGCTACCTGTGGTAAAGGAGTGATAAAAAAGCACACGGCGATCACATCATGACCACTGGCTACACTACGAATTGCTTATTTGTGAAAGTATTACTGGAGAAAGTCAATGATCAAAATAGAATATTTGATATTAATTATGAAACAGTCTAGAAAGCAAAGGAACGCTTATAAAAAGTGACCGGTTTCGGTCTTCATATGATCATCTTCAGATCTGCAAAACCATACTGACGGACAATGGCTGTACACAGAGTTCCAGCAGTTGACTAATGTAATTCAGCGGCTCCTGCTCCTTGTACAGCCATTGTCCAGAAATATGGTTTTCAAGGTCTGAAGCTAATCATGTGATGATCGAAACCGGTCACCTTGTAATAAACGTGCCTTTCTGACCCTCATTGTTTTATAATTAATTTCAACTACGAATTGCTTCTAATCCGATTGAAAAATTCTACACCGAGAAAAAAAAAATTACTCAATACATTATTAGAAACTCAAATCTATGATAACATAAAGAATGACAACATGAATTTCCTAAATGAATCACGACGCTCACCTGTAGCTGCAGATCGCTAGCAGTTACCTTTGGTACTGCATGTTGAAGACCACACAATTTCCGATTTTCCTGGCTGTACCTTCTTGAGTCTTCCGCTATCCTCTTGTGTGAGAGTGTACAGTCCAGATAACTTCAGTTTTTGTTGCTGTTAAGTGTTGATTTGTTTTTAAAATTGCGTTTTACGTGGTGCAAGTTATTGCTATGTGTCAGCTTTCATTCTAAGCGGGGCAATGATGTCCAGTTTCAGTCTATAACCGCCGTTTGGTAAGAGTTGAGTCATACCCTCTACTCGGCGATGGTCTTATAGAACGCAATCCTGTGGTGCTGATCTCATCAGCTACTATACGAATTACCACGTGATCAAAATTCAGTAACCTCTGACGGTGACAATGAAAATGAAAACTGTGGTACTGCGTCATGATCATTGTCCTGATGTGGTAGTATCCAGTACCATCATAATCTTTAACGAAATTAGTGCCACATCATACGAAGCATACGTGACAGACATGAAGAATTGGACTCCAGATTTGTAGTAGTAGCTGTTTTACAGAGTAAAAAATAAAAAATAAAAAAATAAAAATAACAGAATAAAAAATGAACAGTCCCTAGTTTTCCTGTGGTTTCAAGGTGAAACCACGCAGAACAAAAATACTGTAAAGCACTTTTTGTCGAAATTACTTGTGTATATTTGGTTTGTTACAGACTATACCAATATTACGAAAATAATAATTCTAATAAAATTTTATTGTTCGTTATCAAAGGGACAGTGCTATCAAGAGAGTAAATCGTATTTCAGCCTTCTTTCTTTGTAATACCTTCCCTCGTAGAGTGCGAGAGCGACTCGACGCTGGCGGCCAGGCATGCGTTCCACCTGTGCGGACACATCCGGAAACGGGAAGCCCGTATTGATCTGTACGCCGTGAGGCAGTGAGGCGCAACTGAACGACGGGCTGCCAGATCCGTTGCTACGTCCTGACGCTCACTGTTCTGGTAGTACAGCCTAGTGCCTATGACAAATCGCCACGAAGCTTCACATTGACTATTACGAACTTTGACTACAGTGCAGCATGCGCAGAGTCAGTAATTTCAATGACATGGTGCTTCCTCTTTCAGACGGGCGAGCTAGGGATTAATGTTTATCTGCGATGTTAACTTTCTCCTGCGTCTAAAGATGACTATTTTAGAAGGATCTACAGAAAAGGAGGAAAGAAGATTAGGGTTTAACGTCCCGTCGACGTCAAGGTAATTAGTTGGAGCACAAACTTGGATTGTTGCGAAAGTGAGGATGAAAATCAGTCATGCCTTATAAAGGATATTTGCTGGAGCGGTTTAGGGAAATCACGGAATACCTAAATCTGGATGGCCGGACGCGGATTTGAATTGTCGTCTTCCCGGAGGCGGGTTCAATGTGCTAACCGATGTGCCCACCTTGATCGGTGCGGCAAGGATAATCGAGAAGACTGTAGAAAGAACCGTCACAAGGAGACCAGATTGGTTAAGGTGGCATAATATTGTTCAGGTCCCTGATTCTCCCAGTTCGTTAAAATTTCTCCAGCCAAAGGCAGTTTTACCGTAATTGAAGGTAACAATTTTTTCTCCTAACATATTCAGAATTTTAGGATATAAAAAATTTCCGCTGTCACATGATTGTCTTAAAAGCCTATGCCGAATCATTCGACTGCAGCTGTGTGCAGTGTTGTAAGAGACACAAAATGTGCTGTTTTCCTCAGCTACTCATGTTTCAGAGCATCTACAAAAGAAACACAAGGCCACATTGGGGCTGTTTACGCTATTACTCCACCACTGCCACCAAAACATAATGCCTGCGGTAATACGTCACTACCCGTACATGCGTTCAATGTTGATTCATTTGACACCATGTGATTGCCTTTGTAGACTAAAATCGTTTCGGCTCTGTATACAGGATGGCGCGCTGAAAAGTAACGCTTCCTAATTTTTTATATGAAAACTCTTAAAGCGTTATTATTGTTATTAATGTTCTACATCTTTATTCACCACGTCCACATATTTACGGAACGGCCTTTCCGCAGTATATACACCGGTGCCCGTGAGATCACCGAAGTTAAGCGCTGTTGGGCGTGGCCGGCACTTGGATGGGTGATCATCCTGCCACCATGCGCTGTTGCCATTTTTCGGGGTGCACTCAGTCTCGCGATGCCAATTGAGGAGCTACTCGACCGAATAGTAGCGGCTTCGGTCAAGAATACCATCATAACGACCGGCAGAGCGGTGTGCTGACCCCATGCCCCTCCTATCCGCATCCTCCTCTGAGGATGACACGGCGGTCGGATGGTCCGGTAGGCCACTCGTGGCCTGAAGACGGAGTGCTACATATTGACAGTCCTCCGCCGCTAGAGGGCTCCGAATTGTAGCGTGTACCATGGCGGCGTGTAACGTAAGTACGTCGGTGCGTGTGAACGTGCTGTAATCTAGTTCAGAATTCAAAGAGGTCATCCTCACATGGAGCACTCTCTCCTTCATCAAGACAATTCAAGAGCACACACGAGCGTACGGCATCTGCTACAATCGGACATCTTGGGTTCACTGTCATCGATCATTCTCCTAACAATCCCGATTTGGCCCATTTGACATTCATCTGGTTCCAGAACTTAAAGAAAACCTTTGATCGTGATGAAATGGTGCAAGGAGGGGTAGTCATGTGGAGCACAGTGCATATGCCCTTCTGCAGGGTGACATTAAAGCATATGAATAAGAACGTAAATTAGTTACAAACTACGGCGTGCACACACTTTATTCAACATGTAAATGTCATTACAGATATTCGGGAGGACGACGGTTCAATCCCGCGTCCGGCCATCCTGATTTAGGTTTTCCATGGTTTCCCTAAATCGCTCCAGGCAATTGCCGGGATGGTTCCTTTGAAAGGGCACGGCCGACTTCCTTCCCCGTCCTTCCCTAATCCGATTAGACCGATGACCTCGCTATCTGGTCTCCTTCCCTGAAACAACCCAACCCAACAGATATTCGGATTTAGGTTATGACATCTTCGATATGCCTGCCATCATTTCCGATCACGTGTCGCGGACGCATAGCGAAATTCTGCATGACCCGCTGAAGTGTCGGAACATCGAAGCTGTCGATGACTTCCTGAATGGCTGTTTTGAGGTCAGCAATGGTTTTGGGGTTATTGTGTAGATCTTGTCTTTAATAAAGCCACACAGAAAGGAGTCACATGTGTTCAGATCCCGAGAATATGGCAGCCATTCGAGGCCCACGCCAGTGACCTCTCGGTACCCTGAAGCAGAATACGGTCCCCAAAGTGGACATCAAACACTCTCTTGCTCCGTCTCGCATGAACCACACCTTGTCGAAATCAAGGTCATTTTGAACAATGGGGATGACATCATCTTCTAAAACGTTAACCTACCATTCGGTAGTCACCGTGCCATCAAGGAATATCGCATCAATTATTCCGCGACTGGACACTGCACACCACACAGTTACCGGTTGGGGGTAAAGAGTCCTTCAAATGCGCCAAATTCAGCTATTGACGAATCCATCCAAATGAAAGTGGGCTTCGTCACTAAACCAAACCATAGGCACATACCAATTCCCATCATACCCCGCGACCAACCGTGCAGTTTGAACGTTCCAACGCAAACCGTTCAGAATTTATGGCGACTTTATTTCATATAGTTCAATAATCGTCACCCTGTATATGAACATGCAATATAATCCCCACGACTTCTATAATATGCTTTATACACTTGCTTACCTTTGACTCTCGCTAATAATGCGATTATTATATTCTTCTGAAGAAGGGCATTGGGTGCCTGCTACTAGTAAGAAAATATACACTCCTGGAAATGGAAAAAAGAACACATTGACACCGGTGTGTTAGACCCACCATACTTGCTCCGGACACTGCGAGAGGGCTGTACAAGCAATGATCACACGCACGGCACAGCGGACACACCAGGAACCGCGGTGTTGGCCGTCGAATGGCGCTAGCTGCGCAGCATTTGTGCACCGCCGCCGTCAGTGTCAGCCAGTTTGCCGTGGCATACGGAGCTCCATCGCAGTCTTTAACACTGGTAGCATGCCGCGACAGCGTGGACGTGAACCGTATGTGCAGTTGACGGACTTTGAGCGAGGGCGTATAGTGGGCATGCGGGAGGCCGGGTGGACGTACCGCCGAATTGCTCAACACGTGGGGCGTGAGGTCTCCACAGTACATCGATGTTGTCGCCAGTGGTCGGCGGAAGGTGCACGTGCCCGTCGACCTGGGACCGGACCGCAGCGACGCACGGATGCACGCCAAGACCGTAGGATCCTACGCAGTGCCGTAGGGGACCGCACCGCCACTTCCCAGCAAATTAGGGACACTGTTGCTCCTGGGGTATCGGCGAGGACCATTCGCAACCGTCTCCATGAAGCTGGGCTACGGTCCCGCACACCGTTAGGCCGTCTTCCGCTCACGCCCCAACATCGTGCAGCCCGCCTCCAGTGGTGTCGCGACAGGCGTGAATGGAGGGACGAATGGAGACGTGTCGTCTTCAGCGATGAGAGTCGCTTCTGCCTTGGTGCCAATGATGGTCGTATGCGTGTTTGGCGCCGTGCAGGTGAGCGCCACAATCAGGACTGCATACGACCGAGGCACACAGGGCCAACACCCGGCATCATGGTGTGGGGAGCGATCTCCTACACTGGCCGTACACCACTGGTGATCGTCGAGGGGACACTGAATAGTGCACGGTACATCCAAACCGTCATCGAACCCATCGTTCTACCATTCCTAGACCGGCAAGGGAACTTGCTGTTCCAACAGGACAATGCACGTCCGCATGTATCCCGTGCCACCCAACGTGCTCTAGAAGGTGTAAGTCAACTACCCTGGCCAGCAAGATCTCCGGATCTGTCCCCCATTGAGCATGTTTGGGACTGGATGAAGCGTCGTCTCACGCGGTCTGCACGTCCAGCACGAACGCTGGTCCAACTGAGGCGCCAGGTGGAAATGGCATGGCAAGCCGTTCCACAGGACTACATCCAGCATCTCTACGATCGTCTCCATGGGAGAATAGCAGCCTGCATTGCTGCGAAAGGTGGATATACACTGTACTAGTGCCGACATTGTGCATGCTCTGTTGCCTGTGTCTATGTGCCTGTGGTTCTGTCAGTGTGATCATGTGATGTATCTGACCCCAGGAATGTGTCAATAAAGTTTCCCCTTCCTGGGACAATGAATTCACGGTGTTCTTATTTCAATTTCCAGGAGTATATATATATATATATATATATATATATATATATATAGTGCACCTGGTTGCTGATTTTTTTCAGTTAGTATACATATAGTTGGTGAACCCTATTTGGGGAGGGGGGGGGGGGGAGGGCTGGCAGTGAAGTGACGATATTGCGAGTCTTCACTCATTTCATTATATAATTTACAATGTTCACATTAAAACAAAGATATTGTAGATTTATGACACGATGTTGTGACGTGATGTACATTCTCTTCATTACGACAATGACATGATTGGTACTCCTGACAATTCTATGCAGATACTGTGATACATTAAAGAGGATGTTATACGGGAAATAATATGGGATACGATACACCTACTGACCACTAGATGTCACGAGAGGCGGGCTCGTTGGTATAAAAGGAGGCAAGCAATATTGTAACAGCGGAAGAGGTCGCTGAGAGAGCTTAGTGACTTCGGATGTGGACTAGTCACTGTATGTCACGTGAGTAACATCGAGAAAATTTCTACCCTTCTCAACCTGACTCAATCGATTGTTGGTGATGTGATTGTGAAGTGAAAACACGATGTAACAACCACATCTACGGTATGCCATGAACAGGAAGCACTGACGGACACGAATCGTCAATCATTGCGAGATTGGTTGTCAAAAGCCACATAAAATCAGAAGAAGGAATCAGTCATGAGTTCCAAAATGTCCACAGAAGTCCAGGTAGCACAATGTGCGTAAGAAGTACAATGGTTGCGCAGCTTCTCAAAGCCAAACATTTGTGTAGGCACTGCTAAGCGAAGCATTCGGTGGTTTAAAAAGTGACGTCAGTGGTTAATAGAAGAGTGGAAACAAGTTATTGTGACAGATGAAACACGGTATATCCTGTGGCAATCCGATGAACGGGTTTGAGTTCAGCGAATGCCTGAAGAATCACGTGTACTGCCAACAGTGAAGCACGCAGGAGATGGCGCTGCAGTATGTGTTTCTTTCGTCATTAGGGAGTGCTCTCATATTGTGCTTAAGAGAACGCTAGAATGCGGAAGGTAATGAGCACATTGCACAGGACTGTACACTGTGTGCAGTGCAGGCCCAGTTCGGGAGACAATGATTGGCCGGCCGGTGTGGCCGAGCGGTTCTAGGCGCTACAGTCTGGAACCGCGCGACCGCTACGGTCGCAGGTTCGAATCCTGCCTCGGGCATGGATGTGTGTGATGTCCTTAGGTTAGTTAGGTTTAATTAGTTCTAAGTTCCAGGGGACAGATGACCTCAGAAGTTAAGTCCCATAGTGCTCAGAGCCATTTGAACCATTTTGAGACTATGATTTCATCAGCATGCGAACGTACTCTGTAATAAAGCTGCATCTTTGAGGCTATGGTTGTGGCCAACCACGTTTCTGAAACGGACTGATCTGCCAAAAGTCCCGTGCTGAACCCCAGCGGCAGACGCCGAGCTGAGAAGACGTGTGTAGCAGATTTAGCAATTGGCTGATAGACAGTTATTTAGATTAGTTTCCGGTTTTTTTTTCGTGTACTTCTGTGAAGAAATGAACTGTACCTATGAATTTCACTGTGTAGACTAGTTAGGTTGGGTTGTTCTTGGGGGAGAAGACCAGACAGCGAGGTCATCGGTCTCATCGGATTAGGGAAGGACGGGGATGGATGTCGGCCGTGCCCTTTCAAAGGAACCATCCCGGCATTTGCCGGGAGCGATTTAGGGAAATCACGGAAAACTTAAATCAGGATGGCCGGACGCGGGATTGAACCGTCGTCCTCCCGAATGCGAGTCCAGTGTGCTAACCACTGCGCCATCTCTATAGACTAATGTTTACCAGGTAATGCATGCTTTTGTTTTTGCATTCAATCTTGAGCATATCCTTGTTTGTGGAGGCTTCGTCATGTAATTTTTCCGATACTAGTAGCGCCACTTCGCAGGTCACGTGACTACATTAAAATCTAGAGTCAATACCCTACATATAGTTTAGAGCAGTGTTTTACAGATCACGTACTTATTTCCTGCAGTAGCTTTTGTGTAAGCAGAATTTTTACTAAAAAGTAACTGTTGATACATTCGTTTTCAGTAGTTTTTTTTTTTTCAGGAATTTGTGGATCTTGCGGTCTCGGGCTATAGTGAGAAATCTGAAGAGCAGATATTTGTGTTTGTTTATTCTTCCTGTTATACCCCCATGTTCAGAAAAAACAGAAGACCTTGAACGACTAGAGAAGGATGTTCATACTCACAGGACATGTACAGTAGTATGTTCTTAAGAAATGATTAGCATTTGATTGATGTCGGCCTGCGGGTTCAAGATCAGCTTGCTACCGAGGCGCACCACCACCTAGCTGTAAAAGGCACCTGCGGCTCTCGCTGTTGCTATAAAGTGAAGGTAATGGGACAGTGTGACTTGAATAGACGTGCAGGATGCCTCGAGGACGTATGCGCAACCCGTACCGGCAAATTAGTGAGTCTGAAAGCGGGAGCATTATTGGCATGTGAAAATTTGGTGCATCCATCCGGAAAATTGCCGCTCGAGTGGGACGAAGAGTTTCGGCAGCGCAACGAATATGACGAGATGGGTCAGGTCGCACCACCCACACCACTCGAAAGAAGAAAGACACCTCATCCTAACAGTATTGCAGTATAAATCTTCGTCCTCCAGTAGAACAGTGTAACACATCGTACACTATCAGGGATGACATACCGTCGCCGTCTGGTACGGCATGGGTTACGTGCGCGCCGTCCACTTCTCTGCCTATCTTTGAAGAATGTGCAGAAACATTGTAGACGGCAACGGCGTACTGAATGACATCATTTGGCCCACGAATGGCATCAGATAGTATTTTGGGAGGAATCCAGGTTTTGTTTGTTTGAAAGTGATGACCATATTTTGGTTCGCCGCAGACAAGGGGGACGGCATGACAGTGACATCATTCGCACAAGAATACATTCGCAAAAGACATACAGCTGCAGCTAAAATCCTAGTGTCCATGGCACTGTGACCAGTGTGACCTTAGTGAATGAAATCCTGCGACTCGTAGCCATATTGCTTCTGCCCAACACCCCAGCCGTATTTCTCAGCACAACAATGCACGAGCACATGTTACTGCACGAACCTTGTTGATGCCACAGAATGCGAGCCTTTTTCCTTGGCCCACACCGATATGGTGTGGGATGTGGTGAAACAACGAGTGTAGCGCTGTGACTCAGTGGCAACCACCACAGATGAACACTGCAACCATGTGAACGCAATATGGATGGCTGTACCACAGCTCCTTATACGCGTCGATGCCATCCCGCATGGAGCAAGTTATCAGGCCACATGGCGGACCCTCTTACGAGGCAGCAGGGCACAAGCTGAACCGAGCTGACTGAAATGTTAATCATATCTGCAGAACATACTAATGTACATGTCCTGTGAACATGATCGTCGTGTCTCTAGTTGTTCAAGGTGTTGTGTTTCTTCTGAACGTGAGTATATTTTGCATACATTCCAATCTCAGTAGGGCCACAGCAAGGTGATTCTCTGTTTTGCAGGGTCATTTAGTGTTTTATAATTTACTCCTGATTGCGATACTGGCTGTTTTTGAGAGTAAGATATGGTTCGGGACTGTGCATTTATGAGCAGACACAAGGAGAACTGGCCTGTGGAAGTTACCAGGATGAAATTTTCACTCTGCGAGGAGTGTGTGCTGATATGACACTTCCTGACATTAAAACTTTGTGACGTGTCGAGGCTCGAAATCGGAACCTTTGCCTTTCAGGACAAGTGCTCTACCAACTGAGCTACAAAAGCACGACCCATCCTCACAACCGAGCGAGGTGGCGCAGTGGTTAGCACACTGGACTCGCATTCGGGAGGACGACGGTTCAATCCAGCGTCCGGCCATCCTGATTTAGGTTTTCCGTGATTTCCCTAAATCGCTCCAGGAAAATGACGGGATGGTTCCTTTGAAAGGGCACGGCCGACTTCCTTCCCCATCCCTCCCTAATCCGATGAGACCGATGACCTCGCTGTCTGGTCTCCTTCCCAAAAAACAACCCAACCCATCCTCAAAGCTTTACTTCCGGCAGTACCGCGTTTCGTATCTTCCTAACTTCACAGAAGCTTCCAGAATGAGATTTTCACTCTGCAGCGGAGTGTGCGCTGATATGAAACGTTCTGGCAGATTGAATCTGTGTGCAGGGCCGAGACTCGAACTCGGGATCTTTGCCTTCCGCGGGCAAGTCCTCTACCATCTGAGCTACCCAAGCACGACTCACGTCCCGTGCTCACAGCTTTACTTCTGCCAGTACCTCGTCTCCTACCTTGCAGACTTTACAGAAGCTCTCCTGCGAACGTTACAGAACTAGCACCCCTAAAGGAAAGGATATTGCAGAGACATGGCTTGGCCACAGCCTCGAGGATGTTTCCAGAATGATATTTTCACTCTGCAGCGGAGTGTGCGCTGATATGAGATTTGGTAGAGCACTTGCCCGCGAAAGGCAAAGGTCCCGAGTTCGAGTCTCGGTCCTGCACACAGTTTTAATCTGCTAGGAAGTTTCATATCAGCGCACACTCCGCTGCAGAGTGAAAATCTCATTCTGGAAACATCCCCGAGGCTGTGGCTGAGCCATGTCTCCGCAATATCCATTCTTTCGCGAGTGCTAGTTCTGCGAGGTTCGCAGGAGAGCTTCTGTAAAGTTTGGAAGGTATGAGAAGATGTACTGGCAGAACTAAAGCTGTGAGGACGGGGCGTGAGTCGTGCTTGGGTAGCTCAGTTGGTAGAGCAGTTGCCCGCGAAAGGCAAAGGTCCGAGTTCGAGTCTCGGTCCTGCACACAGTTTTAATCTGCCACGAAGTTTAATTCACAGAAGCTCTCTTGCGAACCTTTCAAGACTAGCACTCCTACATGAAAGAATGTTAAGGAGGCATTGTTTTGCCACAGTCTGGAAGTATTGATGGTCACAGTCGATAGGCTTGTGGCTGCTGCACAAATCAAAGGCGACATCGGGGCGCCAGTGACGGGACCTGAGACACCTCTGATATTGTCGGAATCCCCTGGCGATCTAGGTGTCGCTAAGTCTTCCCATACCCTACATTTGATTGGCTTGTTCTCATTCGAGAGTGAGTGGCGAACAGTGGTGGATTCACTTGTCTCGGGACGAAAGGTGGAAGAGGGAATGAGCCGCACGTCTGGCTCCTTACGCCTTTGTGGAATGTATGAGGTGCTACGCAGTGCCTAGAATACCTATGCGCCAGCACAGGACGCCTCTCCTGTTAGGCCAGCGGACGATTTACCTGCCCAGTCCGAGAACTGCCGAAACTGGTTGTGAAAACAAAATTAAGTAACTTGTCAAATTGCACGGCTGTTTAGCAGTTTTACTTATTAGATATTGTGTTAATGTGGTAGTAAACTAGAACTACGTGTATCTTACTTTTACGGTAGTGCCTTATAATTACGGTATAAGCCGAACCTATGTTATTATAATTAAAGCGGTTATGCTCTGTTGTAAAAGTTCATGGCATTATCATAATTGTGTAAGATTTACCATCTACTGTTATCATGTCAAATTGCTAAGGGCATTAAAATGAAAACAGATGTTTCTAAATTCAGCTTTCACCAGTTTGATTGACACGAACCTTGTATGTAACCCTTGCTGCTGGGTATTGTTGTGCTGTCGGAATGAACCGCGAGGCGATCATATGAAAAAGTTTACATGTGACACGAAGCCAGAATTTTCCATCACCACTGCTAATCCTCACAGCGCACCGGTCAATTAACTCGCCCTGAGCTACATCCCTCTCTTACCACCGTCTCTCCTTAGATTTAGGGGAATGAATACCCGGACGTAGTTTCCGGCTATTGCCCACAACAATCACGGGTAACTGCCTGAGACGGCCTACAAAGAGTACATTTCGTTTGAGCTCTTGTACTGACACGAGAGTTGCGTCGTCCGCCGGCCGGGGTGGCCGAGCTGTTCTAGGCGCTACAGTCGGGAACCGCGCGACCGCTACGGTCGCAGGTTCGAATCCTGCCTCGGGCATGGATGTGTGTGATGTCCTTAGGTTAGTTAGGTTTAAGTAGTTCTAAGTTCAAGGGGACTGATAACCTCAGAAGTTAAGTCCCATAGTGCTCTGAGCCATTTGAACCATTGTTTTGCGTCGTCCACGTCGGGAACGCCGCTCTGGGATAAGTTGCCACGCTGGAAGCGCCGTCGTGGACACGTCCCGGCCGCCGCGTGACGCACGCTCTGTCCCCTTTAAAGTCGTGTCGCCGCCGTGTCGGCCACGCTTGGATGTGATGTTGTTCAGCTGGCGGGGCCTACGCGCGAAAGTACGCCGCCACACGTTGACCGTATCCCTCATTGACTGACAGGTCAATCACAAGGGAAGTACAAACCAAACGGGTCACCGGTCAGCTCACCTTTCTCACTATTGTACGACAGGCGTTCAATAAATAATGGAACACACTTTTTTTCTATAACAGGTTGGTACTCCAATACACCATATTATCCTCCACTCTTTTGGCTACAAAATCCTATTTTTCAGGTCCGCAGCTCGTGGTCTCGCGCTCGCGTTCTCGCTTCCCGAGCACGGAGTCCCGGGTTCGATTCCCGGCGGTGACAGGGATTTTCACCTGCCTCGAGATGACTGGTTGTTTGTGTTGTCTTCTTCCTTTCGTCATCGTTCATGAAAGTGGCGAGACTGGACTGAGCAAAGTTTGGGAAATTGAACGGTCGGTGATAGGCGCGCTGTTGAGTGCCCCATAAACCAAACATCATCATCAAACTATTTTTCAGCATAATGTCCGTCCAATTCGACGGCCTTACGCCACCTTACTGGGAGGACCTTTATGACCGCATGGTATCACTCTACTATTCGACCTCGGATCCAACGGCTTGCTTTGTCAATAACCTTCCTGGTATCCACTTACTGCTTCTCGAGGTGTGCATCATTCATTGGGCCAAGCAGATTGAAGTCAGAAGATATGAAATCCGGGTTGTAGGGTGAATGAAGAAGAACAGTCCAATGAAGTTTTGTGAGCTGCTCTCGGGTGTTCAGCCTTGTGTGAGGCCTTGTAAGAGAAGCTCGTTTGCAAATCTGTGGTGAGGGACACGCTGAAATCATTTTGCTGTGGGGGCAGCACAATACACTTCAGAGTTGATCGGTGCACCATGAGGGAGACATCAAACAGAATAATCCCTTCAGAGTCCCAGAAGGCCGTCCTCATGACTTTACGAGCTGAGGGTCACGGCTTTGAACCTTTTCTTCGGACACGTGGTTTGGCACCACTTCATTTACTGTCATTTTGTTTCCGGAAGCCTGACGAGCCACCTTTCTGGTCTCGCTTTCCGACAGCATATTTTTCGTTGCCGTGCATACGCGGACGACTTCCTCCTCTTAGTCCGCTCGCGGATCCAAACACAGGTGGTACTCGATTTGATATCAACGTACGGAACTGCTTCGGATAATACCATGAAAGTGGCTAAATCCTCGGTGATGCCCATTGGACGCGACCTCTCACACGACGAGGTAGCACCGCTCCAGATACCTTGGTATAATTTTCGCCTCTACCGTGCGCAACTCCACTGCCATCAATTTTCGGCGTCCTCTCCAAATCATTCTCACGGCAGAAGGACAAAATCTCCACCAACTCGATTCATTACAACCTGGTGAGCACCTCAGTCAACATCGCACAGGTATCCCCACTGGCAACCTATTAGACTCAGCCTCCACGCCACGTTCGGATACTTTCTTACGGCTGGTATGTTCTTTAAGGTCCGTTACGAAACACTCAGCCTCCAATTGGCCTTGCCAATGTGCGACTCCGAGCGGCTTCTTTGTACATGGCCACCATGCACAAGCATTGAAAGGGGGCGCCTTCGTTACACGCAGCTTGCTGGACGTTCTTACGCCCACGACCACATGCCCGGCGGTGCCAGTAGGCCACATCACGCACCAACTGGCGCACATTTCTGAATACATCGTTGACTTTAGTTCTCACACTCAGTTAGCGAGTACCCATCTTCCTCGAACCAAAGATTTCTCTACCCAACTCCTTTGTTACATTTCCTGCAATAACGTCGAACTCAAACATCCATCGACGCGGTGGCCTACGGTTTGGCGACATGTCCACCAACGTTTCCTTCCCCCCAACGTACGCGCAACACAGTACCATCCCGCATGTGGAAAATACGCCACAAATCAACGTCTTCACGCAAACGACACTCCACCTTGTACAGTTTGCCACCTAGTGGACGACGATGGCCACCATCTGACTTGTGCTGCACCAATGACGTTTGGAAAATGGATCGACAGGTCGTTACCTGCTACGTAAAACCACCGAACTCTGTCAACCAGTGGACTTTGATCCGTCCTCAGGTCAATCGTTCCCCGCCACCAAAAATCATGCGATTGTATAGGTCAGTGACAATCACTTACCTATACAATAATGGCGATAATTCAAGCCTTGACTTCTGGCCTTTACTTACAAACCGCCCTCACTGAAACTGAGCACCGACAGCGCTACCGCACCTTCTTCTCCAATTGCCCTCCTACAATGCTTACGTCACCCCGGCTCAGCTGGATGGTACCACTTGCGGGCGGCACTTCCTCCCCCACCCCTCGCCCTTTGACGTCTGAGATTCCCAGCGCTACATTTCTGTATCATACTTTGTATTTATGCTTATATCTTTTGTTAACCTGATTCCCATTTCTATAAAAAAAAGAAAAAAAAAGAACAAAGAACATAGAGGGAGGTTCACCGAAGGAGAGAGGGAGGAATCGGGTTTCGACCCCTGCCCATCCTGTCTCCACCGGAACGAAGCTGACCACGCTATTTCCTGGTAAAAAAGGGGCGTACCTTCACTAATTAGTAATCAAAATGTCCTCGGTCTTGGGTTCAGACTCCGCCACCGCTTAAATTCTAAATAAAAATTATCGGCAATGGAGGCCGTAAGACATCCAGCATAAGAAGTCAGTGTCATACACGACCTTGTCAAAGAGGGTGGAGGAAGATACAAAGGTTCAGGTCATTCTCTTGCCCATTAGGTACGAATATATCCTTAAAGGCGGAATAATCAGCAATGATCAACGGCAGGAGGATGCGGAAGGCAATAGAAACCACTGCATTGAAAACTCGTAAAGTGTATTCACAGAACATGCGGCGTGTAACTGACAGGGTGTCATGATGACCTCTCCATTAGCAAAATATTCCGGACTACTGCCCCATTCATTCGGATCTCCGGGAGGTGACTGCCAAGGGGGAGGTGGCCAAGAGAAAAAGATTGAATAACCAACGAAAGGACACCGTTCTACCTGTCGGGCCGTGAGTGTCAGAAGTTTGATCTTGGTTGGGAAGATAGAAATTCTAGAAAGGGAAACGGTAAGCCTCAATCTAGGTAGTAGGATTTAGTGAAGGATTTTTGGTGAGATGAGCACAGGATAATATTAATAGCGGCAGTATTTGGTTAACGGGAGTGAGATTCTTTATGAATTGGAAGGTAGGATAAAGAGTGAGTTCCTATGAACAGTTCAGTGATAGGATAGACAGCAAACCAACACCAACAACGATAGGACAGGTATTAATGCCGACGTCGCAAGCCGAAAGTGAAGAGAGAGAGAGAAAATATATGATAATATTCAACGGATAACAATACATAAATCGAGACGAAAATCTAATAGCCATGGCGTATTGAAATGCGGTTGTAGGGGAAGGAGCAGGGCTTGGTACTAGGAAAGAGAGAGGTGAGAGACGAACTGTGCAACAAACTTCAGCTAGTAATAGCAAATATCTGTTCAAGGATCACAAGAGTAGGAGGCACACGAGTGGAAAAATCGGAGAGATACGGGAAGATGTCAGGTAGATTACATAATGGTCACGCAGAGATTCCGAAATTATATACTGGATTGTAAGGTGTACTCAGGAGCAGATATAAATTCAGATCATGAAGAATAGGCTGAAGAGACCATTCTGCAGAATCAATGCAGAAAAAGTGGGATACGGGATTACGAGTGACTGAAGAAATACGCTTGAAGTTCTCTGAGGCTATAGCTGCTGCAATAAGGAGTACCTCAGTAGGCAATTCAGTTGATGAGGAACAACATCTCTAAAATGGGCAATCATAGAAGCTGAAAAGACAAACGTAGGTACAAAGGAGGTAACTACGAGGAAACCATGGGTAACCGAACAAATGTGTGAAATCTTATGGGACTTAACTGCTAAGGTCATCAGTCCCTAAGCTTACACACTACTTAACCTAAATAACTTAAATAAAATAAATAGGAAGTGCAATGAAGCTAAGGAGAAATGGCGTATAAAAAATGTTAAGAAACAGCAAAAAAGATTGCCGGAAGGACTGGCACAGTATAAAGGTAAGACAAGACAACCTTCAATGAAATTAAACGGGAGAGTGGTAACATTAAAAGTGCAAGAGGAGAGAGTGGATGGGTCAGAAGAGTACTTTGAAGGCCTCTATAAAGAGGGAGACTTGGTGATGACGTGTCAGAAGAGGAAGCCGGCCGGGGTGGCCGAGCGGTTCTAGTCGCTACAGTCTGGAACCGCGCGACCGCTACGGTCGCAGGTTCGAATCCTGCCTCGGGCATGGATGTGTGTGATGTCCTTAGGTTAGTTAGGTTTTAGTAGTTTTAAGTTCTAGGGGACCGATGACCTCAGAAGTTAAGTCCCATAGTGCTCAGAGCCATTTGAACCAGAAGAGGAAAGAGGGGTCGATAAAGCAGAGGTTTTGGTTCCAGCAGTAGAATGAGAACTTGAAAGAGCTTTGGAAGACTTAAGATCGAATAAGGCAGAAGGGATAGATAACATTCCAACTGAATCACAGGGGGGAAAGAAACATAACGACTTTTCACGTTGGTGTGTAGGTTGTGTGAGCCTGGCGATATACCATCTCACCTTCGGAAAAACATCATCTACACAGTCCCGAAGATTGCAAGAGCCGACAAGTGCGAGAATGATTGCACAATCTGCTTAACTGGTCATGCTTCCGACTACTGACAAGAATTATACAGAAGAATGGAAAAGAAAAATTAAGGATGACGATCAGTTTGGCTTTAGGAAAGACAGACGCGCCAGACGGGCAATTCTGAAGAAAAATCAAGAGATATTCATAGGTTTTGGCGATATGGAAAACCCTTTCGACAATGTAAAACGGTGGAAGTTGTTCGGAATTTGAGAAAAATAGGTGTACGCTAAGGGGAAAGGGGTAGGGAAAATAGAAGTGGCCCGGAAAACAGTGTTCCAGGTTACAAAGAAATAGAGCAGAGGAAGGGATGTACCGTACTAACAGAGATAGCATTTGATTTACGTGCTTGAAATGACATAGGGGTTTTATTGAAACAAAACAAAAAAAAAAAAAACAAAAAAAACTGCTCATAATGACCAACAGTGGACGCTTTGTATGATATCATTGCAATAATTGGCATAGCAATTGATTTTTAGCGAAGATGATATTCTTTATAACAAGTGCTCAAAATGTCGGCCTTCATTCATCATCAATACCTGTAGTCGAGGGACAGCGTTGTGATCAGCATTGTACAGCGTCTCAATAGGTATGGTGAGAAATTAGTAACACTAATGCGGTAAGACAATCGCAGTGGACTTCAGGTAACCCCACAACCAATAATCCACACGGATGAAGTCTGAGGACATGTGAGACCAAGCATGACGGATATGCCGACTCAGCACTCGACTCTTACCAAACTATGTGGGCAAGAGAACAAAATAGTTCAAATTGTTCAAATGGCTCTGAGGTCATCAGTCCCCTAGAACTTAGAACTACTTAAACCTACCTAACCTAAGGACATCACACACATCCATGCTCGAGGCAGGATTCGAACCTGCGACTGTAGCAGCAGCGCGGTTCCAGACTGAAGCTCCTAGAACAGCTCGGCCACAGCGGTCGGCCGAGAGCTCATTGGTGGGCTGGGTGGAGGTCTGTTGTGTTTTCTGATGACAGCTGTTTCTGCCTCGGTGCCAGTAACAGCCGTGTGTGTTGGATAGGATGAGGCCAGTTGAGGGCGTACAACCATCTGTCTGCGTGTTAGGCACACTCTCTGGAGTTATGAGTTGGGTTGCTACTTCGTATGACAGCAGAAGCGCTCTCGTAGCTGTCCCACGCACCCTGACTACAAATTTGAACGTTAATCTGGTAATTCCTCGTGTTATGCAGGCATTCATGAATATAATTTCAGGGGATGTTTTCTAACTGGATAACGCTTCCTCGGGCAAGGCTGTTGTAACCTAACATGCTCTACAGAGTGTCAACATGTTACCTTGGCCATCTAGGTCTCCAATCGAGCACATACTGGACAGCACCAGCGCATCCACAAACAGCATCAAGGGTCCCTGTATTGACCGACCAAGTGCAACAGGCACTCCATCTCACAAAGTGACATCCTGAACCAGTTCAGAACAAAGCATGCAATTTTGCATGCTTCCATTCAACATTCTGGCGGTTACATTCGTTATTAATGTACCAGAATTTCACACTTGCAGTGGCTTTTCTCGCGCTTTTATTAACTTGCAAACTTGCAGTGTTAATCAGTTAAATGTCATTGCTGTACATTAATAATTATTTATTGATGTTGTGATTATTTTCCTTCAGTGTAGCTCAAAGTGTACATACTGTACAGTGACTTGTTAATGTTTTCTCTTTTTGTATCTGTGTAATTGCCTTTATTGTGCACCTCAACTAATGACACATCACTCCCAGCCGTTGGCGGGTTTCCAGATCTTAGAGTCGCTACTTCTCGCGCAATTAACGCCTCAACTGTCATCAGGAGCCTCAGTGGACTCAGTTCCAGTCCTCGCACCAAAGGAAAAAACCCCTGGCAGTACTGAACCCAGGTCCTCCACAAGCGAGTTAGATGTACTGAAAGCTATAGAAGCGACAAAGAGGACACGGTCGATAATAAATAATTAAATGAAGTATTGCTCAATGAAGATTATTAAGTTATTTGCACAACTGATTTTTCAAACAAGAACTCGACACTGAATGAAAAATAAAGTCAATGAAAGGCTATTACTCCATAGCTGGAACAAGGTTAGTTATTATTAAACAAAAATAATGACGTACCGAGATTTATATCAATCACATTTCGCATTCACTGAATAATGAACGTTGCCAAACTGTCTGTGTGAAGTGCTTGTGCGTGATTCCTATAAAAAAAATTTAAATAAGTGAGTGAGTGAGAGACGGGAACCCGTGGAATGCGGCGAGGTGCGTGTTGCGCGCTCCCGCGTAAAAACCGCAGCCAGCAGTTCCTACCCCTGTCACGCGAAGCAGTTAGCAGTGCGGCGTTAATTTGGCTTTTAATGCAGACACACACGCGGAAATGGCGGCTGCAATTAGGCCCGATCGGACCGCCGCAGTGTCTGGTTTGCGACTCTGGGCAGTTGCCACAGTACTGAAATCCGCATTTCTGCTTGCATAAAAATAGCACAGGCTGTTTCGGGAACTCGATTTTTTCGCCCCTGGTCGTGGTTACCCACTTCTTCTTGTGGCGGATCTTCTTCCGCGGGTCATTTTGCTTCTTTTGTAACATTTTCGTTCCGTCAAATACAGTTTAGATTTCAGGACGTATACTGAGCTTATACTAGGAGGTGCTAGGAAGTAGTACTCTCGATTTTTTGTTTCAAGTGAACGAACTTTATTAACCTCGTGTACCATTATTTCTCCACCTAGTCACCCTGGCGAAGAACACATTTCCCCCAACGAGACACAAGTTGGTTGATACCGTCATCGACAGTGTTTGACTTTGCTGACGGAGCCACAACCTCACCACTGCTTGCACCTATTCATCACTATGAGAGTGAAGTCCTCGAAGACTTTCTTTAAGTTTTAGAGACAGATGAAACTGGCATGGAGCACAGTTGGGACTGTATGGAAGATGATCGACTGCAATGAACCAAAGGCGTCGGATTGCTGGGGATGTCACAGCGCTTTATCATGCTGAAGGAGACCGTGCTCCTTGTGTGGATGAACTCGACCAAAGCACTCTGTTCCTCACGCCCCAACGAAATTACGCTACACACGCCATGGTGTACGCTACGGCTCGGAGCCCTCTGGCGATAGAGGCCTGCAAATATGTAGAAATGAAGAAAAAAGACGTGTAACTCGCCAGGTTAGCCGAGAGCGCTAATGCGCTGCTTCCTGGATTCGGGTAGGCGCGACGGCCCCCGATCGAATCCGTCCGACGGATTAACGACGAGGGCCGGTGTGCTGGCCAGCCTGGGTGTGGTTTTTAGGCTGTTTTCCACATCCTGCTAGGTGAACACCGGGCTGGTCCCCACGATCCGCCTCAGTTACACGACTCGCAGATATTTGAACACATTCGCACTATTCTATGGATTACACTAGATGCAGACAGTCGGGGTACACTACTTCCTTCTTGGGGGGGGGGGGGGGTTATGGGGTGGCAACAGGAGACCCCGCCAGTCGGGATTCAATGCTTGGACAGAGAGAAGAGAAAATATGTGTGATGTCCGTAAGGTTTGTTTGGTATAAAGAGCATTTGGAGATTTCACATAAAAGTGCTTAGGCCCTCGTGTTTACGGCATTAGTGAACGCTGCGGTGCAGCAACGCGAACGTACTTGTTCGATTCGATAACAGAGCAACAAGATATACTAGTTCATTTCGATAACTGAAGCTCGTGCCTGAAGATGAATCTATTGCAAACCGGGGACATAATAAACGGAACGTGATGGAAGATTAATATAAAAATAACTTTTGTGGTTCAAAACAAAACAACATATAGCTGAATCCCCCATTATCCAGCAACATAAAAGCAAAATACGATATTTCCTGAAGCAATTCCTCGGCCACCAGACGTAAATGTGCGCATTGCAATGTTGGCAACGTGAGATGGCCACTAGAATGAACTTCAAAAGTGATAATAACCCAAATTATGAGTGAAGCCTAGAAGCGTAATGGAAAGGGCAAAGAAAATTCATTAATAAGGCATTCGTTTACGGTGTTAATAAAGAGGTGTTTTTGAAGAGAAAACTTGATTCAATTAATTAAGACAGACACTAGCACGTGAGGGAAAGAAATAGTAATATTTAAACTGCATCTTGCGGCCTGAATGTTACTTATTTCAGTCAATACGATAAATGTCTAATTATCTCGTATAAAAAATATTTGAGAAAAATCCCACTCCCAAGAAGACGAACGCCTGAATATTTGAATTTGTCGAACGCCTCTCGTAATTGTTGTAATTGTGCACTGAAAGCAATAACTTTCATCTTTCCCAACCGAATACAAACAAAAAAAAAAAAAAATCTGAAGCCCCACTCAGAAGAAAAACAGACGAGAGACCAGAGAAGGTCTGCCTTTAAAATTAGTTACGGAGAAACTAAAGGTAACAATGTGTATATAATTTTATATTATAATACTAAAAGGGAAAAATGTCTGATGTAGGGATATACTACAGAATCTGACAACTGATATAGAACTAATTTTCACAAAAACAGGACGGCTGTTATTGGTGGGCGCTCAGCACAAGAGCAAGTACATATTCCTAGAGTAGTCCGGCAAGGATGTGTTCTGGCATCAATTATTTTTTAATCTATTCATAGAGGAGGCACTTAAAAAATTAACTGCAGATAGCTTTAGTGGCACATGGCAAAAGTATAGATAAGCTGAAAGTGTGGAAGTGAAGAATTCTTTGAAGCTATGTTAAATCAAATTGAAAATTGTGCGGGAAAAGAATATAACATAAAAATAAACGAATGTAAAATTAAGGTGACAAAGAAGAGCAAGTTAGAGGTCCCCTATTCTGCAATAAGTTAACTGATTTAACGGAACTTGGTTTGCCATAGTGTCCATCCGCTACTCACGACTCCACCATGTGTGCAGCAGCTAGACCAAGAGCGACACTCTAGCTGATCTTTCCCTTCGACAAGTACTTGCCTCGGATATAAAGAAAGCAGTAGGCGAACCAAGGGAATCGCCCAGCTCCACATTAAAGCCCGTCCCTTATCGGCAGGTCGTAATCGACGAGCATTCTCGGCCCCACAGCTCATTCCGCCCTTGGCGCTCACACATAAAGCAAACGCTCGGGTAATCCCCGCAGACCGTCCGGGTGCGAGGGACAAAGGAGTCATAACTCGCAAGTAGTCTTGTGAAGCATCAGAAGGGGGGTTTACCGGCTTGAAAGAACTCGTACGGTTTCCACAGCGTCTTCACTACGCAATGGCCTACTGTAAATACTTCAGTGGCTCAAGTCTGAGATAATGCCGGATACATTCACTATAGCAACTGTCGTCTATATACGACGCTGATGTGACTGTCACAATCTTTTTGGGATGTAGCGCAATGTGTGGAACTCGTCCCGCAATATTTGTTTTAGTTTTATTGGGTTTCTTGTGAATAGCAGTAGGAGTTAATTCGAAATACACGCACCGAACAAAAGATTAGTCCTCACCAGGAGACTTATAGCATGTAACACTGTCTTTATTCTCAATAGCGGCCTCATTTCGGAAGGGAAAGAGGGTCCATAAGGTTCTTCATGTATGCTGGCCCATGCATCGATGATTAAATCCCGTAAAGCAACCAAGTTGCTACGTTTCACCTGCTGTTCCAGATAGTGTTAGAAATATTGTATGGGATTAAGATCATATGACTTAGCGAGACAGTCTGGGTGCGATAGGGTTCAAAATGGCTCTGAGTACTATGGGACTCAACTTCTGAGGTCATTAGTCCCCTAGAACTTAGAACTAGTTAAACCTAACGAACCTAAGGACAGCACACACATCCATGCCCGAGGCAGGATTCTAACCTGCGACCGTAGCGGTCTTGCGGTTCCATACTGCAGCGCCTAGAACCGCACGGCCACTTTGAGATTCATTGGGAGAGTATCGAATATATTGCTTCCCCCTACTTATACCTCCCGAGGAGATCACGAATGTAAAATTAGAGAGATTCGAGCGCGCACGGAGGCTTTCAGACAGTCGTTCTTCCCCCGAACCATACGCGACTGGAACCGAAAAGGGAGGTAATGACAGTGGCACGTAAAGTGCCCACCGCCACACACCGTTGGGTGGCTTGTGGAGTATAAATGTAAATGTAGATGTAGCGTCCAGTAGTAGAGATATCATGAAGATGTAGAAGAATATTGACATGAGTAACGTGCTTCGTATTCTCCGTAATGTCATACAAGAAGTGAAAGTGATGGTACGATAAAGACCGTAGAACCACCTCCTGCTTGAACGTACTGGAGTAGGACAAAAGTATGGAACCACTAAATAAACTGAAGGCATTAAAACAGCTTCCAGTCGTTTAGGAATGGATAAGACAGGTCCTGTATTTTTGCAAAATAGTGACACATTAAAGTAACGATGATGAAGGTGAACAGTGATCACGCACACTTCTCTGCAAAGTAGACCACAAATTCTCAATAATAATGAAATCTGATGACTGTAGTGGCCTGGTGAGATGCGAAAATTCGTCTTTGTGCTCACAAAATCAGCCTGGTAAATGCGAGCTATGTGAATAGGGGTCTGTCAGCTTGGATCATAGCATCAAATGGTTCAAATGGCTCTGAGCACTCTGTGACTTAACTACTGATGTCAACAGTCCCCTAAAACTTAGAACTACTTAAACCTAACCAACCTAAGGACATCACACACATCCATGCCCGAGGCAGGA